>NC_138127.1:61745436-62359832 GCF_964188305.1 Podarcis bocagei | reverse complement strand
CTGCCAGCTAGGGACTGCAAAACTGATTTTTGAGACAAGGATTTTAAAGGGCGTTGCACCTATAATTACACACACCAAAAGAGGACTGAGGGCCAATGCGATTCACATATCTAGTGATGGCATGGATTCCTTCCCCCCCTTAAAGTAAATAAATTCATGGGAGGCAGCTGGTCAGGGTTAGGACCCTAAGTAGGGGTGGGGCGCTTTAAACCTGCACCCCAAACCTAATTCAAATCCCCTTTTCTTGCCCTCCCAGCTGCTATTTGCATCTGGAGAAAAATCCCAAGCCATGGGGAAAGTGGGGAATCTGGTTTCGGACCTCAGCAGCGGCAAAGAATTAAACTGGACCACAGTTCTGATCTGACTCTCTCTCTCCCCACCCACCCACCCACACCCCATAAACACCCTGTGGCTGCTATTTGCTTCTAAAAATGATCCATGCCATTGCCGACTGTGTGAATATTGGGGGCCCCAAACAGCAAGGTACTATCTCCAGTTTCGGGACGCAGGTGGCGCTGTGGGTAAAAGCCTCAGCGCCTAGGGCTTGCCGATCGAAAGGTCGGCGGTTCGAATCCCTGCGGCGGGGTGCGCTCCCGTCGTTCGGTCCCAGCGCCTGCCAACCTAGCAGTCCGAAAGCACCCCTGGGTGCAAGTAGATAAATAGGGACCGCTTACAAGCGGGAAGGTAAACGGCGTTTCCGTGTGCGGCTCTGGTTTGCCAGAGCAGCGATGTCACGCTGGCCACGTGACCCGGAAGTGTCTTCGGACAGCGCTGGCCCCCGGCCTCTTGAGTGAGATGGGCGCACAACCCTAGAGTCTGGCAAGACTGGCCCGTACGGGCAGGGGTACCTTTACCTTTATCTCCAGTTTCACCCCGGACCAGACTAATGACTTAATGCTGCTGTTGTTATAGCTGAAAAAGCCGAGCCAGCAATCGTGGCTTGAAAGAAACAGCACACAGCACTGTCATGGATTTTCAATCTCGGCTGAACATTATGGAGTTAGGGAATTCCCGGCCCACATTCCGCCAGGTCAAGAGTTCAAGCCTCCCTTTGATCTCCATGGCAAACAGTAGCAGATACTGATGTTGTGTATTCCTTTGAGTTGTCAATTTCAGTGAACCTTTTCCATGTCACACTGAGGGTTTATAGCCTTTCCCCTGCTTCATTGGTCCCTGTTGTATTGACCATGAAGTGCTTTTTAATGCCTGGAACAAACAACATTCATCCAGTCTCCAAACAAAACAGACATTTAAATGGCTTTTAACAAGCTCTTTACCTGGGGTCTTTATGCACTTACCATTTATAGTGGAACAGTTGCTGGGGCTTTTCAGATATTTTGGCACGACAGCAGCACCATTCGGCTGGTATTCTGGAATAATGGACCAACACTTGTGGCTTGTACTGTAGGCTACATGCCCGCCGCACGGAAGCCACATGCATGTACACATCTCTGTCCAGGCAAGCAAGCCGCATTAAGGATTCCTGGAATCCTGGGAACAGTAGTTGGAAATTCTAGGAGTAAACTACATTTTCCAGGAGGTGTGAGGAAGTCATTGAAACAAGTAAATGAAAGATAAGATATGGAAATATTGGGTGTGTTTTTAATTGTTTCTCTTTTTGTTTTTGTTTTGTTGAGCAGTGCTTTTTGTTTTTTTATGTATTGTATTGTATTGTTTTGCTTTGTTTAATTCCTTCTCTTCTTTTTGTAATTTTTAAACTCTTAATAAATATTATTTTTTTAAAAAAAACAAAAAACAAAACTCTTTCAGGGGGGGAATGTGCTTCAAATATGCTTGAAAGGTATAGCCTTGGAAATCTCGCTGTGATGCTCCAATGCCTAGAACAGCTGTGGCCACATGCCTCCATTTGCCCCGCCTCTTCCCTCTAGAAAAACCCATGGTTTACCACTTAATTGGGACAAGTGGCAATTGAGTTTTCCATGGATTGAGGTTTGTTCTGATTCAGTGGTGAAGGGTGTGTTTTTCAGGGGGGAAGTGTGGAAGACCCTTTTGGTCTGCCCGCCAGCAGAGCTGGAGCCAAGGGCTGCAGAGAGCTGATTCATTAAGCACCTCTTTTTCCTAGGGGAGGAACTCTCAAAACATGGAATCAGGTTCAGGAATCTGTTAGATGGTTCTGTGCCCAAGCAAGGGTGGTAACCCATGGCATTGTATGTCCAGCTCTGTATGGCCCATGTTCATGTGTGGCACAGCATATTGACACATATACCTCTCCACAGGATCTTCCTGTCACCAAAAAGGGGATAGACTGTGCAAGTGAACAGTACACACAGATGCATGTACTGCCTAAGGTCTCATGCAACTTTCTGATCATTCTCATTCCACACACTCAATGTGAGCCATAGATTCTACCCCAAATTTCAGTTGTTCCTTTAAATGTGTCCTAGCAGGGGGGGAAATCCCTGCAGAAAATCCTGCAGAAAACCTTCAACCCAAGGACTTGGGGATTTCTTGCCTACACAAAAAATAAAATAAAAAATTGTAGAGTTTACCTAGTCCCTGAAGAGCTGCCACAACATTAATGTTCTATGCACTTTTTTCCAGTTCACTTCACTGCCTAGATGAAATGAAAATGTTTTCCTGGCCCATCCTAAATGGGTCAGCGAAGTGCATCTCCCATGATTCCACTGACCACCACAGAAAATATCCTGTTCCTAGGAGAAAGAACGAGGCATCTGTTTCTCCATCAGCAGCTAACTACGAGGATGACCACCTACATTCCACCACCTAACAAGGTTTATGCTCAACCATTCATTTGCTATTTTAAGGCCACCCTCACAATGCAAATGGCTGAATGTGAATTTGGGTTCAATGTAATTGTTTGGTTCAGTCTGGCATATGCTTAACTGGTCATGTGACTTCTTTTGCAAATACCCGACTCTTAATTCAAGCTATGGTTGGCTTCTCTCTGGGGAAGCCATAGATAGGATCCGAGTCTCTGTTCGGATGCTTGCTGGCAAAATTACAAGACTATATGACTGCATTCACACTGTACATTCAAAGCACTATGATGCCTCTTTAAACAGCCATGACTTCCCCTAAAGAATCCTGGGAATGTGTTAAGAGAGCTGAGAGTTGTTAGAAGGCCCCTACTTCCACGACACAGCCATAATTCCCAGAGTGGTTTAACAATCAATCCCGCTTCACAGGGAAATCTGAGAACTGTAGCTCTGTAAGGGGAATAGGGGTCTTTTTAAACTCTCAGTACCCTGAACAAACTGCAGTTCCCAGAATTCTTTGTGGGAAGCCATCGCTGTTTAAAGTGACACCATATGCTTTAAAGGTATAGTGTGTCAGAGCATATCAGACTCAGCCTTGATGTATACGATGTAACCCATATCCACAGTGCTCCAGATTGATCACATTGTTGTTGTTGTTGTTTAGTCGTTTAGTCGTGTCTGACTCTTCGTGACCCCAGGGACCAGAGCACGCCAGGCACTTCTGTTTTCCACTGCCTCCCGCAGTTTGGTCAAACTCATGCTGGTAGCTTCGAGAACACTGTCCAACCATCTCGTCCTCTGTCATCCCCTTCTCCTTGTGTTCTCAATCTTTCCCAGCATCAGGGTCTTTTCCAGGGAGTCTTCTCTTCTCATGAGGTGGCCAAAGTATTGGAGCCTCAGCTTCACGATCTGTCCTTCCAGTGAGCACTCAGGGCTGATTTCCTTAAGAATGGAGAGGTCTGATCTTCTTGCAACCCATGGGACTAAATTAGCCCTAAAACCTCACACCCACACATTTAGCTTTAACTGTTCTGCTGATTTCAGTGGAATTTACTTCCAAGTAAGCATGGCAGGATTGCAGTGTTACTTTTTCCTCAGTTTTCATTTCGTAGCTATGAAAGGGAATACACACACACACACACATTTGCAAGATTCTTAGAAGGGAAAATGTTGTAACTCACACTGGGCCTTTGGGAAATGTATTTGCATATTAAATAAATTAATGGATATCCATGCTCTACTTCTTGCAAAAAGTCCTACTGTGCAGGAATGGGCAAGGTTTCATTCAGCTCATTTGCAACCTTATGGGTTGCATTCTTGCACGCATTTAGGCAAGAATCCAATAGGATTTAAGCAGTCTTAGCTGTGTGAAGGATTGCTGTCATAGTCAATCAATTCCAAAAGATCTAATGAAATGCAGAAAGCTGCCAGGGCAGTACAGCTTACTTATAATGACTTCTATGATTCCACTAGCCCTCCTGACTGACAATATCCAGGGTCTCATAATGCACATGCATTGTTTAGCTGTCTGAAATGTTTCTTTGGGGTCCAAATGATGCATGAGCTCTGGTTGTTCATGTGCCAGTTCTGAAAGTCAAGGACTAACTGGGAGTAATTCAACATATGTGTAGGAATGTCAAAAGCATTTATATTGAGCCTTCAAGCTGCCTAAGTGGAGTTTTCAATTTAGCTTGCAGCTTATCTCGCTCCTGTATTTGGCAGGGAAAGATATTAGGCTTACGATCTATCTTGGTGGTGCTGGAAGCTAGCCAAAAGCTTGCACTTGAATTGTTTAGTTCTATAAAATCTGGCTTTGACTGGGCAGGGTAGTAGGTGCCTGCAAACTTGTGACTTCACAAAACTTAGTAAGAGTTCTTAAGCCGGAGTCCAGAAATAAATGTAACCCTAACCTCCACCTGCACTCAGAGCAAAGCAGAGATATTTGCATTGTGGAGTTCAAGGCAATGCTATCTGATAAGAAGAAATCAATACAAATACTCTACCAGAGACAGGAATGTAGGAAGCTGCCTTGTACAGAATTACCGGTAGACCATTAATCCAATGGAGTCAGTCTGCATTGACTGGCAGTGGCTCTCCAGCCCCACCTGGAGATGCCAGTGATCCAACTGGGGTCTTCTACTGGAGATCTGCCACTGAGCCACAGCCCTTCCCTCAATTCTGCTTTCTCTATCCTGATCAGAACAGAACAGAATTGTTGAGTTGGAAGGGACCATGGCAATCATCTAGCCCAACTCCTGGCAATACAGAAATCTTTGTTCCCAACATGGGGCTCCAACACATGACGATGAGATTAAGAGTCTCATGCTCTACTAACTGAGCTATCCCAGGTCCCTAAGTTCCTTTCCTGCCTAATACAAACCGCTACATCTAGAGAGCACAGGTCTAAATATTTCTGAACTCTGACATGCTTACTAGCAAACAAATGCTAAAATATGACCTTTGCTGCAAAGGCTATTGACTTCCTTTGGGTGGTTCAATCTGGAATGATCTTCCATTTGTGAAACAGTGGTTCTCCCCAGCTCTTAGCCCAACTGAATAGTTGTGTTGATGACAAGTTAATGAACCAAAATAAAGCAAAAGTCAATGACAAGTTTCGATTGTTAATGTCCCTTAGTTTCCTTTTAATTAAAATTTATGTAGAAACATGCATGCCCTACTCAGAAACAATGGACTGGAAAGGTAACATACAGTTAGACAATTGGCAAGACACAATAATGTTGGTGGAAAGCTCTGATGACACAACACAGACATTTCTAGGTTGGTACAAGAGATTTTATTGCTTGAGGTGGAACAGCAAGTCAAAGTACATCGTATCCAGGTTGGTCAGAGTATTTTGCACCAGGGTAGTAAATCCCAAAAGTGTCTGCCCCCTCACTGGCAGTAAAAATACAGCTATCATAAATTCATAGAATCAAAGAATTGCAGAGTTGGAAGGGATCCTGGGGCCCATGGAATCCATCCCGCTGTGATGCAGAAATCTCAGCTAAAGCATTCATGACAGATGGCCATACAACTTCTGCTTAAAAACCTCCAAGTAAGGAGAGCCCACCGCCTCCTGGGAGAGATCAGAAGGTCCTTCCTGATGCTTAGTCAAAATCTTCTTTCTTGTAACTTGAATTCATTGGTTTGGGTCCTAGCCTCCAGAGCAGGAAAAAACAATCTTGCTCCATCTTCCATGTGACAGCCCTTGAGATATTTGAAGATGGCTGTCATATCTCCTCTCAGTCCCCTCTTTACCAAGATAAACATACCCAACTCCCTCAACTGTTCCTCGTAAGGCTTGGTTTCCAGACACTTTACGATATCCAAAATCAACGGCCTGAGGTGGCCAAGACCTTCTCATGCGCGCTTCTGTGTATCGTGCATAGCTCCATACATCCCCAAAAAACTGTGGCAGACAGCAGGCCTTCCCTAAGCCTGCTGTGTAGGTGACAGTTGGCTGAGACTTTCCACAACTATTACACAACTGCTTTCTCTTCAGCTAAAAATGCTACCTCTCAAGTTTACTTCAAACATGCTCCATTTCATGACAAGTAGAACGTACAAATGGCATGCCAGAGAACCAGTGGAGCCTAGGGAATGTGCCAGATGAGAACACAGAGACCCAGGTTCAGATCCCCCTCACCGGGTTGACCTTGGGCCATCTCTCAGCCTAACCTACCTCACTGGGCTGTTCTGAGAATAAAATGATGGTGTTGGGTGAACATTATATGCCAGAAGCTCCTTGAAAGAAAGGTGGGAGAGAAAAACAACACATAATAATGTAGGAAAGTATGTCAGTTGGAAATCATGCATGGCAATTGCATACTTTCAAACTAAGGAGCCAAAAAGAGATGTGTGCATTTGTCGCATGTGGTGATTTACATGTGGCTGGCATGTTTCCACCCCACTCCCCACAGAAGTACCATCTGTGTGGGAAATTAACCACATTTGGAAGTGCCCTTCTGTTGACACCAATAGTGGAAAGATTAGTCAGTCTCCTTGTTCTTCTGTTGTTATCTAAGCTGCAGCACTGTTGCAACTGGCAGGTGTCAAGGGAAGAAAGATTACCTCCGTGCTTAAAAAAGAGGATGCACCAGGAGAGAAACGGTAGAATAAAAAAAAAAAAAACAGTCTGGGTTTTTGAAACAGTGCAGCCCAGCAATGTTTCACCCCGAGTTAGTAAGGGCTTAAACTATCATTTACCTACTGCTACTCACAAAACAGTGGATCAAGTGTGAGTTATAAAACCATCATACCACTACCAGCAGCTAAATGTGGGGGAAAGGTCATGCTGTGTAAGACCAACTTCCAGAGGTGAAAGTAGAAAGCTGAAACATAATAGGGTGTGGGGAGAAGAGATCCTTCTACACCACACCTATGTGACACAGCCACAAAAGCCCTATTCAGTTGTTCTGCCTAAGCACGAAGGCTGAATGTGTAGGGGGCAGGGGAACGTGTGCCAACCCCACACCCAATATTCTTGCACACTGGGGGCACCGTCTCCAACCTCACCTTCATGCATTGAGTGGGAAAGTTTAAAGAAGAAGGGAATGTGGGAATTTATTGGTTTACTATATATAGCCGAGGGTGTCCAAGCTACTGGGTCATGGGGTCATTTTCGGAAATGCATCCTCCCACCTCCATATACAGTTGTAACTTGGAAGTCGAACGGAATCCATTCCAGAAGTCCGTTTGACTTCTAAAACGTTCAAAAACCAAAGCCCCGTCGCATGTTTGGCTTCCAAAAATAGTTCGCAAACCGGAACAGTCACTTCTGAGTTTGTGACATTTGGGAGCCATAACGTTCAGGAACTAAGCTGCTCAACTTCCAAGGTACGACTGTATTTATATATGGAGGTGGGAGGATGCATTTCTGAAAATGACCCTTAACCCAGTAGCTTGGGTCATGTGTATGTGTGTGTGTCTGTCTATATCTACCGTATTTTTCGCTCTATAAGACACACCCAACCATAAGACGCACCTCATTTATAGAGGAGGAAAACAAGAAACAAGAAAGCAACGCAAAGCCTCTTGAGCGAAGGGGCAGGAGCGCTCCGGCTGCGCTCAAGACGCTTTGCGTGGCTATCGCTGAAGCCAGGAGAGCAAGAGGGTTCGGTGTGCACTGATCCCTCTTGCTCTTCTGGCTTCAGCAATAGCTGCGCAGCCTGCATTTGCTCCATAAGATGCACACACATTTCCAGTTACTTTTTAGGAGAGGAAAAGCGCGTCTTATAGAGCGAAAAATACGGTATATAGGCAACATCCAATTGACTCAGGCCTGTGCATGTGTGCATTACTTCAAGGTGGAAGTGGCTGGAAAGTGAGCTGGGGCAGTGTGTGAAGGGGCAGAAGGGGTTTACGCGCACTCCACTGGTGTGCATGGGGGTCAGGAGAACAATCCTCTGTGCAAAACAGTCGTTGCCTGTATCTATATGCAAAACCTCTGGCCCTTTCTCCTCTTTATTGTGTGAACTAAAATAAAAAAGCAAATAATGTGGTCTGTAGTCTGTGGTCACCTTGAACTAAAAAACTAGAAGAAAGAAGTTTTTAAAAAGCATATTTTACACACATTCTCAGAAGTTACTTGTGACTTTTTCTGACAAATCCTGTTGTTGATGTTCTCACAGACGGGTGTCAAGTAGACCCTGTGCTGAAAATGGATAGCTCTCTAGACATGCAATCTGTAAAGCGATCTTCTGCCAAGAAAGGTACACTGTAAAAGCAACTGATAATGTCAACTCCTTTCCTGTGGAATGGGATTTATCCTCACCCTTTTCGCTCTTTGGCCAATATTGAGAAATATTAGTGAAGCCACTCCCCAACTGAGTCAGTGAAACTTCTGTAATAACATTCCAGCTCATTCCAGCCATCAGATAAGAGAACCCCATGCATGCAGAGCATAAAGTTACAGTGAATGAGTCAGTAATGAATCTCCCAAAGACAGGCGTATATCAGGGGAGGTCTCATGGTGTTACGGGGGGGGGGTGAGGGGAGACACATCATGTGCTTTTGCAAGGGGATAAAATTAATTCCACTTCTTCAAAGAAGAGTGCATCTTAAGAGGCCCATCTAAACAGTTTTCTGGCATGCTTTTGCCATCTGTGGCTACCAAGAGAATAAGATTAATATTATTGTCTGCTACCAGTGCTGTTTATTCCCTTTATAAGATGCTGAGCTTATGCGGTACCATATATGTTATGTTTTTGTAGTTCAGAGTGGATAAAAGTAGTTTTGAGTCACTTAATGACTGAACTTTATGCTGTATTCAAAAATATAACATGAAAACAATAAAACAGTGTAACAAAAATCAGTAAACCAGTACAATATTCTGAAAGCAGGACTTCCGTAATAACAGGGTCCAATCTCATGTGTCAGGGAAAGCCTGATCAAAAAGCTATATGCTTACAAGATGTCTGAAGGATGATTCCATATTTGCCGGGTAATGGAAATAACTCTTCACGTATTTTAGATTGCTGGGTGGCACAGTCCAGTTGCAATGCCAATTATCCTATTTCTGGATTCTCATTGTCATCTTTTGATGATGCAGAATTGTGGGGAAATGTGGCACAAAGTGAACCCAGGGCTGTGTACGGACACTCGTTTACTCTGCATCTACGGCGCTCCCACCACTGATTTGGGGAGTGGTGTACACATGACATTAACCCCAATCCGTATCTATCCTACTGTTCCTCATGAACTGCTGTGTTTTGATGTGCTTTCCCCCAAGCCACCATCCACCTGAATTGAGAAAAAGGACAACCTAGCTGCATTTTAAGCCAGTAATGTGTACACAGCCTGCTACAAAAATAAAGTTCATTTTATTGATGTTCGAAGTTTATACCCAGATAAAACTCAAAATCCTTCTCTAACCATGTATATGAACTACACGTGATAATGTCAACAAGAGCACTGGATGGCCAACCTTTGTGAATGTCCTTTCTTAGCAGGAACGAAGAGTGACATTGTGGGAGGTCATGAGAAGTGTACAGGCAGGACCAGTCCCATATTTCCTGCTGGTCATGCATGACAGATATGCTCAGCAAAGCTGCATTAATTCAGGGGAGCTCAGAGTCAGCACAAAGTGACATGACATTTCCTGATTCCATGCATCTTTTCACATGGAAGCACACAGTATAGCACAAAAACCACCATGTAAGGCTTCTGAGGACTGGAAACGTGTCCAGATGCAGGGGAAATTCCCATGTCCATCGCTGGCCTTCAGATTCCTTTGCACGCAAAATCTGAGTCTGTGTTAGCGCATACTCTCGTTGCACCATTTAGTTCACACCCTTGTGTGGCCATGGGAATAAGTTATATTAAATTAGCTAAGATGTCTGCAAGACAAATAGCTTAGAATGCAAGTCCATAGATATGTAGAAGTGGGTGATCCATATGTCTGTCTGTCTACATATCTAATCATGTCTGTATTTTCACATGGTTCTGCTCTGCGAAAAAAATAAAGAAGTGAATATTTTGTTTGTATTCTCCCTGAAAGGTGAAACTAAAGGCTTGCTCTTGGCTACAGATTATGTAGCAGAGACCTTAACAACAATCTCAAGTTGTTGGTTTTTTTAAAAAAAAATTACATTTACAGTATATCCCGCCTTTCCTTCAAGGAGCTCAAGGTAGTTCTCCTTCTCCGCATTTTATCCTCATGTTGATTTATGTGAGGGAGGGGGCTACTCTCTCCACCCTTAATTTGAAGCTTTATGGCACTTCGGCTGTGCTTCTAAACTTGGAGGGATTATGTGCCCTGTGCACATTCCAAACACTTAGCTAGTTGATGTTGTTGGGTTGATTGACCAAAACCCCACCACCACATTTCACCTCTCTCCCTAGCCTGCCAGAGATCCTTGACCAGCGCGAACAAGGCAGTTTCAGTCCCACGATGAGGTCTGAATCCCAATTGGAAGGATCCAAATGGTCCGCATCCTCCAGGTGTGCCTGGAGTTGTTCAGCAACCACCGGCTCAATCACTTTGCCCAAGAATGGAAGATTTCTAGCCTTATTTTCTCTATGACATGCTAGTTTACAGGGCGGAAGCATCCATGGGAGTGAGCATCTCTCTCCTCCATTCTTAAGTAATAAGAGTCTCACTAATGGTCTATTATGGGGCACAGGTGGCACTGTGGTCTAAACCACTGCGCCTAGGGCTTGCGGATCGGAAGGTTGGAGCTTCGAATCCCCGCGACGGGGTGAGCTCCTGTTGCTCGGTCCCAGCTCCTGCCAACCTAGGAGTTCGAAAGAACATCAAAGTGCAAGTAGATAAATAGGTACCGCTTCAGTGGGAAGGTAAACGGGGTTTCCGTGCGCTGCTCTGGTTTCACCAGAAGAGGCTTAGTCATGCTGGCCACATGACCCAGAAAAACTGTTTGTGGACAAACGCCAGCTCCCTCGGCCAGTAAAGTGAGATGTGTGCCGCAACCCCAGAGTCGTTGGCGATTGGACTTAACTGTCAGGGGTCCCTTTCCCTTTTTAATGGTCTATTGACTCTATTTATTTTTCTGACAGAGCTGGCCTACCTATGAGGCAGACTGTGGCAGCTGCCTTGTGCAATGGAAGCCCATGAGGTGCCACACCTGTGGGCACCTCCACCACTGGCAAGATTTCTGCTTTGCAAGTGCCGCCCCACAACCCAGGTAAGGGAGGTGGCAGTGGCAGCAAGATGGCAATTTCCTAGTTTGTGTCAGGTGGTGGTTAAGCAAGCATCGCCTCTGTTTTCTGAATATCTAAAGTGCCCCTTTGTCCTGATATAAGAATCAGACCAAATCACTTTGAATTTTGCTCACTTTGATTTCGTTCACCATTTATTCGCTGATCAATGCGAACCAATTTGTTCTGAACACAACAGAAGCCATAGCATGGGTAACAAAAACTGAAACAAGCTGCTCATTGTTTCATGCTCTGCATTTGATAAATATGCATCTGAACTGCAATAGCTGATGTAATGATCACGCCAGTGCCCAGCGCATTCCTGCTGATTTAGAGCAGAATTTAAGAGCTCTTTGTTCAAACAGCGGGTCAGAAATTTTGGGCAACTTTACATCAACTACGTATTCTCCCTGTGCTTCAAAACACCATCTTTTAAACTGGGACAGCACTGCTCTTTTGTACAAGCATGCTACAAGAATAAATTCATTAATGCATCTGAAGTGCTCAGAAACATAATGACAATGATTAGCACCATAGAAAAGTCCCTGAATTAATACACTGATTACTCACAAATATAATTTGGGTTTTCAAAGATGCAAATTTCATTCAATTGTTGTTCTTTTTATTCTGATCTTAGCAAGCTGACTGTTCCCCCCTCCCTTTTTTATGTGAAGAAATTGGCTATGCAGTATTGAAAGCAGAATGGAAGTTAATTCTCAGTAAACCCTGGGATTAAATCCTTAGCAATAAACCTAATCATTTTCTTACAAAGCACCCTATATGATATTTCCAATTTGGGAGGTTTTCTATTCTATATTCAGATTTTTAAATAGATATATCTGAAGGAATTATTTTCAGAAATAAACCAGTGACTGAAGTCACAAGGCATAAACTGTTTTAGATACAGTTAATTATATCTGTTTCGGAGTCTTCATGTTTTTAATGTTCATCTTGCGTCAGAATGGGATCTGGGATGCATAGAATTCTACAAATTGTTATTCCTTTCAGCACATCATGAAAACCACATATTCCTTTCATAACTGCTGGGATGAGTCCAGACAAGTCCATTGAAAACTTCAGATTCGGATTTGTTCAACCAAAGCAGGGCCTAGGAGATAATCCAAAACGCTAGTTTGCTTTTTTAACTGCATAAATGACCCTTAAAATTGCAGTTGGGCTTAGAATTCAGGTCTTCTGAATGAAAACCTCTTTGAAGTCTTAAGCTTTGCTAGTCTGAGCCACAAAGCCAGATGTGATGATACATACTATTTTTAGATATATTTTTTGTTGCCTATGCTTTATTGTTTATGTATTTTATTGTAAATGGTAAACCTCTATGGGATCATCTTGTTATGATGGAAGAATGGGGTAGAAATATTTTAAATAAATAAATAGCATTATTTTCTAAGGTGCAAAGTTTAATTTTCAAGGTTTTGTTTGTTTTTTAAAGAGAGCACATGCCTTGAAATATCTGAATGATGGCACAAATGTTTTGCTATTCAAAACCTCTTGAGTAGGGATGGGGGGATTCAATTCACTTTGCATTTAAAGATGAACCTACCTAATTATCACTTTTAGTGAATGCAATATATCCATACTTCAAATGTTGGGCTTCTCTGAATCTTGCAGTGCCAAGTAATACACACACAAATGCATATACTAGGATGAAATGTGCAGACAAATGCATATACTAGTAAAAAGGACATATGGAAGTGTCAACAACTGCTTTTGCAAAAAATGAGTATATTTGGGGAAATTACATGCTAACATGTACATACAGTATAAGGAGAAATTTGTGTCAAAATGCTGATGACTTTCCATGATGACCTCTTTTTTTTTTTTTTAGCAAACTGATGTGGAAATGTGAAGAACTGCACTTAGGACTGGGGAAAAATGAGAAACTGAAATGGAAACTGATACATTGGCCCATCCTTGCTCATGAGCAATAAAAAGTGGTGTAACAGTAATAGTAGACACGGGCTACAAATCTGTGACTATTGATGGTGAAGTCTGCAGTTCCTAATTTTCAAAAGTACATGAGTAAGAACTATGCTGCTTTATACATATTTTCGTCTATGCAAGTTCATCTGAGCCTAGCTAGAGAATGTGGACAGGTCATTTACAAAGTCTGTTGGTTGTGGTAGCTCTTGCGCTATGACCTAAGGCAAAATTTGCAAGCAGGCTTGTAAAAAAGCGATGACAGTCTAAACAAAAGGTGGCGTGGGTGTCATTTCCAGGTTTCACCCTGCTCCATGTAAAGTTGATGGGAAATGGATTTTACCAGAAGCAAGACCTGGAGTTATACAAATATAAGCTCTTTAATGTGACAGCAGTGCCCAAATGGAAGATAGTGTACAATGCAGCAAATGTGATGCTCTGTTGAGATATTATTATTGCTGCTGCTGTGTTACTATAGTGTTGTAAACCACTTTGAGGTTTGTTTTGAAGTGAAATATTGATTTATAATAAAGAAATACATTTATCCCTCTTACCTGTACACAGCTGACAATGAATAGCCTACACTGCCTGATTCATATTAAGAGGGCAGATCATGGCATTGCTTTATTTTACCAGCATGAAATGAAATGCATCTAAGGATAGAGACAAACAATAACTTTTAAGAGAGTTGAAGGCATTGCAATAGAGTAGGGTATCCTTGCTTCTTTGATCTGATGGTTTGGTCCAGTAGCTTTTTCAGGTTTTTGAAGCACTATGAAACCCACTTACCAGATACACCATATGCAATATTGCTTCTAACATACCTGTATGAATGTACAGTGGTTAAGAACTTAATTCGTTCCGGAGGTCCGTTCTTAACCTGAAACTGTTCTTAACCTGAGGTACCGCTTTAGCTAATGGGGCCTCCCGCTGCCGCCGCACGATTTCTGTTCATATCCTGAAGTAAAGTTCTTAACCCGAGGTACTACTTCCGGGTTAACGGAGTCTGTAACCTGAAGCATTTGTAACATGAGGTACCACTGTATAAGTGAATGGGAGGCACTATCCCTTAGGGAGCACTGCTCTCTACTTGGTTTGGCTGGTGTCAAGAAATGGATGCAATGGATTTCCCTTCCTTCCTGTTATTTTTATCCTGACTCTTTCAAGTTTCAGGTGGCTCACATCTGTAAAGCACCATATGTAAAATATCATCACCAGGAACCCAGTGCAGCCTTTGCCAGGTTTGGAGTGTGTGTTTCTGAAAATGGGGTGCTCTGGACAGGAAAGGCATTGTGTTGGTGTATTGCCTGCCTCACTGCCAAACACTCTCTAGGCCGGTGAGGGATG
Source organism: Podarcis bocagei (assembly GCF_964188305.1). NCBI lineage: Eukaryota > Metazoa > Chordata > Lepidosauria > Squamata > Lacertidae > Podarcis > Podarcis bocagei. The sequence goes on along the minus strand of NC_138127.1, from coordinate 62,345,154 downwards.
TAACCTGAGGAGAAGTGGTATGGCCTAGGGAGGAGGCATATTCTAGGGCAGAGGTCAGCAAACTTTTTCAGCAGGGGCCGGTCCGCTGTCCCTCAGACCTTGTGGGGGGCCAGCCTATATTTTGAAGGGGAAAAAATGAATGAATTCCTATGCCCCACATATAACCCAGAGGTGCATTTTAAATACAGTGGTACCTCTGGATGCGAATGGGGCTCTGGAACGGATCCCGTTTGCATCCAGAGGTACCACTGAAGCGAACGCAACCCACATCTGCGGGTTGCAATTCGCCACGTCTGCGCATGCGCGTGACGTCATTTTGGGCGTCTGCACATGCGCGAGCAGCCAAACCCGGAAGTAACGCATTCAGTTACTTCCGGGTCGCCGCGGAGCATAACCTGAAAACGCTCAACCTGAAGCATATTTAACCCGGGGTATGACTGTAAAAGCACACATTCTACTCATGTAAAAACACCAGACACGCCCCACAAATAACCCAGAGATGCATGTTAAATAAAAGGACATCTTCTACTCATGATTCCCGGACTGTCCGGAGGCCGGATTTAGAAGGTGATCGGGCCGCATCTGGCCCCCAGGCCTTAGGTTGCCTACCCATGTTCTAGGGAGAGTCTCATGGGCTGGATAGAGTAGCCTGGAGGGCTGCATTTGGCTGAGCTTTCCTATGCCTGAGGTAAGAGGAAAAGTGATGCTGATATGATAAAGAACCGAGCTGTCTTAGGGCAGATCCACACTACACATTTAAAGCACATTCCACTCGATTTCCCCCAAAGAATCCTGGGAACTGCAGTTTCCTCCTCACAGAGTAAACATTCCTAGGACCCTTAACAAACTACAATTCCCAGGATTCTCTGGAGGAAGTCATGTGTTTTAAATGTGTGCTGGATGTGCTTTAAATGCATAGTGTGGATCTCCCATGGAAAACCACTGCAGGGAAAAGTTGAGGTTTTAAATGGCTACATCCAGAGTCCTTCAGCTTTTCTCTAGTTTTTGGCCTCAGGCAGAGAGCATTCCCAACCCATGTACACGTGAGTGGACTTGTCCACTTTCGAAGCAGTGTGGTGGGTCTTCTATAAATACAAAACAGGACCAACAACTTCAAGAACCAGTTCAAAGTGTCTCTGCTGTAAATGTTACAAAACAGAGACTATTTGCAATGTGTTTTGAGACCTGCTGATTTCTGAGACTGAGCAGTGAACTAATTCACCTCCCCCCCCCCCGCAGCCCCAGCCTGTCTTTGCCCAGACGGTGAAAAATTACATAAAGTCTGTGTCATTGTACTTGTTAGAACAGTGGGGAAACAGTATGAAACAAAAGATAAAACCAAGTCTCCTTTCTGTTGTCTCATGTGATGGATGAGTCAGGAGCCTTGGTCAGCATGACGTGCAAAAGGAGAAACAGTGGGATGGGTCAAAACACAGAGGAGGTGGTGATAACATGACATGCACAAACGGTACCCAATGGGGGGGGCACTGGCAGAGGCAACACACAGCTCTCCTGTGAGCCACACAATTAAGTGAAACTTTTTTTAAATAAAGAAACATCTGAAAATTGAGTTGCCCGAGATATCACTTATAAGGTTTTCCTAACCTTTTCTAAAGTTTTTTTCCCCCAGCTCAACATCCGAGTACACCCACCAAAATCAACAGAACAAACTAAAGTTAAGGACGTCTGTTTTGTGTGCAGCATTTTCTGATTGTGCATGTTTTTCCCTCTGGCTGAGCATGCTTTGGATTATGGTCTAATCCTATAACTGCCTGACTGCCTCAATTTTTCAAACCTTCAAATGAATAGCTGATTGCTTGCCTGGCATATGCTTCTGTCACATGCAGCCAAACGAAGGAGGCAAACAGGAACTTTGAATTCCATCACAGACACACAGAGGTGTACCTAGACTCCCTCATGCCCTTGGCAAGAAGATGTTGGCCAGGCGGAGCAGAAGAGCAGTGACCCAAGCAGCGCGGAGACAGGCAGATGGCCTCCTAGCCACTCAAAGCCAGAGTGGAGAGGCACGGTTTTTGCACATACACCCTGGGCCTGTGTCCTTGGTGGTGGACAGCCTGGCCAACCACTAGGTTGAAATGGGACCTTGCTCTGTTGCACCTTGTGTCACGGTCCGGTCTACGGGGGATCAAAGTCCCAGCTGACGATGTCGGGACCAGGAGCAAGATGGCGGGGTGGGAGCAGGAACGAGAGTCCAGAAGCCGGGGGTCCGAGTGTCAGGAAGCAAGGAGTCACGAAGTCAAAGGTCCGAGGGTCAAGAAACATGGAGTCACGAAGTCATGGGCCTGAGGATCAACAAGCAGGGAGTCAGGAAGCCAAGGACCGGGGATCAGGAAGCCAAACACAGCAAGGCGGGAAGTGTGTTTCTGTGGCAAAGAGCCGAAGGGAAATGCTGACCTTATATCCCTTCCCGGCTCTTGCCACCAGGTGCAGTGAGTTACCAAGCGGTCCCACCTGTGCGGCCATGCCTTGCCTCTCCAGAACAAACTTAGGAAGGCCCCAGTCCTGCGAAGCCCTACTGGTCATAGGGCCTGGCTCCTGCACACACTCCTGACACCTTGCTTCCTAGGATTTCAAATGGCTAGAAATCAGTGTGGGTGGTTTGTCTCCAGTATCCAAGTATGTTTGTGAGAGACACTGTTTGTAACAGGCCTGCATGACAGATGACTCCCCAAACCCAATATGCCATGCCCAGTAGCTTCTGAAATTCTTGTCACCCTTTCCTTTTTGCACTTCTAGGCAGGGAGGGGGGGGGGGAAGGATTGTGTTACCCTTTGTTTGCCACTGTCCGGGGGGTGGGGGTGGGGTGGGTTGTGCTTAACTTGGTGGGCTACAAATTCTACAGGCTTAGTGAGCCACAAGTTGTGCACAAATTGTGATTCTTGCAGCTGAGATCTTCCGAGGATACCAGGACAATGCAAGCTACTTGTATATATATATACTTGTATATACTTGTGTGTGTGTGTACACACACACATATACACCCCCCCCAAAAAAAAAGAAGTTTAGGAGAAAATTAAGCCTCCTTAAAGAGTTAAGCTTCATTCTCAGCAAAGCAAACAGTGGATTAGCAGTATTATATTTCACATTTGCTGAAATGCAGCCAGTCTAGCGTGCTTTAACACAATGTGAATCCTGTTGAAAGTACAGAGGAATTTTAGGCAGCTTTCTAATATGCTTTGCTTGTGTGAGAACTGGCTAGGAAACAAGCCTGAAAGTTTTCATTGTTATAGGAAGAGGCATAATGGATGCAAGGATTGTGAGTTTTAAATTACTACCTTAAAGCTACAATCCTGTACATACTTGAGAGTAAGTGCCATTGAACACAATAGGGGTAACATCTGAGTGCACGTCAGTTTGCATTTAAAGGCAAATTTACCCAATGCACAATTTCCAAAATAAGATGAAACCGAAACACAGCCATCTTTTGAAAAGCACACTTGTCTGAATTTTGGAAAGCAATAATGTGTACAAAGATGCATATACTAGTGTAAAGTGTGCATATAAATGTATATATATATGAAGGAAGGAAATACAAAAGGAAAAATTCTTTGCAAAAATGTGTATTTTATGAGAAATTTGCAGGAACATACTGGTGAATTTGCATTTTATATATATATATATATATTTGAAACCAATATATACTTTGAAACCAATGCTTTAGACAAGTCAGAACACAAACCCAAACTTTGGCTCAGATATGTTGACGACACCTTTGTAATTTGGCCACACGGGAAGGAAAAACTAGATAGCTTCCTCACACATCTCAACAGCCTACACCCCAAAATACAATTCACTATGGAAATAGAAGCCAACAACCAACTTCCCTTCCTTGACGTCCTAATCTATAAAAAACCTGATGGCTCCCTAGGACACACTATCTACCGGAAAAAAACACACACCAACCGCTACTTACATGCACAATCACACCACCACCCTGCACAAATAAACTCCGTAGCCAAGACTCTCATCTCCAGAACCAAACGCCTGGCTGACAAAGACCACTTGACAACTGAGTTACAGAATCTCTCAAATGTGTTAATCGCCAACGGATACCAACAAAACAGGGTTACGAAGCTAATCCAAAAAGAAACACCCCCCAAAAACCAAGACACAGAAGAAAACAATGGCATGGCCCTCCTTCCTTATATCAAGGGCACTACAGATAAAATTAGCAAAATCCTCCATAAACACAATATCAAAACAGCCTTTTGCACCAACCAAAAAATAGCCAATATCCTCAGAAACCCAAAAGATAAAATCCAGTTAGAAAACCAAGGGGTCTATGAAATACCCTGCAAAGTCTGCCCAGCCACGTACATTGGACAAACAAACAGACGAATAAATGCACGTATCGCAGAACACAAGAATGCCGTCAAAAAAGAAGAAAAAACTTCCTCTCTTTACCAACACATGAAAGAAACAGGACACGAAATTAATTTTGCAGATTCCAAATTGCTCTTTAACATGGAACATCACCACAAGAGAATAATCATGGAAGCCATCGAGATAGAGAAACACCCTCACAACATGAACAAGCGTGACGACACGTCCCGCCTGCCAGACATCTGGAAATTAGCCCTCCCCACAAAAACCGACACCAGAACCAGAGGCACACAGAACGCCATCTCCAATCAACCACACCAGACCCAAACCCAGACCCTCTCCACAGATAAATTACAGACACCATCCAGTAGCCAAACCATAGTGGCACCTCCGGATGCTGCACCCCCCTGCAAACCCTACACAGATCTGGCTGGCACAGGGCACAAAACCACAGCTCGCCCCTATACACGAAGCCAAGCCAGAGCACAACTAAGTGCAGTACAGCCATCTTCTCAGAAAAACTCTTCACAAGCTCAAGAGGTCAAGACACGAAAGCTTTAGCAACTAATCCACACCTAATGACCCTCCTAAGTGGTACTCAGAATATCACTCAAGAAATCACTCAAGATATCCCTCAAGTAATTAAGGAACAAAAGAAGAAAAGGCACACTAACCTGGGAACTTCCTCTCTGCCCAGAACGTTGGAGGCTATACACCACACCCCCTCAACAGTATTTATAGGAACTCAAACACTGAGATCCTGCTCTGTTCTAGTAACAAGAAGCCGAAAGCACCAGCCTGAAGATGACGAGTGAGACCTCGTCGAAACGTCGCCTAGACACCCCAACTCTTACACGGGAAGACACCCGAAGACACCAAAACCTGCATATATATATATATATATATATATATATATATACTAATGTGGAAATGTGGAGAACTGAAGACAAGGTTGGGAAAATGAGCAACTGAGAGAAACCAACACTGGCAGATTCACCCATCCAGGCTTCTGAGTAACTAAGGCCACACTACAAAGTCTGATTCTCTCTGGTGTGATGCAGCATTATCAATGACTATAGAAAATAGCCACTGCCATGTGGAGAATTTTGATTTGATAGGTCATGGGTGCTCCAAGGGCATTCACTTGCAAATAAAAACATGCCAGGAATGTTCCCCAACAAAGAGCTGAAAGGCAGAGGAGGACAGCTTTTGTGTGATTAAGTAATATTTCGGGAAACTGTGTAAACCCAGCGCTTGGTGGTGGAGCCTGGGAAGCTCCCCTGCCCTGCTGGGGTTTGTTGTTTGATGGAGAAGGGGCAGCATGTATCAGAGCCTGGCTCACCATGGTCCCCGCTGGCTGAGCTAAGGAAGACGTTGTCTCAGCAACACACCAGCTTTGTCTGCTGACAAGACCTTTCTTTCCAGTAGCTCCACCCTTCTGGGACAGGTATCTGCAAACCGTAAGGGCCCCATAACTGATTCTGTCGTCACGTGTCCCTGAGTGGCTATGGAGGAGGGCACGTTAAGAAGGGGCCAAGGAGACTGGTGAAACTTCTCCAATAGGAGCAGTATATGGAGAATGGGGCACTACTTCCATCTTGTACCTCCTGGTTGTCATGGTGACCGCTGGCTCCAGGCCCCTTAGCCCATGGAGTTTCCCCACTCCTTCATACTCTCAAACACACAGCTGCTTGATTTATCTTGCAGGCCAGATTATTTCCTTTGACCTAACTAGGGCAGGCATCTTTACTTCATGGCGTTCTTCTTAAGTTGTCACGACTCCCTTGTGCTTTCTAAATAAACTTTCTCAAAGAGAAAGAGGCAGCCTCAGAGCCAGAGCACATTTGAAGAGTGAACAACCCCAAAGTCAGAAGATGATAGCAGAGCCATGCCCTCAGGCTGGGGTGGTACTGAAGGAGGTGTTAAGGGCACTCGCCTGAGTGGGGGGAACACTGGGACTTGACAGGAACATGCCCGCTCATCCTTCCTAGAATATACTTCCCATGTTTATAATGTAATTTCAAATTTGTTTTATTTTCCAAAGTCTTGTTTCTGTGTGCTTAGTAAAGTGGTATGGAAAACAAGTCTTGCATTTCTGTTTCCATTAGGTGAGAGAATATGCAGTCCCGGCCCACACACAAGGTGGGGTGAAGCAGCTGCCTCAGGCAGCAGAGGTTCCCAAGGTGGAGCCCCTGTGAGTGCCCACCCCACCCCAGAGAAGCGGCACCTGCTCTGGCGTGCAAAGTCTTGTGAGATTTTGGTGAGAACTGTTGTGGTGAGCGGCACAGCGGTGGCAGAGCAAGGCAGCACTTCTCGTTTGGCCTCAAGTAGTGAAACGGGATGCATTGCCCCTGAATATATGAGTGGATTGTGTCCCTTAAGTCCTATCACTCTGTCACCCATTCTGCTGCCCCTAGTGGCATTCACAACAAGTCACAAGCCATCACCAGCAAATCGACTGCCTCAGCTTGTTTCATAGTAGGGCCAACACAGAATGCCAAGCTCTGATACTCTAACAGTGGCTTGCAGTGCCTCTGCTTGCTCACGCTCTCACTGAAAAGGCCATTTCTGCTGGGCTCCTTTCTCAAAGGTGGTGGGGAAATTACAATCAGGGTTCATCCAGCTCATTAGCTGCCGGCAGTATTATGGGTGGTGGGGTGCAATTATTTATGTTACAGTGTTCGGAGATCTCAGATACCACATCTGGATCAGGAGGGGGTGACAGCTGAACTTTAAAACGATTTCCTTCCCCAGCATAATTAAGTTAGTGTGGCTGCGCAGCTCATTTTAGCAAATCTGAAAGGCTGGAAAATGTCAGCATGGCAAGTGTACAGATTATCGTTGTATGTTCTCTAATCTTATATTGATAAGTCCCCTCTAGTGGTTTCCTGCTGGTAAACCACAGACAAGGGAGGCAGGGGTTAGTCAACTGGGGAAAATTAGATGAAACTTTGCTTCTGCAATTAATATAAAGGCACACTTATTTGAAGGATATTGCTAATTAAAACAAGCAGTGCTTTCCCCATTTCATGGGCTCTGGAAATGGGTTTCATGGAATGCACAGTAAAGCCTACTTCATGGGAGTTAGTGGTGATTGAGGTAAGCCACTGTGGCAAACTCCATCGCAAGGCATCTGTTTTATGTGTTCAGGTGAAGACTTCTTCACCTTTATACATACAGATAAAATCGAGGATTTTTAATGCAATTTAAATGCATGTGGTTATCTGTGGATTTTTAAAGCAGCCCTCTTCCTTCCCTGTATACCATCTCTCCACTAAGTGTCTGCAGATTAAAGTTATCACACATCCCGTAATGCTCCAAAGGTACTCAGAATTGCTGTCCTGACCCCAACCTCCTACTCCCCCCACCCCACCCCATTCACCCAGCAGTTCCTGGACTGTGGTTGCAGCAGGTCTGATGGTGGTGGTAGCAGAGATGAAGAATGAACTTTCTTTTCCTCACTTCCTCTCCAGCACCAGGAATAGGGCTGAGGAGGGTGGGGGGAGGAAGAGGAGAAGGAAGGGGAGAAAAGAAGGTGGACAGAGGATTCCCAGCTACTGTTGACACTGTAGCACAGATAGCACAAGCAACAGCTAGGTCAGCAGGTGGGAGCAGGGTGGAAGAACAGCCCATCCCTCCTTCCTCTGCTCCTGCGTAGTTATGAACTGGGAAGAAAACGGCATTTGGTTTGGTTTAAGGATCACCCACGGAGATTAGCACCAACATCAGAATCTCAATATTAACAGGAAAGGAACTAGGCGAAGGGGCTGTCAGGAGGTAACAAAAGTCCACTGGAATTATATGAAAGCCTGGAAGTGCAAGTGTGTATGTATAGGATTATTGCCTAGGGCTGAAGCCCTGTGCTCACTTACCTGGGAGTAAGCCCCTTTTAATTTAAGGGGATTCACATCAAGTAGACAAATGTAGCATTGCACTGTTAGCGATCCAAGTGAAAGCCAGGCCTACAGAGAAAGAGCAGAGAAAGGAAATTTTAGGGGGATGTGCTAGCATGTCTATAAGGGATGCAATATGCACTGTTTCAAATTAATATAGCTAGCATTTCCATGGTCTTAGGCAGTGCTTTTTTCTGGGGGGACCCCTAATCATTTTGTGAATCTTTGTACTTTTGTCCATTTACTGTACTTATTTTCCCTTGAGTCAAAATGAGAGTACCCCCAAACATACTTTTTTTAAGAAAAAAAAAGCACTGGTCTTAGGGAATAGTATTTCCAGGCAAGGTTGCTGAAGTATAAATCTGCAGCAAACAGACCCTGGATCTGAAACACTCCTGATCTCTTAATAATACAGGTTGGTTTCAGTCCAAAAATTGCTTGCAAAAGGTCAAGAATTCTGCACAGCATTTAGCACAGCAGGGGGGTCCCATCAAAATGAGCTCACATGTAATAGTAGCCAATAATGCAATAAATATTTCAGTATTACTGAAATGTAATAGGTAAGAGAGAAAAATCAATGGTTAGGAAGGGCGACCTGTAAATGTTCATATTTTTAAAAAGGACCAGAGATTTCATGTCCAGAAATAACCACAGCAGCAAGTATTAACAGAGGACACCTAGTGGTGGAGAACCATAACAGGTTACTTCTTAAGACAATGTACATTATGTAAACTGCACAATCAAATTGCCTGTAATGCAAATTCTTGTATAATGATTTTACAGAGATTGGGGCCTCGATGGTTCTGGAGAAAATATGCTAATGAAAGAATCAGAAAGTTTTAAATACATGTGAAATAAAATCATTTGTGTCCTCAATTTTGTTTCAAACTACTGTAAGCAGAGGGATTATCCAGGGAATAGCATTTTTTGCTCGTTCCCTTAATACACTTGTCAGTTATTTCTAGGAACAACAGTGACAAGCTATGAAGAAAAGGCTTCAAACACAGCCAGAATGCTTTGTAGGCGTAATGTGGGACTCTGGGTACTGGAGATAGCACGACAAGAAGAAATATAGGTGTACCTTCAATTGTTCGGCATGAACAGTCTTTAAAAGGCGGAAGTAATATAGATTCCACCTGCCCACCTTTAAGGAGAATTCACATCCACCTACCAAGCAAAAGGTAGTTTATATAGTACACCAGTAACGATTTAATTCTTCAGCTGCTAATTCTTACATAGCCAAAAACCATCTATGCACAAGAGGTAGGTGCCAACGGACTTGGGGGAACCTCAAGGTTTGCAGAAGCAGAAAAGTACATTAGGAAGGCCCTATGGAGGAAGAAGACCCCCTCCCAGTCTGATGAAGGTAGCGTGTGCTGAGTGGGCATTGAATACTGAGTGTCTGTTAAAGGGATGCTGGTAAAAAATGGGTATTTGTTTGTTTGTATAATTTATATCATGCTCTTCCCCCCAAAGAAGGCCAGGATGGCAGGGTGAGTTACAGAATGTCCTCGGAGAGGCCATGACCCACTGGCAGGCTGGAGCACTCAATGGGAGCATTCCACACTGCAACGAGTGCAGGTCCCACTTAGAAACATAGTAGAGTTTGAAGGGATCCTGAGGGTCATCTAATCCAGCTCCTTGCAATGCAGGAATCTCAACTAAGGCATGCATGGCAGCTTAAAGACCTTCAGTGGAGAGTCCACTACCTTCCAAGGGAGTCCTGATGTTTAGTTGTAATCTCCTTTCTTGTAACTTGTATCCATTGGTTCAGGTCCTGCCCTCTGGAGCAGGAGAAAACAAGCTTGTGATGGCCCTTGTGATATTTGAAGATGACTATCAAATCTTGTTTCCTTTTGTTTTAAAAGCAGGTGTTTCACCTTTATACTGCAGTTGTGCTTTCAATGCAGCTCTCAAAATATTTACTAAAACAATTCAGACACACTAAAACTATGTGTTGCCCACACAATGCAAAACGAGTGTGAGCTGATCAATGTTGATAATGTGCTAGCCAACACCACACTATTACTTGTCTGATTTTTTTAAAAAAAAACCTATTCATATACTGTTTAATACTGTAGTCTCTATGTGGCACTACTAAAACCAGCCATTCAGTGCCATAGCATATTAACATTGTGCATATATGTGCAGTGTATATATTTCTACAATATATTCACCCTGTACAAATTCTCCACAAACCTTTGTATCATAGATGGATATATGTCTACCCTGAGTTTATAAAAGAGTGCACTTTCAGATAGCACTCACTGGGGAGTAGCTACCTAATGACTCAACAGAATGCCACCTTCATTTAATCAATTAAAATGCCCATTTGTAATTACATTTGTAAAAATCAATAAATAAACAGAGGATTCTTTTTATATATGGAGAGAGAGAGAGAGAGAGGCAACTATCTACACTGGGTAATGTTGTATACAATTTGAAACAAAGATTGCCTAGGAAAAAATTAATGGATTTGATTAAACACTTGAGGAATGCAGTCAGGTTGTGTGTGATGTTTTACTTATTTAAAACATTTCTAGGCCACTCTTCATCAAAGCAGATGCCAGGATTGTCTTCAGTAATATAGGCAACAAATTAATTAAAACCTAACGCAACACAAAAACATGAACATTAGCAGCTGGGGTAAAAACAACAACAGCAACCCAACAGCAGATATATTAAGGTTAAAATGTAAACTTGATTGGTTGAGTATTTTAGAGCAACCTTGAGCATGTGGCATTTTCATTGTGTCTGCCTGCTCTGTTTCAATAAGGTTAGCAGTAAAAGCGAAATTTACAAGACAAGGGAATTCTTGTAAATGTCAGTCTGTTGCTTGTTTCCAAGCCATGTGAAAACTAGGGTTACTGAATGGTTAATCCCCATACCTTCCTAGTGAGCAATTGAAACTTTGAGGGGCAGACTATGCACTACACGAAAATGTATGTAATGAAGGCCTGATGAGTTTTGTAATGAAAACAGCCTCAGGAGACGGTGTTTTTGAACAGAGGAGCACTTTGCCTATGTGTAACCTTTTCCCTGCCAAGTATTTTCCCCCCTCCCAGCTTCTCTCCCTCTGCTTCCATATGTGTATTTGTGGAAAAGGGTATTTGTGTGTGTGATTTTAAACTAAAATCATCATGGGGAGGGGTTAAGCACCCATTCCCTCTACCATTCTTTTGCTCAAAATTGCAGCCTTTTTTAAAAAAAAGACATTTATAGATCACTTTTCTATCTCAAAGATCTCAGTGTCTTACATACACAATAAGTACAAAAAAAAAACTTCAAATGATTTGCACAACAAAATACATGAACAATATCCATAAACTTAAAATAAAATTAATAAAATCAGAGAGCACTACAAGGAAGAATATCTAGGGGCTGCTTTCTATGGCAAAAACTCTGGGCTTCGTAGTACCTACTTTATCCCAGAGTTCATTACTGTCATGTCACAGTTATGATTAAAAGTGTTGGTGGCAGTAGCACTTTTATTAAATTGAATGATATCTTGCCTACTGTACTGCCTGGACTCTTGCAACTGCCCATCTCTAGACATGATTTCACCGTGGATGAATTCTGAGTCAACTTTAGGAGGATCAAGACCATGTATTCCTGTGAGGGGGCCTCTCACTGAGAGCCAGTGTGGTGTGGTGGTTAAGAGCAGTAGATTCGTAATCTGGTGAACCAGGTTCGCATCCCCGCTCCTCCACATGCAGCTGCTGGATGACCTTGGGCCAGTCACACTTCTCTGAAGTCTCTCAGCCTCACTCACCTCACAGAGTGTTTGTTGTGGGGGAGGAGGGGAATAAGATTGTTAGCCACTTTGAGACTCCTTAGGGTAGTGATAAAGTGGGATATCAAATCCAAACTCTTCTTCTCTTCTCAAATTCTTTTTGTCCAAGGGGGCTGAAGAAATGAAGCCAAGAAAACAACACCTTCTCCCATCACTACTTTACTAATGGGAAACACCCCAAAAGAATCAATTAAATATCATTTCAGAGCATACTGAAGTCATAACGTCTTTCCCCTGGAGTACACCTGTTTGAATTTATGGGGCTAATATTTTTTACATATATAAAAAGATGAAAGTGCACTTCTTCTGGAAACTGCATTAAGGCTTAAAATTATTGTTTCCAAAACTTTAGTGCACTATTCTCAATTTTAGAGGGAATAATAGGGCTATAGTACATTTGCACTTTACTGAAAACCCTGTGCCTGTCCTCAAGACAAAGTGCAACAAGGGAACTGTGCTTTGGGCTGCAATCCTGCACACACTTACTTGGGAGTAAGCCCCATGAAACTCAGACTTATTTCTGAGTACGAATGCACTGTCAGAATCAATGTTGATGACTTCTTCTTTCTTCCCAGGATGGCCTTCCTGTATCTGGGTACCTGGTACATAATTCCTTCAGAATGAGCTGCACAACTCTCTGTGTCTCTGCATTCCATGCATTCTTATCAAGTATCAGTATCCAGACCTGGTCAAATCAGATTTTTCTTATGGTGGATGTTTTAATAAGAAATAATGTAAGAAGTCAGCAAAATGCATCTCATTAGAGAGATGGGCGGGTTGCTTTACATACCCAACAACAGCAAATTTGTAAGCATAAGGTTTTCAGAACAGAAGTTACTGTAAGAGTAGCTTTTATCATCATACGTTTGAGAGATATGTAATTTATTTTGTCTTCTCAAATAAAAACTCATGGTGCAATTTTACTTCCTACTTCTAAAGAGCTGTCCCTACATGCTGTCTGTCTCTCGTTTTTTCATTTCCACTGTTTTACAGTGGCTACCACAGATGTGTACATTACGTTTTTAAATAGTCTTTGAGGTAGTTTGTGCGTTTTGGCACTCAGCTGGGATAGCTCAGTGAACTGAACACGAGACTCTTAATCTCAGGGTTGGGCAAAAGATTCCTGTACCATAGGAGCCAACTCCTAGGAGCTGAGGGGGATTGACCCCCCCCCCAATAAAATATTTGAGGATGCTGCCCCTCCAAATTGAAGGGCATTGCCATATAAATGTGCACAGTGTCATGTGATCGATTATTCGGGGCAGGGCTTACCTCCCTTCCCCCTATTTTATTCAAGTTGGCACACCTGACCCTCACGGTCCCTTACAATTCTGTGATTCTGATTTCCCTGCGAAGACACCACCTGCCCCAGAAAGAGAGCAGGAAATGGCAACGCCTTACAACGATGGAGTTGTCCAGGGTCTTGAAACCGAGATGCCATTGAATGCTTCGAGGATGCTCCCCCCCTCTCTGCAAAGGGCTGCCCTATGCGCCCTGTAGGGGCTACGGAGTCCCCATCGGAGTTTTAGAGGCGGGCACGTTTATTAAAGTTTACCGATAGCCGCTTTTCTTTTCACCCCCCCCCCCGCTTAAACAGCGACTCGGGTCAAGGTCCGATCGCCGTCCACGCAAGAGAGGAGTTTGCGGTGCAAATCGGCGTCCTGGCCAACGTAGGTTTCATATTCGCATTTAAAAAACCCCTTTGGCCGCCCAGAGTCGCGCTATGAGGAATCCCACCGGGATCCGAGACGCAGCGCGCAAGGCTGGTTACAGTCTCTCTCTCTGGCGGTGAGCTGCTTCGCTCCGGGCTTCCCGCCGGCCTCCTCCCCCAGCTTAGAGACTTTCCCCAGCGGAGCTGTCCTAAGAGGCAGAACTTTAGGAACCCGCCCCGCGCGCCGCCTGGGAAACGGCGGGGGGGGAAGGAAAGGAAAGAGCGGCGGCTGCGGATCTCAGCGGGCTCTATAAGGCAAGGAAGACAATTACCGAGAGAGAGAGAGAGGGAGAGAGAGAGGGGAACAGCAGAAGGTGGGATCGCCTGCTAATACGTAGGCGGGGCGTCCTCCCCCCCCCACAAGAGGCATCCTCCCTGTCCAATGGGGCGTCAGGGCGCCCTCCGAGGGGCGGCCTCAGCCAATGAGGAGCCAGGGAGGCGTAGCCGCGCCTCGCAGCGAAGCTGAGCTCCTTTCCTCCCCAGCCTATCCGGCGGCTGAGACGGACCGAGCCGGAGCTTGCCTCGCGCGGGCAGCTGCGCCGGCTAAAGCGGACGGGCGGCGCGCGCGGCGCTCGCTCGGGTCGCCCCCCCCTCCTTCCCCTCCCCGCCGCCCTTTGAGGGAGAGACGCTCCCTCAGTCAGTCAGTCAGTCCGCCAGTTGGTTTCGAGGGGGGAGAGGAAGGTAACCGGACGGAGCTCCTTCGCCTGGGAGCAGCCCGGCTTCGCTGCTGGGGTGTGGAAAGGAGGTAAGGGAGCCGCCGCCGCCGCTGTCGCCGGGTCTCTCTCGCGTCGGTTCTCCTCAGAAAGTGGTGAGGGAGTCTGGAAGGGGAGCCGAGCCGGCTGGGTTCGAGACTGAGGGGCAGAAGCGGCTCCTTCAGTCGGGCTGAGGGGAAAGCGGGTCTTCCGAGGAGGGGCAGGTCGGTGCCATCCCCTCCCCCTCCGCCCTTTGGTGGAAGAGAAAGAGGGAGGAATTAATGGAGGGCTTTTGGGGATTAGTTCTCTACAGCACCAGGAACTCTCGCTCTCTCTTTGTGTGTGTGTGTGTGTGTGTGTCTGTCTGTCTGTCTGTCTGTCTGTGTGTGGTTTCTGGTGGGGGGTTGGAGAAGCGACACTTTCTTCATGCACTTGCTGCAGATGGTGCAAAGGTTCCTCACGTTACTTCCTTCCTCTCCCCTCCCCTCCGAGAGAGAGACAGACAGGCAGTCAAGATGGAAAGTTGGAGGAGGTTATTCTGGCCTGGGAATAGGTGAGGAGGCGAAGGCAGGAGGGAGTTGCCTTTTCCTCCCTCCCTCAGGGATCTCTGCTTAGCCACCCCCACTCCCGTGGGTGGAAAAATAGCACGGGGGGGGGAGAGGGGCTTGGGGTTGGAATTCGCCTCCCCCCCCCGCCCGCCCAGCACAGAGTTCGCCTCTCTGGCGCACAGCTTTTGTGCCTGCTGTAGCATTGCCATACATCGCTTGATTTCATCTACTGTATTTATTTATAAGTTTTGCAAAACAAATGGTTCTGCTTGGACTAGGGCATGGGTTGGCACAACGGTGGTATCTGTTGGGCTGCCGACGTCATTTCGCTGGACAGTTGTCTAAAACCGGCACCTCAAGTTTAGTCTAACTTTTTAAGGAATGCTGTGTGCTAATTGCTGGGATGTTTTTATAAGGCTCCCCCTCCCCCAAATGGGCATATCGAAAGGGAGGTAATGGGGCAATCTTCTCTTCCCTTTGGTTTTGAAAAACAAATGTATGTACATCAATCGTAGGTGCTAGAATACGGTTATTGTCTGGTACAGCTAAATGATTTTTCAGCAGTTTGATTTTTATGTATAGCAAATGGCAAACGATGTCCTGTGTGTTTTCTCTCCCCCCCCCTTCTCTGCTACCCCCTTGTTTTTCTTCGAGTCTGAAGCATGACCACCAATTCATTTTTTTTAAAAGAAAGATTTCTCCTTGTTAATGTTTTGTCTTATGCTGCATTTAATGGAACACAAGTGCCTTTGTAGTTTTGTGGAAAACTTTTACCATTATTTTATGGATTTTGGTTTAACAACATTTGCAGGGCTTTCCACTGTTACTGGGTAGCTAGCTCACTGCTTTATTTTGACAATAGACTGCTCTGAAGCTGATAATTATCTAATGCACCTATTAACATATAAAGTGAGTTTGTCAGCTACATTTTTAATGTATGTTAGAGGATACCTTTGAATACCTGCAGCATGGTTATACTATTTTTATAGGGTTGGTTGTTGGCAAAACATTGTTTGAAAACAGATATCTATATTTTTGTAGTAAAGATTCTTGCTAACGAAAAGACTGCTGTGAATTCTTTTACCTTATTTTTGTGTTCAATTTTCATTCCTAAATGTTAACACTAGATGGCTTTCTTGCATCGTCCAGAAAGTACAGTACAGTTCAGAGCTGGCTTCTGACTTTGCTAGGTTATATCCTAGCACTTGCTGCTTATAAAATGCTAGTGCCCTGATCTGTTTTATAGTAAATGGAACTACAGTAAAACCAAATTTAAGCAGTTCCGTTCTTGGCAGTTTTGTTTTGACATTCTTCTTTACAGAAGTGCTATATGTGCAGTTTGCAATTTCTATAATTCTGTGCTAAGCGATGCTCAGAAAAAGCTTTGAACATATTTTTTCCATGAAAAGGGCTGCTTTATCATTGATGCATATATTGATTAATCAAAATTGCATTGCTTTACATTCTCTTTGAAACTGGTATAATCTCTTTAACTGGTTTAATATAAACAAATCAATATTTTCTCTAGTTTTGTGTTTTTGTTGTTAATTTTGGCCAAAATGATGCTACTCCAAGTCACATTTCATTAGCTTCTGTGTAGCTAATACACTTGTATTTTGTTTGTACAAAAAGTGGCCATAGAACAGTTCTTTATTAGTGTATGATGTTTTTCTTCCTAAGAACTAGTGCAAGTAGTGTAGATATGTTTCTCTCCATTCATAGGAGCACAGTATGAAATAGAGACTGCGCTGTTGTTGTGGCCTGTCTTCTACTTGGGTCATGCTCTGAAGAGTAAAAATGTCGCCCCCCCCCCATATCAGCACCCTTAGACTGCATATCAGTACAGAGGATTGAAATGTGGAGGTGCTGCATTTGGATTTAGGAAGGCTATTGGGCTCATTATGGTTATCATTTATCTGTGCTGTTTTCTGAACTATTGTTGCTGGAAAACATGAAATGTAGGACCCCAATGAAAAAAACTGCTTACTACCTAAGAAATAATTACAGATGAAATTATTCCAATAGTGCAACTTTAAGGACATTAAAAACACAGTTTGGCTTCAGAATTGTTGGCTTACTCTGAATGTTCATATAAATTAAAATGGATCCCAGCAAAGTCTTAAGCATTGACTTGTGTAGCTGTCTCTTACTGCTTTGAACTTGAAAAGGAAGAATGAGATAATATTTCTGCAGTTTTGAAAAAAATTGTATAGATGGTCTAAGCAGCAGTGTAGCTAGCCAATTGGGTGCCTGGTGCGGCGTACACGCCCTGCAGCTGGGGGCGAACTGAACCGCCCATGGGGGCGGGGCGAGCCAAGGCAGGGGTGCTGCGTGGAGCCTCTCTGCAGCCTCCCCCTCAGCTATAAGGTGGCTGAGGTAGTGGACAGACGCAAGCCCTGTGCTGCTCAAAAAAGCAGTGCCGAGCTTGCAGGCAGTCCACTCGCCGCCTCACCCTCAGGAGAGACGCATGGCTAAGGCACACTGCAGGCCCCGCGGTGTGACACCCAGTGTCCCCTGCCTGACCTAGCTGGCAGAAAACGAGCCCAGCAGGATCCCGCAGTTTCATTAGCTAGTGGAGAGAGAGAAACACACAGAGCTGCATTGGTGACCGCCACACCTGAACTTACCTGTCCTCACTGGGTGGAGCTGCTCCACTGTGTCCACTGGGCTTGTGGTCCATCAAGGATGCTCCGGGAGGTTTTGGGTGGCCTCAGCAGGCAGTGCCCAGCCACACCCAGTGCTGAGACCGTCCCAGCCTGCCCCTTCGTCGTTTTCCACTCGGTAGGCGCCACATGGGTGCATTGGCTGCCCGCAGTGGTGTAGGAAGGGGGTGTGGTGGGTGAGGGAGTTATTTTTTCAAAAAATGTGTCATGAGCCCAACTTTTATTTATTTAAAAAACACACATTTTTGCCATTTTGTCACCCCCCTCAGTGATGACACCCAGGGCAGCCCGCACCCACCACATGCCGCTTCCTACACCACTGGGTCTAAGCCAAGATGACATTTTTCTTGGGCCAATGTCAAACACTTCATCATTCATTACTTCCAATATTATGATTCTGAATATTCACTTGGAAGGAAGTCTTGTCAATTTCAATAGAATTTCCTAATAAGCATTCTTGGGATTTCCTCTGTAGGCCTAGTGAAGAATCTTAAATCCCAATATTTGATACTGGAAGGGGTTAGAATAAGCTTTGCCACTGTGGAGGCCCCCATTGTACGCTCTGACCAAGCGCGATGTTCCTGCCCCTGGCAGCCATAATAAAGCCCCCAAATGAGGTATTAAAGTTGTGCAGTGTCCAATTCAGTGTATTCAAAACTGCCCCATTTCCTGACAAGGGGCCTAATATGGGCTCCTCTGCTGTGTCAGCTTGGAGTTGCCACAGCTAAAAGCAGAGGATTATTGCCTCATGTCCTCTACTATGGCTGTCAGGGAGCTATAGGGCTGCAGTTGTAGTGGTCAATTGCCTGGTCAGTGCCATCCCAGCTCCAGTTTTAATTGCTCTTCCTAGGCATGCTTCCTGGGGAGAAAATCCAACTGCCCTTAGTGGGAGTTACTTCTGGGTAAGCATCCACAGGTTTGAGTTGCATAAGTTTCAAGTCTGGAGTAAATATTTATTTATTTATTTGGTTTGTTTATGCAGGCTGTGACTAATGTTGTCTGTTACCCAGCAGTAGGCTTTTCTTGTAGGTTGATGCTACAAGAAGTAGATTGAGATAGTTGGCCACTTCTGCTTCTGCTTGTTGTTTCTCACATTGGTAAATTCCATCATTGAATGTTACAACTGAAATTGTCTTGATGGATGTTACTTTATATGTATGATTTGGCCTCATTTTAAAATCTACTTCAGTGTCATGTCTATCCCGAGACCTGACAGAGGGTTAGAGCATAAGCTACTCACTTGGTATGCTTTATAACATGACCACAATAAGTCAAATTGTTTACATTCTGTTTGTAAAAGCTACTTACATTTTCTGTGCTCTTATCCCTGCACTTTAGTTAGGTTTGTAAATCCAGTTCCGTGTTTCTGGATTTGTCAAGGTTGCTTGGCAGGTGTCTTGTAAGTAATCAGCTCGTTTGGCTTTTATAGAAGACACTCAGAATATTTGACATCATCTGTTAATTTGCAATGGAATAAATTACTGGAATAAAAGTTGACTACCTGTACTTTTGTAATTCATTAACATAATTTCAATCTTGCAAACTCCTATCTTTTCAGTTTTCTTTGAATTTATATTAGAATATTTTGTCAAGCTATTTTGATGTGTGAGAAACACTTGTTTAATCAGAGTTTTGAAATGTCTGCCTCATGTACATTGATGGCACTAAATTAAATAAACGCAGCATTTACAAAAAGTTGTGGAAGAATTGATTTTAAAACATACTGATGAAGTAAAAAGTTCCCCCAACTAATTGAGTAGATGTTTATTTGCTCCTGTGTAAATACTTCTAATAACAGTAGAGGAAGAAGTGTTTCTAAGGTTGTGCTGGCCAGGTTTGGAGGGGGACAAGTTTTTCTGTCTGTCCTTGGTGGATCTCCTTTTAATAAAATGCCCCCCTCCAAAAAATAAAAAAATAACCAATGCAGGATAATTAATTATGCCAGTTCCAAACTGGCATTTTTGATGATTATAATCCTGGAGCTTCTTCAAGGAATGAAGGGTTTCAGATTGAAGACTGCCTCTACCCCACGCCTGGAATGAACCATTTCAGGGCCTAACTTTGACTACTGCCAGCAGTAGAACTATGTTCATAGAAGTATCTGCCAGTGTGCAGCAGGGGCCTGTGTAGCAGATGTGCCTATCTGCCAGTGCAGCTCTTCACCAGTGCCAGCTGCCTCCAGCCAGTGAATGAATGGGGGGTGGGTAGGATTGTTCTTCCAAACTTGTGTAGTTATTTGACTTTCTTTAATTGGGTGAGAATTATAATCATAGAGGTGGAAGAGACCCAAGGGTCATCTTGTCCAACCCCCTGCAATGCCGGAATCACAGCTAAAACATCCATGACAGATGGCTATCCAACCTCTGCTTAAAAACTTCCAATGAAGGAGAGTCCACCACCTCTTGTGGGGTTCCACCGTTGAAAAGCTGTTAATGTCAGAAAGATTTTCCAGATGTTTAGTCAGAATCTTCTTTCATGTAACTTGAAGCCATTGGTTCGAGTCCTACCCTCCAGAACAGGAGAAAACAAGCATGTTCCCTCTTACATGTGACAGCCCTTAAGATATTTGAAGATGGCTATCATATCTCCTCTTAGTCTCCTCTTTTCCAGGCTAAACATATCCAGCTCCTTCAAGCACTCCTTGTAAGACTTCATTTCCAGACCCTTGATCATCTTGGTTGCCCTCCTCTACAAACGTTCCAGCTTGTCAACATCTTTCTTAAATTGTGGTGCCCAGAATTGGACACAGTATTCCAAGTGTGGCCTGACCAAGGCATAATAGAGTGGTACTATTCCTTCCTTTGATCTGGACATGTACTTCTGTTGATGCAGCCTAGTATAGTGTTAGTTTTTTTTGCTGCTGCATCACACTGTTGACTCAAGTTAAGCTTGTGCATTACATTTGTCCCTATTGAAATTTATTTTGTTAGCTTGCGTCCAGTTCTCCAATCTGTTATCGTCATTTTGAATTCTAATTCTGTCTTCTGCAGCATTAGCTACCCCTCGCAGTTTGGTGTCATCTGCAAATTTGATGAGCATCCCGTCAATTCCTTCATCCAAGTCACTTATAAAGACATTAAACAATAATGGGCCCAGGACAGAACAGTATGGCACCCCACTTGTCACTTTTTCCAGTTGACAAGGAACCATTAATGAGTACTCTTTGGGTTCAGCCAGCCAGCCAGCTACAAATCCACCTCGTTTAACCCACATTTTACCAGTTTCTTCACAAGAATATCATAACATGTACTTCACTGTCTACACGGTGTGAACCACTCTGGATAGTCACACACTCCTGCATAAGTATTCTGTAGTAAGAACTGTAGTAAGAAGAAAAAGAACCCCTACAACTGACAGCTGTTCAACATGAATAAAACATGTATAATAAATAAATAGTCATGTTAGGTGACTTTGAACATTTATTAACATGAGAAGTGTTCTATAGTATCTCCAGCTGGTCATTGTAGCAGCAAAGTTGGGAGCAGTTTACGGAGAGAAGTGTTGATCTGGCAATGTGGGCATACCTTCTGCTGCACAGGATCATAATATTTAGTGTTTCTTTTGTGCCTTTTTAGCTTTTCAAATACCAGTGTGGCAAAGCATCCAGAAAATGGAGAGCTGGAAAATGAAATTATGGTATAGGGAACAAAAATACAGATACAATAAGAATGTTCTGATTAGAATTGAATACCCACATACTTAATTGTATTTAAATATCAGTGACCCATAAGCAGTAAGTCTTCCTTTATTTATTAGAGATGCAGAATAGAGTGCTGGGCTCAATTTGTGTTGAAATTAGAAGAAACTTCATGGAAATAGCTTGTATGTTTAGGATTTATCCCTTTATATTTGTTGCAAAACAGCATGGCATGTGGAAAGTCCTAGCAAGATGAGAACTGAATAGAACAGATATCTGTGGAGTATTACAGAAGGTTCTAGGAACATTTTAAGATGTAGAGACCAAATGAACACAGCATAGGGAGGTCAATCTATTCCATTTAGAGAGGCTGAAGCAGGGTTGCAGTCAAGCAGTGAGCTGCCAGGAAGGTAGGTGGGCAAGAAATTTGGAAGACTCAAAGGGGAAAAAGCAGGGGAGTGAGAATATATTTGCAAGCTGACAAGCAGAGGCAACTAGAGGTAGACTACAGCCAAATGGAAATAAGACCAAGATCTGGCTGTTGATCAGGCCTGATCTGGAAGTATTTAAGACAAGTCAGAGAAACAATGGATTGTCTGGGTAGTGAAGCATTCAAAGAGAATGCTTTGGTCAGCCTTAGCACAAGGGGCACAGCTGATCTAATCAGAAAGCTTCCAGCTTGAGACTTACAGTTCTGAAAATAAGGCACCTCTCCAGATATATGTGGCTTGATAAAGAGCACTGGGTTTAGGTTGTTGTAATAGTGTCAGCATCTGCATGGTTGGAATGTGTAAAGGACAGGGGTCTACCATTTTTGGTTGGCGTTGCTCACCAAGCCAAAAAGTCTAGCTACTAAACACCCACCACCCAATCAAGCCTCCAACCCTCTTCTCTCTGGGCAATAATCTTAACAGGCATTTCTCAAAGAAAAGACCAGTAGTGTACCAGGTTTGGCACTGCTGGTTTGAAAACACTCTGAGTGCCTTCAGAAAATAGCATCCAGCCCTCCCCAGTGCATTCCATTCCTGTTCCAAAGCAGGAAGAACCAGTATGGGGGTTGTTGGTTTGGCCCTGTGCGGCCAAGGCTCATCAGACATTTTGGCAATGCAGCTGCCAATCTCCATCATTCCTTACAATTTTGGAGGTGGCAGACATAACCACATACTTGTCTGGATGACCTCCACTCACCTCTAAAGCTTCAAAGTTGGGAAGAAAGCTTTGTTGGGAAGTTGAGGAGTGAAAATAAAAGGATAGGAAGGAAACCTAGAGATAGAATTTAATTTCATTGATAAGTAAGATGAAAATTAAACCAAGTTCCTAGACAGAGTTAAAATAAGCTATTGAGTCATCACTTGCTCTTTCAAATTCCTAATGAGGCTGATTTTATCACCAGATGATGGACCCTGGCATTGATGTATTGCATCTTGGTTTAGACAATTTATTCAAATATCTTTCACTAATATGGAAATAAACTCTGTCCTACTGAAATTTCAATTGTAGCTTACATGCAAATACAGTACATGGTTTCATTTTTCTATTGTAACCTCCAAGCAACATCACAGCAAGAAGATTATTTTTGCTGAGCCATTTGAAGTAAGCTAACACATTTGCTGTTTGACCAGCAGTACAATTGTCCTCCATGGGCTTCGTATACCAGCTGTACCACTACAAATGATTGTGTTGAATGGTGCTTTGTTTAAAAGAGGGAAAACAAATGTGATGTTAATGTACAATTTCCAGAGTTAGCCACATATGGGGGTTGGAGAGGGGACTGGCAAGGAAGTGCATGGATGGATAAGATGTAGACAGCATTGTGGTGAGAAAAGAATTTTAAGAGGTGGGAATAAAGTGGAATCGGGTTTTCATAGATGGAATAGCATGCAAAACAAACTATTTACAGATTTTGTTTAAAATATTTTTCAGAATATGTATTGTAAAAACTCAAGGTAGGTAGGAGTGAAGTTGTGAAAACCCTAAAGAATAAAGAATAGTATTTGTTAAAAGTGTAATAAATAATCCCCTTTAAAAGGTCTTATAACACATAGTAACCTATAGTAAGGTCTACCATTTGTTAACGCATTATTTCTTATTACCACTGAGGACACCGTTCAGTGGAAATGTCTCTGGCACAAATGCCATTGAAACTATATGAATGGTTGCATGCTATATCCAGGGTTGCTTGCATAAATGTTCCCAGTGAATTGCTCATATATATAACCCCAGGGTAGTCAGAATTGTAACCTCTACTGTGGAACCTTGAAATTAGTTCATTAATGTATAAGAAATTTATAAGCTTTGTTAAAATGATCATGATAGATATTTGCTTTAAATAGATTTATTTAGTATGGCCTTCAAAAAACTTCAGTGAGAAGATGATGTGTTCTGTATATGTTTCACATGGTGTGATTTAATCACTTGCTTCCATTTTAAAAGCAACAATTATAGTTGTAAATAGCTTTTTCTAAAGCATAGCATAAATACTATAGGAGTTAATGACATTTCAAAATAACAGCTGCTTTTAAAAATAACATTAAGTACTGGTGTGTGTGCATTTTTAGCATTCCCTTGATTTTGGTAGGTAGTGTAGCTGAACAGCTGCAGATTGTGTATTTTCATCACAAGTTGTGGCAGTTGGAAAGTTACTCTACTTCTGCCTATCCAACAAAGGTAGTTTGATGTTTGAGCAGCTAGATCAAGGTCACTTAGTTTCAACTACACACAGTACAGATCCCCCCCTACTGTGTATAACAGTATAGTAAGTCACTGAAAGGAAAGGCACCTACAGGATTATTTTGTATGTTCTCACAAACTTTCAATTTATTCTTTTATGTAATTGTGCTTAGTAATAATTCTCTACATAGACACTCACATATTCAGACTATGATTAATACAAATGAGCTGTCAATGGTGCAATGCTTGTTTGTAATATACAAGAGATCTGAAGCAAAATGTTGTAGCTTTGCGAGTTCTGTTCACTGTTACTATCACTCTAATGCATGATAACACAACTCAGTTCATTTCTCCTCTGGTTTTCTACCCTTCCCTCCAAATATCAGTCAGTATTTATTGGCCATTGAGTAAGCATAGTTCTCATTTGGTTATTTTGTGTTCCCCTCTTGGTTTTTTATCTCCTAAGCATTTTTGTACTTCTGAGCAATTTGGGCTCTCCCAAGCCCACTAATGTATTAGTTAGTGCTCACAGCCTGGACTTCAAAAGCATAGGGAATGGTAGAAAGATTATTTACTGAGATGTGCTTACTGTGTTGAATCTTAGTAGCCTGCTTAAGATCTTGACCAGCTTCTTTCTAGAAGCTTTACCATAAATCCTTAACTAATGGCTTTCACAATACTACTTGATTCAATAATGACCATCTATGTTCTAGAAGATTTCGAGGCATGATTTTGGCCCAAATCTTGCAGTTACCACCACTAAATATTCAACTGTTGTAACTCTTTTTCAGGTCAATTGCAACAGTCAGTGTACTTGAGTACATGCCTTTATCATGCCTTATATTTCTGATTGAAGTTGTCTTGTGATTGTGGCACTGCCCAAGCATGTTGGGGGACCGGGCGGGGGGGGGGGGGGCTCAGCTGATGAAGCATTTCAGCCTCAGTGATGACAAGTCAAGACAAGTGAGATAGGCAACTATGTAAGGACAGATGACATCCACCCAAGAGTTCTTAAAGAACTCAAATATGAACTTGTTTATGAGCTATACTTTTGTTAGAAGATATCCAACTGTGTTGCTCAGCTGATAGCAAAACGTCTATCAGAAGAATGGGGGAAAAAACAATTTTCAGTGAACCCCACTCCTCCCTGAAGCACCCAAGTTCCTCCAAAATTGTTCTGGAGGGGTCAGCTTGAGCAAATTTAAGGGGAATGTGGAGGGGAATTGTGAAAAAAACGATTCTCTCCATTCTTCTGACAGAAGCCTTGCTGTCAGCTGATCAACACTATCGGCTATAACCCAGTGTAATTTGTCTGTAAGATCAGCCTCTATACTTGAGGACTGGAAAGAGGCCAATGCAACTTTAAAAGAGGGAGGCAGAATCCAGGAGTGATCTGAGAAATGGCAATCTGGTTAAGCTTAACATCTATTCCTGGAAATTACTGAGCAAGTCTTGAGGAACAAGTTTTGCTGATGAAGAATCAGTGTGATTTGTATAAGGATTAGTCTTGTGGTTAAAATAAAAAGGGATTTTGAGGAATCCAAAATGAAATCTCCAAATGGGAGATTAAATGGGCAGTAAAGGTAAAGGTAAAGGTACCCCTGCCCGAACGGGCCAGTCTTGACAGACTCTGGGGTTTGTGCGCCCATCTCACATCTATTGGCCGGGGGCCAGCGCTGTCCGGAGACACTTCCGGGTCACGTGGCCAGCGTGACAAAGCTGCATCTGGCGAGCCAGCGCAGCACACGGAACGCCGTTTACCTTCCCGCTGGTAAGCGGTACCTATTTATCTACTTGCACCCGGGGGTGTTTTCGAACTGCTAGGTTGGCAGGCGCTAGGACCGAGCAGCGGGAGCGCACCCCGCCGCGGGGATTCGAACCGCCGACCTTTCGATCGGCAAGCCCTAGGCACTGAGGCTTTAGGCAATGGGCAGTAGATGTGATTAAATGTAAGAAAATGTAAAGCGATGCACACTGGAACAAAAAGCCTAACTTCACAGATATGTGACTTTGCAGTGGTTTGAGCAGTAAAGTGATCTTGGAGTTGTAGTGGATAACTCAATGAAGATGTCAACTTAGCTATAGAAATCTGAATTTCATGTTGGTGATAATTAGGAAAAGGATTGAAAAGAAAACAATCAATATCATAATGTCATTATACAAATCTGTCATGAAATCACACTTGGAATACTGTGTTCAGTTCTGGTCTTCAAAAAAAGACGTGGAGTTGGAGCAGGTTCAGATTATGGCAGCCAAAAATGATCAAGGGATTGGAACAACTCTCCTATAAGAATAGATTACAACACTTGGACATGAGAGAGTTGTATAAAAGTATGCATACTGTGGAAAAAGTGGGTGGACAGAAGTCCCCATCCCCTCGCAATACTAGAGTGGGGGCCATCCAATGAAGCTGCATGTTGGAAGATTTATGACAGATGAAAGAAAGTACTTCAGTTAAACTGGAAATTGTTCCCACAAGATGTAGTGATGTCCACTAAACTATTCACCTTTAAAAGAAAAGTTCATGGAGAATAAGGCTATTGGTTGCCTCCTCCGGTATTGGAGACAATATGGACCTGAATGTCAGTTGCTGGAAAGCACAAGTGTGGGGAGTGTAATGTTGTGCTCATGTCCTGCCTAGGGGAGAATAGTGAATCAAGGCCATCACAATCAGAGAACAGATGGGCCACAAGCAGAAGAAAGAAGTTTATGTAGAACAGATAACAGCTGCACACTATGGGTCAGGTTATACATATTGTGAAATTAAGGAACTGAAATACATTGTAGAAGGCACTAGATAAGAGAGGTGAAAGAGGACAAGCCAAGTACTGGTATTTGAGTGAATCCATGTTAAAGAATTCTTAAACATGAGCCACTATGGCAGAGCTCCTCATGTGTACGCTTTACAGTGTTCCCATCACTGTTAAATGCATCTTGCCACACTGTCCATGGTTGTCAAGTGTGCAGCGGACCTTTCTGCATACCCAGTTCCTGCTGTGAACTCAGCCTTGGTACGCATCTATTGACTTTTTTCAGTTCCTGAGCTGTTGGTTGGCTGACCATTTAAAGAGGCTTTGGATTATAAGGGACATGACAAAGTTAAGAATCCTTGTAAATCCTTACAGTTGTTTGTCCTCACTATGGTAAGAATAGTTTGAGGGCTAATGGGAAGCAAGGAAATGCTCGTTTTAGATGTGTTATCAGCACTAGATGTGACTCTGGCTGCCACATTAAATTGGAGTGAGAGCATGAAAGGCTGATTTTTATATTAAAAATGAGTGCAAATAGAGAAGGGTACCTTGTCTTTCCTCCCACCCTCCCCCACCATACTTTGTTTCTTCAGGCATTTGTCGGCCTGGCCTAGAAGGTCTTCCTGAAGCAATGGAAAGTGGAGAGGTAAAATGAGGGAGGCTTAGGCTCCCTCATCTGCATAATACTGCAGTATATTTTGTCCCTCACGTGAATGAAATAAGTGAAGTTTTTAATCAATGGGTTAAATACACCCCCCCGCCCCAGTGCAGCAGTCTGTGTCCTCAAATATATTGCCATTAATCAGCATGCCTCTTCTGAAACAAGACATCAAATGTAGCAGTACCTGCTACTGTAATACCTGCTTCATGTAAACATCAGTATGATAGGAAATGAAACACTTTCTGCTCTTGCTGCCAGTTGTGTTTCCTGTATGTAAACAAAAGCAATCAGTTAGCAGAATGGGAAATTGTTTATTTGCAGGATGCTTGCTGTATGAACGGAAGGAAATGTTCTTTTACAGACATCAGCTCATTGTGTTGAGGCTACATTGCTGGCAAAATTGATTTTAGAATAGTTTGGGGAAATTAGCTGCAAAATAGGTGCATCTATTTTGAGTCCTAAAAACTTCTTAACTCTTTACATTAGTGTTTGAAGTTGAAGCTTATAGATCTCATAACCATCCCTATTCATAGTTTGTGAACAGGGGATTTACACAGTTAAATGAATGTAATTTTAAACAGGAAGTTTGCTGTTTGTGCACTGCCTTTTTAAAATTTTGAAGCAAAGATGTACAGCAATCTTGAATGCAATCTGAACAAATTAGCTAGGAAATATGTAGCCTGATAGTCTGTGGTTTAAAATTTTGTAGGATGCGTGATAACAGGACTCCAGTAAATCTCTGCACCCACCCTGCCTTGAAGTGAAATGAAGGTTGTTTCCCCACTAGAACACTTTACTGCCACTGAGACCTTGCTTTTCATTGGCTGGGGGCTTCACACAGGACTTAATAGCCCACCATTACCTTTCCATGTAGCTATTTGCTTAGAATTAAGTCTATCCAAGGCAGTGTATTACAATATAAACATAAAATTGCAATAATGTAACATGATGTTTCAAACATTAAATTGCAGAAACAAACAAGCAAGAATACATTAAACTATAATTCAGGCAGTACAGAATAGTTTCCAAGCCACAGCAATAAAAAGTATATACAATAAAATAACATGTGTTAAAAAGCACATGAAACAGGTGTTTGTCTTTTTTAACACAGCACATCCATTGAGAGGGAGATCCATAAAGTGGAGACCACTGTACTTTGAAGTCTCTGTCTCTGAATCCCACCAATTTGACAGATTTTAAAAGTGAACCAGTGAGCAGTCCCTATATTCAGCAAAGGTCTCTCAACATTAAGGATCCCTCCTTGCAAGTTTTGCCCCTTTATTGTTTTGTCATGAGCATGATAGTTCTTTTTAGAAAGCTGATTCTTAACAGACCTATGGCCCCACCTGCACTATACATTTAAAACAGTATCATGCCACTTTAAACAGTTATGGCATCCCCCAAAGAATCCTGGGAACAGTCATTTGTTAAGGGTGCTGAGAGTTGTTAGGAGACCTCTGTTTCCATTAGCAACTGCAATTCTTCGAATCACTCTTCCCAGGGAACTCTAGGAATTGCTAGGTGTTATAATAGCTCATAATTTTGTATGTTTACAGATCTAGATTTGTCTTGTCAGGTTGGCAGGGAAGGGTTTCTCTTATTTTGTGCATTCTTAGAAATGGATTCTCATTCGTGGATTTAATTTTAAAATGTATTCTCCCTTGCTGTTCCTTTATCAGCAGACATTTATTTAGAATTTCTGAAGTTCTAGTGGGCTAGTTTAGATGTGTTTCCAAACATTTGATTCTGTGAAGCAGATAACTTGATGTCATGGACTACTACTCTACCCCTTCATCTTTTGTGTTCTAATTATTAGATTGTACTCCAGTAGTCTTGTCTGGGGAGGATGTTGTAGTACAGATTATTCAGCACCTGTGTGCTTCCCAGTTAAGTCTTAGGTGCAATCATTTTATTTTACTTTATATTTAGCTGGATATTCTTGGGTCTGTAGTATGTACTGATATAATTTTATATGTCGTGAATGTATGTTACACAGTATCAATTCATTATGGAATATTCATTGTACTTTTATTCTCTGTCTGTAAAATAATTTTAATCACTAAGATAATTTAATGTAATAGTATTTCCGAAAGAAGAAGAAACCTTTTTGTTACATAATATAAATGGAAACCCATTAAGTTGAAGACTATAATTTTAATTTGCTTCTACCTGTATACTCCCAAATCTTTCTATTCCAGATAGCCATTAAAAGAGCTATGTAACTAAAACAAATAGTGAGCATGCCACACATAATGCTAAGCCAAAACATGATTTAGCACAAACAACTAAATGTGCATATTTCCAGGCCAAAGGTTGCAGCTGTATTGCTCCTGCCTTAGTTCTGCTGCCACCATGTCACCCGGGTCTAAGCCATGGTTTGCCTTAGCATTGTGTCTGAAGGTCATTTGGTATTCTTTCAAGCTGAGCAAGGTTTTGAATCTAGTAGCTTCCTCTGCTAATGACGCAAGAAGACTATGTACATTACAAAACTTCTTAGCTGTAGGTAGTTTTATATGTATGCTTTTGTAGTACATAATGCTTCTGAAATGTTGGAGAAGACTAGCAATAAGTCTTTTTTAGACATTTTCATAGGAAATGGACTGGGATTTAAAAATCAGAAGTTTGTATTCTTCTTCCCTGAATCATATATGGTGCAACTGTCCCATTTTAAGCGAGACATCTTGGATTGACAGAAGCCGCCCTTGCTTCTGATCCCAATCCTGGATGTCCCATTCTGGCTTCTGTGCTCTGGCCCTGCCAGAACATGGGACCAAAAGATGGATGCTTTGTCATCTCTTCCTGTGGTGCGAGTCAGTTGGCTCACACCAGAGCGTAGGACCAAAAAACAGAAGCAAAGCCTTCCTTGCCCCTGTGTGTCACCACTCTTTTTTCTCCTTCCATTGTGGGACTTCTGGAAACTGGCTTCAGGAAGCACATCTGCGGAGGAGCTGGAGGCCGCAGTGATTTCTCCCAAGGCCATGCCAGCCATAGATGAGGCAAAGGCCATGGAGGAGGAAGCCACAGAGGTGGCAGGCAGTGGCAAACGAGTGGGTGATGGGAACTGAATCTTGCCTAATCAGTCCAAACTATCACTGCTTTGTTAAATTGACTGGGCCAACACATTATCTCTGCATAAAATAGTATATCATCATTATACCACATGCTGAAATCATGCAGAAAATACACTACTAAGAAAAGACAGCATACAGTCTAGTTTCATTCATAAATAACATTAGCTACAGAATGAGAAGCAAAGGATGTAGCTACAAATAACTAGTCAACTGAAGTCTCTGTAGTGTCAGCCTTCTTTACAGTATTTGGAAAATCATGGTTAAGCTCTCTTGTCACTAGCCACATACTGTAGCTTGAGCAGTCGTGTTAAGCCAAGGTTTGGTTTAGTGTGTCGTGCAAACCTGGTTTGTGTGAAATATAAGTGATTGGGTATTTCTTTAAAGTTTGTTCTGTTGTATCCCACCCTTATGCTACTACTAAAAGATTATTGCAGGGCTCTCTAAAATGTGCATTTTGAACTACAAATAGCTGAATATACAAAGTTGCCTCAGGGCTACTAATCCCATGAGATGGCAGCTTGTCACAGCTAGAAGGGCCAATATTGCGGTACCCTGATATGGAAGATAATTGTCTATACCTTTATATAATTTTGAATGTGTCATATTGGGACATTTGAAATCAGTCCAAATGGATTTCTTCTTTGTTTAAATTAATTTATTATATATAGGAAATGGTTCTGATGCTGGTGGTGTTTTAGAGTAAGGCTTTACATTTCGAATAGACTATGTGTTAATTGATTTCTTCTTCCCTTTTGGTTGACAGGTATGTGGAGTAAAAGTGAATTGCTGTCAACTTGATCTTGATCCGAAGTTATAAAATGCAGACCCAGAAATAAGTCCTACTGAACTACCTTCTGGAATGGCAACCTGAAAGATCTTTTGATACACACAGACACTGTAACTCTTTCTTACCTCACTTCATAAATAATGGAAATGTCAGGCCAACAGCACTGCTCTTGAAGATAAGGCTTTGCATTCCCTTCCCATTGCTTGGATATGAGTGATCACACATCACAGGAAGAAAAACACAAATCCAGCAGAACTTCCTTAAAGTTTAAGGAATCAGCAAGAATTATGCAGTCTGATGACTATTTTGCAAGAAAATTTAAGGCTCTAAATGGTAATATGGGCCCCCCTTCTTCTTTAAGTGCAACCAACAAAGGTGAAAGCAGCAACCCCGCCAATGGTACCCCAGCTATGCCTAAGATGGGTGTCCGAGCCAGAGTATCTGAATGGCCTCCTAAGAAAGATTGTACCAAGGAATTAAGCAAAGCTACATGGGAAAGTAGACCTCAAGTTAGTTATGACGGTGCTGGGTCAGCAAATGGTGACCAGAATGAGGGGCAGCAAAAAGAACCTCTTGATATAGAATTTGCAGAGGCAAAGTATGCATTAGGAGACATTTTTCTCCATTCACCACACAGAGGGCTTCACCCTATAAGACAAAGAAGCAACAGTGATGTTACAATCAGTGACATTGACACAGAGGATGTACTAGACCAGAATGCTGTTAATCCAAATACAGGAGCATCTCTCCATAGGGAATATGGAAGCACTTCATCAATTGACAGACAAGGTTTATCTGGTGAGAATTTTTTTGCAATGCTTCGAGGCTACAGGGTGGAAAACTTTGAGCATAAAACACACATGCCATTTGGATTTCCTGAATTTTTTCACTGTGATCCCACAATTTCTCCAAGTCTCCATGCTGCAGCACAGATATCCAGAGGAGAATTTGTAAGAATTTCTGGACTTGACTACATGGATAGTGCCCTGCTAATTGGCAGAGACCGGGACAAATCTTTCAAATGGAGATTGAAGTCAGAATCTGTAGAAACGTCACTCTTTAGAAAATTGCGGACTGCTAAAAGTGAACATGAAACTCTTAAATTCTCATCTGAACTAGAAGAAAGTAGACTTGATAAAAATGTTCATCCTTGGAATTGTCAGAAGTGTTTTGCACATTATGATGTCCAGAGCATTCTGTTTAACATTAATGAAGCAATGGTTACCAGAATTAATGTGGGGAAAAGAAAAAATATAACCACTGGGGCATCTGCTGCATCACAAACTTCAACAGTAGCCGGACAGCTTGGAAGCTGTGAATCTCCTATGGGGAGTAAAGAGGATCTCAATTCAAAAGAGAACTTAGATGCTGATGAAGGTGATGGGAAAAGTAATGACCTAGTACTGAACTGTCCTTATTTCAGGAATGAAACTGGTGGGGAAGGTGATAGGCGGATTGCACTCTCTAGGGCAAACTCAGCCTCTTTTTGTGCAGGAGATAGTTGTTCTTTTGAGTCTTCGCTAAGTTCACATTGCACGAATGCCGGTGTTTCGGTGCTGGAAGTACCCAGGGAGAATCAACCAATCCACAGGGAGAAAGTGAAACGTTATATCATCGAGCACATTGATCTTGGTGCATATTACTATAGAAAGTTTTTCTATGGAAAAGGTAAGCATTTTTTTTCTGGAATCTCTTGCTCCCAAAGGTTTCAGAACATTTGCTGAACTTGTGGGTAGTGTTGTGAGATGTGAAAATATCTAATGTAAAACGAAGCTCTGCTTTTTTAATATGTGTCTTAGAGGGCATCATTATGGCCCTCCTTAAAGTATTGAAAGCCCCAACCTACTTATTTAGTATTAATGATTTACTATTGGGGTTGTGTTTCTCTGACTTTGGTGTCATGTTCTTACATATGCTTTGACATCTTTAATGAAAACCATAATCTGGTCTCCTATTCTGAACGACAAGATTAAAGGAGTTAGGACTGTGAGAAATATTCTTTAGGAGAGTATCACACTGTCAGAGGTTGCAGCATCATTGTTTACAAGTACAAAAAACTGTCTTCCATCAAAATGCCATAAGTGATATGCTCTTATTCTCTAACTAGCATTTTATACAAATAAACCAGCTAATTTCATAAGTGCCTAATACATGTGAGGGTGATGTGATGAGTTTTAAACTCTATACTTAGTGCAAACAAGGGTTTAATATTGCTACAGATAAGTTTAAAAATACTCAAAATGACGCATTTTAACTTTATAAAGTGCATAAAGTGTGGTTAACCCATGGTCTGGATCTGGCCACCAAAGGCACAGGAAGTAGTGCCAGCACCTCCAATTTTATCTCTCAATCTGATCAGGAGATAGAGCTCTATCTGCTCTTTAAGGAACTAACTCTTCTCTAAAGATCTTTTCTAAAGGGCAGGGAGAGAGATTTTATCTTCAGTCTTGGTGCTAAGCAGCAGAACACTCAGATCAGAGAAAGAGTCTGGTGCTTGCTCTTAAATGGCAACATTTCCACCTACCCCAGCATTGGAATGGAGAGGGTTAAAATGTGTGCACCTGCATATCTGTCCCTGTGTATTTTGTGTGTGAGCATGTTTGTGGGCTGTGTGCCCACATATCTAAGGAATGGGTGTGTGGGGGCAGGGAGGGTCTGAGTGTGCTGTATGTGTAGTGTTTTTCTAGGAACGTGTGTGCACATTGACATGCATTGGCCATGTCAACCACTGGCATGTGGCCCTTGGAGGAATTGCTTTTGGGTAAAAAAAGCATTAAACCATATTTGGTATAAAGCGTTCAGTGCATTTGACCATCTTCCATCTAGTTTTGGTACAATGAGTGTATTCCCCTGAGTGTATTCTTGTTTTTAAGAGTCATTCAGTAGTATGTTGTGCATGTGCATACACATGCTGTTTCTTTGTTTCTGAGGATATTTATAAAAATATTCAAACTATTTGCTCAAAGTTTAGGGGCCATTCTTACCAGTTTCATATTTACGAAAGCTGCAATGCAGAATTGTAATTGTCTAAAATATGTGTTAACGGGCTGTTGCTTTGAGAATTGGACAAAATCTGGGTTTTAAAACAAAGTGTGATAAAATTTAGGTATATAATAAATACCTGCCTCTACTTAGCTTTAAGTGGAAGCAGATATTTTTATTTATTATTGAATGTTTGTGTGGTACGTATGGACTATGAAATAACTTTTAATGTTGATTCTTATTCAAGGTATGTGGTGTTAGGTGAAATACATTAAGAACATACCGGTAATCCTTCTTCCTATGTGATGGACAACAGAATGTAGACAGAAACCCCATGGGAGATTGAAACCTTCTGGGGTGCTCTGGAGAGAGGCTTATACAATGCTATAAGCCTCTCACAGAAAACTGAAGCTCTTTTGAACCTTGAAGGCCCAAGCCAGCCCATTGGAGACAGTCTCAGCATGGATGTTGAAGTCTTCCAACACTGCTGTAAAAGGGTTCTCCAACACCACAGCCAAGATTGCCTCCATCAGCTCAGAAAGGGAGGTAGTACAGCCAGGTAGACAGTACACTAAAAGCACAGGAGGGTTTGAAATAGCTGAAGGAATAACAGCAGGATTATTTAATGTTTTCTAGAAGTAAGTCCCATTGAGCTCAATGGCATTTACTCACAGCCTAAGAGAATTTGAGCTGTGTGAACTCGGAAGGACAAAAGGAATGCACCAGAAAATGATATATCAGTTAGGACTCATCAAAGGAGGACAAGTTTGAGAAAGGTACTCAAGCAAGACTGTAAAGTAACTAGTAAATAATTTTTATTAGTTTTAGCCATCTTTGCCCCATGCTTCAAGTAGATTTCCATGACAGCTCACAAAATTTCAAAATAAAATCTTTAATTAAAATGTGCAATCATAAGCTAAAAGCAACAATTCAAATTAGAAGATATAAAAATATAAAGGAGAGGAAAACATCTAAAATTCAAAAAATGGAAAAGTAAGGTTCTGTGAATACTCTTGAAGCACCGGTAAGTTCAAAGAAGAAATGGGAATGAAATTTCCCACTCCTACTGCCAGTGAAGGCAAAGCTAGAAGGATAATATATTCAGATTATTTTTATCACTTTTTAAAAGAGGCATGTTATTAAACAAATAATTGCTTGATTTGGGGACTTGCATGTGTATAAATAGTCATATTTGGCAAAAAGAAAATTCTGTCTGTCCACCTTCCAAAAATGTGGAAATTCTTTATATTAGATCCATTGCGACTTAAATATTCTTTTTTTTTAAAAAAAGTGTTGGGATATAATCTGTGTAAACTAAAACCTACTATCTTAATAGAAACTATGTATATAGACTTGTCAGTTATGAAAATGTTTAAAGCACATTTGACTAGCCTATGAAAATAGTCACAATGACATTTACTGCACTGTCAGTTTAACTATCCTCTTAAGAATTGTGCTCATCCATGTATGTCATCTCTTACTTCCATATAAGTGAATAGCAGCTATTCACTTTGTGTAAGAAAAAAATAAAGTGGGCAAAACCTGCAGACAGTAGGTATCCCAACTTCTGCCATGAGGAATCTAATAGGGGAAGCAATAGTCAACCCTCTTCCTCTGAACAGCTTCTTCTCCCCTTCTCTTTAGTCCTTTCCCAGGAATCTATTTTAGGAGGCTCTAGGCAATGTGGAGCTCCCATTCTGCCTGCACTTCTCCTTAACATGTAGGGTTTGAGGGAGTGGGAGGATTTGCATCCCTTGTTCTGTCTCACCCAAAAGTCTCAGTGTCCTCCCTCAGTCATTCAATCAGAGTAGGAAAAATAGGTTGCAGGAAGGAATAGAACTCAACATCTCTTACCCTTCTCATCAAACTTAAAAGGATGTTAGCTAGTTTTGAATGCGCATAGGTTTTGACCATATTTTGTGGAGGCTTGGAAGATGCAAATAATAATTTTGTTTAGCCAGAAGGCTAGATGCTACTCAGGCTCACCTTATTAATGGCATTACTATGATGATAAATATGAGTTGTAAAGAGCCCTGAGTGTAGAGAACTAAGCCTTGGTTTCAAAGAGCTATGAAGGTTGATGCAAGGGGCTTGCCATAGTCCAGTGGAATGTTTCACTTCTTTCTCCTTTGAATGCCATATCAGTACAGTGGTACCTCAGATTACATACGCTTCAGATTATATAGGCTTCAGGTTACAGACTCCGCTAACCCAGAAATAGTATCTCGGGTTAAGAACTTTGCTTCAGGATGAGAACAGAAATTGTGCTCTGGCAGCAGCGGGAGACCCCATTAGCTAAAGTGGTGCTTCAGGTTAAGAACAGTTTCAGGTTAAGAACGGACCTTCGGAACGAATTAAGTACTTAACCCGAGGTACCACTGTACAGTTCTTTTTTTTTTATAAAATTTTTATTGGTTTTACAAAATTTTTGAAAACAAACAAACACTTAAAAAAGACAAACATACATGTATAATTTCATGACATATTTTCATAAACCTCTTTTCTGAGACTTCCCCATACCCCCCCTTTCTGCATCCCAATGTCCATAATTTTATAGCAACTCCCAATTGTTACTTTCCAGCCTCTGTCATCTTAGTCATCTCTGCATTCTAACCTTATATCACTGTATCCCTTTGTTTCTGAAAACCACAACACTCTAACATTCGTTAAGTTTATAATAGTCCTTAAGATAATTTTTGAATTTTCTCCATTCTTCTTCCGCCGTCTCTTTTCCTTGGTCACGGATTCTGCCTGTCATCTCAGCCAATGTCATATAGTCCATCACTTTAATCTGCCATTCTTCCAGAGTGGGTAGATCTTGTGTCTTCCAATACTTTGCGATGAGTATTCTTGCTGCTGTTGTAGCGTACATAAAAAAAGTTCTATCCCTCTTTGACACCAATTGGCCGACAATGCCCAAGAGAAAGGCCTCTGGTTTTTTAGGAAAAGTACACTTAAGTACCTTTTTCATTTCATTATAGATCATTTCCCAGAAAGCCTTAATCTTCGGGCATGTCCACCAAAGGTGGTAAAAGGTACCTTCAGTCTCTTTACATTTCCAACATTTGTTATCGGGTAGATGATAAATTTTTGCCAGCTTGACTGGGGTCATGTACCACCTGTATACCATTTTCATAATATTTTCCTTTAAGGCATTACATGCCGTAAATTTGATACCGGTGTTCCATAACCATTCCCAGTCATCTGACATGATGTTATGGCCGACATCCTGTGCCCACTTAATCATAGCTGATTTGACTGTTTCCTCCTGTGTATTCCATTTCAGCAACAAGTTGTACATTCTAGATAAATTCTTAGTACTGGGTTCTAACAATTCAGTTTCTAGTTTTGATTTTTCCATCTGGAAGCCAATTTTCCTGTCCTGTTTGAAAAATTCCATTATTTGATGGTATTGAAACCAATTTTGTACCTTGTGCTTCAATTTCTCATAACTTTGCAATTTGAACTTATCTCCATCTTGTTCCAAGATTTCCCAATACTTCGGCCATCCGACCTCCATATTGAGTTTCTTCACTGCCTTGGCCTCCACTGGTGAGACCCATCTAGGGGTTTTGTTTTCCAACAGATCTTTGTATCTTATCCAAACATTAAACAATGCTTTTCTAACAATGTGATTCTTAAAGGCACTATTGACTTTATCATACCATAGATATGCATGCCAGCCAAAAGCATTATTAAAGCCTTCCAGATCTAAAATGTCTGTATTTTCGAGGAGCATCCATTCTTTCAGCCAGCAAAATGCTGCTGCCTCATAGTACAATTTCAAGTCCGGCAGGGCAAAACCCCCTCTTTCTTTAGCATCTGTCAATATTTTAAATTTGATTCTGGGCTTTTTGCCCTGCCAGACAAATTTCGAAATATCTTTCTGCCACCTCTTAAAACATTCCATCTTATCCAGAATCTGCAAGGTCTGAAACAAAAATAGCATTCTAGGCAATACATTCATTTTAATCACCGCAATTCGGCCTAACATTGACAATTTCAAATTTGACCATATTTCTAGATCTTTTTTAATTTCTGACCAACATTTTTCGTAGTTGTCTTTATACAAATTCACATTTTTAGATGTCAAATAAACCCCTAGGTATTTCACCTTCTTAACCAGTGTCAACCCTGTCTCCTCTTGAAACTTCTCCTTTTCAGTATCTGTTAAGTTTTTTCCTAAGACTTTGGTTTTTTGTTTATTCAACTTAAATCCAGCCACCTGGCCAAACTGTTGTATTATTTCTAAAACCTTTTTCGTACTAGTGTTTGGCTCTTGCAAAGTCAATACTAGGTCATCTGCAAACGCTCTTAACTTGTAATGTTTAGCTCCGACCTGCACTCCTTTAACCTGCTGGTCTTCCCTTATCATATTCAGCAACACCTCCAGAACTGAAATAAAAAGTAATGGGGAAATTGGGCACCCCTGTCGTGTTCCTTTCTCTATCTTAAGTTCCTCCGTCACTACATTATTTACAATCAATTTAGCTTTTTGTTCAGAGTATATTGCAGCCATACCATTCTCAAAACCTTGACCTACCCCCATCCCATGAAGATTCTTTATCATAAAACTCCAAGAAATATTGTCAAAGGCTTTCTCCGCGTC
This sequence comes from Podarcis bocagei, assembly GCF_964188305.1. Lineage (NCBI taxonomy): Eukaryota > Metazoa > Chordata > Lepidosauria > Squamata > Lacertidae > Podarcis > Podarcis bocagei. The sequence goes on along the minus strand of NC_138127.1, from coordinate 62,306,343 downwards.
CACAAAGATCAATACTGCTTTAGTGTTTATGTTCACCTCTAGCTTTTCCAAAATGTCTATCACATTTCTTACATTGTCTGCTAGGTGTCTTTTGGGGAGAAAGCCTGCTTGGTCCCTATGAATCTTCTCCATCAACACTTTTTTAAATCTTTTTGCCAAAATGTCTGCAAAAATTTTGTAATCCACATTAAGTAGTGATATTGGGCGGTAGTTCTTCAGTTGAGTCTTTTCAGTCTCTGTCTTTGGTATGAGTGAAATATATGCTTCTTTCCACGATTCAGGTGCCTTTTTCCCCTCAAGGATCTCATTACAGACTTCTTTTAATGGTTGAATCAACCATTCCTTCAGCGATTTGTAATATCTTGAAGTCAATCCATCTGGTCCCGGAGATTTGCCCAGTTGCATATTCTGGATGGCAGCCTCTATCTCTTGTTCTGTTATTCTCTGGTTCAGATCCATCTTACTTTGATGAGAGATTTTTTGTAATCCATATTTGTCAAGGAATTTGTCTATATCTTCTTCATTTTGCTGGCCTTGAGTATAAAGTTTTTTAAAGTAACTCAGGAAGCAATTTCTAATTTCATTAGGTTTAGATATATTCTTTCCATCCACTTCTAGGCTTGTAACTGTATTTAATTTCTGCCTTTTCTTCAATTGCCATGCCAGAAGTTTGCCACATTTATTTGCTGATTCAAATGTCTTTTGCTTCATCTGCTTTATCTTCCATTCAATCTCTAGGTTCATCAATTCCATATATTGTGTTTGATATAACTTGATCTCTCTTAAAATCTCCTGGGACTTTGGTTTTACTCTTAATTTTTCCTCTCCTTCCTTTATCTTTTCCAAAATCTTTTCTTTTTTCTCATTTTGTTTTTTCCTCTTTATTGAGTTTTGTTGAATCAAGAAGCCTCGCATCACCGCTTTGCTTGCGTCCCAGATCACTCTTTTCTCAACGTCAGTCCTCAAATTTATTTCAAAATAGTCTTTTAAGGTTTTTTGGGCCTTCATAAGGATCTCCTTGTCTCGAAAGAGGGTGTCATTCATTCTCCATCTAAATTGACCAGTTGTTGTAAGTTTCATTTCCATCTTCACGGCGTTATGGTCGGAGCAAGTTTTTGGGCAGATTTCTACCTTCTTAATCTTTGGAGCCATTCCACTAGTAATCCAAATTTGATCAATTCTGGTCCTGGTCATCATTGCTTGGGAGAAAAAGGTTCCCTCTCTCTCCAGAGGGTTCCTTGTTCTCCATATATCTATCAAGTCCATATTTTCAGTCATTTCAAAGAAAGTCTTAGGAAGTCTCCCTTCCTTACTAATTGTTAGTCTTTGTGCCTTGTCCATATTAGTGGAGACCACTCCGTTCATGTCTCCCATAATTATCATATTGTAATCCAGATAGTCCGTCAAGGTTTCATGAAGTTTCTTAAAGAAGTCAGATTTGCCTTCATTTGGTGCATAAATTCCAACAACTAAGAGTTTTTCTCCTTGTACTTGTATCTCCACTGCCAAATATCGCCCTTGTTCATCTTTAAATATCATTTTTGGAGCCCATTTCTCTTTCACATATATTACAACTCCTCTTTTCTTAACTTTGTCTGATGAAACGAATTCTTGTCCTAGCCTTTTGTTTGTAAGTAGTCTCCTGTGGGCTCTAGTTATATGAGTTTCTTGTAGGCATATCAAATCCAGCTGTTCTCTATTCAATATATGAAATACTTGTCTTCTCTTCAAAGGCCCATTGAGCCCATTACAATTCCAGCTAAGGAATTGCAAAGCCATCTTGTTATTTCCCTAAAGCTCCTCCAACAGCTCCAAGTTGTTGCTCTTCTTCTGATGGTGGTAGTTTTTGTCCAATCGAGAGATTCAGAATATCTAGTGCTCTCCTCTGTTCTGCAAGTACGTCCACAGTTCCCTTCTGCAGGTCCTCCTGGTATCTTGCCAAGAATTTGTCTTTATCTTGAATTGTCTTGATTTTCACCTTCTTTACCTTGTAGTCGAATGACAGTCCTTGTGGAAATTCCCACCTAAAGCGGATGGAGTTTTTCTTTAGCAGAAGAACCAAGTCCTTGTAGAAATTTCTTAGATCCAGAATGTATTTTGGGATGTCTTTGAAGATCTGTACAGTTGAGTTGCAAATTTGCAGGGCCTTTTCAAAATGTAGTCCTAATATTTTGTCTCTTTCCTCCTTGGATCTAAATGTAATCAGGCAGTCTCTCGGAGTCTTTCTGTCCTGCTTTTTACCCAGTCTGAAAGCTGTTGTAATTTTAAATTCGTCTTCCTCCAGATCCCAACAGTCCACAAACTCCCGTGTCAAGTATTCCGCAAGGTTGTCTCTCTCATTCTCCGGAATCGATCTTAATTTCAAATTCCTCTCTTTTCTCTGTAACTCCCACAAGGCCAAAGTTGCATCATGCTCATAAACCTTCTTAGCAATCGGCTCTAATTTCTCCTGCGTCTCTCCAGCAGCAGCTTTAGCATCTTCGGCAATTTGACGTGTAGTAGCATTTTCCTCCACCAATTTATTGATAGATTCTGTGTTCTGGTTTAGTCTTACTGATATTTCTGTTAATTTTTGTGTATTTTCTGAAGTCTGTTTTGTCAAAGACTCCAGAGTTTGATTTATCTTGAGCAGAGCGTCTGTCACAGCTTCCATAGAGGCAGCTGCTCCTTTTTCTTGTTCTGTTGTTCCTGCTGGTCCTGGAGTTGCAGCTGAAATTGAGCCTCTTTTCTTTGTCTGTTGCTGTTGCAGCTGTTGTTGTTGTTGCCTAATTTTGGCTCTTGTGACAATCTCTTCTTGTGCGCCACTCATGTCAAGGTCACTTCCCACGGGAACTGTTTCCCGTTGGAAAATTCCACTGTCCTAGGCCGTGCCGAACTTTACTTTACCCTCTAGGGGGAGCAAATCAAAATGGCCATAAAATAAAGTATCCAAATACAAGAGCAAAGGAGGATGTCCAGAGATATAAAAAAGAGAAATTAACACAGTCAAAGTCAATGTTACTAAAGGCTTGTAGCTGCAAGTTGCCACAGTTTCCCAGTTTATGCTGTTTCTTCTTGTAATAAACTGTAGCCAGTCACTGTATAAACTTTGTGTCACAGTATCACTTTGCAGGCAAAAGTCAGTTCAGTGACCTATTGTTCTAAAGAGGCAGACCGTTTCGTACTTTCAATAGATAAGACAGCGGAGGATTTTTACTTCAGGTAAATCATGCAGTTGTTAAAGTCTCATTCACCTCCCCTCTGCCCTGCTAGCTGGAGGGGAGATCTAAAGTCTAAGTGCCCGGTTTAGTTAATTAAAAAGCAGGTTTCAGCGGATGCAAGTTTAAAGTCCCGTTGCTTTCACTTTCATGCAGTCGGGGGGAGGCAGACTTCCTTGATTTGATCTCCCCGCTTTTAGCTCAATTTTCAAAGTTTAAAGGGTCCCGATTGTATTTCAGTTCCTACTCACGGGAATTCCGTCCAAATTTTCTTTTCAGGAAGAAATCGGCGCTCTCCGCTTATGGCGACGCGGCTTCACTTCGCAGGCTGGGTAACGACTCTCAGCACCGCGCTCACTCCCGATGCCGATCCGTAGCCTTTAAAAAGGCTCTTTCACGGTACCGGGGGGCGCAAAGGTGCCCACCGAGTCTCCTTGTTCTCAGGCTTCAGCGCCTGAGATTTTAGGGGTCCCCCGCTCGCCGTAGCGGGTAAGACCCGAACTTGCGAAGCAGTCCTTCTCCGGAGCTCGGAGGCAGGACCGCCATTAAGCGCTGGCACCGACCGGAAGTCACCACTGTACAGTTCTTGGCACTGTCTCAGTTTTAAAGGCAAGGTGCATGTATGACTTGTTGGACTTCTATTCAAGAAAAACAGACAGTCCCCTTCATCAAATTTGTGAGGCGTTTTGCTGAGTTGTATATTTACCTGCAACTCAGGGAAACACTTTGTGCATCTGATGAAGAAGACTATAGTCCACAAAAGCTTATGCCATAATACATTTTTTAGTCTTTCAAGTGCCGTAGGGTGCTGAATAACAATATCAATATCAAAGGAACATTGGATAGCAATAAAATGTCTATTGACACAGAATATTTTTAAGAATCTGGCAGAGCAATCAAACCCCCACTTTGCATCAGATGGGGGTGGGTGGATAGGACTGGGCAGAAGTGTCCCTTCACCAGCTTTGTCATCCTCCCAATGGCCAGTGCCTGGAGAGAGAGACCAGCATCATTCTGCTGTTGTGGTGCTCCCCCTTTTTGTCCTCTAAATGTCTGAGTGGGGCATTGGCTCTAAGCTCTTCCCCAGCTCCAGGTTGCCCCACCACACCAAACTTCTGCTGCTGGGGAAGAAGGGAAGTTTGGATTCCTTTCTAAACAAATATTGCAAACACAATCCAGCCAGAGTTAAGGACATTTAAATACCACTGACTTCAATGAGGATATTAATGATGTGCTTGATTTTCTTCCTTACTCTGCATCCACGGCCATATGCAGTATGCTTCTGAATACCAGTTGCTGGAAACCGCAGGGGGCAGGGCAGAGTTCTGTTGTGCTCAGCTCTTGTTTAAAGGCTATCAATGGGTACCTCGTTGGCCACTGTGAGAACAAGCTGCTGGACTAGATGGGCCATGGGCATGATCCATCAGGGCAACTCACCTGCCAATCACATGTCAGTATTATGACATCAGAAGACTGATGGGAGGACTGTCCCACCTACCTGTCCGAATCCCTTGCTTGGTGTTCCCAAGCTTGGGAACTACAGTGCAAGCAGTGTTGCCAGCTCTCTGCTTTGCAAGCCTCTCTTTGCTGTGTGAGGTGGAAAGGAACAACATGGGGCAGCTTCAAAGAGCAGTGCTGGTAGGGAGAGTTGGCTTTCATTGGATGGAAGCTGCTTCTTCCTCTTTGAGCAAGGCACACTCCTCCTTACCATCACATGCTAGATGATTGGGAGCATGCCTTGCTCGAGCAAAGGAACTGTCAGGAGCTAGTGGGCCAGATGGGGAAATTTAAATTATTAATCTTAATTATAGTTAATTATTAATCTTAATTATAGTTTGGCACACAGTTTGGAAGTTCCCTACCCCCCACCTTAAATCAATAGGGTTTAAATATGCTTAACTTAGGTTGGATTATACTTTGTGTGTGCATTTAGAAATGTGAGTTTTCCTGCAAAAGAGAGTTAATTTACTTCTAATATAGTTGAAATTACAGTTGCCTCATTTGGAAGATGGGGAAATCTTGTTTTAAGAGAACCTGATCTGTGGATTGCCATGATTTCATGTGTGCCAAAATATACAAGATTAATTTCTAACGAAGTATTGCTCTGGCATCCCATATGCTGCAGAATGGGTCATAAACTAATATGTATGAAAAAATATTTTAGTTATTTGCATTTTTTAAAATGGCTGACAGTTTTCAGCTACAATACAGATCTATGCTGAACAGATGTCCTAACTTGCAATACACTTATTATGCTTTTAGGTTCGTTATCCTGCCTGCACATAAGACATAATAAAAGTGTAAACAAATAGGTCTGAGGGACTTTCCAATCTCAACCAGTAACATTTATCTGACAAACGAACAGGAATTTGTCAGTCTAATATTTCATTATTGTCTTCTCCTCTTTATGTACAACAGAGCATCAAAACTACTTTGGAACAGATGAAAATTTAGGACCAGTAGCAGTCAGCATCAGAAGGGAGAAGTTTGAAGATGCAAAAGAGAAAGAAGGTTCACAGTTCAACTACCGTGTAGTGTTCAGAACAAGTGAGGTAGGGTTTCTGCCAGGTGTGTTGATAGGTAGTTAAAGGACTTGGGACACAGTCCTATGACACAAATTTGAATAAAATTAACATATGCTTATTTATATGCATAGAAGCAAATTTAAATAGACTTTCAGACGGGGGAAATAAATGCTGGGGTTGCTGAGAGGGCTTATTCTGAGCTATGGGGGTACCATGAGGATTTTCTGGGCAATGTATACTGTATTATGCCCTCTGTCCTATCTGTAATCTATTGGTAAGAGCAGGTGTTTGCTTGTATTTTTTTCTCCTGTTCTGCCTTCCTTCAGTAATAGAGCCCAAGGTAGCATAAATGTGGTTTCCAAGCAATTTTCCACTGAGGCACTAACCAGCTTAGTTTCAGCAAATTAATGGCCAGACCATACCTTGGGACATGTGCTCAAACAACAACAACTAATCTCTATAAAAAAAATAATCCTTCCAGTAGCACCTTAAAGACCAACTAAGTTAGTTCTTGGTATGAGCTTTTGTGTGCATGCACACTTCTTCAGATACACTGAAACAGAGGTTTCCAGACCCTTCTATATAGTGAGAAGGTGGGGGGGGGGTATCTGTAACTAATCTCTGTTTCACACACACACATATGCTTACATGTCTTTTAAAAACTCAGTGCCATCCACACATAACACCTGTCAACCCCAGATTAAAAGAATACCAGATGTGCAGGAAAATACTGGATGTACAAAGCAGATAACTTAGGAAAATTAGTCTATTTTAAAGATGGGAATATGATGCTAAAGCCTGGGACATTGCAGGTGCCCAAGAGTTTTTACTAGTGCTGCAGCCTGCCCTGCTGCCCTGTGAACAAAGTTTGCTTTAAAAAAATAACTAGAAGAAGGGGAAAGGGTCAGAAGTCTGGGAACTAGTGCAAAATACTCTCTCTTGTGAATCACCCCTTAACAATGCCCCTGGTTTCCACACTGCTCCAGAAAGTACTGAAAGATATTCAAAGAGAAATAATAAATTCACAGAGCTTTCATTCCATATATAAGAATTGATATCACGTGAGCTGACTTCTGCTCTGCTCACACAACTGAACTTCCCCTTCTCCCCCTCATACCTCACGAAATCTGCTCCAGAGGGTCCCCTATCCTCCAGAGCAGATTTGAGGGGTGCATGAGAGAAGAAGAGAAAGTGAAGTTCTGTTGAGAAGGCAGAATCCCATTTCTATTTCTGCATGTGGACATGTAGGCACTTGCAAGGAGAAACAGGCAATTACTGGCAGCAATTCCCATAAGCTGCAGTGGCTGGAGAAAGTGCCACTGCGGTTAAAACAAAACCACAGAATCATAAATAATTATCTGTTTCCTTCCTGTTTAGCAGTTTGGTGTAAATTAGATGTATACTACATCTTGGTTCAGCACACTAGATGGATGGGAGCTATGGGTGATTCCCCCTGTTTATTACTAAGAGTGAGTGATACATGCTTTTTGCTGCCTGACAGTCTGGTGATACTCTGTTCTGATAGAGAGTAAACTTATTTTGGCCAGTCTAGATTGTAAGAAATATAATATCCCATGTAAGAAATATAGTCTTTAATTATTGTTATTAATTGATATACTGCTTAAGGTCCTGATGACTTCTAAGTTGTTTGTAAGTTGTTTATAAAACTTAAAACCAATTGTACAACATTGATAAAGTACAGAATAATTAAAGATATTTCATAATTAAAATATGCAATAAAACAATCACATTAAAACAGCACAGCAATTAAAACAAGAGAATCAGGTAAAGAAATCAAGATATGTTTGTGTAAACAGGTCCATCTTCAAAATCTGGTGACATGCCAATATAGATTTCAGCAGGGAGTGCATTCCAGAATTCTGGTGCCACCAATGAAAAAACTTCTCCCTTCATCACAAGCTGATCAAGATTAGGCCATGTTCTTGTGTGCCCAGGTTTCAGAGTGATCTATGGAATTGGCAGGAGAAAGGGGGCTGCTGTGTCTCTGCTCCAGGGTTTGAGAGTAATTACATCTGAATATAGCCAGCAAACAGTGAGATTAATTTGGGCAAATATACCCTAGTCTTTTAATACAGCACCTGTCTCTTACAGAATTCTGGAGAAAGTTAATGTTCAGAATGACACAGATGAAACACAAACATTTTTCTAGGGAAAGAAGTAACATAACACACATACATATATGTGTGTGAGAGAGATCTTGCCAGTAGAATCCAGCAACCCTACCCACCCACTATCTCTGTTTTTTCTTCCTATTTTATGTACTGTAACCCTGATTTCCATTATTATATTGGTTCTGTTCATGGGGTTAACAGTGGGAAGTCCTTTGTGAAGTGCCACCTGTGAGGAAAGTCTATTCATGTTTCCAAATCTGTGTTCCACTGGGTTTGACCTCGTTATTGTGCCTTTCTGTACTCTTACGATTTGTGTTCAAATACCTTTTCAATTTTGTAATTGCTATTGGTTTTATGTCATTCTGTTTTTCATTTTCAAGTTGTCTGATACCTCTAAAAACATCGGTAAATGCCGTTATAAAGTCCCGCTAAATCAAAGGGATTTAGTCGTGTGTGTGTGTGTGTGTGTGTGTGTGTGTAGGATTGCAGTAGTTTTACATTATTTTGTTGGTGTGCTTATAGATAGAATATGATGGCTCTTGTAGAATCAAAGCATATTGGAGCCTTGCAGTTCTTATGTCAGAAATTCATTTTCCCTATTGAGGAATGAAGGAAATGGGTACACTTTTCAAAAATAAACAGATGGTGAGCCTGAGAGTGTAGAAGATAAGTATGGCTGCAGATGCTTGACAGAAGAGGATTATAAAAGTATAAGCAGGCTTGGGAAGAGAGTGGAAAGGAATAATGTTTTGAGAGGGGGAAGGGAGAAAGGGGATGTGACATAGAATTCCTCTTTAACAAAATACTTTAAATGTCTATTTTATTTTGTGTTGTTGGATGTTCTAGCTATTTCTTTTTATAGTGTACTAACTATGTACTAACAGGGACGCGGGTGGCGCTGTGGGTAAAAGCCTCAGCGCCTAGGGCTTGCCGATCGAAAGGTCGGCGGTTCGAATCCCCGCGGCGGGGTGCGCTCCCGCTGCTCGGTCCCAGCGCCTGCCAACCTAGCAGTTCGAAAGCACCCTCGGGTGCAAGTAGATAAATAGGTACCGCTTACCAGCGGGAAGGTAAACGGCGTTCCGTGTGCTGCGCTGGCTCGCCAGATGCAGCTTTGTCACGCTGGCCACGTGACCCGGAAGTGTCTCCGGACAGCGCTGGCCCCCGGCCTATAGATGTGAGATGGGCGCACAAACCCCAGAGTCTGTCAAGACTGGCCCGTTCAGGCAGGGGTACCTTTACCTTTACCTTTACCTTTACCTTAACTATGTAAAGCACAGTAGAGTAATTTGTTGTAAAATAATGGCATGTTCAAGGTTTAAAAAACAATAGCATCTGAAGTCGTAGGAGGGATGCTAATTAAGCCTCAGGCACTTTCTTAGGCAGCTTTAACAAAAGACATACCTGGTTGTCCACCATTAATTTCAGTTATAGGTAGTTTTTCAGTTCAGTTTTCCTTCTCTTGTTAATTAATCATGGGAATGGCTGTGTATGACATTTGTGATAAATCTTTGTAAAAAGTTTCTCAGATCTTACATTGGCTAGCATACACAGAATTAAAGGATGCATTTTGCCATATAGTTTGCTGGTGCAGTTTATGAAGTTTATATAAAACCTTCTTGGGGGCTGGAAACTGAGCCCAAAGTGATGGTTTCATGCTAACCTCCAAGTGCTATTGCTGAAAATATACTGCTTGTGAACATGTTTCAATAGACACCTGATTCTGACCGTTAACTCTTCTGCTTATTTTATTCTTTTCAATGTGTGTCTTTAGTTGAATTTTGAAGTTTTGCTAATTGCTGTTGCCCGGCACCACAGTCAATGAAGCATAAGTATAGCCATGTTCAAGCATTATTGCTCAAGCTAGTGTAGGTTCCCCAACCTAGCACCATGTGCCGGATGAATGCATTTAGAATGCTCTCCACAATCCTTGATAGTGCAGTTCTATATAAGTTCAGTCAAATGCACTTAATCCCTTGTCAAACCTTACCATTCAGCGTAGCAAGGTTGGGGATAAGGCTAGCATGCATGGTCCTACTTCTCCCTACGCAGGTTCAGGCAGTAACAGCTTAATAGAGTTTGTATTTTCCTTTTCCTTGTTGAAGATTGTGTTACAATGATAAACATTTAGTAAGACATATACTCTTGCTGTAGCTTACCACGTTGAGGGGAGCCATTTTAGAAGATGCTATTCCATCTACTGCTAGACATGGCACAGCACGCGGTTTACCTCTTAAAGAAGTATTGGAATATGTAATACCAGAACTGAGCATTCAGTGCCTACGGCAAGCTTCCAACTCACCCAAAGTTTCTGAGCAGCTGCTTAAACTTGACGAACAAGGGGTAGGTATTGCATGCCTTGCCTGAACTTGCGTGCCTGTGAGTTGTCTTATTGCAGTGTTTTGTTGTCATAAATACAACTGAATTTGATCTGACCTGTCTGTGGAAATGCAGCTAACTGCATGTTAAGGAAGTGAAGGAGATTTTTAAGGAACTTTAACAAAAGGGAACTTTCTGTGTATTTATATTACAGTAAGATAATTTTGTAGGTTTTTTGGTTTTTTTACATGTTGGCTTATTTATATACTGCTTCAGATAAAAGTGGTTCACATAAAACAATAAATATACAAAATGAACATTTACACATACTAATCACAAGCACAAATGGCTGTACTTTCCATGGAGGTAAAATACAGTTTAGTAAGCCATTTTTGGTAAACACCCAATATTAGAAAGCTGCACATTGTATTAAAGGGAAAATCATTGGTTTGCCAATCTTTCACCTTTTCAGATTTTCCTTTCCTAATTATAATTAGCACACCTTATTCGCAGTGGCAGTCTTCTTACTTTATGTGGAATATATGATAGATCAAACAGCTGAAATTCTAATTGGGACTATTTAACAAGTTAACACTGCATGAGCAATGAAATGAACATATACTTTAAATTCAGAGTGAATAATGGTGAGATTAATTGGTTTGATAAGGCAGACACTGTTCTGCAAGATTATAAAAGGCATAATTGATCATTTTATATAGAAATGCATATATAGATACGGAAAAAGGAGCATCATTTTAGTCAGCCTTATACAAATATAAAAAAATTCCTTCCAGTAGCACCTTAAAGACCAACTAAGTTAGTTCTTGGAGTTGATGGACTTCCATTTCATACGGCTCAATGTGGTGCCTTCCATGGTTCCAGTAGTAGATAGGTAGCCGTGTTGGTCTGCCATAGTCAAAATAAAAAAATTCCTTCCAGTAGCACCTTAAAGACCAACTAAGTAAGACCAAGAACTAACTTAGTTGGTCTTTAAGGTGCTACTGGAAGGAATTTTTTTATTTTGACTATGGCAGACCAACACGGCTACCTATCTACTACTTATACAAATATGATGAATAAGGTAAATATCCGGCTTCTTCCAAGGAGCTCAGGACACCATATATGAGGATGTCTCATTTTATTCTCACGTCTTGACTCCAAGGTGACCTTGGACCAGTCAACCAACATTTGAGGCTTTTTCTTACAATCAGCAATATATAATTTTTTTGAAACAAATTAATAAATAATAAACCAATCCGGGGTTTTTGAGTTGGGATTTGTCCCCTGGATTCCTCATTCCATAGAGCAATATTCTTTATACAGCACACCTCATTGATTCAATGACATACATTTTTTATTCTGTAGCCAGAGGATGTATTTTGACCAAATAAGTATTTTTCAGTGTATGTGATTATGAGCCTTGAGCGTGGCTGGATATCTGAAAGCAGTACAGGAAGACTGCTGCTTTCTATCACTTGGTTAATTTTAAATAGGAAGAGGAAATGCTAATAGAATGGATGTAGGAACACTGGATTCATCCTATTTTGATACTACTAGAAGTTTTTTTAAAAGTTGAAAATAGAAGAGATCAAATCAATTGCTATGGTGAAAATAATCACTATTTGTTACAATCAATTGGCAATACATACTTACATTATAGATGCTTTAGTTCATCTGCAATTATTGTCAGAAATAAGCAGGCTGATTGTGTCAACAGTAGTTACAATCTAAAAGGGAACTTGTATAAACTTCACCTCCACCAAAATCCTTCACATAATTGGGAAAATAGAGAAAATGGCTGGTATTATTGCAAAGAGGAGAGTCCATTGAACTTCAGGTATCTGAAATTTAAGTTAGAAAAAAAAACAGTATTTTTTTCCTAATGCAAGAGTAACTAATTTGTGTGGTCTTTTTGGGTTGAATATTCCAGAGCTTTTAGTACTCACATCTTCCATATATGGTGCTTTCTGCTTACACTTCATATTCTTTACAGACAACCACTTACGAAAGACAAATGGGGAATTCATTCACCCAGAGCAGCAGAAGCTGATGTTCCTGCTTATGCAGGCAATATCTTAAATTAGCCCAAATGCATTTGCACTGGGATCAACATAAGGTGTCCCATTTTGCTAGATGATGTAGAGAGTACTATAGTATACAAAGCAATCCTAAAATCACATTTCACTTCAGAGATTATCTCAATAGGTATAACATGTATTTTGGCCTCTGAAAAGAAAAGAAAACCTTAGAGAGAATGAAGATACTCAGCTGCAAATGATCCAATGATTAATACTGCACAGGGGCTTTGGGAAGGCATGATTTATCCATCCACAAGGAGAAGTAAAGAAGTAAAGTTCAGTTAGTGTGCTAGAATTGGCATTAGCTGCTGTTCTGGGGAAGTTCAAATATGTCAATCCTAAACTGAAAAATGCTTACTAGGGTTACAAAATATATCTGTCAGACCCTGTTTTAGAGACTTTTTCTGTTCTGACTAGTTTTTTCCTAATTACAGCTGAGTTTTCAGCACAAGATTGGGATCCTGTATTGCAAAGCAGGCCAAAGCACTGAGGAGGAGATGTATAACAATGAGACCGCAGGACCGGCTTTTGACGAATTCCTTGATCTCCTAGGTCAGAGAGTATGGCTGAAAGGTTTCAATAAATACCGAGCTCAGCTAGACAATAAAAGTAAGTTTTAATAATGAATTGTAATAAACACTAAAAGTATAAAAATAAGAGAATCTGTTATGCCAAAGTGCTTTCCTTCTGTAAATGCATATTACACAGAGATCACAGAGACAGCATCTACACTGCATTTCTTTCTTCCCTTCCAGTCTGAGCACAGTCACCCTACAGTGGGGCCAGATGGTGTTCCAGGCCTGCATGCTGATGCTTAGGGCCAGAGTCATAGCAACAGATGAGTTTTATCTTTGTGCAGTTGACTACATTCCAACCATGCAGAGCTGTCCAGACACACCCACACTGACACCCTTCTCCATCCTCCATCCAGGCAAGCAGGAGGCATCATTACAATTGAAGGACATACTACAGACAGGCAAAGATGAGGGCATGGAGTAGGACCAGTGAGGGATGTAGCCTGAAGTGGTAGAGAGGCATTCCGAAGAGGCATGAGGACTGGACAGAGGGGCCTGGAGGGGCCACTTTTGGACCTGGGGTTCCTCATCCTTGCTCTAGGGAGACCAGACCCAGCAGCTGGTTTCCTTGGTTAGGAAAACAAGGGGTTACGTAAGTGGCTGTGTTTTGCGTGCTCCGTCTTAGTGGTTGTGCTGCACCCATTGAATGGCATGCAACTTTCACTTGCCACAGGAAATAGTTGAATGCCAAATTACAATAGGGACATACGGCTTGGAAAGGGCTTCTGAAACTATTTGGAATTTATATGGAACTGTCATATTTGCTGGATGGTGTTTTTTGCGGCCCAGTGGTAGGGAGGAGAGATGTTTATATTATACTTGAATTTCTGCATTGTCTTCATTGACCCACTTGTGGACTTTAATTTCAGCCGATTCAACTGGAACACATTCCCTTTATACTACCTACAAAGATTACGAAATAATGTTTCATGTGTCAACTATGCTTCCATATATGCCCAGTAACAGGCAACAGGTATGTCTCAAGTCAGCTTTAGGGAATCATGCATGATTTCTTGTCTGAGAAGTTGTTTGTAGAATGTATTTTTTTTTGTTGAAATGTTTGTTACGAATACTCAGTAAAAATTATTGTTGTTATTATTTTAACTTGAGGATTGCATTTTCCTTATGCAATAGGTTTCTTTCCTTATGCTTAGGTTTCGTACTTCTGCTTTGACCCAAAAGTTTATGCTGTTAACAATTTTTTTTTCTATCTGGTCTTTCCATTTTTAAAAAAGAGAGAATAAATTATTTCACTGAATTGCCAGTATTCAGGGATACAGATACTTCTGGAAACTTAAATACTTCCTCTCCTACCAAAACAAACTGAATCCAGCCTAATTTTTAATAATATGCATTTAAAAGATGCAAGTATATGTAATTTGATTTTTCATGGTGTAAGTTTTGGTATTCTAATAACTTAACATACTGCTTCTCTGTTATGCGCATAGATAATAGAGCATTATATAGCAAATATAGTTAATGTTTGAACATGTACCATTCTGTTCTAGTTTAGAATATCTTGCAGCATTAAGGATGGCTAAAAATGACTTTGCATTAGAGGTTTTGTAGAATCCTAATGGTTGCAGTCTTGAATGATTTGAAGTTAATGGACTTTTGCCATTGGCTTGAATTGAATTATGACTTTCTTTTTTTGTTTTTGTAAGGTTAACCCTGTCTTTGCCTGTACTAATTGATATAAATAATACCTTTGGCATAAGTTTGCTTTATAAATGGGATTTAAAAGAAATAGATACTTTAAAATGTATAATATATTCCCACTTCTACGAATTTAATGTGTGAATAAAGGAGCCATTCACAAATGAGATTACTGCTCAGAGTGTAACATTCTGCAAACAAGTGTGTGTAGATAAAAGAAGCAACAACAGTTCCTTGTATATCTGCACAAAGAATAAGGATTTCTGCAAACATATTTTCAGACTTATTGACAGATGTATAAAAGTTATTTCCTTATCTGTGGTGAATTTGTTTTGGGAGAGTAGCTAAAATTGTAGTAGTTAGGTTGTATGATATTATATTTATGCCTAAAGTGAGCAAGTTGAGAATGTGGCAGAACTTGCAATTCTGGAGTTCTAAAAGAATAGCTTCGTAGATGTATAAAAATTAAAATAGTTTTATAATAATTGGCAAATCACTTTCCTAGAAGTGGGTAGGTGTAACCAGCTGTCTTGTTTACCAAATTCACCAAACTATCAGAACTTTATAGCTTGTTTTGTACTGTTTTAACTCAGGTGTACTTTCTATTGTTTTCAATGGGAACTATTCCCAAGGCAAGTGCCCAGAGGATAGAACGAAGCCTTAGTTGGATAAAGAGAAAGTTTTAATAGAACTACACAGTTCTATCTAATGAGAAAATATTGTAGCAACACCTTTTAAAATGGAGCTAGAAATTATACGTGAAAGGCATATAGGAAACGGCTTTAGAATACATCTACCTCAGTACTGTCTACACTAACCAGCAACAGAAACTAGGGTTTCTGATAGGGGACATTTCCAGCCCTACAGCTAGAAATGCCAGGAACGGAACTTGGGACCTTCTGCATACAAAGCAAATGCTCTACCAGTGAGCTGTGTCCCTTCCACTATATACATCTTCCATATTTGGTCTACCTATGGTTTTTGGGACCATTTTGACCATTTATGATGATACAGAAAAAATTCCATATATCATATGAAGTTAATTAAATTTCCATGTAATTTAGAAACACTTAAAATTTCTTTGTGATCCAGTGCACATGCCCAAGGTGATTAAAGTGATAGGTTAACATATCAAAGTTGTGAACAAGGAGCTTACTGCATCTATTTGCAAATATTTTATTCCCTCCAATATGACACAAAAGACAGTATACACTGGAATAACAAAATGTTTGAGAAACTGTAATCTATCTGTGGATGGGTTTAAATTGCAAAGTTTAACTATTGTAGAAAATACTTCTACAAAAGATATACTCAATGTTGATTTCAAATATTTTTGTTCCTAATTGCAGGCAATGACAATACATTAAACCCTTACTTGATGTTGAATGTTAGTCTTTGTCTTGGTTTTACCTAAACTGTGAGCATAGGAAATAACCTTTTACCTTGATCCACTTCTTCCAGAATTGTATGGCGTTTGTCACCCTCACTATTGTGTTTGCTTGAGCCACTCATTTCACTCTTCAGTTTTCTTACCTTTGCTTATATCTTTACCTAAATATTCCCTAATGTGTCTTCCTCTCTAGACAAACTAAAGCCTGTTCTTGGTTTATCCTCAAAATTTTCCAACCTAATTCCATTATTTCCCCAGTAACAATCATACCCTTCCACAATGTTTTAGTAAACACTCATCAGTCTTTGTATCTTGGACAGTCTTGGTATATTTAGCAGTAATATCATAGTATGTTCTATGGATTCCTTTGGATAAAATAATGTGGAAGTTTTCCATATTTAGGTAATATTGGCCTCATTTGCACGTATCACTAAGCCGAACTATGGCTTAATTTGAACAAAACATTGTGCTGGTGCATATAGGGGAAATTGTGGCTGCTTAGCTCCTTTCCTGCTGTTTCACTACCAAGAGGCAAACCATGGTTTGACTTAGCAAACTTGGGCTTACGGTTTGCCCCCCCCCCCAAAAAAAAAATCAAACCAAGAACAGTAAGCTGAGAACAAACTTTGTGTAGCCAAAGTTTGTTCTCAGCTTACTGTTCTTGGTGTGGTTTGTTTGGAGTGAGATGAACCATGAGCTCTAGTTCATAAGGCTAAGCTTAGCTTAGCTAACCAATGGCTTAGCTATTGGTAGTGTTGCTGCAGGAGCAAAGCACACTTCTTTGTTCACACTAAACCATAATTTGATTTAGCGTTATGCACAAACCAGGCAACTGAGATCTGAAGGCCCCCCACATTATTTTTTATGATACTGGATGCCAGTGGTATTTGCACAGCATGAACACTTTTCAATAAAATGTGATAAGCACACTCTAGTAATCAACATTTAGCCAGCCTTAATGTGTAGAAGAAATAGCTAATGAATGTTTATTTTCTTTTTCTGTTGGTACCTCCTT
Organism: Podarcis bocagei; assembly: GCF_964188305.1. Taxonomy (NCBI): domain Eukaryota; kingdom Metazoa; phylum Chordata; class Lepidosauria; order Squamata; family Lacertidae; genus Podarcis; species Podarcis bocagei. The sequence continues at coordinate 62,289,459 of NC_138127.1, read as the reverse complement.
GCTAAACTATATAATGTAGAATGTACCCATGGAAGTATTCTTGATAAGCTAGGAACAATTCACATAAAATAACAAACCTTTCCCTCTGAGACACACAGGAAGCTAAGAATCAGCATCACAGATAAAGTTGCTGCTGTCCTCAAGGAACAGTCTTACCAGCCCTGCGGTATAGAAATTTTACTTTGTGTACAGGGCTTATCTTGTTTCATCCACTTAGATAAGTGGAGTCATGTGGGAACTTCCCATCTTAGATTTGAATGGGATCTAGAGGTCTAGCCTCCCACTGAAATTATGGTGTGAATAGGTTTATACATCCATTATACCTCGTATGGTCACTGGCCAAGGTATGTAGCCAGCTACTGTGAGCACTATTTCCAATGAACATTTCATAAAATCCAATTACCTGTGAGCCAGAAATAGGCCACACCAGAACTGTCTGTTGCTTTTTCTAGGAAATAACTACGCCCTGCTTGGTCACTGATCAGGACATCCCTCTAGTTTTAGAGCGAGCAGGAGATCCAAACACTCAGGTAATTTTTCACTTTGGCTGCAATATAGGGTGGGGAGTCTTCACTCTGTGTTCTGATCAGAACAGAGGGAGCTACCCACTCTGGTGTGGCCAGTACCACCTCCTTGTATTGGCTTTCCTTACACATCACAGTTAAAGGCTTCTCCTGTTGAACTTTTACCCTTGTAGACACCCTTTCCAGATCATTTCCTTGCAATATTTCCTCACACTTCTGCCATTTGCTTTTGTTATCTTTGGTCAGATCTGATTAATCCAAATCTGTTGTCAAGTTATCTCCTTGTCTGATATAATAATAATAAAAAAATGAAAACGAGTTACTGTCTTGGTATGTAAGATTAAATGCTTCTTCAGTGTTTGGAATTTTCCTAGTTTTAATCAGGTCTGATTGAAATATGTGATCTTTGTATATGTAAATATTAACATATTATAATTCAAACTTATTATGAAACCACTTATTTTATTACTAAATTAAAATAAGCTTGAAGGTTTCTTGTGATGTCTTTTCATTCCCCCCCCCCCCATTAAATTGAATGAAGAAAGATGCTTTATGTAATATGACAGGATAGCTTTGTTGCTTTAGCTTGAGCAAGCAATTAAGGCTTACAGAAATAGATTGCTGTGGCTTTAGCTGTCCGATAATGGTCAATTTAGCTTGGGAAGCTTAGAGATGAATAAAAGTATGCTAAAGGGACAGATTAGGTGGTGCATCCCATTTCAGATTATCTGGAAAACTTAAAATCACATTTGATTAGCACGTTAGGAAAAACAGAGCCAGTAAAGTAAATTGAAGGTCTATAATTAAGGTCAGATCAGAACTAATACATTATTTTTAAAAGGTGGTAGATATTTCTTTTCTAACATTCTCTTAACTTGATACTATTTCATATTAAAATTAAGTTCATTAATGCTGAAATTTTACTGGATTCATATTTAGATTTACCACACCAATTAAGGTTGTGATTACATTTCTTTAAAAAAAATACTATTATCAGTGGACCTTACTTCCAAGTTAATATTGTGTTAGAACTAAGGTGAAAACTGTTATTAGGGTCTTACTGTCAATATTGTGTTACTTCCTGAAAATAATCCCACTTGACCTATGTACTATATTTAAAATTCCAATTGAATTGTATCATTGTTAAGAGTGTGTTGGAAGGGCAGTTGAACAAATAAGGAGAGAAAGGGGAAAAGAACTTAGAGATATGAAAACAAGCTCTGTATAATAGTTACATACCATTTTTTTCAGTTTTCAGAACAGTGTCTCTCTTTTTTTCATACCTTTTTCTCCATTCAATTTGCATTCCATTTATACAATCCTACCGAGATCAATGTATTACATATCAATATCATCTATTTAACTCTCCTTGCTTGTTCCTTGCATTTCAATTCCCCATTTATAATTATATGGTTCTATTACTGTTTTTTTATGATGTTGTACAGACCTTTATGGTACTGATTATAATGGTTGTCTGCTATGTTAACTGAAATATTAGTTGTACCTCAGAAATCTCACCCTATTTGCTAACATTTTAAAGAATGAATGAGTTCCAATTTGTTTTATATGGTTAGGTTAATCCAATTACGTTAATGAATATGCTTATGCATGTTGGTGACAAGACTCAAATTCCTTTCAGGAACTATTGATGCCCTTTAAAATAGTTTAGAAAGGTTTATATTGCAAATGTCTGTTATTTATTATTCAACCCAATTAGCACCTAATATCTAAGCCAAGCCATGACTTGAGGCAAATATGTGGGATCCCAAAAAGGAAATTGTCCATTTTGCTCCTGTCTACTTTGTTTTGCTGCTGCACTGTGCCGAGCTAAGTTATGTTTTGGCTTAGCATGTCATCCAAACTCGGGAACCTTTGCAGCCCATAAGTGGGCCTTCTAGAGATCCTCTGGAAAAAAATCTGTCCTCCACTCAACTAGCTTTTACATGCCTTTCCTCACACATACTGGAGTAAGCAAAATGTTCATTCTGTTTGTGCACTTTCCTGCAGGCATAGCCAATGTGGTGCAACTTCTTTCAGTCTTAGCCAGCATGGCTAATGATCAAGGCTGATGGGAGTTGTAATCCAAATCATCTGGAGGTCACCATGTTGGCTATCCCTGGAATATTTACTTCTTACTTCTGTTTCCTGATTTTTACTCTGTTACTGTTAACAGATGAATCTGAAATCAAAGGTATTATTGTCACTTTCTGCAACTTTAGAATAATTTGAATATATAGGAAACTATATCTGATCAGTACATGAACTTTTATTTTGGTGATGTGTTAGCAGTGATAAAACTCACTTCCATAGAGCCTTTGGGGGGAATTCAGCATTGCCCCAAGGAGATCATTCCATCGGCACAGTTACTTTTGCTTGCCAGGCAAAATGAACTCCTCCCTCTGCACCCTGTTCTGGGGGCTCTCCTGACCCTCCCAATCAGATATGGGGAGGGCATTGGTGTGAAGGTGAGGGGGGCAAGTCCTGTTGATCTCTTAGGACTTGTTGCATTGGCTTCTGCTAGTGCAACAGATTAGTTCAATCCAGTCCAATTACTTTAGTCCACCTGTAGACCCAAGTATTTATGCCCCACTAAAAACACGCAGAAATTAGTGTCTGTAGCTGTAAAATGGATTGCAGCTACTGGCTTATAATGGTATGGCAAAACTTTCATTGATTTTAATAGAGTTGGGTTGTACCCTATGCCATAACATAGTGTGCACCAGATGCATACCCACAGTTGTGATTTTCATTCACATATGTCTGTCATCTACATCATTTCAAAAGCCAGTAATAGGTAATGTTTTAAATAAAATTCAATTAAAACAGCTCAGAATACAGCAGAGGTCATATCTCCAATTTTCTACCAGCTTAATCCTGGACATCCCAAATTAATACAGTAAACAAAAAGCTATTGCAGCATTCCCAAAAGCTCTGAGATCGAAACTTTCTGGTAGATGGACTTAACAGAGACTTTGTGTTGCTTCAGTATTTCCTTTCACTGACAGCTCTGCTTTTAAGCTAACAAAGAGAAGCTGAAATAGCTTCTGGTTTACTATTGTGGACTACTGAAGTAAAAATTCACCAGAAAACTGCATGTGAACATCGGTATGTGTTTGTGGAGCTCCTGGATTGTAACATTTCCAACACCTTTTCAGCTTTCCAAATAATTATAGAAAATGATGATGTTTTAATTAAATACTTGTTACATGGTTACAAGTTATTTAAATTGATATTAGGTTATGTTACTTAAGATATGTTACTCCAAAATATCATCTTTAGCTGTAATATGAATGTATGCATGTACATGTTTGGGGCAATATCCAAAGGACCCCTTTCTTTCACAGACTCTGCTGCAGACACACTACCCAAAAAGCTGTTTTCCAAAAGTCTGGGAGGTTACTGTAATAGTGTGGAAAGTTGCAGCTGGAAATAAAAGGCAAAAGCTGTGTTGAACCACTTCAACATACATTTAGGAATCCTTGGATCTTGGCCTGCCTTTGTCCACTTCTGCATTTCCAAATTTAATTGAAATAAAATTGTCCTGTGAAGATATTTGGTGACTGTTGTGCTTTTTATGGTGGGGAAAGATTGGTTTAAAATGTTGAGAATTTCTAGTCGATATAGAAACCACTACAATGAGGAAAAACATCTTAAGGAAACAAGAAATGTTTATTTCATATATGGAAAGTTATTTTACATCTTGGAAATGATTAATGGGCTATTTAGTGTGGGTCTGTGCTTCATATACTTGAACAAGACTGGTTTAAGATTTTACCTATTCTCAACCCACCACTTTCCCCTTTTTAAAGAGCTGTGTATTTCAAACGGTATAGACAAGACCTGTAAAACATACCGTACTTGGGTTGTGTGCTGCCTGTGCCAAGACAAGAACATTGTGACTAATCAAAGTGTAGGGTTTTTTAAAATACATAATTGCCATTTTTAATAGTTATCTTTTTTTCTAGTGGATGTGAAGGAAATTGTAGTCACCATTTTAATGTTTTTTTGTTTTTTTGTTTTGCATCTAGCTTTTAAGGAAAAGGCACATAGGAAATGACATTGTTACCATTGTCTTCCAAGAGCCTGGAGCGCTTCCTTTTACTCCAAAAAATATCCGTTCTCATTTTCAACATGTGTTTGTCATTGTTAAAGTCCACAACCCTTGCACTGAAAATGTGTGCTATAGGTGAGTACAGGTTTGTCAATTGCCTTAGTTTCTTAGGCTTTCATTGGAAATTGCTGGGGCCATTGTTTATTTGCTTTATCAGGCATTTCTGAATTTTCCATGTATCTGTGCTCCCAGCTCACCCAGCCAACCATAATGGCACCAACCTCCCCCTTCCACTCAATGAATGAGCTTAGTGGGAGACCCACTGGCCATATCCTTGCCTGTGGGGGCTGGCAGCAAGCCCCCAAATGGGGTACCTCAGGGAGGGGCTAAACCACACTGGGATCCACTGGAATCACTGCCATCGGATGATGGAATTTGTTCCAGTTGTCTTGTACCTCCTCATCTTTGGCCACAGTGAGCAACCAGAGTGCAGATGGGTGGTGGATGTACTGCTCCAAAAAGTCCAAATGATGGCTCGAGAGGGTTTGGATTGCACCCTAAAACCAAAAATGACAGTACTTTAAAGAAATATTAGTAAGGTTCAGGAAACTTGCTAGCTTCAATAAAAATAAGTTGTATGGTACCTATAGAACGTTGTCTCTATATTTAAATCTCTGAATTATTCAAGGACAAGAAGCAATCTTATGAAAGCTGAGCCCTTTTGTTAATGCAAATTTCTATATGCATGGGGACTCTAGACTGGAGAAGTGGGGTAACTGACTCAGTTCTAAGGTAGCCCATCATGGATCATGGCATGCTTATATGTTCATACCATGAATCAATACTGTATAGGAGTGCATTCTAGGCATCTGGCATAAAAAATTGTGCATTTGTTTATACACTAGTACGCTGATCTATATATTTAGTGTTCATGTGCATGCATCTGTAACACACCATTTTATGATGGGTTGGTACAACAACATTTGTGTTCTGTGAATATTACATTTTTTGATGCAGCACATTTTCAATTTGATAAGAAATATATTCAATTAGGAAGAGTTCTGTAGAGGGTTGGACTGCATGATCCTAGTGGTTCCATCCAGCTCTACAATTCTATGATTTTATTTTTCTCATTTTGCTGCAAATGTAATTCCTAACATTTTCTGCTTTTGAAGAGTTTTGAGGTAGTTTATTATATAAATTTTTCTTGTCCTTGGTAGGTGCATGAATATCTTATGTATAAACAAATAATGTTTTAGTTAAAATAACTTACGAAACGTTGATCCTATAATAAGTTTTCTTCATTTTCTAGTGTTGGAGTTTCAAGGTCAAAAGATGTACCACCTTTTGGGCCCCCAATACCTAAAGGAGTGACTTTCCCTAAATCAGCAGTTTTCCGGGACTTCCTTTTGGCCAAAGTTATTAATGCAGAAAATGCAGCACACAAGTCAGAAAAATTTCGAGCCATGGCCACTAGAACACGGCAAGAGTACTTGAAAGATCTTGCAGAAAACTTTGTTACTACCGCTACAGTAGACACGTCAGTCAAGTTTAGTTTTATTACACTGGGAGCAAAGAAAAAAGAGAGAGTGAAACCAAGGAAGGATGCCCACTTATTCAGCATTGGAGCAGTGATATGGAATGTGATAGCACGAGACTTTGGTCAGTCCCTTGACATTGAATGTCTTCTTGGTATCTCAAATGAGTTCATCGTGTTGATTGAAAAGGAATCAAAGAATGTTGTTTTCAACTGCTCCTGCAGAGATGTTATTGGATGGACATCTGGATTAATGAGTGTTAAAGTTTTTTATGAAAGAGGAGAATGTGTTCTTCTCTCAGCACTTGATAACTGTGCTGATGACATCAGAGAAATGGTTCAAAGACTGGAAGTAAGTATGGTTTCTTTTAAGTGTTTGGCAATTTCAAATACTATTGTCAGTAATTTTTCAAGATAATGGAGATGGATAAATATGATACCTGACTATAGAATTTTAAAAATGAAAAATTTACCGGACCATTTCAAGGGTATTTCTGTATTCCAGGCTTTAACTGGAAATGTGGCAGCTGTAGTCTGAAACAGAATTCTCCCTTTTTATTACAGTTAGGGTTGCCATATTTCAAGAAGTAAAAAATCCAGACAATTCTACTAAGCATAATAAAGAATTTTAACTTAATTCAGATTCTCTTTAAGTGTGTTTTAAGTGTTGAGATAATTCAGATAGTTCAGATAATTTTAAGTGTTCACTTAATTCAGATTCTCTTTAAGTGTGTTTTAAGTGTTCGGATATATAACCTGACCCAATCAAATGAGTCAGGTTGCAATAATTTAGCATTGTTCTAATGAAAAAATGTGATCTGTACCTGTAAAGACTTCAGTAAATTACTATTTTGCTTCCTTGTTTAATATAAGGCAGCTGCTAAGTCTTCTACAAACAAAACAATCCCTGAATTGTTATAATAATCAGTAAGAGAAATGTACTGTCTTAGAAACTGGACACAGCACAGATGGTTGCTGCAGGGGCATCAAATGTTAGAGCTTGGAGAACAACATCTTTATTCAGAAATCTCTAGTCAGCCATGAATGACAAAAACACTATTAGCTACCCGAGGGGTATAATATATTAGTACATGTGACTTTGCATTGTTTGAAAGCAGTTCCTTACATAATTCAGAAGGCATGTGTCCAGTGAGGGAGATGTGAAGACTTGGTAAAAAAAAATTGGAAAGTGGTGGAAAAGAAATGGGTGTATATGAAAAGTGGGTGTGGGTGTGCATGCAAGACTAGAAACAGATTACTGAACAATTGGTAGTTGGGAGGGGGGATCTCTTAGGAAATGCACCTTTCAAAATGTGTAATACTAATGTGTATAAAAGAATCCTACAATTAATTTACCCTGCTGAAAAAAATTAGTCTTAAGATTCCAAAGCAGTAATAAGACTGATGACAGAACTGATACAGTGTCTGACAGGATTACTGAAGAAGTAATTATTTTCTATCTTGATGTTGGAAACTTACTTCAGAAGTTGCAGAGTACATCTTTGAGTGTTTGGTCCAGAAGCACATTATGAGATTATTCCAGTCATTTTGATTCTGAAACCTGGTGGATTTTGTACAGGCTGGCTTTTGACTCCTCTTTTTAGAATTTGTTTAAAATGTTTATGCATGGCCCTTAATAATAATAAAAATTCCAGGGTGTCTCACAATAACATAACTACTATACACTGTAATATAGCAAACAATTTTTATTTTCATCTTGTTTTTAGGTAACTTAGGTTAGGATTCACCTAACCAGCCCTGTCAGTGGAAGCCCTGTGCAAGGACTTTCACTTGTGCTATAAGGCTTCCCCCATCTCTCCCCCCCCCCCATGCCTTCCAGAATTGGATTGGGAGAACCTCCAGAACAATGTGCAGGGGGAAGCGTATTGTTCCATTTGGCAAGCTGGAATGGTAGCACAGATAGAATAATTGGAAGACCTTAAGTCTGCAATCCTAAACACTTAGCTGGGAGTAAGTCCCAGTTAACAGTGTGGCTCTTATGTATTGGTTCCATCATGACACTGATTTATAATTGTTCTAATAAAACAAAGTTGTTATTACTTTTGGATTTCAGAAACATATCAAACAATAAAATTTTATCTTATAGGTTATAATAAATATTACACTTCATGTTCTTAATGGCAGGGGGATAAAATCACATTTTAAAAACCATTTCAATATCACCCTACCCACAGCTCACCATTTCTGGAATTTTTACATCACTATTCTTTTATACTGTGGTCTCACTAATTTCTTATTCCTTTAGATAGTAACTAGAGGATGTGAAACAACAGAAATGACCTTAAGGAGAAATGGCTTGGGACAGCTTGGATTCCATGTTAACTTTGAAGGGATTGTAGCAGATGTGGAGCCATTTGGTTTTGCCTGGAAAGCTGGCCTACGTCAAGGCAGTCGCCTTGTGGAGATCTGTAAAGTAGCTGTAGCAACCCTGACTCATGAACAAATGATTGACCTGCTGCGCACTTCTGTGACTGTAAAGGTGGTGATTATCCAGCCACATGAAGATGGATCACCTAGACGGTAAGAAGTCACAGTAGCTAGTAGGTTATTTGTGTCTTCACTGCTGACATTCTTTTGCCCTTTTCACAGATGGCTTTCTTGTTAAATGGGTAGTGCTCATTTGGTGCTAATGAGACTTGCAGCTAACACAGTCTGTGAGAGAAGTGCTATCTTGTAATAGATGGAATGGATCTTATAAGTTATTTTAATAAAGGATGGATTGTATACTGGGGGGACTGGTTGCTTTTAGTTAAGTGAGCAGAGCTTTCTGAATAAAGTGAACTGTTTACTATAGAATGGGGAAAGCCTCAATATGGGAATAAGGGGGAAAAGTGGTGGCAATTAATCAATGTCTTTGAAAAGAGTGAAAATTAATAAGGGATTTGAAATAGGGAAATAGAGTAGAAATTAATATGGCTTTTGGAATGGAATGGAAATTAATGAAGAATAAGGGGGGAAAGGGTAGAAAGTAATAAGGAATATTGAGGAGAGGGGTGGGGATGCTCAGTATATTTAATGAGGCAAATGGTTAAGAAAGTTTGGCTTTGACTACACTCACATTGACATGCAGCCCCTGGAGGGATTGGCTATGGGTCGATGCAGTCCTCAGCACCAAAAAGGTTAGCTACTGCTTGCCTGCATGCTCTGTCCTCATAGGGAAGGTATTCCAAACCCAAATCAATTTGCTTGCACTTTTCTGCACCTTTTTCAGCTCTCCAATATTCTTTTTGAGATTGGGCAATCAATGTTTTCTTCCATTTCTCACTTTCAACTAACGTTAAAAGTATCCCAAACAGATGGAGCAAGGAAGAAATTGAGAAAGTAGAAGGGAAAGCTTAGGTTAAAAGAGGTAGCCTTGTGTTAGATGTGCTTTTGTAGCTAGGCAGATGGATATTATGAGGACAGAATACATGTCTGTTATACCCGCTTTAATAAATGATTTTTTTATCTCAACTAATTCAAACGTTCAGTTAGCTTTCTTTAATAGGGAGAGTGCTTGCTGTGTATGACTGCCACATTAACATATTTAACTATAGCATTGTAGAATTGGTGATATATATGTTGCGTTTTATTTATGAATGTTCTCCAAAAATTAATTTCTTAGAGTGAAATGGGGGAAATTATCCCTTTATTGCTGCCACTCATATTGCCACACATGTGCTGCCTTTGGAAGACATAGAAATATGTCTGTATATCATTGTTTTTTTTCAAGTTGCATATAATTGGCAGCTGAAAGATTTTCTCAGTTTCATTTGGAGATTTTTGCCATCTGCTTCCAAGTATGAAATAACACTTTTTGGTACTTATTCTCCTGATTATCACTGGTGCCATTCCAAAACAGTTGGATCCATTGCTTAGGATAGGCTGCAGACTGCAAAAAGTCTAGAAAAGTCAGAGCCCTTATACAGGCTCCTAAGTCATCATCTACCCCAACAGAAGGAGAAGGGATTTTCTGCAGTATAAACTTCCTGTGATATGAGAATCTTCAACTGCCTCTTTAAAAGAATGTCTGCTCTTCCTGGATTATCTGACTCTTTGAAGCCTTCTTAGCAGACTGGACTGAGTATAGCTTTCCCCAGAGTCCACTGTTTTTTTACTACTTCCAACCAAGGTGAATAAAAATGGATAAAAGTGTAATCTTACATTTTTAAAAAGTTCAGTCTATAATCTGTTTCTCTTCTAAAAATAATGTGGTTGAAACCATGAAGGTTATTGCAAAACATCAAAGGCTCAAGGTGCCGTAAGACTCTTTTTTGCAAGAACAGGCTAACTCAACTATTCATTTGGGAATTGGTTTAAAACTAAAACTGACCTTAATATAAACACATAATCTCTTAAATATGAACATAGAACCCTCTTGTGAAAGACTCCTTTCCTTTCCTTTGTAAAGACAGGTCTGTGCTGCGAAATATTTGTTCATGGGGGGATATACAACATACTAGATCACATCTTAAACCCTGATTCAAGAGACCAGAGACAAGGAAGTCATCACAGGTTCTAAAATTCATATGATGTCATGACTTGCCTTATAACTGATCCCATATATATCATGTTGTCCTGTTTGATGCCCAACTATCTGAATTGTACAATGTTTATGACTCTACCACCCAAACAACAAGGAATTCACTTTACTTCTCATGGCAAAAACACTGTTTTGCTCTTCAACTACCTTTCCTTCAGAGACCAGAAAATATGACAGCAGGGGACTTAGAGACAATACTAGTGGACATCGCTTATGATGGAAATCCTAAAATGAAGACATGATCATGAAACTTACAAGGTTTTCCAAGTTATCTGTCTATGGAAAAAGAGTACTCTCCACATCCAAAAATTTTCTCACATGATTTTCTTTCCGATACTTTTCTATAAAGGTTAAAACTCCAGTCCACAATCAGCAACTGGGACAAATTATAATAGATTATGTGTGTCTGGTTTCCCACCTTCTGTGCTTGACAAAATGTTAAAGACACCACTGCCCTAAGTTTTGTTACCCCATATCCAGATCAAGCTTCTGTCACTGCATTTCACAACCACAGGCATATGTCCAGTGAACAGGAGGGATAGCTAATTTGCTAGCTTAATCTATTCCCAGGCTTTATACCTGTTCTATTGACATGTTCAGCATATTTTCCTTCCCAATGTGGTCTGAATTGGTACCATAAGGAGGCTAAAGGGTTAAAGCCCCCTTACTCCATAATAGGGTCTTAATATGCTTGGCCACCTGGGCAGGGAGTATGTGTTTAAAAAAATAGTTCTCTGCACTTAAACAACACAGATATGGAGCTAATGTATCCTCTAGTTGGGCCATCAGTGAACTTGTGGGTAATAAAATAACCCCTCAACCCCACTGAAGTCTTCCTTGTTTACTCTTAGATATCTTGGACACCAGGGATACTAGCGGCATGTTCAACAGGCAGGTTTTCCTTGGAATGGAAAAGCTGCTTTGCATTCAGTTTTATCTCTTGACAACTTAAATTTTACATAATCTAGTGTAAGAGTACTGATGATGGGTCATATTTCATAATATGATATAATTGATATAATATAATCATATCATTTAATGACATGCACATGCTATATTTCTTTTTTTAAAAATGATGGGCTGTATCTCTACAGGACTCAAAGATTATTATGTCTATGTATACTGCAGGGGTTGCTCAGAACTGTGTCGAATTCCCATGGTGGAGTACAAACTTGACAGTGAAGGCACCCCATGTGAGTATAAAACCCCTTTCAGGAGGAATACTACTTGGCATCGGGTGCCAGCTCCTGCAGGGCAGCCTCTTTCTCGTGCCTCTCCAATCCTAGGAACATCTGATAGATTGCAGTGCCAGCAGCTTCTCCAGCAGGCGCAAACAGCCATTCCTCGCAGTACTTCATTTGACAGAAAGCTGCCAGATGGTGCGAGGTAATATGTTCTCTCTGTTATTAATTCCTGTATTTTCTTAGTGCTTTATTAGTAAACCTTTCTGGTCTTTGGTATGAAGTGATTTTTTAAAAGCTGTTTTCTTTTTAAACCTCATTCATATACTACTGGACAAGGTTTTAACAGATTTGAGCTGCAGTGAGCTTAGTGTTCACCTCCACTAATCCTTCTTGAAACAATGGTCAGTGCTAATGATACTTTAAAAGGTAGACGACATTAAAACTCACACCCTCCTCTCTATTTATAATGGAATATAAAGGCTAGGTACCAGGCAATTTCGGCCACTGTGGTAGTCGGCCAATAAAATAAGAACTTCTGAATAAGAGCTACAAGCATTTAAAAAAATGAAATTAGTTGCTTGCAGGTTAATACTTTCATCTCATTCCAAGAGAGTTTTATTATATTTGTAACATCAATAGAACATGGCTATAAACGTCCAAGAGCAAATGGATATTTGTGGAATGATGTCTTTGTTTAAAAACTGAAATGACTTAAAAGTTAAATGAAAACCCAATTGACGTTTGTTCCAATTCAGTAGTAGGCAGCGGGTTTTTCCAGGGGAAAGGGGCTGGACAAAAAAAAAATCCCCTCTCAGGCCCGTACCTAGAAATCACAGGACAAATGGAAGTGCGGATGAGCCCAAAGACACTATTGCTTGCAAGGATTGATCTATATGTACTTTAAAAAGTGCTGAATTGTGGTCACTATGCGAAAATGTGCAGACTGTAGGAAACATCCAGTATCACACGAGCAGACCTCACCATTCTCTTGCTCCCTCGTTGCAGGCCCCTCCAGAGCAGATTGTAGGGCTACTGAAGTGGGGATGAAGAGAGGCTGCATATCATTAGATGTCCCCGCATCTAAAAATGGTTTAAATTTCACAAAAACTATTCCAATGTCTTCATATTGTTGTCTGTATTTCTAATTTCATTAGGAATTTATCTCAAAAATTGATTGTTGTTGAAGCATCACAGATCTGTGTACATGGTTAATTACTTGAGTCACTATTTCAGAAGTTCACCGAGCAACCAATCATCCTCCAGTGACCCAGGACCAAGTGGGAGTAGTCAGTGGAGACACCAAGTGGGATATGATGGGTATTTGTTTCTTTACATCTGAATCCCTTTTTATGAACAGTAACTGTAGAAGCTAATTTACGTGTGGACTATCCAACCGGCTGTTGTAGAATGTTTCATAGGTGGCTTTGTAAAGATAATAATTTAATTACCGTATTTACTTGATTCTAATGCTCACCTTTTTTGGCCAAATTACATTGTGAAAATTAAGGTGCGCATTAGATTTGATGGCACATTTACATTCACCAGCAAATACTTCTTTTGGTTTCAAGGTTCTGAAAACTGAGGTGTGCATTAGATTCGATGGCGCATTAGATTCAAGTAAATATGGCATGTGCTGCTGTAGTCAATCTGCCCCATCTCTGAAGGCTTGCAGGCAATCCATACATAGCTGAGTGGTGGTGGTATCTAGTGGTGTCTGTTTGCTAGTGGAAGTGCATCAACTAGCACAAGAAGAGGGAGCTGTTTTTCACTAGTCCCCTATAGCAATTGCAGCCCCCTGTGTCATATCTCATACTGTTCAAGAGGGTCTCCCAACCCTCAGGAGACGCTTTTGGAGCAGCATTTGGCTTTGGGTGGGGGGGGGAGTGGGCTAGGTTGGGTAGACCTGATTAGTGAAAAACTGGTACCCTGCTTTGCTCAAGTGAAAGCGGTTCAGCTTGTAACAAAACTACCCACTTAAAAAAGAAATCAACATAAGAGCTAATGTGTTGAGCAGGGGTATCAGCAGCTATATTTGGGCAACTTTGTGTATAAGTCTTAGATAAATAATAACTTAAGCAGAATATATTTAAATTGTTCTAACTACTGTGGAATGTCTTACTCTTCTTTGCTTACCAGTTGTCAATACTGAAAATATATAGTTATGCCATTTTACAGCAGGGATTTTATAAACTGGATGAGAAGCTTTCCTAGTGAGCAGGGGAAAGCAACAATTTCTTTCTTTGTTAATAGGTGCCAGTCCCCTTTACTTCATGATCACCAGGGTTCAGGTCCACTGGAGAGTGAAGGAGGCAGAGAACATGAAGAATCTTTGGAAGCGACCAGGCATCCCAATGGTAATTATTATTCTGTTTCACTTTAATCACAGCTTTGCTGGTTTGTTTTCCACTTGTATAATGTTTTGCATTATAAACTATCTTAAACTATCACTGGCATATACTGATGGTAACAAATGCAAAACCTTTGGAAATCTTCCCTAGCCATTTTATGTAAATGTTAAACAACATGGTTGAGAATATCAGCCCTATGACACAATTATATCCCAACGATTATTCCCACTGGCACATTTTGAAATCTGGCCAAGAAGGACATTTTCTCCAAGTCTCATCCCAGCTCAGTGATCTAGAAGGATGCCATGGTTGATAGTATTGGAAGCTAGCGAGAGGTCAAGAACCAGCACTCTCCTTGCCCAGCTCCTGGTATAAATCCTCCACCAGGCCAATCAAGGCTATCTCTCTTCCAAAACCTGATTCCACCCATATGAGATTTGCATATTTGTGTGTAAACCTACAGAGGATTTTTCTTCATGTGAGAGTGTGATTGCTGAAAATACAGATTCACTCATGCTAAATCTCAAGATTTATAGTTATCAGGTACCTTTTTTGTCCTTATGTGGAACTTACAAGAATTAGTGCTGTGGTATGATCGGGAGCTTTTGCTGCAGCTAAATGTGTATATGGTTCCACAAGGTTGTTTTTTCTAATACAGTTCTGCTACTTCCTTTCTCTCTTTTTATATTCCCATTTCCCTGTTTGTCTTCCTCATATAATTGCAAACATCCTTGCACACACCATTTTCTACCATATTTTCACACAGTCTTGTGCACCTGCGCTTAGTACTCTCTTGAATAAAGACTAGAATCAGCTGCATATGTATCTCATCACATTTGTTGTTTGCAGAGAGTTTTAAGATATTTTTTTATCCACATACAAGCTAAATTACTTTTTCCTCAAAGCTACTGGGATGACTCCTTTTAAAATGATACTGTTTATCTCCCTCTGTTTTTTGATCATCAGAACATTAAGAGGATGTGTGTATTGATTTTGCATTGTGCTTGCATTTCCATGTTTTGTAGAAATAACACAGCAAAAGGACATGTACAAACAGGCCCTTCTTATTCAGAACTCTCATTTAGTAAGCTGTATAGACATCAGTTTAATTATCTTTTAAGATGATGGGCAAGAGTAAACTCTCTGCTCTAGGAAATTTCAAAGAACATCACTGTTTCAACCTGATGCATATAGCATTAAGTTGTGAGCTTCTTTTCATTGTACAATATGTTTTGTGCGTTTAGAAATTAAAACACATAATTATTTATGGCAGAAACCAAGTGGCATGCACCATCAACCAAAGTCTTGAGTTCCTATAAAGACCGCGCTTTACAGAAAGAGAACAGTGGCAAGGATTCACCAAACAAATTTTCTCATGTAAGTCTTTTTTCTTAGGGTTTCCCAAATTAGGAATCTTTCCAAATATGTGGGCACAGTCTCTGTTGCAAAAGTTGGGAGAGCTGTGCAAATAGCTGGTTGCATTTGAGCCACCAACTTGATTGAAAGTGTATGTTTGGTCCCTGCTTTCCCATATAGAAATGGGAAGTACAAATTACAGATGGTAAACTATCCTGCAAGATGAATGAGCTATTGGGGGTTAATACATTTATTTCTGTATCTTGCTATGTCCTACAGTTCTGTTTGGCATTGTTTTGCATCCTATCATTTTAATGGAATAACTGAAAAACTGTAAAATTGAATGGAAAAGAGGCCATCCAGTTGTATCTGCCAGTGTTACAATCTCAGTTGTGGAATAAATTGCCAGAGTCTTTCTTGAAATTTTTTCTAAAGTGTGTGCACAACTAATAAGCATTACTGATGCAGAAGTAGTTTCAAGTATTCTTTCTGGCAGTGACCTCAAACAATCTCATTATAAAGGGCATGTGCAGGTTTCTAGGGCACTGCATGGATTAAAGCTTCATGTAAGCATCACTCTGGTGTCTGATTAGAACGTAATTTACATTGACTTGCATAGTCCTGAATACATTTCCTATTGTATTCAAGCGACATTCATACATTGCCATTTCTTGTCATATTGTGAGGGATAAGCATCTGTTTTAATTACCAGCAATTGCACTTCTTTTATTTAGGGGAAATTTCACATTTAAAGAATGCATCTAATAAGAATATATTGTTATGCTTGTTCCTGTTAATTTGTGTGGTGGTGGTGGTGACCTGATGTTAAGAAACAATTATTTCCAGCTGAATTAAATAATGTGAGAACTGAAGTGTGAGATTTGGAAAATAGAGCCTGTTTGTGCACAAATATCACTTTTGTGGTAAATTAAATGACAAGGGAACTATGCCAAGCCAAATTCTTCGCTTTCCTCTAGTTCATATGCATAAGCAGTCCCTCCCCCGTGTTGCAGCTAGCAAATGTTCATCGCCTTTTTGTCAGTAAAACAAAAGAGCAATCATCAAATCTACTATTTCAGCAGATTTGATTCCCACACTCTGTCCGGACAAAACCAGTGCTGGTCACAGCACATCTTCATGACTGAAGGATGATTTTAGGATCGAAACAGCACTGGTTAGCTAAGCCACCTGAGGGAGCAACATTGGCACAAGGTTATCCTGTGTCTTATCCTATGTTTCTGCATACATACACATTTAGGTGGATATGTGCTGGCTATTTTTTAATATGACACAGGCATTTTAAATCCCTTTCCCTTTCCTCACTTACACCCTTTTAAACATTGACTTTCCTCAATACAAGAGGAACTGATATTGTTGACTTTATCTGTATTTCTTGATTTTGAATCTTGCATATTTTGCTTGTTATGGCGAAGTGGGGAAGAGAAGGTGAGAACAGTTTGGGTTTCGCTGTCCTTTGCTTGCCCAGCATCAGGAGGGGCAAATGCAGAGGCTGATGCTGGTCTTTTTCTTAAAATAGTTCATCTTGTGTTCAATTACTTGCAAACATGTTGAGGTTCTCTTATAACAAAATGGACATTTGCTGATGTAATATGACGTGTTAGGGATTTAATTTAAAACTATGTTATAACATTTATTCTGAACTGAACACAATTCACTCTGCACAGTGGAATCTTCTATACAATGGGCAAATTATTTCCCATCCTGTTTTTACTTTAGTTTGTTAAATTTGTTCTTTGCTTCCCGTAGCCAGAGTCCTGAAGCAGCTTACAAATGATTAAAAAAATTAAAAATACAAGTGATAATGGCATATCCATTAAATCATGCAATAAGCAAAAAGTGTTAATTCAAAAAGTCACTCAAAAAAATCCACCACCACCAAGATGCATTTGAGCATGTGTTAATCAAAATACTAATTATTTTATCCATATTACAAGTTTATGCTGTTAGCATTATTCATTATATCTGCTTCATTTTTATTTGGCACTTCCAACAAGTAGTGAGGCAGCTGCTTGCTTCTTTGACTGATGAAACTGTGAATAAGAGAAAGTAAAACTGTATTGTAAAATGTTTCTTATTAAGATTGGAGACAAAAACTGTTCCAGCCATTCCAGCAGTAATACCCTGTCAAGTAATACATCCAGCAACAGTGATGATAAGCACTTTGGCTCCGAAGACCTAATGGACACTGACTTGCTTGGATTAACATACATTAAAGGGGCTTCTACTGACAGTGGGATTGATACAGCTCCTTGTATGCCTGCTCCAATTTTGGCTCCTTTGCACCTGGCTGGAAGCCGGTCAGGGATACATAACCGGACTGATCAGTGGGCTGAATCATCTGAAACTCCTGGACCAGATGATGAGACTAAAATGTATGCTGTTCACAGCTATGCTTCTGCCATTTCTAGCAGTCATACAGGTGATGGTAGCATGGGAGACCTCAGTGAAATATCTTCACATTCCAGGTAAGCAATCCCCCAAGATTCCAGCTCCACAATTCTGTGATGGATAGTTCTGAGTTAAAGCGTAGATTTACCCCTTTTTTCTTTTCTTTTTTTGCTATTAACATTACATTTTACATGAGTGCTTTTATAAAGCCTCATTTCAACAATGTTACATTTCAGAACAGAGGAGGAAAGACTAAAATGGCACTTTCCTTACGAACTGCCTTCATGTGCTTGACAGTAAAACTATAAAAGGAGAAGAATATGCAATATTGTGTAGAGCTGTATATTCCATGCAATTGCATAATAGCATGTGACCTGTTTTCTTTGCTGTATGCCAAGTCTCTGCTTGTTCAACAACATAATTTAGATAACATGATTTTATATGTGGACACTGTTGAGTGGATAGTCTTCCCATGTGGCAGAAGATTGAACTAGATATCCCCCTACCACTAATGTTTCAATTATGAAAGCTGTAAATTACATTACACTTTTTAAATCTGCAAAACCCTTTGTATTATCCCAGCATATATAGCCTATTGCAATCTTGGGGGGGGGGGGAGTGCACATGAACCCCTCTATGCATTGAAAGAGAGCTTGGGTGAGTGCATGGCTGTGTGGTCTAGCTCCACCCACTGCCGCCACAGATGTACTTATGTAGACCTTCTGACATCATTTGAATGTGCTGGCATCAGGGGAGTGTGACAGTGTTGGACAAGGCTAGCCTGCATGAAAGTGACAGTAAGTTGGACCAAGCCCTGTAGCCCTACCACACGCTCTTTCAGTTCATGGAGTGCTCCATGACTTTTGCATAAAATGTTGACACTGAAAAGAACGTGACACTCAAATGTGTGTACATATTTTACCTTTGTTTTGTGAACAAGTGGGGCTGGTTTAGGATGGTAGTGATTTGCAATACTGAGTAAAAGCATATGTCCTTTGAGTGGAACAGAACAAGACTTTCTAAAAAGTGTGTTGGGATTTCCACATTTAGAGTTTTTAAGGGTTTAAGAACTTAACCAGCGGAAATTGTTCCTATTTTTTACTTTTCTGAAATACAAAACATTTGCAAACAAACCAACTCGGCACTTGAAATCCTGTCACTTCAAGTTCTGTACTAAATGTCTTTGTACATCTGGTCTCTGTAGTTTCAGTTTCAACTTAACTAAGCTGTAGAAGATGGCAGTGAAGTAAGAACATAAAAACTTTCAGCTAAATAGAATAAAACCCACAGAAATATAGGAATTCCATGTGTGTGTTCATCTTTCTTGCTGAAATGTCAGTTTAAACTATGATGTTTGAAAGGCCTCTTACAGCAATGTTTGGGTATATTTTTGAATAGTTTATCTGATACTGGTGTGTTTTAAGCATTGAGTTAAATTGAAGAAAGGTGGGACATATGTAGTAATGCTTTATAATCTATAACAAAATGTACTTTAAAATTGATTGGGCACAGCCTAGCCAAAGAATAACACTCTCAAACACAGTGGTCATTATCTGAGGCCATTCTCTGGATTCCACGCCTCTTGAAATAAATTATATAGCTGATCCAGGAAGTGGGGCTTTTGGTTGTAGCAACCTATGTGTTATGTACTGAAGTTCTCACCCTGCAGCAGGGGGATACTGTAGATAGTTTTCACTCAGGTCCACATATGCAAATAAGGGATTGAAAGTGACGTTCAGTGATTGAATAGTTACAGAAAGTGTTACAGTTGCATTGTAGTGGAGCTCTATATAAGCAGGCTGGCTGAACCCTTCAGTTCAGTTCTGTTCTGGCCTGTGAATAAACAAGAGCTGTTTGAAGAATCGCCGTGCCATCTGATATGTTCACCCACAACTTAACACTATGTTATATCCTCCCCATGGAAGGTCATCTGGTGCCATCCTTGATATCCTTTTGGTAGTAGGAGAATTGTTTTTTATTTACCTAGGTATTCCAGCATGTACTGGTCTTAATAGTGGCTTCATCCATTTTGCTGGATTTTATTGTTGTTGTGTTTTTCTCTACACTTTTCTTGTTTTAAGTTATATTTCTAATCCATTTATTTTTAATGGATACTGCCTTGAGTATTGTACAGCATACATTTTCAAAATAAATTTCCTATCAGCTGTAATGGGGAAATTATGAATTTCTATAAATACATCCAGTGAAGCCAGGATGACTTTAAAGTATTTAATTTTAATTGGACAAAGAAAGCAAATAGCATTAAATATGACTGACTTCTGTCCTTTTGAGAAGACTTAAGATTTTAAAAAATGTATGTGACATATTTTCCTGTCACATATTTCCTCATGTACTTCACTGTGTATTTTGTTTTCTGTGTTTTCCTCTCTTCTAGTGGGTCACATCATTCAGGAAGTCCTTCCACACATGGCCCTAAAAGCAGTGGATCATTAGATACGTCCAAAGTGTACATAGTGTCACAAAATTGCAGTCAACAGATCTCCGGCTCCATAGCAAAATGCTACCCTCGACAAGGAGCTATAAGCAAATATGTCATTGGCTGGAAAAAGTCAGAAGGTAGCCCTACACCTGAGGAGTCTGAAGCTTCGGAATGCCAAGAGTAAGGGAGAGTTTGTTTTCTTGGGGAAGAAAAGTCTGTGTGGATGAGGAGAGCCTAAATCATGAAAGGAAATGCAGGGTAGATGATGTATAATCCCAGACTAGGAAGAAGCAGGGAAAGGCCAGACAAAGTTAGCTGCTTTCTATCAATATGGCATGAAATCAAAATTCTAAATCACTATGTAGAAGGAAAGTGTACAGTTGAATATTTCAGTTTGTTTTATACATTTTTATGTGCTGTTGATTTCTTATCCAAAACAGCTTTGCAAAATTTCTGCTAATAACAAAACATGCTCTAATAATATAATTACATAAATGTATAAGGAATGTCATGCTTTATTACTAGTAACCTAATCTGTACTCAACATGAATGTGTGCTTTGTTATTTTTTTATTTAATAATAATCCAGGAACAAAAAGGAATTGGGTTGTGTGTTTTCTCCTCCATGTTGGAACCCAACTTTAAAAAACAAACAAAAAAAACTTTATTGGAACTTTTAATGAATGATGTTACTGTGGTTTTAGTGTCAGTTTTGATCATCATTTTAGAGCGTTAACAACTTTGCAACATTCCCTCTAATTGTAAAGAACAAATTGTTTCTACAGAATGTATAGTGATGTTGAGGGCCTATCATCAAGTCAGCTTCAGGCCTCTATAAGGAATACAGTTTCTGAAAGTCAGCGAGTCTTATCAAAAGAAGAGTTTCTGAAGTTGATGATGCCAGACAACATCTCTGTGGAGGAAGGCAGAAGAAAGGTTAGCTGCTGTTTTTTCTTTGTCTCTGTGTAACCGTTAGGGGCAGTTATGGTGGTGGGAGCACTGCTTGATATATAGATAAGTTCTAAAAAGAGCTGTAAATGAGAGAGAGTATAGAGCTTGTAATACTAATACGCATGAAGCGTGGTATGGTTATAGTCAGGAGGTTTGGTATATTTAACCTGAAAGCTCTTCACTTTAAGGCAGGGGTGGCTGCCCTGAGACTCCAAATTTTGTTGGTCTCCAACTCCCATGAGCTCCAGCCAGCATGGCCAATGGTTAGGGATGGTGGGAGTTGTAGTCAAGCAACATTTCAAGGTCCACAGGTTAGCCACCCCTGCTTTTAAGTTGCTATGTATAGATTCTCATTTGGGATGGAATTTTCTGAAAATACTTTCAGAATACTTTCAGAAGTGTTGAACTTCCACATTTGGACTATGGTTAAATCTGATGGATGAGCTAGGATGCTGTAACTTAAACATTTTAAACACATTCTTTGAAGTGTATTTTAAGTATAGAGGATTGGACTGGCATTTCTGGAGAGGTTTGAGAGCTATCCAGAAAATAAGCTTAGAGGCTATCATGAAATAACTGTCTGTTTGGTTGGTTGTAAGCTGCTTTGGGTTGCCCTGGGAAAGGTAAAGCAACTAACAAATTCTTTTAGATATAACTTTAGTGACAGTATATAAACCTGAGGGGGAAGGTGAGGGAAGTCAGCCTGAACCACATGGGAACCATTTCCAATAATCCACTTTCCATATTGTGTAGTGATCATACTGGTTAAGTAATACCTGAAATGGGTTTAAGAGAACTTGGTTGATGTCCTAAAGCAGAGGTAGGGAACCTCCAGCCTGTGAAGCCATTTTACCCAAAACATACCCTTCTACCTATTAGCTTTCGTCACTCGTGGCATCGTCTGCTGAACAGGAGGGTGGGGTTGAATTTTGCTCAGTTTGGCTGTATGCTTCCATTCCAAGAATTTCCTAGCTTTGGGATTTCACCTGCCATGATTCTGCTCTCAGGTGTTTGGTTCCACTCACCTGTCAAACAAAGGCAGCAAGGGGGGGGGGAAGAACATAACAGTCTGGCCCTTGGGGCTAGAAAACTTCCCCAGTCCTGGCATAAAGGGGAATCAGTGAAAATTGCCACCTCCTTCCATCAGAGGGACCCTGGAAGGATCAAGGGACTTTCTGTAAATGAGAAGTAAAAGATAATTGGTTTAATCCAAGTTATATTTTGGAGTCTATATATAGCTAATGACTTGGATTACGGTAGATATTAGAACAGTCTTTAAATCAAGACTACACATTAACAGTTTTAGAAGGATTTCAAAGAATTCTTGCAACTATTACCTTCAGAAAGCTAGAGGTTTCATTTATTACTCTGGAGTTAATACAACATTTCAGTAAGTAATAATTCATTATGATGAATGCTTGTATGTCGGAAGAAAATCTAATAATCCAGTAATTTTGCTAAAATGCCAGATAACCCACAATGATTGATGTTAGTGTACTATAGTGGGTAAGACTTATCAACAGAATGAACTATTAGAGCAATCATTAGACGCCACCTCACCAATTAAACCGTATATAAATGAATAAATTAATAATAGTGATGATGATAATGATGATGGAACATATTTTCTAATTTATATTTTTGAAAAAACATAGTTTTCATTTTACGGGAACCTATCTCCAAGGAAGACGCTTTACCGCACTCTTTCTGA
The DNA here is from genome assembly GCF_964188305.1 of Podarcis bocagei. NCBI lineage: Eukaryota > Metazoa > Chordata > Lepidosauria > Squamata > Lacertidae > Podarcis > Podarcis bocagei. The sequence continues at coordinate 62,266,406 of NC_138127.1, read as the reverse complement.
TGAGAGCATATGTAGCAATCGGAGAGGATCTTCATATGCTAGCTCGCGGAGCTCAATGCTAGATCAAGCTTTGCCAAATGATATTTTGTTCAGTACTACACCACCATATCACAGCACCTTACCTCCTAGAACAAGCTTAACCACTGGTACTGGACACCTACGACGTAAGTGTGTGTTAAACACTGTCTCATTTGATACTGTGCAATTGAAGGTAGATCTTCTAAACAGAATGTAGGAACCAAATTGAACCATTAGTTCCTCTATTTCAGTACTGACCAGGAGCAGTTCAGAGTTGTTCACCTGGGATCAGCTCTCCGGGTTTCTTTCACAGCCCTACCTGAAGATGGCAGAGCTTGAACTTCGGGCATTGTGTATGAACACAAGTCCAATGCTAGTTGACAAAATCCCTCTGGGAAGGGGCCTCAGCTACAAAAGATGGCAAGAGTGGTCAGATGGTTTCATTCAGACTGTTTTCACATTTTTGCTTAGATTCTTCTTTCTGCTCCTCTATTCAGTCTGTAATCTTTATTCTTAATTCTGTTATCTGCGAGGTAATTACAATGTATTGTGCTTTTTGCTAATCAAATCATGTAATAGGGGAGCGTGGAATACGGCTTGAAAAAGATACTATGAATCTTAATAATGTCTAACAGTAACTGAGATTCCTATCATAAACAAGACTTAAATCCCAGGTTTGAATCTTGTTTGCAACCAAAGTTTAAGAGGCTAATTAGTCTTAAGAAATAAATTATGCTGGTTCAGACATAACCCATAACCGTGGTTAGTTCAATCAAGGGTAGGGGAAGGAGCACACACAGTACCTGGTCCAGGCTGAGATCACTGCCATCAGCACCAGGGAAGTTTATCTCCACAGGGAGGACAGCAGTAAAACAAAAATCTACATCTCCCAACACCAGAATGGCAAGTCTTCCATTCAGAAGACCTTGCAGCACCCAGAGTGGGGCAACAAACTTTGGCTCTCTTACATCTCCTGGAAGTGGTGCAGCTTCTCACACAAAAACCAAGGAACTCGAGCAGCAAATAATGCCCACCCAATCTTTTACCATTGTTAGAGATCAGGACCAGTAAACAGATGAGTTTGGGTCAGAGGTGCCAACTTAAATAAAATATTGAGGGGGGGGAGCAAGTAAGCCCTGCCCCACATAATTGATCACAAGACATACACGCTGTTTTAATGGCAATGCCCATCAACTTTGGGGGCCTTTGGCCCCCTCAAATATTTTATTGGAGCTGAAGAGATCTTGGCCCCTAGGAGTTGGCTCCTATGGTTAGGGTCGGTTCATCAAAGCTGGGATTGCTATTTGGAGGGATGGAAGCTAGAAGTAAGGTTTTCCAAACAAGATTTCGAAACTATCAGCATAAACTAAAATATTGTCTCATTCATATCCAACTGATCACTAGGAAGCTTGTTCAGTCTTAGGTAAGGATCAGGCTGCTGCCACTTAGCTGTTCAAACTCCTTCCCATTACATATCAAACAAGTTCCATCTGTGTTGTAGTTTTGGTGCCTATTGAAAGCCTTCCTTTTTCAAGAAGCCTTTTAAGAGTGGCAATTTTGGTCCCAGTCGGTATCTGTGTTGGATTTGAAATTGTTTTTGTATGTTTTAATTGATCACTTTAAAATATACAGTGAGAAGTGATTCATAAACGAAAAACATTTATTTTAGAGTGGTAATCATTAGCTAAATACACTTTGTAGCATATCGATGGCCTGATACTGTGTGTACATATTTTCTGATTTTGGAACAGTCATAGCCCTGCTTTCAGGTCAGACACTCCCAAAGTGTTCACATTGTATTAAAAGCATAACATCTATGATGACCTAATTAAAAACTATAAAATGCTATGGCATATACACAGTCCATAAAAAATAAAACATTTTAAATATTGTAATTATTCATTTTCTAACCTGTTGAAACATTGTCCTGAAGATAGCTTCTGATTCTGCTTCTTAATTTAGATGAGTTTTGGTTCTCAGACGGGTCTTTATCTGACAAATCAAGATTCAATGATCCTGGGTTGATGCCCCTTCCAGATACAGCAACAGGATTAGACTGGTCTCACCTTGTAGATGCTGCACAAGCATTTGAAGGTACTGTAAGAATTTCTGCAACCGCTGCACGTGTAGTTAGTAGAAATTAAAGTCCAATGCTTGTTGTAACATGATTCATTACCCCTAGCTATTGGCAGTCCTGCACATGCACCCTTGAGTAGGTTCATATGGAGAGAGCTGGGCCTTGAGGTATCCTTGAGCCATTTAAGACTTTATGTCAAAACCAGCACTTTGAATTGGGCCCAGCAACTAATTAATATCAAGTGCAGTCAGAGCAGGATTGGTGTAATATACTCAAACAGTCTTGCCCCGGTGAGCAACCTGGCCCCTGAATTCCTCACTAGATGAATTTATTGAAGTGCCTACAGAAGCCTATATAATGCAATAATCTAACCTAGAGGTTACCAAAGCATATATGACATAAGTTAGGCTGTCCCTATCAGTGCTTTTTTCCTAGTAAAATAGGTAAAATATATAATAAATACTCAACATGAAGTTGTTACAGTAAGTGCCACACTTTATAACAACAACAAAAGAGGTGCTGATGCTGCATACCCTTGAGTACCCCTGAAAAAAGCACTGGTCCCTGTCCAAATAAGGGTGCAGCTGGGCCACCACCCAAAAGTGATGGAAGGCACTCTGTGCCACTGAGGCCACCTGAGCTTGAAGTAACAGCAAAGGATCCAGGAGTACCCCCAAGCTATGTATTCACTCATTCAGAGTGTAGCCCCATCAAAGTTATTTACACAAAGACTTTTCTGCCCCAGTGTTGCTTCCTTCAACCCCTGCCACCTCCAGAATATTTTCAGAAGTTTGGTAGACCCTCCCAAATGTTCTAGACTGTAGCATGTGAAACTGTAATTGGGTGTCGGGGAATTGCCAAACTTGGTGGAGGTTATTTGAACAAGTGGAGCTCAGCTCATGCAAGAGGACTTCCTTTTCTACCCCCCCCCCTTCCCAATCCTCCATTTTATCCTCATAACAACTATGTGAAATACATTAGAGTGAGAGACAGTAATTGGCCCAAAGGTACTCCCCCACCCTGAGTGAGGTTCAAAGCTGAGTAGAGAGTTGAATCTGGATCTCTCCAGCCCTTATTTTATTCATATTCAAAATGTTGGAGATAGAAGACTTTTCTGATTCCTTCAGACAACTGTAGTAGTTATTGTCACTGCTGTTTTTCATGGATGCAATACCATAAATAAACCTGTGCAGTTTAGTACATAATGGAAATTAAAAAAACTCTACTGTGTTTCATAGTGTGTGTTTGGAAATCCGCTTGAGCTTCAACGTAGCTAAGACTGCAATCTTATGCTTAGTTACAAGTGAGTAAATACCACTGAACAGTCAGTAAACATACAAAGGATTGCTCTGATAGTATGTTTAGAATTGTAGTGTAAACATTGGAAACAATTATGAACGAATAGCTTTAGTAAAAAGAACCTGGGGAAAGAAAATAGATGTATCTTTTTTAAAGAATAAGAATAATAAAGTTGATCGTTAAAGGATGTATACTATTGAAAGCCGAATTCTAAGTCATCATGCATATGGAACACATGCTTATTCTTTCTTTGAACTTTTTAACACTTCCATCTTCAAAGGACCTCAGGGCAGTATACAAAGGTTTTCTCCCAATTTTCTTTCTACAAGGAACCCGTGGCGGGGGGGGGGCAGGGAGGGAGTTAGGCTGTCAGAGACTGTGGCTAGCCCAATGTTCAGGGATTGGAACCCAGGTTTTCAAAGGTTCACACTATTCACTACATCACAATAGCTCTGGTTTATGGTTGCCACCTCAACATCAGAAGACCTGTTATCCTAGCAAAGCATTAAAACTGTGCCAGAACACATGTTTAAGAACAGGATGTTACATTGTTAGAGCACTGCATTAATAAAAACATAAAATCAAAGTTAGGACTAAACTTTACAGAGCATGTTAGCCGAAACAGTTTGACAAAGACAATGGATCTACTATAGGTGTACTTCAGTTGACTTGAAGCTAACCTCTGTTATAATGATTGACATAAATGTGATCTAACAGCTGGTTTCTGAACTTTTATTTTGTAGACCTTCAAATGTCTTCGCATAAATTTTCATTATTTGCTTCTTCCAGTTTGTAACAGTGATCAGCACATCTCTGCTTGCATAGCTGACTACTGTTTTCAGCAGTTATATTTTTTTGCAGAACCAGTATTCCTGTTCTAGGTATAACAAAGGTATCTGTTAATACCATACTTTTAAAAAAAATGGCTGGCATAATTCAGATCTCTATTTATATGCTGAAGGACAGAATAGAGGCCTCTGCTCACAAACAGGATCCAAGGGCCTGGTGTACATGTTGTTAATCAGAAGGATTATTGTTCATGTCTAATGTTGGTTCATTGGTTCATTCAGTTCCCTTCTGGATTTCAGATTCCTGATATGTTATGCGTTCCCATGATTTCATTCTCTTTGAGAGAGACAGAATGAACATCTTAGATCTGTATTGCCTTTGTCAGAGATGGAATCCATCTGCAATAGCTCTTTCTTCTTGGATAAGCTATTACATTTAAAAAGCCATAACATCAGTAATTGTATTCTGTCTTCAAAAGCAGCCAGTATTCAGTTCTTCAGAGGAAATTTGCAAGATTGCAAGTCAAAAATTATTATGTTCCTTGTTCTTCTCTGTGTCTGACATTTTTAGGCCTTGAGACACTCTGAGAAAGATGTTTGTATTTTGGCCATATTAAGAACATAAGAAGAGCCCCGTTGACTGCATGTCTAACATTTTTTAATCAGTCTTTCCAAAATTTAGTATCTCCAGAATTTAATATCACCCTTTGCTCATTTCTTCTCTAGTATTTACTTTTGCTACTTCTGGTTGTCTGCAGATGTATCATCTGTTTGTATTTTTATACTTTTCCCCTTTGTAGATCAAACAAAAGTGTTAAAGGTTGGCTGCTAGGACTTTCAACAGTCCTTGGCACTGGACATCTACTATTCAAAAGTCTCTAGAGGAAAAAGAAAGCATATACTAGGAATATACAGTATTTTACATGCAGCCTGGTAAAATTACATTTATAGTCAAGCATATCTGAAGGTTGCCATGCATCATGCTATCTTGCCAAGAAAGCGAAAGAAAAAGACTGTCTAGCATTCAAATTTTGCATATGTTTATGAACTGCTGTGTCTCCTCTATCATTTCCCATCATCTGCTAGGGAACATTTTTAGGAAAAGATTCAAATATTTACTTTTATTTCATAATTAAAAGATTGACATGAAAAGGGAAAGTGATAACTAGGCTTCAAGCTGCAATTTTATTTTTGTCCCATAATGCTTACAGGGCATAATAACGAATATGGATAGTTTGTCTTTTGGAAAGAGGAAATCCTGATAGCTATTATGCTGCCATTATTACTGAAAAGTAAAATCGTTTTTTTGACTTAGCACATGTAGCAGTGGGGTGAGTTGATGAGGAAAACTACTGTTTTGAGAAAATCAGCAAAGATCCCACAATAGGAGTTGATGTTAAGTAATATTCCATAACTGTTGTGTCTCATAAGGATTGCAGCTATATGATTCCAAAGTTAGCTCAGTGGACTTTGTTGTTCATAGGAGCATTCTAAATCTTATTTCAGATTTTGACTCTGACGAAGAACTTGGGCCAGTCTGTCATCACACTCCGTTTCTAGGTGATGGTCTGGGGTTGGCTGCTGAATCTTATAAAAAAAACCTATCTTTATGCTTTTATATGTTTGCACGGTTGCATGATTATATGCAAGCATTGGGGCTTTGCGAGATGTGAGGGGAAGGCATGTTATGGTCAGGGCCAGCAGAAGTCTGTGGACCAGAGAAATCTGAGTACAGTCTATATATAAATGAATGATCTCTGTTGTTGCAGCATAAACTGTTTGCATGGGGGGAAAACCTCAAAGCGTGATTTACTCACGTTCTATACCAGTTTTTGTGTGGCATACTCATTTTCTTTTAGAACTGGGTATATTTTTGTATGCCATACTGCATGTCCTTCAGTAAAGAAACTCTGTTCCCAAACAAGGCAAGCATGTATTCTGCAAGTCATTGGGTAAAGATTTTATTCCAGAATCCTAAAAGGAAGCAGCAGACATTATATATGTGGAAGATTGGTAAATGTATGGCGATAGTCATAATGGTAGCATTTGCATATTATTCTGTTCAGGTAGAATAACTGTGCCTTGCTATACTGCATTCCATAACTTTTTATGGAATTATGTATCTTCCTCTGTCCCATTAAGTGCCTGCATTTGCTATTACAGTAGTTTGCTTGAAATTGGTCTTGGTCTCAGATTTTCTGTACATTTCTGTTGAAATAAGTTAGTGAAAACAAATCTGTCTTGTTTTGTTGATATATGCAAAGCTGAGGCTATAGTGGTCTCGCTATCAGATGCTTTATGTTGGAAATTCAGGGGGAATTGGGGGGCGGATTCCCTGTAATATATACACTTGTTTCTTGTCTGTAGCTGAATTGGATAAAAGAACACCGGTTGTTTAAGCTGAGAGTATTTTTATACAGTCATTTCATTTTAGATGTTTATTTATTTATTTCCCTTCCAGATCAAAGGGTTGCATCTTTTTGCACCTTGAATGACATGCAGCATGTGCAAAGCTTGGAGAGTAATCAAGCCTTGGGCGCAAGTCCAACAAATGGAAAGGACTTCATTGACACTACTGGGTATGTAAACCTTGCCTCTTTTCTTTGAGGGGAAACATGATTGAACAAATTCCTGAAAACATTCCTCCTGGAATGAATAGAGAGTCAGAATGATAGATAGGGTTATATACAGGGGGCGGGGGTATTTGGCTTGGAACATCTTCAAGGACTTGGATAGGGGATTGTCTTACCTCAGTACTTGAGATAGATATTGTGCTTCAGCTCAGAGGTTGAGTCTCACCTCACTTCAGATTCTGAAGTCATAGGCTCCCCATCGGCTAAAATGAAAAAACAAAAAGAGGTGGGGAAAATACTTGAGGAAGGCTGAGAAGGAGTTGCTAGCCTAGAAAGCAGAAAGGAGAGAGAAGGAAACGTGTATCTAAAAGGCCTGTTCTCTGCCTGCCAGGCAAAAGTGAAAAGTCTTTAACCTCAGCTCACATCTCACAGGGAAAGGGAGGGGGAAGAATCCCTTTTGCAGGTTGAGCCTTCCTTAAGAGGTTCTTTCCCCACTCCTCCTGGGAGGTGCGACTTCACGTAGCAATGCAATTTTAAAAATCAGGTCGTCTTTTCTTTTGTGGCACACAACTTTCCATAGGGAACAGGCACCTGCTATGAAAGCAAGCAGACCTGTTTCTCCCCCCCCCCTGCTGCTTTCTTTAGCTGTGTGTGCCTATTCCCAAGAAAGAAACTGAGCAGGATTTAACTTCTGCCTGTCAGCTGTTAAGCAGAGGTAGAATTCTGCTCCTTTGGCTGCAGTCACCTGTTTCCTGCTGGGGACAAGCACCTGCAACATTGCAGAATTGAGTCCTAGCCATCAGTTGATGTCATAAATGACACCAGCTGCTTGACAGGTCGGCATGGTTTGGGAGAAATGGCTTTGTGGGCTGGAGGTTCCCCATCCTTGCACTAACATCTCCTGGTAAGGAGCACAGGACTGAGAGAACAGACGTACGTGTGTGTGTGTGTGTGTAGATAGATATACTGTATGACTTCCCCAGCCTTTGTGTTTCTTGAGTCCTTACCAGTTGGACTGGGAGCTGCGGTTGTTGGCAGGATAGTTGGGAAGTGGTTGGCTGGATAGTTGTTTTCAGCTACTGTGTTTATTGCTACTAAGAGTTGTGTGGGAGGGCCTGGCTAGTCTAAGGATTTTATAAAATAGCTGTTGCTGTCACTTTGGGGTTGGTGAAAAGGAGCCACCCTATTTGATTTTTGGTGCGTGTGTTTCAGTCTCTGCAAAAATTAATGGTATGGTGGTGCTGAGTTATTATTGTTTGTATTGCCTTTTTGCCTATACTTGTATGTTAGTGATCCCAGGACTGGTCAGGGTGTGAGACTCACCCAGTCCTGTGTGTTTGGTACCCATGAGTGAGAGGCGGGGGGAATTTGATTGTTTCCCAGGTAAGAACAGTGTGGTTGCTTAAGCAAATTAATTAGCACCTGTCTAATTATTATTGCTGGTGTTAAGATTCTTGTGATAGCCTAGGGTGGTTGTGTATTGTGGCAGGAGGTGCTTAAAGATGTGTGTGGGAAGGAAATCGGATGAAGAGGGTTGGGGGAGATTGGGGGGAGTAGAAGGCATGGCTAGAGAGGAGTCGGTTCAAGGGGGTTCACATATGATTGCTTAATGTCTTCCACTTGGCTCCACTCCAATAGCCTAGTGTTGTTGTTGTTAAACTCCATGTATATATAAATTAAATTTAATAATAATAATAATAATAATAATAATAATAATAATAATAATAATAATAATAATACAACTTTTGCTGTCTCTATAAAAAAAACACAGTTGTGTAGTTTGGAGGTGCTGCTGGATCTAACTTTGTCACTTGAGGTTCAGGTACCTTTAGTGGATAGGAGTTCCTTTTACCACATTTGGCTAGTGCACCAGCTGCAGCCATTTTGGACAGAGATAGCCTGGATACAAAGATTCATTCATTGGTAACCTCAAGTCTTTCAATGGTTGCAATGCACTCTGCACCAGGCTGCCCTTGTGCCTGGTTCAGAAGCTCCAGCTAATTCAAATTTCTGTGGCTAAACTGTTGGTAGGTACAGACTACTACCAGCACATAACTTCAGTTCTGAAAAGCTTGCACTGGCTCCCCACATATTACCAGGCCAGGTTCAAGTTTCTTGTATTAATTTACAAGGCCCTTAACAACCTGGGTCTAGAATATATTAAGGACTGTCTGATCTCCTATATCCCAGTCCAATCAGTGATCTTAGGGAGAGTCCCTGTTGACAGTCACCCATGGCTCAGATGCATGGCTTATAACTACTAGAAGCCATGTGTTCAGTGTAGTGGGCCCAAACCTCTGGAAATCTCTTCCACCTGAGATTAGACAGGCACCTTCATTTGCTGAACGTCAGGTGCATGCCTAAGACTTCCTTGTTCCAGCATGCATTTTGAGGTAGTGCCCAGTTTTATGATGCATTTTTCTTATCCCATTTTTTGTGGATTGCTTTTATGTACACCTCATAAGAAATGCTTTAATAAATAAAAATTAAAACAGGCATTAAGAACCCCTCATAAAATGTAGACACAACCCTCCAATTCCAGTGCACTTGAGGAGGAGACGATTGTAATTCTTGGCCTGTTACCTGCTTCTATAACAGAATGTATTTTGTATGAATAATTTGTACAGATCCATGTAGGAACAGAGGCAGGATGTATCTTGTGGGTTGTAATGGGAGAGTCTAAAACTGGCAGGGATCATTGGGTAGGGCAGGGATGGGGAACATGACTTTAGATTCTGTCAGTGCCAGTGAGCATGGCTAATGGTTAGGGATGATGGGAGTTCCAACCCAAAAAGTTTTGAAGGACCACACATTCCCCCATCTCTGAGGCAGGGCTCATGGATTTTATTAAGCCCCCCTCTAATTATCTTCCCCCATCATTTGAGCACTGCCTTAAATTACATTTCAACTTTGCAGTTCAATTGTGCAACATTTTACTACTAAAAACTCTAGGCATTTAGTGGAATAGAGCATAAAATAATCACTTGACACAAAGATTAAGGTTTATGAGGGACTTCTTTACATTTCTGAAGTTTCAGATTTCTGGTAGGGGCAAGAGGGAAGTTAATGGGAGCAATGGTGGAGAGGTTCACTGCCCAGTTGTATTCAACCTTAGTGCAGCTTAGGCATTTTAATAGTAAACGACAAGACAAACAACGTAACCCCACAATCCAGTTGCCCTAGAGGAATAAAAATCCAAAGGGAGCTTGCATGCAATGGTAATTTGGCTCATTATATCACTGTTCAGTGATCCTCCCTGCCTCATGAGTTGCCACAACAACTGTATTTTTCTGACTGCTGCATTAAGATTATAAGAAAGATTGCCAAAGATTTGCTGCAACAGAATTCATAGAATCTATATTTTAAATTTATCATATTGTTCATTTGAAGTCTGTTAAAATTTTAATCAGCTCTCATACCTTTCTCAATATCTGCCGGCTTTTAAAAAAGACCAGGAGCTGCCTCCGATATCCTGGAGTGTTCTGGCTGCCACCAAAACAAACAACACACACACCTTACTGCAGGGGAAGCCATTTATATGAAGCAGCTATTTTATTTTAATAGTTGTTTAGCTGTCATTTAAAATACAATACTTTATCCCCATGATGGCATCATAATTTTTTTTTTAAAGATTCAAATCTTATCAGATATAAACAGCACAGCCCTAGTTCTAATAATAGCACTAAAAACATTTCAGATCAATATATCTCAGCATCCATAGCAATATAAAACTCTCTCCAGAATGCAGCAGTGACTTGGCCAGAGGGAGATCAGGTAAGAGGTGCAGCCCTACTGTGCCATCCACTACTAAGATAAGAATTGTATTTACTAAAGTTTTGAAGTGTCTGTTTAGATTTTCAGCTTCAACATGTGGAAAGAGGCATTGAAACGAAGTCTTTCTCTTAAATAAGATGTCACTTTTCTTGATATCTTTTCTTTATTTTATTTTTTTAGTTAGTGTTGTAATACAACTTGACATATTTGCATAATAATTCAATGAGAACCAGTGTGCTAGAATCTCATTTTCCTTCCTTTAGAAACAAGAAAATTCATGATGACAGTTGTTTTTTGAACCATTTTAAGAGAATTTTTTCAAACTGTAGCATTACCTTTAGTTGATTTTGTCAAGAACAATAAACAGTTTTGTTTTGCCTCCTATTTTACTTGCAGATATAGTCTTGTATTTCATCTGACTGCGCTTTTTCTGTTATTGTGTCAGGCTTCCGTGGGCAAGGATACAAAAACAGCCACAGTCACTGGGATGTTCAAATCATGACTTTCATTAGGGATTAAGTATTACAGTACACTCTAATAATTAACTCCAAGAGTGTTAGAGATACATCTCCCTGGTCATTTAGGCAGCCTCCCTGGATTAGGGTTTTAGACATTCCCCCAATATTTGTGGATCCACTCAAAAGCACTTTGGTATCTAGTGAATACCACACAGTTCCTTGTGTGGCAGCTTTACCTCTCTTTCCTGCATGCAAAAGGGGGGACAAACCTATTAATCTTTCCTTCCAGGACTGACCCACCTCCCTGGGGGCTGAGGCAAAGGAGTCCACGGAGTGAGGTTCTGTGTCAGTGCTCAAGCATTTCAAGGACTTGGCAGGGCAGTTCACTAGGCCCCCAAGTTCCTCTACCCGCCTTCCACTCACCTAACCAGCCATGGGTATAGTAGAGCATAGCCTCCATCCTTATGCTTCTCCCCATTTGTCAGCTAATCACTCCATTCTCCAAGCATTTTTCTCCCGGCTTGCCTGTTGCTCAGCCAAGACTCCTCCTACCAGCCTCCTTCCTTTCACCTGAGCTATGAGGAGTTCTGAAACCCCAAGGCCAACAGATATGTCTTCTCCCAACAGGAGGAGAAGCTTGTCTGTCTGGCCTGCTGGCAAGCCTTGTTGACTGGGGCCCTAATTCTGCCTCTGAGCAGGTGGGAAACACAGGGTGCAGTTGATCCTTCACATAATGCATATAGATTTAATATTACTTAATTATTATGATAGTGTATTCATGAGGACTTAATGACTATGCATTTCTAATGATAGATCATAATTACGACCAGGTTAGAGCAATGGCCTGTATTGTTGTTAGTGTTCCTTGTGACAAGCACTTTGCACTCATCACAATGCCTAGCAGTAAGATTTACTTGCTCCTTGAGAATGATACCATAATCATATCTGTTGGTGTTTGATGTCAATGTGTGTCAATCTTGAGTGGGCTTGAACCTGAACAAGCTTTTATATGTGCTTTATGCACTAATTGCAACCGTTATTCATTGTCATCTGCACAGGGAACTATTTTACTTGGGAGTGGGTAGGACATCTTGAAATAATTCAAAACTAAGTGCAATTTAATTTTGTAGGGAGGACAGCCCTACTGCATTGACTGGAAAAGTAAACCAGCTGGAAGTGATCCTCCGACAGTTGCAAACTGATCTTCGGAAGGTAAAAATGTTTAGCAGAATAAAACGTCATTGGGTTTATCTAACAGTGTGTAAGCAGCTCACGCAGTGGGACTTCTCCTTTCTCTCCTTCCCCTGTGCACCCCCCCCCCCAAAATCTGTTCTGCGTGTCCTTTAACCCTCTGGGCCAAATTTTGAGAAAAGGCCTTAAAAATGTTTTTGAGCAATCTAGCCCCAAACCCAAATCAAGAATCCCAGCAGCTGCATTTAATAAGAAGAATAAGAATAAGAATTTTACTATTTATACCCTGCCCATCTGACTGGGTTTCCCCAGCTACTCTGGGCTGCTTACAGCAGCCCAGAAAACATCAAGCATTAAAAACCTCCCTATATTTAGCCTTTAAAAATGTAGAAAGTCCAATTAGTCTCCTGGCTAATCTAGTTGCTTCCTCAGGAATAGATTCAGTATTTCTGGCATAATAAGCTTGGGTAGCACTTCCTTGTTCTCTAGTTCAGATTCCTTATAACCTGGATGGTAAATTATACTACGAGATAAGCTAATATTTGGCCTATGTTTAACATGGTATAGTAAGTAATACAGGCTGCATTTTCCGATCTACAAATTTGTGGCCCCCCCCCCTTTTTTTTTAGTTCACAGCTATTTTCTGTAATAAAAATAGTTGTGTCAAGTTTGTTTAAATCATAGGTGTCAGGGGTTCAGGAGCAGAGGCAAGGGCAAGGGAGGAAACAGAGAGCGAGGGGGAGGAGGCAGAAGAAAAGATGAGTGATGACGACGACCCGAGATCTCCGAGTCTTTCCAGTGAATCAGAAGATTCACAGAAAGGAGCACCAGTGGTCAGGGCAAGGGGGGAGCCTAGGGGGACACCCCAGGAAGATAGAGCCAGAGGGGACTCAGAGGAGAGCAGTTGGAAATCGGGACCAGCATCACAGCCAGAGAGCAGGGAAGAGGAGGAGCGCCAGAGATCAAGCGCTGGCAGCTCGCAACAGGGGGGAGGGCACGAGTCAGGAGTGGCCACACCTCCATCGGGGAGCGAAGAAACGGTCAGACGGAAAGTGGAAGGTTGGGCGCGCGCGCCAAGTTCAAATGCACAGGAAAGTGACGCAGTAGGCAGCCAGGAAAGGGAGCCAGGTCCTAAAGCCCGGCGCAAGGAGACAGGGAGTTCCGGGGGGTCGGCGTCAGAAGAATCCCGGAAGGAAGAGACCCCGGGGGGCAGAGGGACCCAGAGGAGAGCAGTCAGGCGGAAAAGGTGGAGCAGGGCTAGGATATTAAGTTGGTGCACAAGGGGCGGAGACTCAGACGGAGCTTCGCCGATCTAGCCATTAGACGTAGAGTTGCACGCAGCAGCTTGGGAATGGAAACTGTAACTCAATAAAGACTTTTACTTAATGACCGCTGGCTAGCGTGATCCTCTGTGAGCTAGGATCTCGAAGCAGCTCTGACAGTAAGCTCCGTCCCCAAAATTGTGGGCATCTACAGCCTCGAGGAGAGGAGAGAAGCAGGTGCCTACTAGCTAGCTCACGAACGACAGACAACATGACGGCTGAGCAGCAGATAGAGGAACTCAGAAAAGCAGTGTCACAACTGAATGCCGAGGCTCTCGCATCCAGGAAGAGAGAGGAGGAGGCAGCTGCCGCCTGCAGGGATCTCCAGGTCAGGTTGGACATGCTTACGAAGCACGGGCAACTGACACCCAGACAGGAGGGAATTGGGTTGGCGAGACGAACAGGCGGTCTGGTCTCTCACTTCGATAGGAACCTGCAGCAGTACCCCAACTTTAGAGCAGATGTAATGTGCGCACTGGAACTGCTGCAAAAAGACTTTAGAGATGAGCAAGAGAAAGTGGGGTTCATCATGTCCCATTTGCATGGGGAAGCTAAAGCATGGCTGCGCAATTTGTGGAAGGATAAGGATCCGGCGCTCCAAAATGCGGATGCCTTTATTAAAGCGATGGATGGGTGTTTCTTATCAAGCATTGACGTGGATCTTGCTCGGCAGCAGATACATGGACTGAAACAAGGGAGAGCCAGCGTAAGGCAGTATCATGCCCGCTTTTTCGCTTTGGTCAGTGCTCTGGAATGGGACAGGGATTCGGCTCCTGTAAGAGACCTGTTTTGGGAGGGATTGCACGGCTCTGTTAAAGATGAAATTGCGAGGGGGGAGAGACCCCGGACCACGCAGGAGATCGTTCAGAGGGCGCTAGCCGTGGGGGTGCGGCTGGAAGAACGTCCGTGGAGCAGGGACGAGGGGCGTGGAGGGCGCGAACCAGCCAGGGGCTCCTCCTTCCTTCCCAGAGAAGCAGCGCGTGCGCAATCCACGCCTCCCGCCAGGAGGAGGAGTGGAACCTATGGAGGTTGGAAGTGCAAGGGCTCAATCAGCAGCCAGAGCCCTAGCACCGACAACAGTGAAAGCGAAGCCTCCTAGAGGGAACAGGAAGTGTTACATCTGCGAGGATCCAGGGCATATGGCGAAAGAGTGTCCCCAGAGGCTCCACAAGCACACTGCAGCCTCAGCAATGGTAACTGCAGCAACGCAACAAGGAGGACCACAGCAGGGAAACGACGATGTCTGGCTGGAGGAAGAGGCAATGGGGCCCAGCCAGACGTGTCAGTGAAGAAGTCCCCGGAGATTTCACAGCCCGTGGACCCCCTCCCGCCCAAACCAGTAGTGAGGCTCACCGCATCGCTCCAGCTGCCCAATGGAATCACCATGGACGTGCCGCTCACCATTGACTCGGGAAGCAATGCGGACTTTATAGGGCAAGACTTTGTAGACCGGCACGCTATACAGTTGCTGCCGGCCACGCTGCCCCTGCAGGTGGTCACGGTGGATGGCAGGGAGCTGCTAGGGGGGCAAGTGGTGAAGCAGACGCCACCAATGGTGATGCGCCTTGGGAATCACAAGGAAATCATCAGCTTCAACGTCACTCAACTATCGGACACGCCCATTGTATTGGGCATGAGTTGGCTGGACAAGCACAGCCCAACGCTGGCTTGGTACCAGAGGCAGCTGACCTTCGGCTCTTCCTTTTGTGCTGAACACTGCATCGTCCCCCGGCAGGAAGGAGAGGAAGAGGAGACACAGCTGCTGCTAGGCACGCTGCAAGCGATTCCCCACAAGTACGCAGAATTTTTGGAGGTTTTCTGCGAGAAGGAGGCAGACAGGCTACCCCCCCACAGACCATATGACTGCAAAATTGACCTGCTGCCGGGGGCGGCGCTGCCTAAAGGGAAGCTGTATTCCATGTCTGAGGACGAACTGCAGGAACTCAAAGAGTTCATAGATCATAATTTGGAGCGCGGTTTCATCCAGGAGTCCAAGGCAGCGAGGGGCAGTCCTGTATTCTTTGTTAAGAAGCGGGACGCGCCCCAAAAAAGACTTGTGGTGGACTATCGCATCTTAAACAGTGTGACCAAGCCATCGGACTTCCCCATGCCCCGAATCGACGACCTCCTCGCAAAGGTACGGAAGGGCAGCGTGTTCACCAAGTTAGACCTGCGAGGGGCGTACAACCTCATTCGCATGCGGGAAGGAGATGAGTGGAAGACAGCCATGTTCACGCCGCTGGGCACCTACGAATATAGAGTTATGCCTTTTGGATTGCAAAATGGCTCCCACGTTTTTCAAGCGTTCATGCATCACGTGTTGGCCGGGCTCCTCTACAAGACGTGCGTCTGTTTCTTAGATGACATCCTGATCTTTTCGGAATCGCAGCAGGAGCATGACAGACACGTCAAAGAAGTGCTAAGCAGGCTACAGCAGCATAGGCTCTACGCCAAGCTGGAGAAGTGCCAATTCGACGTGACGGAGGTGGATTTTCTGGGCTACAAGTAGTCTGACAAGGGGCTCGCCATGGACAGCGCCAAGGTTCGAGCGGTGTTGGACTGGAAGAGCCCACGCAACCGGAAGGAGGTCCAACGGTTTGTCGGCTTCGCGAACTTCTATCGCAAGTTTATCAAAGGCTTCGCTATGCAGACAGCGGCCATCACGGACACGCTTAGCTCCAAAAAAAAGAAGTTCATCTGGACAGAGCAGGCGGAGCAGTCCTTTCAGGCACTCAAGCGTCTCTTCGCGTCGGAAGAGCAGCTGCTGCATGTCGACCCCAGCAGGCCGATGAGGGTGGAGACAGACGCCTCGGACAGAGCCGTGGGAGCAGTCCTGCTGCAGAAAGACCCGCAGGGGGTTTGGCGGCCGGGAGCGTTTTACTCCAGGAAGCTCAGCAAGTCCGAACAGAACTACACCATCTGGGACAGGGAGTTGCTGGCCATTCATGCAGCATTCAAAGCATGGAGGCACTTCCTGATCGGCGCCAAGCACACGGTGCAGGTCTGCACGGACCACAAGAATCTGGAGCACTGGCGCACGGCACAGTTCCTGAACCAAAGGCAGATACGTTGGGCTGAGTTCTTTGCGAACTTCAACTTCCGCATAGAGTATGTCCCGGGGGACACCAACATCATGGCGGATGCTCTCTCTCGTAAGCCACAATATCTGGAGGACGCCAAGCCAGCGGCCGCCATGCACATCTTCGCACCAACAGTGTGGGCGTGCGCTGTGGCAACAGTGGACCTGGAGGCGGTGCGGCGAGCGTTGCAGGATGACTCCTTCGCGCAAGCAAAGATGGCAGAGGTGCAAAGGGGCACGGCAGCGACCAACGAGTTCCAGCTGCGAGATGGATTGCTCATCCGTAAAGGAGCCATCTATGTGCCGGGAGACGAACTTCGCGCCAAGGTACTGCAGCAGCTGCACGACGCGCCCACTGCCGGGCACTTTGGCAAGGAGAAGACGGTGGAATTAGTCGCCAGGGACTTCTGGTGGCCCGGAATGAGAGGGGAGGTCGCGGACTACGTGGCGAGGTGTGACACCTGCCAGAGGGCCAAACCGGTGCACAAACCACCGGCCGGACTGTTGGAACCGCTGCAAACTCCGGTCGAACCATGGGAGAGGGTGGCCCTGGACTTTGTCACGGATCTGCCCAGCTCGAGGGGCAAGACGGCCGTGCTGGTGGTGGTGGACTTGTTCTCCAAGATGGCACATTTCATTCCGTGTGCCAAGGTGGCCACAGCGGAGCAAACCGCCAAACTGTTCATAGACCACGTGTTCAAGGTTCACGGTCTGCCACGGTCTATTCTGTCCGACCGGGGGCGACAGTTCATCTCGAATTTCTGGCAGAAGCTGATGGGCTTCCTGAACGTCAAGATCAACCTGGCGTCGGCGAGACACCCGCAGACCAACGGGCAGGCGGAGCGGGTCAATGCCATCATGCAGCAGTACCTGAGATGTTATGCGAATCAACAGCCTGCGACGTGGGTGGATTACCTGCCGCTCGCCGAGTTTGCCTACAACAACACGAAGCACGTGTCCACAGGGGTCACGCCGTTCTTCGCTAACAACGGGAGGCACCCCAGAACCTTCCCGGGACTGGAAAGGATGAGGGAAGGGGAGCCGCAGACAGCAGATGCGTTCAGCAGGAGGTCCACGATCAGCTGCGGCGACACCTGGAGCTGGCCAAACATGCATACAAGGTGCAAGCGGACAAACACAGAAGGGTTGGCGAAGAGATCCATGTGGGAGACTGGGTCTGGTTAGCAGCCCACGCAGTGCCGGCCAGGTCGTTGGCCAAGAAGAAGCTGAGGCATAAGCAACTGGGGCCCTACCAAGTCGAAGAGCAGGTCAACCCGGTGGCTTTCAGGCTGGCGCTTCCGGAGGGTTCCAGAATGCATCCGGTCTTCCACAGATCGGTGCTCACCCCCTACAAGGCACCGCACAGGTTTCAGGAACCCGGAACGGCACCGAGTCCGCTCAGAGAAGGAACCGGGCACGCGGGAGTGGCACAGAAGGAACGCATCAACGAAGTCACGGAGATTTTGGACTCCAGATGGGGGGAAGAAGGGGTAGAATACCTTCTCGCCAAGGAGGGCTCCCCGGCCAGTGCGAACAGCTGGGTGCCGGGCTACGCCTTGGACGAACCTCTGCTCAAAGACGAGTTTCATGCCCTCTTCCCACATAGACCAATGCCAGCAGAATTTTTCGACGACTGGCTTTTCACGCCAACGCTTTCTGCCAGCACGTTCCGGGGGTTCGACTCGGACGAGGACCCGATACGAGACGCCCGTTCCCCGGAGGGGTCGCCCTCGGGATCTGCCTCAGAACCCTCGTATTGGTGGGACGATAGACCAGAGGAGCAGTGGCGCAGGAAGTGGCAGGAAGGTCCAGGACGAGCAACGCCGCCAGGAGGAAGTGAGGGAGAGACGGACATGGACGTTTTCGGGGACGACCCTGGTTTCGAGCACGGCGGCACAGAGATGGAAGCGGAGGTGACCGTCGTCGACGAGAGCAGGGAGGCAGAACCGGGAGACTTCAGATGGAGGTCCGCCACGGGAAGCGAACTGTATCCGACGTTCGTCCCTCTGACACAGCAGCACCCAGTTCCCGCACCGGAAGGAGGGGAGGGGGGAACGGGGGGCTTCGAGGGGGGGTGGATGTCAGGGGTTCAGGAGCAGAGGCAAGGGCAAGGGAGGAAACAGAGCGAGGGGGAGGAGGCAGAAGAAAAGATGAGTGATGACGACGACCCGAGATCTCCGAGTCTTTCCAGTGAATCAGAAGATTCACAGAAAGGAGCACCAGTGGTCAGGGCAAGGGGGGAGCCTAGGGGGACACCCCAGGAAGATAGAGCCAGAGGGGACTCAGAGGAGAGCAGTTGGAAATCGGGACCAGCATCACAGCCAGAGAGCAGGGAAGAGGAGGAGCGCCAGAGATCAAGCGCTGGCAGCTCGCAACAGGGGGGAGGGCACGAGTCAGGAGTGGCCACACCTCCATCGGGGAGCGAAGAAACGGTCAGACGGAAAGTGGAAGGTTGGGCGCGCGCGCCAAGTTCAAATGCACAGGAAAGTGACGCAGTAGGCAGCCAGGAAAGGGAGCCAGGTCCTAAAGCCCGGCGCAAGGAGACAGGGAGTTCCGGGGGGTCGGCGTCAGAAGAATCCCGGAAGGAAGAGACCCCGGGGGGCAGAGGGACCCAGAGGAGAGCAGTCAGGCGGAAAAGGTGGAACAGGGCTAGGATATTAAGTTGGTGCACAAGGGGCGGAGACTCAGACGGAGCTTCGCCGATCTAACCACTAGACGTAGAGTTGCACGCAGCAGCTTGGGAATGGAAACTGTAACTCAATAAAGACTTTTACTTAATGACCGCTGGCTAGCGTGATCCTCTGTGAGCTAGGATCTCGAAGCAGCTCTGACAATAGGTTTTAATAATGAAAATAATTCTACTTTTTTCCAACTGTATACTCAGAAATAGGAATTTTCCTTTGCATATCCTTTGACTGTATCACCATTTTTCTTCACGAATACTTCTATTATGATAGCAGAATTAAGGGGGAAATGCTTCAGCATGCGTAAGGTCTGAAGGCACTGATGTACTTGTTTACCACACAAATGACAAATTAGATTGCTTTCAAATATTACAGGAGGTTCAATACTACTTTGACTTCTTTGCAGTTGCCTTCTTACATAAGACTTGCTTTCAAAAATATATTTTTTGCAAACATCTGCAAGGAATTATTTCATAACCTCTAAAGAAATAGCATATGGCTGCTTTTGCAGAAGTTCTCTGAAAGGAAGCACTTATTGTTATGTTTAGAAAACTTTTTAAATTGAGCAACCTATCCTCAAATCTAAGGTTCACATTACATGTGGCAGCAGTATAGCCCCTTGATTAAAGCTGGATCTCACCCCCTCTTACATGAGGGAGTAAAAGAGAATCTGGGTGTCTGGGATTGGGGGTTTCCTGGAAAAGAAGTGGTCCATGGATGGGAGTGCTACCTCACCACTTACATCCGGTAGCCATCCGCCTGAAAAGCACGTGAGGAGACACTATGGGGCTTTAAGCTAGAAAAGGGTTTAGTTTTGTGTGCTCTTTGTAGTCTAAAAATCATACCCCCACAAACATTTCATTCAAGCCCAGGTCTGACACAGCTGTGAACTGGTCGATTTCATCTAGCTTTAGCACAAGAGCAATTTTTGCATCAGGGTTTCCAAACAGCTACTTCGTCTTGACTGTGGTTGTTAGGTCATATCTACATCATACATTTCAAATGCATGGCTTTCCCCAAAAAATCCTGGGAACTGTAGTTTAAGGGAACGGAATCATATAGCTTTGTGAGGAGTAAATTACAGTTCCCACAATATTTTTTTTTGGGGGGGGCGATATGTTTTAAATGTATAGATGTGACTTTAATAGCCTCTCATAGAATTGTAGAGTTGGAAGGGACCCTGGGGGTCATCCAGTCTAACCCCCTGAAATGCAGGAATCTCAACTAAAGCAACCATGACAGATGGCCATCCAACCTCTGCTTAAAACCCTCCAATGACTCTCAAAGTCAATAAAATATGAATGCCCCCAAATAACATGTTTTATAATAGGTACTAAGGTTGGCGGCTTGTAGTACTGAGTGTTCTACATTTCTGTACAGTAAGCTAGAACTGCATATAATGACCCAGTATCCCATTATAGTGTAATTGCTCCGCTCTCATCCAGAGCAGTGAAACGTATAGTATGAATTAAGCAGTTCAATGGTGGTTTGCACATAATGTACTGTGATTCCCTGTAGCTTTCTCTTACCCATTTGCCAACACTTGGCAGCATATGGCTCCCCCGCCCCCCCTGTGATTTTTGCTTATAGAGCACACAGTCTTTAAACATTGGCGTTGTAACAGACCCTGTGTCTCTTGCTGATAAAAAAATTATGTTGATGCATTTGCATTGTACTTGGAAGCTGTTCCCAACTTCATGTGTCCAACATGTATTCTTTCCCCACTGTTCATTTTGGATGGCAGTGTTTAATACTCAGCGGGTAGAAACCACACAGCTGGACATCTTGTTGCCTTCCATTTTGTTTAAAAGTACCTTTAAGCCTGTGTAGTTTTTTTCTTAATCTGATGTATAGCTCTAAAAATATTCCTTATCTTTTTGTGTAGTGATCTCTCTGAATATGATGAAGTGTGCTGAAATGTAGCCTAGTCCTACAGCTCTGCTGCAGAAACTTGGTTATACAATCTCATTTATCTTGTTTAGCCTGCAAGGCTATCTGATTTAGAACAACCGAGCAAGCAAATTTGGGAATTCAGCTTAGAGTTCCAGTGCTGTCATTGCAAAGAGGGAACTAAAGAAAACAGAAGTCTGTTTACTCGCTCAGAAACACGAGCAACAAAAACACTGGCTCTAAGTGTCATTCAACTCCTTTTTTCTGTTATCTAGGAAAAACAAGACAAAGCTGTTCTCCAAGCTGAAGTCCAACATTTGAGACAAGATAACATGAGACTTCAGGAAGAATCTCAAACAGCAGCTGCGCAACTAAGAAAATTTACAGAATGGTTTTTCAATACAATAGACAAGAAATCCTAATATCAAAGTCCCTCTAAAAGCACAGTTGAAGCCACATAACACCAGTAACTTTTGAAGTAGCCTAATATAATTTCACTGTGTCCACAATCCATTTTACATTTTCTGCTGTAATCTCTGCCCAGCCCCAGGCTACTGACAGTAAGAAATTATCTTCATATTCATCTGAAGAAAACAGAGAATGAATAGCAGACATTTGTTTTTGTGAAGATGAATGTACAATTGCTGGTGTCATTTTAGACATTTTAGAGTATACTTCTGACTTGGGATTGCCTGAAGAAGAATAAATTGGGGTTTATCTTCGGTACTTCAGCTGCTCCAGTGAAGATGCTAAAGCAATTTATGGTAGCTTGGGTTTCAGTATTGTAAGATAAATAATAATAATAATAATAAACTAGACATATACTTTCATGTTTAAAGGTGCTCTATTTTTTTGTATGTACAGTAGATATTTCCACAGTCACATTGTCATAGCAATAAGAATGGAAGTAGAATTGAATAGTCACAAAACTGTGTTTATAAAAATTAGCACTGAGGTGTTTAACACTAGTTTGGATGCAGATATATTAGGGGTTATTTATTTGCAGAAAAAATGGTGCCTGAATTTAAGCAGTGTTCTGATTTTTCTAAAAAAAAATAAATACACATGCCTTGTAAATGGCTCACTTGAATCAGTTCACTCCAATGTCAGTTCCTTTTGTATAGTTCATGTTCAGCTAAGATTGTTCTAGAGAAACTAACTATTGAAACCATATGTGGTGCAAGCCAGCCAATCATTTGTATAATGCCAGATTTGTTTATCTTTGTACAGAAGCTTTGAGCGAGTGACTTATATTTAACACCTTTATTTAAGCTTATTTAACCTGTTAATTTTATAAAGCTTTTGTTTTATCTGCACTATGGTGAGGACAGTGGATTGCAAGCTACAATGTGTGTTTAGCTTGCCAAAATGGCACTGCAGAGTTCTAGAAAATTCTAACTATTGGATGCTGCTAGTACACAATTTGTGTAAGTATACTTTAACATTTTTAACTGTTTCATTTGAAATGAACATACATTTTGCTTTTTTAATAAATGTTAAAAATGTGAACCACAAGTAAGAACTCTCTGTTTATTAACAAAAGCTTCCGGGTTTGATAGATTCAATAAAGAAAGAGCACAGTTAAAACATTTCGCTTGCACTCTGGTTCCAAATCCAAGAACTTGAGTAGCTACTGCTTCAATTCACTTTTACACTCCCCTTTTTATATTCATAGTGTGCAATTTAATAACAACTCTGGATCATATCTGTAAAATAGTCTGCAATCCCATACACACTTACACATTGAACATCGCAAGACTTATGGTGCAATCCTATACATATTTACACAGAAATATTTGCTTCAAAATGTCTAGCTGTGTACTGAAATGCATGTTGGTAAAAAATGTTTGCAACATCTTAAAAGGAGGTGGTCTCAATTACTTTAACATCTTAATTGCCATATTATAAAAAATAGGGATCACATTAGATACCACATTTTAAAAGTTTTGGACCATGAAACTGCTGGACTCCAATTCCCATCATCCCAGACCACTGTCTATGCTAGTTGGAAGTCCAGCAACATCTGGAGGCCCACAATCTTGGAAGTGTGCAAGAAAAAAAAACTTTATTGGCCCAACTTGCTTTGAAATACACTACAATGTGAACAATTAAACCAATTTCATAAAAGTGAGGCAAATCTTAAAAACATTGAGCTTTTTCATTGATGTTTTAATGATATAGGTAAAGGTAAAGGGACCCCTGACCATTAAGTCCAGTCGTGACTGACTCTGGGGTTGCAGCGCTCATCTTGTTTATTGGCTGAGGGAGCCGGCGTACATGTGGCCAGCATGACTAAGCCGCTTCTGGCGAGCCAGAGCAGCACACGGAAACGCCGTTTACCTTCCCGACGGAGCGGTACCTATTTATCTACTTGCACTTTGACGTGCTTTCACCCCGTTGCGGGGATTCGAACCGCCAACCTCCTGATCGGCAAGTCCTTGGCTTTGTGGTTTAACCCGCAGCGCCACCCACGTCCCCTTTAATGATATAGCTCACTTGTTATACTTGTATACTTGTTTTTATAATATTACAGTATACAACTTGTTCATTGTTCTTCTATATAGTGCTCCTTTGAATGTCTTTGAGCAGTGAACGCTTTCCATGTATTGTTAAGGTTTCATCCTCCCTCACCTAACACATTTATTTTTTCTTGTTGGTGCTTTCCTTCATGGTTTCTCAGAAATTCCAGTGACCAAGCTATCACGTAATTAAGTGGCTGCATGAAAACAGGTCTGAGTGAAATTATGTGAAGTGTAACAAAAATATTTTCTTTTAGTTGGTCAACCATGGTTAAAAACCATTAAGTGGTCAACAGGCTATAATGGTGCAGATGGAAGATTAATGCTGTGGCCAAGTGCCCAACACCACAGTTTGTGATCAGTTGTCATTGTGGAAGGAACCGTATTGCAAAACTCTGCAGCGCTGGCTTTGGTGTCTATAACTGAGCAATTGTTTGAAAAAGTCCCATTAATTTAAAGTAATTAAATGTGGCACTTGCACGTTCCACTAGAGCTTGGTTTCAAATAAAAGGCATTGGGTTAAACCCATCTGTCTAAAAGCCTTGCCAAATGTCAAGCGCTGCAGTTTAAAGAAACATCAAAACATGGTGCTAATCATCCTTAGAATTATGAGCAAATTTAAGTAGTTTCGAAAAGCAGACTTTCCCTGAACAAATAAATGATCATTTATATAAATAGTTTCCATATCTTTTTTAGAGAACGATTTAATTGAGGTGCAGTAACAGACACTGACTTATGTTTGCAGCTCTTGTGATAGGAACGATAATTTAGCTGCATACTGGGATTTAGCAAGTAAGAATCTATCATTCCCCTTTATTATCAGTTGTTTCTTTTTAGCCAGAATTGAAATTTATGTTTCCCACTCCACATTTGCTATGTTTGTCATTCCTGTGGTGGCCCACTGTGGTTACTTATACACATGTTTTTACACATGAGTAGCAGTAGATTTGAGATTAGGCTTTCTTCCTTTTATCTCTTAAGAATTGTGGAATGGAATCAATGAACATGCCTATTTTATGGCACATTTGCTAACTGCAGCATAAAGCAAAAACCCAAAGTTGAGAATCATAAGACTTCTGAAATTTAAATCTACATAAAAGAAAGTTACTGAAAATAGTGCTAACACCAGTGGGGGGAGGCACCTGTAGCTGTAGAAGTAAGACACAGGAATAGAGGTTTACTGAATTATGAGTGGTGTGAAGAAAATTGATATTAATTATTCCCTTTTTGTGTAATAGCAAAGCACCAGGTCACACAACAAAGTTGATTGCTAGACCAGATCCACGCAGCACATAATCAACTAATGGTATTCACTCACACAAAGTGTGGTGATGACCACTCGCTTAGGTGGCTTTTAAAGAGGATTAGACGAAAGTTGTAAAGGACAGGTCCATCAGTCATGCTATTAGTCATGCTAACGAATGAAGCTCCATGTTGAGAATCAGTATACAGTACCTCTGAGTAGCAGATGCTGCAACAAACAGGGAAAGGCTGTTGATTTCATTCCATTCTGTGAACTTACTGAGAGTGATCAGGTTGGTAGCTTTTGGAATGCTGGCCTAAATGGTCTAATCAATTATAGTTCTTAGCTCATCTATCCACTATCAGTACTCTGGGTGGTCTACTGCTGTTTTTAATGAAGTATAATACGTATGTACATTAGTAGACCTTTGTATTGTATAGGGGCCCTGTATCTTCAGTGACGTCTTCAGTAAATCAATGATCAGCTGAGCAATAGTGAAAATAGAGAAGAGAATCAATCATAGATGAAATGGTGAATTATATCCAGATGCTCTCTTAGAAGTGAGGTCAAACAACTTGACAAAGAATGAGAAAGATAAAATTGAAGTCTGTCCTTATTAACCATGACCTTGGCAATCCATAGTCCGCTGGTTGATTGATTTTTGAAGTCAATGTAGTTTAAACCTTTTACTAAGCTCCAAATAATATTCTTCCCACACAAAACCCCCAATGCATTATGTGTGTCAATCTGTTTAAAGCTGGAGAGCCCCACATGCAGCAGGTTGTCAAACTGGATAGTTGAATTGTAGGAGGAAATTTGTGATACTTTGCCAACATTTTAATTCTTTTTATTAAGAAATGTATACCCTTTCCAATTATATGTGTGCAGGTGACAACATGACCAGCATCTCCTACTGCTGCCCTGCAGCGATTCTGAATACCTTGATTACCCCTTTGTAAGCCACAGTTCTTCTCTTGAAGAAAAGTGCTGAAAGATCAGGATGTCAGGAGCACAAACCTAGCTATTTCCACTGTCTCTCTTAAGAGTAGCAACAGAACAGTGCTTCAGGGCCTGCGAGTTCACTGATTTACTATCTGTTTGTGGGAAGGCAGGGTGGAAAGGCAGCCCAACATCTTGTAGAAAGGCATGGTTGGCAGTCAGCCCAAGGAACAACATCTTAATCACAACATGTGAATAACTAAGATACTAGACAGGTCTTCTGGAAAGGAATCCGAGGTGTTTGTGCTTCATTTCTGAAACCAAATGTTCTGTTTATATAAATGCTATCTTTTGTCTTGATCAGTTTGCTTCAAATGCCGTCACTGGAACCCAAATAAATTATGACTAATTGTGCAGGTGGCATATTGCATATGTATTTAGTACATCCCTCTTCAGAAAAACAAACAGGATGTATGTCCTTTTATGATGATTCCTGACACATCTGAAGATGTTTACTTGACTAGGGCTTGCCGATCGGAAGGTTGGTGGTTCGAATCCCCACGACGGAGTGAGCTCCCATTGCTTATTCCCACCTCCTGCCCACCTAGCAGTTCGAAAGCACATCAAAGTGCAAGTAGATAAATAGGTACCGCTCCGGCGGGAAGGTAAACGGCGTTTCCGTGTGCTGCTCTGGTTCGCCAGAAGCGACTTAGTCATGCTGGCCGCATGACCCGGAAGCTGTCTGTGGACAAACGCCGGCTCCCTCGGCCTATAGAGTGACATGAGCACACAACCCAAGAGTCGTCCATGACTGGACCTGACGGTCAGGGGTACCTTTACCTTTAACAGTGGCCAAGGTCTTGTCACTGGGAGGTAAACATCAGGTGGTGTCTCCAACACAGGAGAGAAGGGGTTATGTTCCAAGCTGGGAAGCTACCTTATAGACAGTGCTTTTCTTCTAGAAAAAAATGGTACTGGTACTCACCATGAAGTTGTGACAGTGAGTGCCACACCTGACCAGTGCTTTTCTTCTGGGGGGGTGGTACTGCGTTCCCTTGAGTACCTCCAGAAAAAAATCACTGCTTATAGATATGACCTCTATAATATAGAGGCAAGGCATCTAATTGATGCCCAGCCTTTCCCTGGAGGCAAGCTACATGCATAAGGAAGGTGTGAAGCAAGAAGCAGGAAGTGAGAGTGCTTGGCTGGGGAAGAAGGAAAAGGCATGTAGAGTCAAGAAAATGTAGAGAGAATAGGTGAATGCTGGGTGGGTAGCAGTCTGCCAAAGCACATCCACTTGTTAACCCAAACTGTGCTCGCAAGAAAAAGAAATGGGAGCCAAACGCAGCAGGAGCCAAACTACTTGGACATCTGATTCTCCAGGGAGGGCTACAGTGGCTAAAAGCAGAAGGCTCCATGCTGACTCCCAGGAGGCCTGCAATTTGAACCTACAGTAGTTGCGGCTCACAATCCAGACACTACTGTTCTTCTGGAAGGGAGCATCAGAGCTTATCAGAATTTCCAGTTTTGACCCTGCCTTCATTTTCATTATTATTATGACATTTCTTAGTCACACAAAAAATTATCAGAGCTCATTAGGAAAGCAAGGTTAAGACCTCAAGTTTTAATCTCTTAACCTGTCCTTCACAGTCAGCTGTTTAGCTAGTAGGAAGCACAAAGTCAGAACCTTAGGGGGTAGCTGGACCTTGCTGCTCCACTACCACCCCTCACAGATCAAGAGACCAGCTGGCTTCTTTCCTAATGTTCTTCAGCAATATTGTCAGTGGAATGCAGAAGTCCAGCCAAAGTTAAGGCCGCTACTCCTTCTCAAAGAGGCTTTATACCCCACCCTGCTTCAGTCATGGAAAGCTTCAAGGTGCCCCCCACACAGTGACCCAGTTGCACTACTTCTATCAAAATGTGTGGGAAGGCTAACCCTAGTCTAGGGTCTATGAGTTGCTGGGTTTTTTTGGGGGGGGGTATATGGCAGAAGTCATCTTCTCAAAATGGGAGGACTCTCATCTTCAGAGGGGACATCAAGCCTTTGACCAGAGAATGGGTTAATCCTTTTCCACCTGCGTATCAGAATGGAAATTCATGGTGAGTTCAACTTTCATATCAAAACGAACCCATGAAGGTTTAAGTGTCCTAAGGGTAGGCTGTTGAAATCGTGTAATATTTGGCCCTCCAGATGTTGCTAAACTGCAACTGTTGCTGGGGGTTGTAGTTCAACAACAAATAGAGGACAAAATGATCCTCCCAACTGGTGTAGCCTGCCTTTCCTCCCAACCTCTGATTTTAAAAAAGATGTCTGCACTGTAATAATGCTGTGAGCTTGTTCTACGTAGTACACCCGCCCCCTGTCTCTCAATCCTTCACTTTTAGTTCTAACTTGAAACAGTCCCTGTGCACTGAAGTCATATGATCAGGCTGGCTGTCCTCACTTGCCAAAGGTAAGTATCTCCTTACATTAGGTTATGCTATCACAGTGGGATCTTGCCAGCTTAGATGCAACTTGATTCCCTCCCTCATGGGCAAGTCATTGGAAGGTGGGAAGGATTTGACAAATCAAACACGAGAGGAACACCTGCAACAAGAATTATGCAAGGTTGCTAAGAGATTATTAGGATCTCTATACTAACAAGAACATCATCCAAAACTGTTTAAATAACTGTGGCTAAATCAAGTTACCAGGGATGATGTGCAGAGACTTTTGTGCATTGAAGATCTTACCATGAAAATGAGAGCCTGTAATAGGCATCGCTCCCTTTGAATGGAAGCCCAAGTACTTGTTGCCAGTTCATTTCTGGGCTCAATTCAAAGTGCTCAGTCACTTGGCTGACCTTGGGCCAGTCTCTGTGGGTGAGATCCAATATAATGTTAGTACAAGATGTTTGAGAATTGAGATTGTTGCTCAGGTGCTAACACAATCAGTAGTACGTGAAAGTAACTGTCACAGAGTGGCCAGTGTGAGAACTGGGTACTGGACTAGCTAGACCACTGACATGATCCAACAGGCTCTGCTTATATTCTTAATAGTGACTGTGTTAGATGTTGCACATTTATTGCAGGGATGACTTCAGCTGTTGCACTATACTAAGGATAACCGTCCAGCCAGCACGTGCTTCTTCAACCTCGCGCCTTGCAGTTGTTTTGGATTCCTGCTACTGCAGTTTCAACCAGTATATCCGGGCAGCCAACATAGCTAATTATCAGAGTTGTTGTGTGGATATAAATGGAAAGCAAAGAGCCACATATACACCACCTTGAATTCCTTGGAGAAAACATGGGATATAAATGCTATAAATAAACAGTAAATGAAAGACTCAAATATTTCTTATCTGAAGATATCATCTGGGCAAACAAGAGGAACATTTCTGCTCATCATCTCACTCCCTCAGTTTATCATGAACCTAAAGCTCCTCTTTCCCCTCTGATGTACATGGAATTATTTCCCTTGGTGGCTCACAAGTGAAAACTTTTTTTAAAAAAAGAGTAGCCTATCAACACAGTGCTATTTGCACTGTCAAGTACTTTCTCTAAATGTGTCAGCCAACAGGTGAGGAACAGAACTGCACCATATGTTCAACAACTTCTCTTGTAGCAAGAGACTTCCCCAGTCTACATAGAGCACATTTGTTCCAATTCCAACATACCTGATTATCATCGCCTAACACGTACATATGAAAATGTGTGCTGTTATCAGTATGCTGTACTTTAAACGAATGCATGCTTACCTGAGCTGGAGATCTGGGCCTGTAGTTTGTGGGAAACCAAAATCAATAAGATATAAATGCCTAAATACACCGATGTTCTTGATTGGTACCTTTGCTTGACTTTGAGCTTCTGAAAATGTCTGCCTGCCATAGGCACCAGGTCCCAGGGGCCCTGGGTGCTGCGGCTCCACATTTTAAGTGAGGGGGCAGGGCACCCACAAAGTTTGGTGCATCCGAGCATGCTTTTCCCCCAGCATGCCTGCGCTAAATCACTGTAGCACATTCTGTAGCACATCACTCTACATGTGCAAGTGTCACCAGCACACCAGGGAGGTGTGATACCATAGTGCGCACACACTGGGGTGTGTGTGTAATGATGTCATGCACACACTTCACACTCTGCGCATGCACACTGGTGATGCCATGAGGCCCTGGCATCTGCAGTTGTGGGGGCAAGATGGTGCTGCTGCTCCTTGCATAAAGTCATCAGGTGTCTTTTTTCTATTCATTTGGCTAGAACTCAGCAGGCAACTGAGATGGAAAGGGAAATGTAAACGTCATAGCCATGAAAGAAGGTGACTGACAAGAGAAAGGAATTCCGTTTACTTCTGAGAAGGATTCCCCATTAGGTGTGTGCAAAGTAACTGTTCTACTAAAAATGTCCAACTAGAATGTTTTCCTGAGAACACAGCCTGTAAGGAGACACTGTAGTCAGAAATCAAGGAGAATATGCTCTTTGCTATAACAAAATGCTTTGAAGATCACACTGCCTGTTGTATAAGAAACATGACTTGGGAGGAGTCACAAAATTTCAATTGATTTCAATTTCCCAGTCACTTAGAAAAGCACCAACTGGTGCTTTCAAAGCCCCAGATTCTCAATTTTCGTGATTAATATGCCTCTGTGTCATTTCCAAGACAATATCAATAAAATAGCATCTTGACATTCTGGCAGAAAAGATAACAAACATTTTCATGTATCTCCAAATGGAATGTCGCAACTGTTGTTAAAAAATCATTGTTTCCCAAATAGCTAGGGCCTTTTCTTTCTTTGCTTTTATTTCCCTTCATTTCCTTTTGGCAGGTGTGAGGGCTTGATAAAATCCACCCAGAAAATAACATGTTTCATTTTTTTTAAAAAACCCCGCAGAATTTTCATTGGAAGATGCTCTGCCAAAAAGATGATAAAGGGCTTAGGAAGCATCTTCAATAGAAAAGGGTAGGGAGGCCTCAGGGGGGGGAAGGTTGACATAGGACCATCTTCAAATGTTTGAAAGGTTAGCTCACAAAGACAACAGGGGGGATGGCAATAAGGAAGAGATCGTGTGATTAAATCGAACACAAGTGGTTTAACCATGGATTTACACATTATCAGTGTTCCTCCTTCCCTTTCTGTAGTGTGTACTTTCCTCAAATCCATTTGGGAATCACTAGCCCATGCCATAGGTCCTATGATGTAGAGCAGGGATGGACTAATTCTCAGTGTAATGATAACAGTACACAATATACATTGAACTTCACACATTATCCAGGTTTAAATGCTGAATGCCTTCAGCACCAGTTGCTTGGAAGAAGGCAATTGCCCTCACATCTCCAGTGACTGGCTGCTGTAGTAAGTAGGATGCTTAAATAAGTGGATTCTTGGTCTGATCCAGCTGGGAGAGTTTTATGTTAAAGGAGTTTGGGGAGGAGAGAAACACACCCCAGGACTGTGTTTGGTAGCAGGCCCATGTTTCTGACATGGTTGCAGCTCGCACCATGTGGACAAAGCATTATAAAACACTCTACTGCAAACACAATGATATGAAGGACAAAATGCACTTCTTAGATTGCAAGCTCTTTTTTTTAAAGATCTATAAGCTATCTAGGAGCCTATTTTGGCTGAAGAGTGCAATATACATTGTTTAGGTACACATAGCTCCTCATCTTGGGAGTCGTTCAGTGCATTTCATTTTTCTTTTAGCTTTATTTATTTATTTATTTACAATTGCCACCTGCCTTTTGAAATAACTTAAGATTGAATTATTTCCCAAGCCCAAGAAAGGCTGCAGTTCACATATAAATATGCCTTAGTGCTTGCATTTTATGAGTTTAGAAGTGCACTCTTCCTTTCTCTCTCATTATATACACTCTATGGCCTCCTGCACATTTCCCCTCTGGTGAAATTCCCATGTCTGGCATCCCATTCAGAGCTCAGTTGCAGTGAGCTGGCTTTTCATTCTGGATTTTTAAACCTACTTTCCCTCTCTCTGTAGATCCCCTAGAGCTGAACGCATCAACTTGGCACCAAGTCACATCTGCTTATATCATTCATTCTGATGTGTGCAGTAGTTAAGTCAAGGAAGCTGATGCAGAGCAGTAGCCAAGCTATGCAGCCGCAGCACCACAAGTTAAATGCAATGTAATTTTTGTGGGATGGGAAGGAGAATGACGGGTTTCCCATTTAAAAGATCTTGCCTCAGTAATAGGTTCCGGCAGGAATGGCAGCACCTTTCCTTCGCACCTCGGACTTGCTCCTCAGCAATGCATGGTGTTGGTAAGAGAAGGCCCCAAGGTCTCCGGGCAACCTTGCTGGCTTCCTAACCATTTCTGGCTGTTGAATAGGGCTTTGGGGGATTATTAGCATCTGAGGTAATACAGCTTGACTTCTAGACCTCTAGAATTTATGGCAGAAAATGTGGGATAAATCAGCCTCATATAACCAGCATGCTCAACTCTAGTTGGTGCATGAAGGGGTTAAGACCTCAGAGTAAGCCTTTTTCCTAGACTTAGCTAGGTCACACACCCTCACCGTGGAAGGAAGGAAGTCAAGTTTCTTTGTTTCTAATATCAGGATTTTAAAATTCCTTTAAAAAGCTGAAATCACTACAAGGGGCTCTCCAACCAAAGAATACTTGCCCCAAACCTGGATCTAGGCATCCTTTTATTCTTCTAAGCCAAACAGAAAATGGCCTCCTATCTTGATATTGTAGGGTTTTTATATTGTATTGTACCTGTGTTTTTATATTGTGATTTTATCCTGTGACCCGCCCTGAGACCTGTGGGTATAGGGCTGTATATAAATTAATAATAATAATAATAATAATAATAATAATAATAATAATAATAATAATAATGATGATGATTATGATGATGTTGCTCCCAGAATCCAGAATGATGCTTTTTTTTTTTTTTTTGAGAGGGTGATGTCTAAGACGTGTGTGTGTGTGTGTGTGTGTGTGTGTGTGTGTGTGTGAGAGAGAGAGAGAGAGAGAGAGAGAGAGAGAGAGAGAGAGAGAGAGAGACTTCATTAAGGGCTTTACAATCTCCTCCACAAAGAATAGGCTCATGTACCGTATATCTTCCACTAGGTGTGTTTCCTCAGAATACCCCACTCTTATATGGATGGTGCTCTTTTGTAAAACACCTTCCTGGTATGCAGTGCAGATGTCTTGTCCCTTACCAGAATCAGCAACTGTCTGGACTGGAGGTTCACTGTGGGCATTGTAGTCTCCTTTGCTATATGAATGGGACCCCCATTTCCTCCACTGAGCAGGTTTCCTGCACACACCCACTTCTGTAATGGATGATGGGATTTTGCCTGAAGATTTCCCAATAGGCAATGCAGATGTCTTGCTCCTTAGAAGTATCAACCATCATCATCCTGACTGTGGTTCCACTGGGCTCTTTGCAACCGTCTTCTGCTTCATCTACTAGCTGGATTTCCTGCCAACATGTTGCCATCCTCTCTTTGGCTGACCTACAAAAGTTCCAACACACATCCTGGCCCTCCTTTCCTTTCAGTTATGGACTCTTGGGTGCAGCTCCCCAAGGACTCTGCCTTAAACAAGCATGCTCATTTATATGTTTGCTTCCTTGCTTGTAAAATTCATATGCTTTCATCACTAAATAACCCCAGAATGGGTCACAACAATGGAAAGACAACACCATCGCATAAAGTCACTCAAAAAAAACCCCCTAAAGAACCAGCAGGACAATATAAAATTTAACTTTGGGTGATTTTTGTGAAAGAAAATTTTCTGTATATTTATTTCATTTTAATGGGTTTTTATTACATATATATGTATGCTGTAGGGATGCAGGTGGCGCTGTGGTCTAAACCACTGAGCCTTGGGCTTGCTGATCAGAAGGTCAGTGGTTCAAATCCCCGTGACGGGGTGAGTTCCCATTGCTCGGTCCCAGCTCCTGCCAACCTAGCAGTTCGAAAGCAGGTCAAAGTGCAAGTACCGCTCTGGCGGGAAGGTAAACGGCATTTCCGTGCACTTCTATGGTTCGCCAGAAGTGTCTTAGTCATGCTGGCCACATGACTTGGAAAAACTGTCTGCGGACAAACGCCGGCACCCTTGGCCAGTAAAGTGAGATGAGCGCCGCAACCCCAGAGTCGTTCATGACTGGACTTAACTGTCAGGGGTTCTTTACCTTTTTATATGTATGCTGTAGCCCTTGTAAATCACTTCAGGGCTCCTTCATCATGAAGCGATTGAATCCATCTGTTCATTTATGTAAATATTCCAATTGTCTTCCAAATTCCAGGTGTATTTGATCAAATGAGGCTTCCCAGATGTGAACAAATTTCTCAAAGATCTAAGCAAGGAAAATTCTTCTCGTGTCTTAATTATCTTTTAAAAAAATCCTGGTGACCTTCGGTCTATGTTGCTTCATAATTTCCATGATCATGCTGCCTACATTTGTTGAGGTTTCCCCGCTTTCATTCATTACATGATATATCATCAGTTGCATAATCTTTACTATACTTTAATTGCATTGTTTCCACCGCCATCCTCTTTTGATACCAACCCGTTGTTTCCTATCTCTGATTCACATTACAAGAAAGGTTCAGTTGTTCATTTTATCACTCTGTCTTCCCGCTTCCAATTCAGCCTCTCTGTACCTTTGACATCTCTACATTCCCATATTCAGTTATTCTAACCTCCTTTTTCTCTATCTTTTTGCTGCATTTCCTAATTCTGTCTCATTTTATTGTGTCATAAATCTTCATTAACTGTGTGCATGTGTGCTCTGTAGTACACTGATATAATATTGGCTAGGATGATTTCTTCACTGCATTCTTTCATCTTCTCTTCTTAGCTATCTTATATTTCTGCTTTTGACATGAAATGCAATTTATAATTCCCCAGAGCAACATTTTTTAATACTGACCACCATGTTTTTTTGTTCATCCTGCTAGGCTCTGAGATCTGCCTCCACGATCCTGCTAATAGTGGCGGCAGTAAATGACAAGTTGCTCCAATGTAAAATCTAAACGTAATGGCTTGAAAACATAATAATCACACCAAAGGCTAGAGCTATGTAGCACATTGTAGCTGCTGCTGAAAAAGGTGTGGGCATTTGTTGCAGTTACTGTTCTTACTCTGCCTTTCAAGCATATTACCAGAATGGCTTACAGAGTTATAAGATAAAAGCATAATTCATAGGTATTATGCTACAAACTAAGAGCTTGGCGAAGTCAGCATACTATGCCTTTCACAACATCTAGAAATGCTACAATGTGTGAGTTCAATTATACCACACACACACACATCCGCTTTCCATGCCCTTTTCTGTAACATACACATTTTGTATGCATTATAAGTCAAACCTCGGTTGCTGGACGTAATCTGTTCTGGAAGCCCGTTCAGCTTCCGAAATGTTTGACAACAGAGGCGCAGCTTCTGATTGGTTGCAGGAGCTTCCTGCACTCAGCAGAAGCCATGTCGGACGTTTGGCTTTCAAAAAACGTTCAAAAACTGGAGCATTTACTTTTTGGCGTTCAGGAGCCAAAACGTTCTGAAACAGAGGCATTCGGGATCTGAGGTTTGACTGTACCAGAATTAAACCTTCAGTTACAAACTGAATGATCCCTGCTGTTGTACTTCCGGTATCTTTCACTCTATCATCCTCACAGCAGCGAATGCTTAATATTCCTTTTCAGAGCCCCAGATAACTCCTTTCCCTCCACACCTCACAGTTCATCCAGTGCCAAGTTTCAACCAGGCTGCTACTCTTTAGTGTGCTCACCCAACCCACACAATCTGCCTCAAGCCTCCTGCTGTGTGTGTGTGTTACAAAAATAGACATACAGTATAAGTGTTTGTTTCACTTTAAGCTCCATGTAAGAATCTGCCAAATAACACTCTCAAAGTATACTACTCCAATTCAGCCTCTCAGCTTCCTCAGCAGGACTATTGTCTTCCCTAGACATTTTTCACAATATTTTCTGCCTGATCATTTGACTGAACCAGGGACTTTCAGCCTGCCAAGCATGTCCTGACTACCACTGGGCTGTGGTCTCTCTCCTAAATGCCTCCTTTTCTATAATACAAAATCTGTTGCTTGATTCAAATCAGTTTAATACTTGCTCCATCTGCTTTCCCCCTACCCAGTACTTTTCTTGGAGGAAAATACGGGGAGATTACCGTATTTTTTGCACCATAACACTCACTTTTTTCCTCCTAGAAAGTAAGGGGAAATGTCTGTGCGTGTTATGGAGGAAATGCCTACGGGTGGCATGCCTACGGATTTTCCTCCTCTAAAAACTACGTGCGTGTTATGGTCGGGTGCGTGTTATAGAGCGAAAAATATGGTATTTCAACACCACACTAATTCTGATCATTCTGTTGGTGCAAACATTTTGGCTTGCCAAATTCTCTCGCCTCCTCCCTCCACACACTGTTCCTGAAACCCACCACAAGCAAATTTTGGAGGAGACCGGGGAGGGGGGGAGGGAAGCCCCATTGTGCAAGTAGAATGCCTTTTGCAGGACATCCACTGATAGGACCCATTAAGTTAGATCCTGCGCTGGTACTACACAGAGTTTTCC
The DNA here is from genome assembly GCF_964188305.1 of Podarcis bocagei. Classification (NCBI taxonomy): domain Eukaryota; kingdom Metazoa; phylum Chordata; class Lepidosauria; order Squamata; family Lacertidae; genus Podarcis; species Podarcis bocagei. Next base: position 62,230,017 of record NC_138127.1, on the reverse strand, counting down.
TGCATAGAAGCGATAGTCCTCAGGGTGGAGAATTTGTGGCCCTTCAGATTGCCAACATGGACAATTGTCAGGGGTGATGAGAGCTGTGGTTCAAAATCATCTGAAGGGCCACAAGGGAAAACTTTGCTGTTGGGAAGCAGCCTTGGTCTCTGTGGTCTTGGCAAATGCATAACTTCTCTTATTTGAGCAGCAACTGAACATCTCACAGCGAAATCTGCAATCCAGCTGGGAATCGATGTGATGCTTAGGTCTCTTTTTTTGCTTTTGGCAGGCTTGTTCCGTTCTGCCTCCACAGCTGGAGGCATTAATGCTTCTGAATACCAGGTGCGGGAAGCCGCTAGAGTGTTCATGCGCTCAGGTCCTGCTTGTGTGCTTCTGCCAGCATCTGGTTGGCCACTATGAGAACATGATGCTGGAGAAGATGGACCATTGGTCTGATCCAGCATGTTCTTCTTACGATCTCATGGCTACATCCTCCCACAGAAGAGGAATGACCTTCTGCCAAATGCCATGCCCCCCACATGTCAATTTCACTAAGGCAAAAGTATGGAAATTTTCATGGAACTTTGGAGTGTCAGGCATAGCCCTATTGGCTTTAGCCCAAACGTAGCAGAGTTTTCCTGCACAGCGAGGAAGCTAGTTGCGGCAGTAATGACTAGTCAGCTAGACTCAGAATAACTATTTACAGGATTTATTAAAAGGAAAAATAAAACCAGCAGAGTTTCTGCATACAAATAAAAGCAAAATAAATCCTCTTTCTTTCTTTCTCTCTCTCTCTCATAACCATACACAGCACTTCTAACTCCTAACACACCTCACATCAAACTGTGCTAGCAATCCCTAGATAACAGAGTTGAGTGCTGCTCGTTAACCAATCAGAGTGAGTAGTTTCTAGGTCAAGCAGACCTGGGCTTTCTGCCAAGAGTAAATTGACACCAGCTTGAGTTAATTGGTGAAGCTAGAATCTGCAAGTTTCCCACGAGAACCAATTAACAGAAACTGAAACCGAAACTGAACAAATTTTGTGGCAGTGGAACAATGGAGTGGATCTAAAAAATTAATTAGCAAGTGCTTATATCTTCAAAGACACCCCTTTTCAAACTAAAGAGCACCTGGTTCAAGCTGTGACAGGAGAATTCCAGCTCTCTCAGTGACATTTCTGCTGTGATCCTCCCCGTGCTCCAGATCTGCTACAGCTTAGAGCAGATGGCGCTGCATCAAATGTTTTCCTGAGGTGTCATTTGCTATTAATTAATTAGAGCATTGTTGATGTTCGTCCTGATTTTCTTAGAGGTTTGCCAGTTTCAGTGGAGGATGTACTGGTTCAGAGTCATCTGAAGGAAACAGAAGCCCATCTAACTCTCTTCTATGATTCTAAGTTGTATCTCTCTAGCTTCTCAAAGCATGAGGCTCTTCAGCCACCAGGATTAGCAGCAAATAAGGACAGTATTTAACATTTCTCTCCTCCCACTCCACCTCGGCCAGAAACTTGGAACAGTGAAATTAAAGCAACGGAGTGCCCTAGCAGACAATTGGAATCCCACCCACTACATACACACATGTGTTATCTTTCACATATAAAACAACAATATTGAAAGGGAAGGTTTTTCAGCTGGATAAAATGTTAATTAAATCCAACTCTCGCCACCCCCAATAAAAGCACATAAATGCAACAATGAAATGGTAGATTTAGCTGTTACTCAGAAAAGACATAGGAAAAGGAATGAAGAGGCAATGTGTTTCCAACGCATAGTAGCTGGAACCTGGTGGAACTGTGTTCAAGTCCCACTTCTGTCATGCTTCTTTCTCAGCCTCAGATCTCCCGCCTGTAAAATCTGAATGGTGGTCTGCCTGCCTGCCTGCCTGCCTGCCTGTCTCTGTCTGGCTAATTGTGATGGCAAGTACAGTAAGGTATATAAAGTACTTCACAAATTCAAAGTCTTCTTGTTGTTGTTGTTTCTAAAGCATTTTTTAAACTGTTTAATATTTCCAAAGTCTCTAAATGGTTCACAGTGCGTAGAATATAAAAAACAATGTCCATAAAACAAAAATGCAACCTGAACCTAACAAAGCAACAGTATAAGAACACATAAAAGCAACTAAAACAGAGGTTCAGGGGACTGAGCATTGATGTTTCAGGGGTCAATCCCTCTGCATCTGCCTAAACATTGTAAGCAGCAGAATATTTAATAGGAAGTCCAGCCCTATGCGCGCACACACACACACAGGGCCAGCACTTGGTTTGCCTGTTTCCTCATTGTCCCCTGCTCCCATCATGCCCACCCACACTGGGCCATCTCCTCTCTCTCATCCTTCTGTTCCTCCATCCTACACAAATCCACTGTTGGTGGCCAGGCAGGTAGGCAGGACCTCCTTGCACAGAGCAGGGGCAGAGAGAGAAAGAGGAGGAGGAGGTGACAATATGATGGAAAGAAGCAGAAGCAGTGCCATGGGCAGGAAAAGAGAAAAGGTCGCCTACAAGGGTTCTTTGGCAGCTGCTCAATTGTGTCATGCACTGCCGCTTGGCTTGACGGTGCATGAATCCACCTGAGGTGAATAGAGAATCCCTTGGAGGCTGGACAGCTCAATGGCTGCAGTGAAGTTCCAGCAGTCACAGTGAACAGCTGCAGTGGGGTGAGGTGAGGTGAGGTAAAAGCCTTTTATATTTTAACACAATAAATCCTCTCTCTCTCTCTCTCTCTCTCTCTCTCTCTCACACACACACACACACACACACAACGCCTCTCTGTCACTTCATTGCAAAATACCTGCTAGATTTCAATGATCCTGATGTATCCTCTCAGAAGATTACAGTACGTCAAAATACTTCCTGAGTTGGGAAACTGGGTTGTTTAGCAGGCGGTGGTCTTGGAAAGGATTAACACACCATAGCCAGACATCGCAGCCCATGTTGACCAGCCAGGTGTCCCTTATTTCCTCTGTTAGCCATATGCCTCTCTGTCATTTCTTCTTTAATAGCTTCCTTTCAGAGGCTGATCTATTTGCTTTTCAGTGACAGAAACCAATATTAGTCTAAGGAGATGATAGTTAAGCAGATTGTGGATTAATTTGCAGCTTGCAATAGGATACTTTGCAGAATGGACACTTTCTTTGCAGGAGAGATTTTAATATACTTTTCTGGGTTTTCAGTGTAGATTTGTGTCAAGATTCCTTTGAAAGAGTTATGCTTGTCACAAGCCTGTGGCACAAAAGACAGGTGTGAAACACTTGTACAACTTACTTGCTGTCATTCGCTTCTGGCCAGACTAGAAAACTTGGAAGCTCTGTATCTTTCAGTGCAGCTGTGTGGGTTTTTAAAACACATGTTGCCAGTGAAGGAGGCCCTGATCCAGACTGGGACCTTAGCAATGGAACGGCAAGGAGGGGTGATTTAATACTTTGCCTCCTGCTATGGTTCCCAGTTTGGATCAGAGGCTCCAGTATGGAAATTTGCATATGGAAAACAAAAACTTCTATTGGGATTATAGGACTTATCCCTTATGCAAATTGTGGGAGGAGGGGCCAATCTGAATTGGGATCATAGGTGAAATCTCTCCTGCCTCTCCACTAAGGATCAGGTCCCTTACACAGGCAATTTGTGCTTAAATATGTATATATACATATCCTCACAGATGGGAATCTAAGGTACTGTCTAGTTTGGATTTTACACTTTACTTTCCTTCCTTCTCTATTGTTTAACCAAAGTCCTAGTTGGAGACTTCTGAAAAGCCATCAGGTTAGCCACTGTGGAAAACAAGCTGACCAGATGCAGCAGGAATCCTCTTATATTAAAGACACATTCAGTTGTATATACACTCTCCCTCTTTGGGCAGCTGTAGTTACGGGAAGTTAAGATCGCTGTGTGTTTAGAAAACCGCAACCCTATTGGTACATGCATGTAGTGCTCCCAGTCCAAACCAGGTTTCCTAGCATGTGTACACAGCTCTCTGAAGATATAATGTTTTATATGTTTGATGTGGGAAATACCAGTGAATCCATAGCTTTGAAGTGGTATTAGGGCACTCACCGCAATGTGAGCTGTATTTCATGAATACAGAAATAATGTACTCTTTCCCATGGCTATTCTTGACCTCAATCTTTCAACATAAACCAGTCACCCTTGAAATATCTTTCTATCTTCCAATTTTTGCTCATTTCCTGGCCCAGGCCTGGCGTCCCTTTCCCTATGGTTGTATAAATGTGAAGATATTTTACACAGGCATATTAGGCGTGAAAATGGAAACCACAATCCTCTGAGCTGAATCTGTACTTACATTTTTCTTAAAAAGGCGAAAACTACTTTTGGCTCAAATAATGTTGTTTAAGCATGTTAGGTGTATGCAGGATGTTGTTTTCCCCCCAGAACTGGCTAAACTATGGAGGGTTCAACTCAATCTATCTTTGTGACATCCCAAAAATGATACACTGAAGGGCAACGTGGGCTCATTTGCAGCTTATTTTGCCAGAAATGGTCCTTTAATGATGCAGAGATATATACGCATACACAAATAATAGGTAAACTGAAAGGCATTCTGTAGAAAGAGGGGGTTATCAGATTGCAGCGATATAGAAATGGAACATTTCGTTTCCACTTCACTGCTTGCTTTATCTATTAACTGCCTGTCTCTCATTGGAGGGGGGGGGGAATGATAGCACACTGGAATATATTTATTTTCTCAACAATCTTAGGGCTGAATTTTTACTTCTCCTTTGGATTAAGGATGTTATCCAGAACTGGGCCAGGCCAAGATTTTATTGTGGCTCTGGGCAAATTAAACAATTGTGCCCTACGTGATCAATAATTAACTGGGATACTAGCTCATAGCTGTCATCCATCCCTTATTTGGTGGGAAACTCCCTTATCCCAGCGCTGTGTCCCACTGCTGTCCCTTATTGATGATGTCCCTTAAATTTCCCAGATTTCAAAGGAAGCAGCTCCTCTCCCTCCCTCCCTGCTGGCCAGGGAGGAGGGAGGCTCCAACTGTGTTGCTTGGCTGCATTGCTCACCCAATAAGAGTCTAAGAACGACTGGGGGGTGGAGCTTGCATGCCTTGTGCCGATAAAATCGGCCGCGTTGCCTGGGGACTCGCCTTTGCTCAGTGCTTCCCAGCAGAGAGGTGACGGTGGTTTTACTTGCTGCATCCCCTTTGCCGGGTTGCTGCACTGTGGGAACCACCGCTTGAGGCTTCGTTTGGCTGCTGGCTGGGCTTTCTGCCTTTGGCTCGGAGGGGCTCAGAAGTTGAACATACCTGTGCCTGGAAAGTCCCTTATTTTGGCTGCTGATCCCTTATTTTTGAGGCTGCTGGCCCCTTATTTTCAAATCTGTATGTTGACAGCTATGTACTAGCTGCATACGCACCATATGTTTAAATCACATTTGAAGCACATGGCGCTGGTCTTCCCCCTCACGGAGCTACAATTCCCAGAAAATTGAGCCCACAGATTCAGGAGGCAAAACAGGAAGATCTCCCACCCAGCTTCTCTTACTAGGGTTATGCTAACATTGTGCGACCCCAGCAGGAGGTCTGGTAGGGTGCACACAGGATTCTGCCTGCTTCATGGATGGGCCAGTCCAGTATGGAGTAGTAAGAAGAAATACTAGTGCAGTTGAATTGACACTTGTTGGTTGCACTGCTCACTGCAGCTATGTACCCCCCACCCACCAAATATTATTTTTCTGGGTGAGAGTAGGAGCACATTTAGTAGAAGGAAGGTTGCCTGCATATTTTGCCACATCACAATCAGAGCCTCTGAATGCCCCCCAAATGTGGGTTGTCTGTTAGGGCCACATTATGTTAATAGACATGGTGTAGTCCGCAGTCTGGGGCTTTTGCATTTTATTTTGGGTGGAGCATGTTTCCGCTCTCACTCTCCACCTATTTTTCCTTCCCACCCAAAGTGTTTTCTTGTATCTCAAAACTGGGACCACCGTAGTTTTTGGTTCTGGACATTTTGATGGTTCACCCAGTTTTCTGTGCATCTTCTGTAGTTTGGTTTACATCTGGTTCTGATGCCGTCGCTCTCTTGTAGTTGGTCTCCATTTGGGGCCAATTCAGCATTTGTTTCCTGATGCATGTTTGTAAGATGCAGGAAATCCATTTACCTGTGTGGTGCTGAGATGCAGCTCCACAACAATAAGCTTCAACAGTATTGGCAGGCTATTCTTGGGAGTTATTTGAAGCAATCTTCAGCTGGCTTAGTCCATATTAGGCTTCCTAATGGATGGACAAATACTTTATGAATCTACTGCTGTTCATTCGTTACAATTTCATGGGGGGAACTCCTGTCACAACTGGGCTTGTGAGAAAAGCTTATATTTCACATTAAGGGTTTTAACGTAACAGAAACTATTTCTATTATACATAATGCATGGTGAATATTTTATATTTTAATACAGGCTTTCCATTACATATCCTTCATACTGGAGCATAACTCATCTCGTGGCCTCATAATAAACCCTAGCTTTCCTCCTGAATTTAATTACCAGGAATGGCAGTTTCCTTTTTTCCTTCAAATGGCTTTACTCGTTCCTGCTATGCTAAGCCCATACAGGGATGACTAACTTTTCCAAATTGATTTCAACGGGACCTAAGAGTAACTAACTTATAGTGCAATCCTAAGCACGTCTACTCAGAAGTAATGCCTAATTAATTCAAGGAGACTCACTTCCTGGTAAGTGTGTAAAGAATTGCAGCCTTAGATAACTCACAAGAAACCCTTCATTAATATCCTGATGAAGAGTTGGTTCTCAGAAAATGCATCAGGATTCTGCATATAGTATTTTCATCATGACACTTGCCTTTGAGCCTCTGCCTGCTTCTGGCCTGTTCAGTCCTCTCTTTGCTGTCTTGGAACTTGACCTTCTGCCAGGATCTCTTGACTCCCTTCTTGCCTCTGACCCCTTACTGCTAGTGTGTCTGATCCACTGCAAGACCTCCAGCCCTTCTGCTGCTCATCTCCCACACTTGAAAGAGGACCTTGCTACAGGGCATGACTGTGGAGGCCTGACAAGTCATCACATTCCAATAGTTCTGAGGTGACTACAACTTTCTTCATGACTAAGGCTAAATCAGTGTAATTATTTTAGCACATATCAAAACATCTTGTTTTCAGAAGCAGAGAATCCCAGGGTTTTAGCCATACCTGCTTGGATCATTGCGCAGTAGCAATGCATTCTGAACTTTATCAGAGATAATGGTCATGATACTTTGTTAACCTGCCTTGATATAAGGCAAGAGTCTTGGTTTTCATTACCTTCCATTTCACGTTAATGCCTTGACTGTGTGACCTGATCACGCTGCATAAATGGGATATAATCTCAGAACTGATTCCAAGGAAGCCCACCAACATCTTATCCTGAATACAACACTCTAATGGATCTTCAAGATGGATTCATATCTTTCCAGTAACTAGATCTGAGAGGAACAATTGCAGAAAGATTGTGTCCCAGTATGCCATAGGAAAACTGCTTCCACTAAAACTAATTACTTGATGTATTGGCAGGTGTGAGGACTTGGCTGTGGGCAGTAATTTGGAGTGAATTGAGAATGGGATCAGAGGGCAAATCAGGACCAAAGAAGAGACAAACCAGATAGTCACTGTTGTTCAAGTGAAATTATACTGTCAAAAGAAGCCCTCTAATACAACTTCCAGTGCAGGAAGAGTCTGGGTGGAGTCAGTCTGGAAGTTTCTTTACTAGGAAGCTGTAGTGACCTAAGCCACATGAGGCAGAGGTCAGCTGCTCCTGACACCAGGAAATTAGACCTCAGTACTCAGTGCACCTGGTATACAGACATCCTTGAAGAGCGAAGAATGAAGCAGTCTGCATGCCCACAAGAAAACAGTTAAAATGGCCAGGAGCTTCAATATGTGCATACCTTGAGAAAATTGGCAGAAATGCAAGATCTCAACTTGGTGTTTAAAGGCAGCATGACAAACAACAAACAGAGAAGCCCCTACTTACATTTTTTTAACAAACTAAACATTTCGACAACCTATTATTAAGCTGTGAGAAAGACAGAGTGAGAGACATTCTTCTGTATTCACAGCCAAACGTCTCCTAAAGGAATAAGGCTACAGAAGGTGTAAAATGATACGAATCATCTAATGTTCTTCAATAGCCAGTTTTCCTACTTGACAATGAAATGATAAAGGTGTTGTACTATATATATATATATATATATATATATATATATATATATATATATACCACTCAAGTGAAACAATAAAAGTGTTGTATACTACATTCTACCACCGTCATGAGCTTGGATTCATTCTCACCTTTATTCAATCCTCGGGTCAGCACCCAGGTCCAGGTCCAATGTCTAGGTGAAATTCTTTGTATATTAAGTTCTGGCTTAAATTCTTGGGCCACCCAAGAAACATGGGACTCCAATGTGGATACCTGTGTAGCAGCCTTTCTGCCATCATTCAAAGGCTAAAGAATTTAGCAAAAGCTACTGGTTCAGAGGTGATAAATACTCATATAAGGGTAGATTGGTAGGGGTAGGGAGATTTACACAGGAACTTGCTCCAACTGTAATTTGTGGAATAAATCAGCCTCATATAACCAACATGCTTAAGTCTAATGCGTGAAGGAATTAAAACTAGAGTAAGCTGTCCTGCTTAGCTCACCCTGGGAGGGACTAGGTACTCAAGCCTTTTCTTCTTCTTCACTCTACCAGAGAAGCTCAACAAGTGAGGAAGTCTGAGCTGCAGCAACCAGCTCAGACCACATGGCTCTAACAAGCCTCTCTTGAGTTTGTATACCAATAATTTAGAAACTTTCACCACTATAATTAAGCCAAGTTTTACTGCCTAAGGTACTTTTTCTGACTGCTGTATGAAAAGGCACATGAATCTGACCTTTGGAGAGTTTGTAAGTAAACCATTTTAACTTACCAAACGCGTGGTCTTTTTCTATACTAGGGGAAGAGTGGAATTTTGGAAGAAACTTAGAAGGGCATATTTTAAAGATCTGACAGCCTGTATTTCCATGTTTTACTTTTGTGATTTTAAATCTCTGCTGGGGTTCTCTCACCAAAGATTACTTGCCCCTAACCTATCTTGGCATCCTTCATTTATTTATTATTTTTTCCTTGAACCAACACTTTCCCCCATATATTCTGTTCAGTGTTGTAGCTAATAATTGTTTTCTTTCAAAAGGAAAGTTGAGGTCTTCAAATGTGACCTGAGTCACAGAAGAGCATAAGAAGAGTCGCGCTGGATGTCATCATCCTCTTTCCATAGTGGTCAACTAGAAGTCTCCATAAAGCCCTCAAAGCAGGATATGAAGAAAGTGGCCCCCTCCTGCTGTTGCTCCCAGCAGCTGATATTCCATACCATACCTGAATACAGTACCTTGTCTCCTCTGAATCTTGGGATATATCACCTATACTTCCAGAAGTGCAGAGTATCCAATTCCTAACGAAAGCCAATTTTATAATTCAAAGAGACAGCTACTCTAAAAGTGAATGAAGAATACGTGCTGTTGTCATTGAGCCTGACTGCACCCTGATGATCGCTCTCTAGAACTGGTGCTAATCACAGTGGGCGACGGAAGGGGAAGCCTGACACATTACTCCACAGGAATATGCACTGAAGCCGAACCTTTTAATTAAAACACGCTTTTCTTCCTAATTTGCCCCTCCCAAACTTCTTGAATAAAACACAGACGTTTCCTTATCTAAAAAATGCAGCGATGGAGCTGAGCTGAATTTTTGATCAGCGTTGGATTGTCAGACAGATCTCAAAGAGATTTTCTGAATGTTTCTCACTTCTTCTTAGTACCCTAGAGTCCGTTCCACAAAGACTTTGTCTTATTCAAGACCATTGAAATGAATGGGACTAGCATGGACAGTAGTTCAGGGGTGGAGAAGCTGTGGTCCTTGTGGTCCAAGATGTACTTGGACTGCAACTCCCATCAGCCTCAGCCAGCATGGTCAACAGTCAGAGATTATGGGGGTTGTAGTCCAGCAACATTTAGAGGGCCACAAATTACTGATTTAGTTCATTTTTGCTGGGTACTTTGTAAAATATTCCTCGTAAATGTATCAGATTGAAGTCTGCAGATTGAAGGTAAGAGGAGCACATCTCACTCTCTCACATTAGTCCATTTTGAACTAGTGAGTAAATATTCCCATATAAACTCAAGCATAATGCATTATAAAATGGCCTCCAGTCATTTATGGGACAATTGTTTCATTTAAATTATTTATTATGAAACGCTTTCATGTACAAGTAAGTGTACTGTCAGTACACTAAAGGAAGAGTCTTACATTATTTGTATGAACTCATTAAAACTCTTTGGTTTCAATCTGTGTCCAGTGGTTCCACTTTTAAAAGCCCCTTTTCAGTTATCCAGACATATATTTATTTATTTTTATTTGAGCGGAAGTTCTAGGCAGTTTCCACTTGTGTGGCAAGAAAGCATGGGGAGGATCTCTGCAAAGGTCCAGTACTTTAAAACCTTCATCCTAAATTAATTAATGTATTTGTTTTAAATTCCAGTGTGACCTCTTCCAAGTACATCTCAATTATATAGCATCTGCTTTGCATGCAGAAGGTCCAAATTCAATCCCTGGCACCTCCTGGTAGGGCTGCAAGAGACCCCTGCTATATTTCTAGAGAGGCCCTCCCAGACAGTATGGACGAGATTGAACTAGATGGAACAGTGTTCTGATTTGGTAGAAGACAACTTTCTACGTTCCTAGGATGCCTATTCTTCAGGGTGATGAAATATTTGCACTTGCTGTATGCTCATGCTTCAGTGTGTATGTGTGTCAGTGCACATGGGCACAGGTAGCGCTGTGATCTAAACCACTGAGCCTCTTGGGCTTGCCAATCAGAAGGTCGGCGGTTTGAATCCCCACGATGAAGTGAGCTCCCATTGCTCTGTCCCAGCTCCTGCCAACCTAGCAGTTCGAAAGCACGCCAGTGCAAATAGATAAATAGGTACTGCTGTGCTGGGAAGGTAAACAGCATTTCTGTGCGCTCTGGTTTCCGTCATGGTGTTCCATTGCACCAGAAGCGGTTCAGTCATGCTGGCCACATGACCTAGAAAGCTGTCTGTGGACAAACGCCGGCTCCCTCAGCCTGAAAGCGAGATGAGCACAGCACCCGATAGCTGCCTGTTCAAGGGTCCTTTACCTTTACTTTTTAAAAATGAGCACAATGGAGCTTAGGTACACTTTTGTCTCTAGACATATGAAATAGTCTAGCTTTAAAAGCAACAGAGATTTTCTATTGCTCATATTGACTATTGCATAATACATCACTTCATTCAAATTCAGTGACCATCCCTTGCATTCAGGGAGGGTTTTGCCTGCCCCCACCCCCTCCGTATGAACTGAGGACAGCGCCAGTGGGTTGGTTTAACATAAGCTGCTTCTCTTTGTGCTCTTAGTTGGTCCATCACAGGAATTAACTCTGAAGCTCTGCTGATGCAAAGCACTTTCAACTGATATTGGAGTGACGGTATCTAAGCAGAGGCAGGATGTTTTGTATGAAATCCAATAACTAGGCTAGAATTTTAATGTGTTAATTATTCATACTCAGCTGGTGTTCTTAGAATGTCTTCCTGTTCTGCACATGTATTATGAATGGCTCCTTCTATATACATGGAAGGGCCTGGGAGGCCACCACTTCAAGTACCTGTCATAAATTAGCTGCCTGCTGCCTCTGAGAGAGATTACCTACATTGGCACATGTGAAGGAAACATATGGGCAATGTGGAGCAACAGCCTTCCGAAACAGAAGCCTATTTAAACACTGGGCTTAGATTTGGAATTAAAATGGGTTAGTGTGTAACGGCTCTGTACAAACCGGGAAAGCTTTAGTGCATCACCTTTTGCATGCATCTTATTACAAGAAGCCTAAAAGATCTGCTTACGTTCCTCGAGGCAGAGTAAAGATAGGGAAATGTTCTTTGGCTGCTCGGTGGGTTCATTTGGCAAGCCTTTCTGGCAACTTTGAGCCATGGGGGTGAGGAGTGGGGCATTAGTGATCAGCCCATGCAAACGATTGGTGGAGGCTCAAAAGTTGCAGTGGTGGCAGCGCAGTGGCTGGTCTCCTTGGCAATTTCATTGCATGACACTGAACCGGAACCTAAGCTTCACCATTGTTTTGATCTGCTCAAGCACCTTACTGGAGAGAGGGAGCTCTCAGCAATGGTTAAAGAACAGGAAGCAGAGGATATGAATCAATGGGAAATTCTCACAATGAAGGAACGAAGTATTATGACATTAGCAACTTTATTTTCAGTCCCTTTGCTGATGGTTCTAGCAGGGCATTGGTGCCAACTCCTAGCGGCTGAGGTTGCTTCGCCCTCCCCCAATTAAATACTTGAGGGGGCTGGGTCCCTCCAAAGTCAATGGGCACTGCCTTTAAATTGGTATGTGTGTGCTGCATCTTGTGATTGATTATGCGGGGTGGGGCTTACCTGCTCCCCATAGTTTATTCAAGTGGTACCTCTGTAGCAGGGAGTCTGTCTGTCTGCTTGCAGCTGCCACTTACTGGATCAACATTTTTGTTCACCTGTCCACTACCAGCTCAGACTCCATCAGTGAAGTAATATATATAATATATATGCTCCTATGTGCCTTACATTGCACTTACTTCCATTAAGTATTGCATTGCCCATTGACTCAGTTTGTAGAGATGCTTCTTGAGCTTTTTGCTATCCCTTTTTGTCTTTAGCTCCCTGAATAAGGTGGTGTCAAACACAAGAGTGGCCACTTATCTCTTCAATCCTGACACCAGATCATTAATGAGCACGTTTTAAAACATTGGTTCCCAATTCAGATCTTCATTCTTCCTTCCATTGTGACAATTGTTTCTTTATTCCTACTCCCTGCTTCCGGTTCTTTAACCAGGTCAAACTGATGTGAGTTTTATGAGAGCAGGTTCACCTTTCCAGAAGCCATGCTGATTCCTCTTCAGCAAGACTTGTTCTTCTGTATGCTTGATCATGTTAACTTTAAAAATGCTTTGCACCAATATATCCAGAAGAGATGTTAAACTAGCTAGCCTGAAATTTCCCATGCTCCTCCTGAATCCCCTTTTATAAATTAGGTTACATTGGCTTCTTTCCAGTGCTCTGGTGTAGACGAAGATACTTAAGAATGTGACATATTCCTGTTAGAAGTTTTAAAAAATAACACTTGGGTGGGTACTATCTGGAGCAGGTGATTTGTTAATTTTTAATTTGCTGGCCCAGGCGCAGTGAGGCTGTGAGTGGCGGGGGCCAGAGATGGGAAGATGCAATGATCACAGGACAATCATTTTGTGATGAAACAGGCTACAACTTAATTGATTACAGATGCAACTTGCTTATGGTGTTGGCACTGGGTGTGTATCCTGAATCATGCAACCCAACTGCTGGTTGATTATTGGGCAGGATTTATCCTGGGTTAAGGGTCGCCCTATGACGTACATCAAACCAGGGTGATTCTTCTAAGATCACCTTTTGACGAGAGGGAAGACGTTTTCTCTCCAGCCTACTCCAAAACCAAGCCCCCAGCTCGCCCACAATTTGACAGAACTGTGAGTGAGCCCGGAGGCCCAGATGGCCAGTGGAGGAGGAAATGATAGCATCCCTAGCTGCACAGGAACCAGCAGACTGCCCTCAGCACTGCAGTGGCCTACCCCAGTCTGCAGTCGCTGCTCACCAACTAAAGGTAAGCAGTCCTTGGCAGTAAGCCTCAGAACTTTAGCTCTTGTTACCACTATTAGCCTCAGTTTTTTAGACTCCTTCCAGAAAAGGTTGATTCTGGCACAAGTATCTGCTCCAAATCTTCTGCAGTAGAGTAATTCATTCAGCTTGACTGCAGCCTCCCTGTCCCCCTTTAACACACCTTTGTCTAATGGTCCAACTCTCTCTCTCCAGCTGGTTTCCTGCTTCTGCTGTGTTTAAATCAATTGTTGTGGTCTTAATGCTTTTACTGATATGCTCCTTGATTCATTCATTCATTCATTCATTCATTCATTTTGCATCCCTGATTGTCTGTTTGCATTTCTTTTGCCAGAGTTTCTTCTCCATTGGGCTGTTTTCCAGAGGAAGTCTTCTTGCCTTTTTTCTTTTCTTTTTTAGCTTCCTTGACTCTGCTCATTAATCACCCCGGCATTCTCTCAGGGCTCTTCCAGATGACCTAATTTTCATGATTTGTTCTATATTTGTGTAAACCACTTAACAGTTTTCTTATTGTCAAGGGGTAAATGCACATAGTTAAATATAAATAAGTAAATAATGTGCTACAGTAGAGACCTTTCAGGACTAGAACCCATGCTAGAACCCACATCCTCAGGTGACCCAGAGGGGAGTTTGGTTTTTTTAGTGAACTGTGCTGTAATACAGGGATATACAAAGCCCACCTTTTCTGCCTAAGTCATCCTGACAGTTTGACCTGCCATAATAAATTAGAAAGTGGAGGGTGCGTAGAGAGAACAAGCTTGGCAGGGATTTGTTCTGGAAGATAGTGTCATTATAAATGAAGCAAACTGCGTCCCCCGCCATTACCTCCCTATCAGTCTCATTTGCAGGATGTTCTCTGTGGTTCCTGCCACTGGTGCTAAGAATCTAATTCATCAGCTTTGCTGCAGATGGTGTCGTCCGCTGGGATTTCGGTCGGTTCCATCATTAGCACCACCATCTTCACTCGAAGGGGTGTTGAGGGGAGGGGAAGAGGATGCCAGCGCTCCACACGATCTGCTCTGGAAACAGAAGAGCCTCTTTTCTTCCTCCCGCCTCTTACAGAATCCACAGCATGCAGAGTGTTGCTACTGAGGCTGCTGGGTTTCCCAGGAAAACCAACTTTTGGAGAGGCAGAAATAAGATTACACATGTCTCATTAAGAAAGCACGAGGGGGAAAGAGAAGAAAAATCTCGAGTTCCAGCAGGGGGTCAAGTCAGTGGGGTAGCAAGTGGAGACAGCTGCCTCTGCTTTGCTAATGTCTTTGCCATTCCTCAGTAGCCATGGCAGCCGCCGCGATGCAGGCCTGCTTATTGCAAGGCACACCGCACAGTCTTAATTAAACAGAAAGCTGCAGGAGGCGAGTGCATCGGACATGCCTCTGGTTTGTGGAGAAGGCTCCCCCCGCCCCCGTGCCACTGAACTCCTTAGGAAAGGGAAACAGTGTCGCTCTCTGCTCCTTGCTAACAGAGCTCTCTCTCCTGTTGTGCAGCTGGATCCTCTGTGAAACTGAAGCCTGCCAAGTTGTTGCACGGCTGCAAAGTCCTGTTATTGTGAGCGGGGATTCATGCCATTGTTGTATAAATGGGGGCAAAGGGTTAGCACTGGGTTTGTAAGCTACATGCTGGAAAAAATATAGAGAGGGTCAGCATCTCAGGTCGAAGCTATGCATTTTCTAGGTAGATAGGCAAATGTACAAACTTGCCAACCATTTTTGGAAGTGAATGAATGCTTTGAATGGAGATGTATTGGCCACAAGTTGCCACTATGGTTATTGTTTCTCCAGTTCAATGCTGGAGAGTGTGAAAGAAGAATTTAATTTTTTTTTTGAAAAGAGTATGCTGCAAAACCTGGTTCTGATTCTAGCATATCTCTCTATAAGTTAAGAAGGTGTAGCTCAAATTCAATGAGAGTGGCTCCCCTTTTCTTTCCCAAGTCCTACCACTGAGGCTTGCCAACCATCCCCTGCTATTGG
Organism: Podarcis bocagei; assembly: GCF_964188305.1. Classification (NCBI taxonomy): domain Eukaryota; kingdom Metazoa; phylum Chordata; class Lepidosauria; order Squamata; family Lacertidae; genus Podarcis; species Podarcis bocagei. The sequence continues at coordinate 62,214,354 of NC_138127.1, read as the reverse complement.
CAGGAAGGCAAACAACTAAACATAGTCATAGATAAGTTATACATAAGCTCACTTAACTGTGTCCCTACAAGTAGGGAGCAGGAGAAATCAAGCTGAATTTGTGCACAGATACTATATTGAACAAAGAAAAGGAACTGGAAGAATGCATTTTTATTTTATTTTTGCCATTTTGCTCCCTGAGATTTAAAATTACCTACTTAAATATCTATTTGCTAATGTTTCTGTGTCAGATAAAAGTAAAAATAACCTGACTTAGTTATTTGACTTTTTATCCTGATCAAGTCATTGGCCCCAAGGGACACTGCTAGACCCAACTAAAATTTCTCTGAAGGCTGCTTGTGGTTTGCTCTCAGCAGATCTGCCAATATATTGGTCTTTTTGGAACTATACATTTGGAGCTCCACATATGAAAAAATATGAAATCCAAATTTTTTACTGAAAGGGAAGAGAGAGTGTGTAGAAATTAGCTTACTGAACAAATCTGAATTTGTTGCTTATAACCTAGCATGTCATTTAAACCAGGCTGTCAGCCATATTACACACACACACACACACACACACACACACACACACACACACACACACACACTGTTAGAACACTAATAAAGTAACTGTTCAGGCTATTAATCCAATCCAGATAGGTGCATTAGCGCATGAATAAGTTTTTCTTGGTTGTTTGCTCATCATATGTAAGTGGGGCCACAATTCACACAAGGTGGGGACAGAGTTGTAATCTTTAGCAGGTCGTGTGAGTGATCAGCTTGACTCATGGCCAGTGGACAATATTCAACTTCATTAGGGCTGCCACACGTCCAGATTTTCCTGGACATTACCCGGATTTCAAAGGCGGAATTGATTTTCAGGGGGGGTATTTCCTGGTGGTTTCTTTTAAAAAAGCCACTCAACAACTTTCAGGGTGTTCTGGTTTTTACTTTTTGAAATATGGCAACCCTAATTTCGTATTTTGTGAATGAGGAAAGAGCCCCACTTTGAGGGGGGGGGGGAGAAGCTGAAGACACAAGGCTGTGAAATATGGAAATAGTAAGAACTGAGTTTGATGCATACAGATAGCAAAGCCTCTCTAAGTTTGTCCAGCGGTTGCCTGTGGCCAATTAATCACCTAACTGTTACAACATTATACAATCTGGGATCTTTGGCCATTTCCTCCCTACACGTGTTTTAAAGATGTGAATGGAGAGGAGCCAGGTCAGAAGCATCCTCAGGAACCAAAATAAATGATAAAAAATGGAATGTGTGCTATGAAAGCATACGGTGCTTTTTGTCAAAATTTCCTGCTGTAATCTGATGCACTTTTCCTGAAACATAGAACAATATTACTTTGAGAGCAACTAGTTGTCTGATGTTAGGTGTGCATGTAGAAGTCTCCTGGCACAAAAATCTGACTGATTGTTGTGGGTAGAATCATAGAATCATAGAATCATAGAGTTGGAAGAGACCACAAGGGCCATCGAGTCCAACCCCCTGCCAAGCAGGAAACACCATCAGAGCACTCCTGACATATGGTTGTCAAGCCTCTGCTTAAAGACCTCCAAAGTAGGAGACTCCACCACACTCCTTGGCAGCAAATTCCACTGTCGAACAGCTCTTACTGTCAGGAAGTTCCTCCTAATGTTTAGGTGGAATCTTCTTTCTTGTAGTTTGGATCCATTGCTCCGTGTCCGCTTCTCTGGAGCAGCAGAAAACAACCTTTCTCCCTCCTCTATGTGACATCCTTTTATATATTTGAACATGGCTATCATATCACCCCTTAACCTCCTCTTCTCCAGGCTAAACATGCCCAGCTCCCTTAGCCGTTCCTCATAAGGCATCGTTTCCAGGCCTTTGACCATTTTGGTTGCCCTCCTCTGGACACGTTCCAGTTTGTCAGTGTCCTTCTTGAATTGTGGTGCCCAGAACTGGACACAGTACTCCAGGTGTGGTCTGACCAGAGCAGAATACAGTGGCACTATTACTTCCCTTGATCTAGATGCTATACTCCTATTGATGCAGCCCAGTATTGCATTGGCTTTTTTAGCTGCCGCGTCACACTGTTGGCTCATGTCAAGTTTGTGGTCAACCAAGACTCCTAGATCCTTTTCACATGTACTGCTCTCAAGCCAGGTGTCACCCATCTTGTATTTGTGCCTCTCATTTTTTTTGCCCAAGTGCAATACTTTACATTTCTCCCTGTTAAAATTCATCTTGTTTGTTTTTGCCCAGTTCTCTAATCTGTCAAGGTCATTTTGAAGTGTGATCCTGTCCTCTGGGGTGTTAGCCACCCCTCCCAGTTTGGTGTCATCTGCAAATTTGATCAGGATGCCCTTGAGTCCATCATCCAAGTCGTTGATAAAGATGTTGAATAAGACCGGGCCCAAGACAGAACCCTGTGGCACCCCACTAGTCACTCTTCTCCAGGATGAAGAGGAACCATTAATGAGCACCCTTTGGGTTCGGTCAGTCAGCCAGTTACAAATCCACTGAGTGGTAGCATAGTCAAGACCGCATTTTACCAGCTTCTTTACAAGAATATCATGGGGCACCTTGTCAAATGCCTTGCTGAAATCTAGGTAGGCTACATCCACTGCGTTCCCTTCATCTACCAGGCTTGTAATTCTGTCAAAAAAACGAGATCAGGTTAGTCTGACATGACTTATTTTTCAGAAATCCATGCTGACTATTGGTGATCACAGCATTCCTTTCTAGGTGCTCACAGACTGTTTGCTTAATGATCTGCTCCAGAATCTTCCCTGCTATTGATGTCAGACTGACTGGGCGGTAATTATTTGGGTCCTCTCTTTTCCCCTTTTTGAAAATAGGGACAACATTTGCCCTCCTCCAGTCTGCCGGGTGGAAGAGATTAGAAAATAAGGATAGAGGATGGAATGGTGTATACTAGAAGAGGGCTTTGCTGACTGACGGAAACCCCAAACAGCAGTATTCCACTCTGCAGCATATCATTGGCGGTCCCCTTTGTAATTTTGAGGCCAAACTGAAATCTGCTTTATAATATGGACCAACTGTTCATGAACTATTTCTCACTCTATCATTTCAGCTCTGTTTTTCTACCCTTAAACCAAAATAATTAAACCCACTACCTTTTGTACAGAAAGCACCAGTTAGGCTCAGATGTACTTCTGCAAACTTACTACAGATTTTGGAATGTTTAAACTTTGAGTGTGCCTTCCTTTAAAATTGTCGCTCCCATAATGTGGAAGAGGTTTCTGAGCTAGTTCCATTCTATTTGCACTCATAATCATTTAGAATCGTATTCACTCATCGGCTCAGACAGCTGAAATCTCTGTGCCCTGCCTTTTGCCAGATTAAAAAGCGAAGCACCCAGCAGAAAGGGAAGCAAACTCGCAGAACAGTAAACAGGCTTCAGTCTGACGGCACTAATTTGGGAGCAGAGCAAGGCAGGAGAGGAAATTGTAATCGACCTGCATTTCTGCATAAAAGTGCCAGACAACAGTTATGCTTTCAGAGATAAGGCAGCAAATCTGAAAACAACAACAGTCTCACCCTTTCATAACAAAAACAGTGGTTTTCAAACTGTGTTCCATGTCAGGATGGGGAGAAAATTAATTTGGTTTGCACATTTCATGAACCAAAACACAATTGTCCTTCAGATTTTATATTTCTTTGAATTTTGCAGCGCAGCGCACTTTAGTTCATCAACGCATGCATCTATTAGGGAAAATGTGCATGAAATCCATATATTAATGAAAGTCACATACTGTGAATGAACTTACACTGTTTCTAGGATAAAAACACATTAGAGAGGCCTTGAGCTTCTAACTACAATCAGTCATCTTAGCAACCACACAAAGGGTTCTTCATTTTATTTTGTCCCTGGGAAGCAGGTGGACAATCTTCCAAATATTTATTTTCCATGCACCATGGTACAGTTTGATTGCTCTTTACCAGACCAGAAAACAGGCTACAGAGTCTTTTCTCCAGCCTCTCTGAAACCGAAAAACTACAGAAGCACCCAAGTATGTGTTAGTGCCCTTTGAAGGCCTGCACATCAGTGCTCATAGCTTCCTGCCCATGGTGAGCCAGTTGTGTAAAGCCACCAAACCAAGCAGTATTTGGGGTTTGCGTGTGGATATGTCAGCATGTGGTTTCATGGTGTGGTGGCTGGCTGCCTGCACTCAACTGCCTGGTTGCCGGCAGGGAGCCAACGTACACCCAGGCTTGTCAAGAGACCACAATGGCAAGCCTGATGTTTATGTGAATCAGCCCTAAACCAAACGGAGAAGACAAACACCTGCATTTCATATTTAAAGAAGGGAGGTATTTGACATTCTGTCCATGTTCCATCCTCCTTTACACTTCCTTCACTCTGTTATTTTGTGTGAAAGATGCTGATTCTCTAAATGACAAAGGCTGTAGAAGGAACGCTCTGCTTTGTTGCTCTTCTTTCCAAAACCAGCACAGATTTTTAGTGCTAGAAGTATCCTTGACATCTGCTAAGCCCAAAGTGAGCTGAGGGTTACATTTACACTAATGACTATTTCACCATTCTTCCTCCCTCCAACCCCCAGCTAACAGCCTTTCTATTCAGGATGAGCAACAAAGCATGGATAGAAATAAATGCAGGATCCCCTTTTTCTTTGTGTGTGTGTGTATGTGTGTGTGTGTGCGCACACACACACACATGCACACACATGCACAAACACACTTCCATTCATTTTTTATTTCACCTACTCAAAGGGAAATACTGTGATTTTGCTCCAGAAGATCTTTTGTGTTGAGCTGACACTGTACATTTAAATATCTATTGCTTCCTCTATCATTTGCATGTTAATGTTCCAAACCAATAATCATGAAGCCTTCTGTGAAGATGTGAAATAACAATAAGAACAGGAAGAATTTTGGGTCTCATTCGAAGCCTCCCTTAAAATTATGCCTCAGAGGTGTCAGCTAGTTAATAGTCATGTTAGAGACTGTTTAAATTAATGAGACACTTGTGGGTAGTGTCTGGGTGATGCCACAGAAGACTAAAGCATTCAGGCTTTTTGTCTGGTTCACATTCAGTGGATACTCCCGTGGATTTTTGTCTAATTTTGGCACCATTTTGAATACACAAATCCATGCTAAATTTGGTGGTGTGGGTGTGTGAAAATACAATTAATTCTGTATTGTTATTCAGTTCTTCAATCTTTTGCAGGAATGAAGCCAGCGGACCTTTTCAGACCAGCAAATATCTTCATTGTGCTTAGAATTCTTTGAAGACCATGATAAAAAATATTCTGATATTATTCCCTCTCCAGACAATGCACTCCATTTAAGTTCATGGAGGGCATATGATAGCATGCAACCATTATGCATGTGACCTCATCTCATATAACTTATTTTTTAAAAAAAATAGGTGGTCTTCCTTTCTCCTTGATGAGTGATTTAACCTTTTCCTTCTGGAACCTTCAGTATAGAGAAAACAGTTTCAGGTTGTTTGATTTAACTAAAAAAAAAAGTTCTTTGTTCCCTGGAAAGTATGATGAAGAAACTGGTTAAACAGGACTCTTTTCATTCCACTTGGGATTCTTTAATTACTTTATGAATCAAAATAGACAACCACCCCATTCTCATTTTAAAAAGATCAACTGTGTCAAAGTATGGATAAATGACATTCCTCATGCATTTTTTAGAAAGTTCATACAATGGTCCTCTTTTCAGTTTCATTTAAATTGAACATTTTGTTACTGTTTGTTTAAAATGTATCTGGATATGTCCTTCCTCTGAATCTGAATTATAATGATAACTCCAGGTTTGTAAATCAGATGAAGGTAACTTAATAACAGTTTCTACAGCTGCCATTTGGAAAAGCAGTCTCCACTGGATGAATACTATTAATTAACTAATGTTTTTCAATTTCATAACAAATGGAAAATGATAATGAGCATGGTCCATTTGTTATGAAGTATATGAAAGGCAATCTATAGACATTCGCTGCTGTTTGTTTCTTTCATTTTTGTTCTCCTTGTGGGGAGTTATCCCTCCTTATATGTCAAGAACCAGCTTCTTTATCTTCATATAGCTAAACTATGCAGTTTACCAACATCTTTAATGACAACCTGTGGTACTTTAGACATGATACAACCAACCTGACACACTTTATAAGTCAATAAAAATAACAAGATGTTCATTTTACCTTTATAGTCAATAAAAAATAAAGTAAATACTATGTTTAAATTGGTTACTGTTTCTTTAAGACTTATGCTTGCTTTTAAGAGGCTATTGTTCTTTTAAATGGCAGTTGCTTTCAAATACAGACGCTAGCATAAGGCTGATTTGTAAAGTCAAGTTTGTTGTTGTTTAGTCGTTTAGTCGTGTCCGACTCTTCGTGACCCCATGGACCAGAGCACGCCAGGCACTTCTGTCCTCCACTGCCTCCCGCAGTTTGATCAAACTCATGCTAGTAGCTTCAAGAACACCATACAACCATCTCATTCTCTGTCGTCCCCTTCTCCTTGTGCCCTCCATCTTTCCCAACATCATGGTCTTTTCCAGGGAGTCTTCTCTTCTCATGAGGTGGCCAAAGTATTGGAGCCTCAGCTTCACGATCTGTCCTTCCAGTGAGCGCTCAGGGCTGATTTCCTTCAGAATGGAGAGGTTTGATCTTCTTGCAGTCCATGGGACTCTCAAGAGTCTCCTCCAGCACCATAATTCAAAAGCATCAATTCTTCGGCGATCAGCCTTCTTTATGGTCCAGCTCTCACTTCCATACATCACTACTGGGAAAACCATGGCTTTTACTATAAGGACCTTTGTTGGCAAGGTGATGTCTCTGCTTTTTAAGATGTTGTCTAGGTTTGCCATCGCCTTTCTCCCAAGGAGCAGGCGTCTTTTAATTTCATGACTGCTGTCACCATCTGCACTGATCATGGAGCCCAAGAAAGTAAAATCTCTCACTGCCTCCATTTCTTCCCCATCTATTTGCCAGGAGGTGATGGGCCCAGTGGCCATGATCTTCGTTTTTTTGATGTTGAGCTTCAGACCATATTTTGCGCTCTCCTCTTTCACCCTCATTAAAAGGTTCTTTAATTCCTCTTCACTTTCTGCCATCAAGGTTGTGTCATCTGCATATCTGAGGTTGTTGATATTTCTTCCGGCAATCTTAATTCCGGCTTGGGATTCATCCAGCCCAGCCTTTCGCATGATGAATTCTGCATATAAGTTAAATAAGCAGGGAGACAATATACAGCCTTGCCGTACTCCTTTCCCAATTTGGAACCAATCAGTTGTTCCATATCCAGTTCTAACTGTAGCTTCTTGTCCCACATAGAGATTTCGCAGGAGACAGATGAGGTGATCAGGCACTCCCATTTCTAGTCAAGTTACTAGCCCTACCAAACATATGTAAATTTCCCTTAGTCCCTTTCCCCTCAAGTAATTCCTTTCTCACAACTGCTAGGTCAAGGCTGCTGTTCTCCATTTTTTGATTATTTGTCTCTTAACCAGGTTTGGGCTGGACAACCCCTAAAAATAGACAGAGGACTGCCCTTTGTAAAGTAGGACACACATCTACTTCCAATATATAGATGCATTAGTAGTAGTGATAGTTTTTACGATGCATTTTCATTCATGGTCATGGATCTCAGAAACACGTTCGAAAATGGGATTGATTTGGGGATTGTGAATCCTCATGAACTGAGCTGAAAGACAATCCACAGTTGAACATAGTGGTGGGAGCAGATATTTTTCTTCATGTTAGTGATGTCCCCCCCCCCCCGGACTCCTCAGATGTGATTCTAATTCTGCCCTATATGTTGTTTGACTCAGAGACGTCTTTCCCATAGGGCTTAGTGGTGCATCGCGCCAGGGCGCAGAGCTCTCAGGGGCGCCACAGCCAGTGGGGGAGCTGCGCGGCTTTGCTGGCAGCCTCCCCTTTCCCTGCACGCCCACCGCTGCACCCTGCCAACTATATGGCTAGCAGGCATGCAGCTTCCTTCCCAAGCCTCCGTGGGGATCGCTCTCCCGCAGCGGCATGGGGGGAGTTGCACACACACATACCTGTGGCTGGCAGTACGCAGCTTTGCCCCCACCCACTACCCGTAGTAAATTGGGGCGCTGGGTGGATATTTGCACCCCAGCGCCGCATCTGCTAAAGACAGTCCTGGCTTGACTGCTGCTGCTTCAGATGCACAGGTCATACTCTGGCACAATTTCCATGGGTCCATCACTTATCTCCTCCTTTTTCTTTCTTTAAGCTATGCCAGTTGTGCCACAGCCCCTCCCCCCGTTCCTCCCACTTCATTTGATAGGAACTATTCCTGGGTTCCTTCCCTACCCCTCAAAAATGGAAAGTCACACCCTTCTGATACATGAATTTTGTCTTCTCTCCTCTGGAGGCCTGTATGCTACGTGAATGACGTGGTGCTAAATTGACATTTGAGAGGCATACTGACATTTCCAGAAGAAAAATGCTGCTGTAGAAGTGTCATTTATTGTGACAGATGGGGATTTTAGCAAATTAGGTATTGTAAACTGAAATGAGAAAGAAAAAAAACAACGACCCAGAAAAATATGTAAATTGCAAGCAGACGTTTTAAACGCTCCCAATTACAGAACTTGTTTCAAAATGTAAACCAACTTTCTGATAAAAGATTTAAGCCAATACACATAATCAGCAGAACTTGCTCCAGTGCTTCAAATGGATTTGGTGGCATTTAAATCAGCCTACAAACTTTTTTTTTTTTTTTTGTAGAGAAAAATATGCAAAAAGAGATCAGATTAGGTCTATTCAGATTTGCTGTCTCAGGATGTCAGAATATAGGTCAATGCTGGACTTTGGGCTATCAAATTTCAGCAGTGTCCTTTGTGGGCCGAATCCAGGAAGCCTAGGAGTGCAACTCCACCTATGGGATACTCCACTAGAGAAGTAGGAAGATCTTTTTTGTCACTACTTCCTTCCCCCTGCACTATCCCAAATCTGCCCTGAAGTATTGGAGTACCCTTTGGAATAATATGGGAAAGCTTCAGGCAGAATTGACAAAAAATCATTTCCCTTTCCTTGTGGGGTGGGGGACGGATCTGGCACTGGATCACAGTCTCTTCTGCAAATGCCAACCCCTACAATGGAAGAACAGGCCTGGATTCAGTCTATAGTCTGAATACAGCTATTGTATTTTTTTTCTTTTAGAAATCTGGAAGCTCGTTGTTTAGTAAGGGAACTTGGTTTAAACTAAACTGAGTGTTTAGTTTGCATGGTTTGCCTCCACATATGTGTGTGTTTAGAGCTGGAACACATGGTCAGCAGGACCCAAGACAGCACCCTATTTCACTTCAGACTGGTAGTGGATCAAATATTCTTTTAAAAGAGGAACATTTCTCAGGAGTCAAAGTGCTAGAAGCAAACTTGTTTACCAGCTCCCAATGCATTATGAATAGGACTAATTTGATCTCTTTTTGCATTCTTTTTGCCCTGTGCATATAACTATATAACCTATGGTCTTAAAGGTATCAGATTATAGTTACAAGACCCTTTTGGGGTGTTAATGCTGTGATCCTTCCATCTTAGGCTCAGGTTGTGTGTGTGTGTGTGTGTGTGTGTGTGTGTGTGTGTGTGTGTGTAGACAGGACAGACTCCACTCCACCTCACTTGTGAAGGCAACATGAACCCTGGAACCCTGGAATCTTGCACTCAGAGATTGGGGTGGTGTACAACATGTTGTTGTTGTTGTTATACTAGTTAATTCCTTGTTACTCAAAGGTAACCCATTGCCTCTTTTGAATCTTTTTCTTAACTGACAGGTATTGCTACCTGAGTTTTCTCTTCTTTTTATTTATCATTTTCATAATTGACATCATCAAAAAATAAAACATCTGCCAGGGAAGGACGTGTCTGAGGGCTTAAGCCGCTGTTGCGTGATGTGTGTATGACCAACCTACATACCATTAGAACAACCCAAGACTACTCTGACTCATGCCTGGGGAGCTACTTGAATTGCCAAACTAGTCCTCCGGCCTGGATCATTCACAAGTGTTGGTCCATACTGTTTGTCAGGCACCGCAGGCAACCAGGAGAGAGGGTGGAGGCAGAGCCGCCATAGCGTGGGAGGGGGGAAGAATTAAATCCTCTCGTTTCTCTTGAGGTGCTCCAGATCTAGATTACAGATATGAAAGGCAATGCTCTTTGGAAATGGAAGGGTTAAAATGATACCCAGAGAGGGGGTAGGGAAACATTGGGAATAACTTTCTGACAGTAAGAGCTGTTTGATAATGGAACAGAATGTAAGAAAAACAATGGGGCCTAATTTGAACAGTAGAATGTCTGTCATCTGGTGGGCGGGGCTTCAGTGTTGTGCTCTGGAATTGGCCCCTCCCTTTGGGTGTTCAGTTCAGTTCAGTTCAGTTAGAGAGGCCAACTGTCATTCTCTCCTCACGTTCAGGGGCGCGGACTTAAATAAGCTCATGAATATGCAGATAAAGTGGCGCCGCCTCCTCGTGAGCGAATAGGGGAGAGCGTGCTGCGCCTATTAATCAGCTCCGAAGGAAATTGGGTGGAGCTTTTGCTCGGGAGGGAGGGCAGGAGGCATGCAGCCCGACCCTGTGCATTTTGGGCTGGGGGAGGGGCGGCGGTGGCGCTCTGCTGGAGGGGCGCCCGAGATTATTGGGGGCGGAGCCCCCCCCAAACGAATTTTTGAGGGGGCTCGGGCCCCCTCAGGCCCCATGGAGTCAGCGCCTATGCTCACATTTTAGTTTAGTCTCAGATAGTAGGTTACCATGTTACAATTTTCTTTATTATTAAAGCTTTGCTTAACATATACGTGAGCCGATTACTTTGCTGAAAGAAAAGCAACTCTGCTGAAGACTGGTGGGATATTCTAAACTTGAGTGAGTGAGGGGATATTCCCAGTCTGACAGGAGGATTAATTCATTTCTTTTTAAGAATGGCAGATCAAGTTAATGGATTATGCCAAAATGGCTAAAATGACCCAAAGAATCAGAAATCAGGAAGACCAAAATTTTAATAAGGAATGGTGAAAACCTATTTTAAAAACCATTGTAAACAGTTAAAATCGTTAGTAGGATTGGAATATCACTTGTAGCTTAATGGTGAATTTTGGACGCAATGGAGATGTAATAGATTTGGATTATCATAAAAGATGCAGGAGGAAATGGTTAACAACCGGACCCACAAAGGGGAGGAGGGAAGTCCAAGAGATTCCTTGGAATCTTGTTTTTATTTTGTTTGTTTAATATTTGATTGTAAAATTTTAATCTGCTTTTTTTAAAAAAAAAAATTATTTAAATCACCTCCACCCTCCACAACACAGACAACCTCGGAAAGTGGTGATTCTCCTTCATTGGAAGTTTCTAAGCAGAGGTTGGGTGGCCATCTGTCAGGAAGTCTTTAGCTATGTTTCCCTTGGGGTCCCTTCCAACTCTACAATTCTGCGATTCTGTGAGTCAGACCACAGAGACAAAAATTTCTAGATCAAGGTATGCAGGCTGTAACCAACTACCAAAGCTGCTGAACAACATTATTATTATTATTATTATTATTATTATTATTATTATTATTATTATCATCATTATTATTATTATTATTATTATTATTAAATTGATACCCCGCCCATCTGGCTGGGTTTCTCCCATCACTCTGGGCGGCTTCCAACAAAATATTAAAAATACAATAAAACATCAAACGTTAAAAACTTTCCTATCCCATCTTCACCTGCGGAAAATCAATAGCTGTTCCACTGTTTTGTTTTGTGTTTTTAAAAAGTCAGATCTTCCAAGATGTGTTGTGGGGAGAGAGGAGGCAAGGAAAAGGGAGAAGAATCACAACATCATGAAGCTAACCCAGCAAAAACTGGATGAACAAAGCCTTGCTCATTCATAGTCAATACCCGGTCTGGAAGAAGTCTGAGAAATTGTTCTGCTAGAAAGATGAGCAGGTGTGCTTAATTGTTGAGTGGGGGGGCAGGAGGGGGCATTATTTGTCTTTTTAGCTGTCTAATAACTTTAGCATAAGTCTGGAAGAAAACACTGTCCTGGAATGGGAAAAGACTGAGTTCTGTGGAAAGGAATCTGATGAAGAAAACCTCGAACAGAGGTCCCCCTGCAGCCTCAGCAGATCTCTGGAGGAAAGTGCTTGAAAACTCTTCCTGGGTGCCCCATCTCAAGGCTTAACAAGGGAATTCAAAATCCTGTTAGTTTCATTCCTAATTATGTTACAACAGCGCAGCGTGGAAGAAAATCTCGCTATTGGCAATTTGCTGTGCTAAGCTGAAAACTGAGTTGCCCAGAATTGCCACATTTGAACTGTAATGTGCAGCTTCAGAAAACACTGCTCCTGCCTCCGTTCCTCACCCCACAGCTGCCAAATTCCACAGAGCGCCTCATCTCATTCAAACCCCTTTACAACAAATCTGTACCATTTCTATTTAAGAAACGAAAGGTCAAACTTTAGCTGCATCTTTGAAATCTGAGATTAACACTGTTTTCTCATTTTTAAGTGAGCACCAGTAATGGGGAGGGGATGCTGATCTGGGCTGAGGCCGCAGCATGGGGAGAGTTAACCCTTTATGTTGTGATATTTTCCTACTGGAAAAAACTCCCCCCCCATTTGCAACTTTGGAGACAAACAGGTGGATGAGATGATTGGGGGGAAGCATAACTCCTCCTCCCTCTACATCATAATCCTGTTCAAAATGAACATGCAATAGCCAATGGGGTGGTGGGAATAAGAAAAACTTAGGAGTCATGGTTAAAGTGAAATCTATTCTGATCCTAACAACCCATTGAGACAATTACAATCAGTATCTTTCGTGTATCTGACTCCTCTCTTCTGCTTTAATGTCAGAAGTGTTGATTTCACTGGAATGAAGCCCTCTTATTCTAATTTGCCCATCATAAAAATGGGAAACAAACAACTTGGCCAAAACAATCCAGCAAGCAAGTGTCATTTAAGCCCAGTTTCCCTACATCCAAGTCCATCACATTGAATCCTTTGTGGGATTGATACTGATGCAGCACAGAAACCATTGCAAACCTACAGCAATGCTAGAAGCTGGAACTTGGATAGGCAGCATTTGTCAGCCTGATGTTTACTAAACTCCAGATGTTTCGCTTGTTGGGAATGAGGGGGTCTAAAACATCTGGAGGGCACTGGGTTGGCAAAAGCTGCAGATGTGTGCCGGGAGAGAATAGCTGCTTCCTCTCATTAGGAAATAATTTTTAAGATGTCCTCTTTTGGGGGGGGGGAGTGAAAACAAATAAAGGGTCAGAGGGAGTAAGTGAGCAGCTGGCAGAAGGACAGAGGAGTGTGACAGGAGCATCAGGCAGTGAGTAGATGAAAAGGAAGAAGAGGGCAATGGCAGGTGCGCTTAACAGCCGGTGGTTCAGATGCCTGCATTACAGTAAGTCGCATTCTCTTCATATGTCACACATTTGGTATTGTTACGAGCAGCAGGGAAGCTGCTTCAAAAGAACTTCTCCCCCCCTTCCCTCCACCCACTTTGCTTGCCACTTGATTTCTCTTCCTCCCTACAGATGACAAAGGTCACAGTCAGAGAGTTCTGCCTTTGCTAATAAGTTTCTGAAACGCAGTTCACTTCCCAACCTGACTTCCCCGCACAGACATCTGCAAAGGACAGAACTATTAGCTTGTCTACAGATGGGATTTGGAGAAATGGCTGTGATGTCAGAGGCAGACGCAGCTCTGAGATTCAATGGATTGATCGAGGTGCAGTAGATTCAAGGGCAAGCTGACATATCCTCCGGTCCTGACAGGTTTCTAAGTGGGAAAGGAAAAGTAGAAGAGGTTGTAAGAGAAGCCTGGGTACATCCTCTGGATGTTACAGGGTGGCTGTTTGCTGCTTTCGGCAGGCTGCCATTCATTACTAGCTACAGGCTATAGCACCAGGAGGCCAGTGCTGCAAATATAGCTTTATTAAAAATGCACCACCATAAATGACAGGCTATGAATAAATGCTTGTCACCTGGGAAATGTGCCATGGAATAATAAGCTGAATGTTTGTGCATTAGTTTTGTTTGGAGACAGCAGCTCAGACTCTCTTCTAGCACTCGTTTGGGCAGACATGGCGTCAGAACTTGGCATCCTTAGGCAGTTATCCTGGTCCAGGCAGAGCTCACTGCTGAAGTCTCTTCTTGTGTACACTGTGGAGACCACCTTGAGCTCCTTGAAGGAAAGGTGGGGTCTAAATGCAATTTAAAAAAATTTTCAGGTAGTGGGGTGGTGATTTCCTACTGGATGTGTGGTATTTAAGAAGCGGGGGGTGGCCAACTTAGAATAGAAAATAAAGCGTGGGAATGAACACAAATACACTGAAGCTGACAAAACAGAGAATCCTGCAGAACCCAAATATAGTAGTGCTTGTGGATGCTAATTACATTTGTCTCTAACACATCTGTTCAAGAGCTATGTTGTGGAGGCATTGTGATAATTAGGAATTTTACATAAAAACCAAACCAAAGTGTCAATGAGAATGAATTGTGTGTATACGTGTCTCCCACTCACCACCCTATAGCTTAAACTGCAGGAGCTATGACAACAATATAGCTCCTTTAAACACAGAAGCTTAGATCTGTAAAGCTCGAACTAGTGGAGCATTTAAAAAGAGCAAAGACACTTGGATGGCAATCCTACGCCCATTTACCTGGGAATAAGTCTTAATGAACTCATGGGATGCAGTGGTGCTTAGTCCTGAGTAGGAGTTGGGGAGAAATTCAATTCAGTTTGCCTTTAAAGGCAATTGTATTAAATTTGCACTTTCTAAAACAATAGGATTGGTGTTGATCCTAGTTGGTGCTGACCCATGACAGGGCCTTTTCAGTGGTGGCTCATGCACTGGCTGGCCTAGTGAAGAGCAAATCTGTTAACATGACAAAAGGAGTTGATGGGCCATCTAAGGAATCCTGCGGCCTGGGGAGAAAGATGTTGCCAAGGTGTTGGGTGGGGTGGGTGGGTTTGAAGTGATAGGAAAAGAAAATCTCAAGCAAGGGTTTCTGGGAAGAAGGGGAAGAAGGAAGACTGTGATCCATCTTGGGCAGACTGGCTGGGAAAGATGCTTTGAACTCTGTGGCTGTAGGGGACAAGCCCCTCTTGAAATGACCATGCTGTAAGTTGTGGACTTGCTCCACACAGACTGAAGGTATAAATAGGTGAATAAACCATATTTCTTAAAGCTACAACAGTTTCCGCCATGTCTCAATTGTCCAAAGGACCACAGACCCTAGGTATGTGCCTGGAACCTCATGGACTCTTACAACAGCTCAGCAGAGAGAGGGGGAGGCACCCAACTTTTTAATAATATATTTCACAAAGCAATTACTATGTTCTTCATGACCACCAGACAGATCCTCACATTTACCCTTTGTGATGCTTTCTGCGCATTCACTTGAATTCCGCAATGCCCCAAACCACACTTTTATCCACTACATTTGTTGTTGTTTTCTTCGGGACAGCACATCAAACCTGGAGTTGGTGCGGCCTGCAAATCGCTTGTGGCGAAACCTGATCAACTCCACTGGAGCTGCTGGAAGCCGCCTGGCCGGCATGGAGTCTGTGCTGCTCGCCGTATCCATGGATCAGTGATAATACTGATCGACAGGGATGCCTGAGCTTCGAGCCAAGTTGCTGTGTTTTAAAGGCTTGGGGGCTTACTGCCATCTGTAGAAAATCAGCCCATATAGGTATTATATTGCCGTAGGTCCTTCCCCCGCCTGACTTCCTTCCATGGTTACCAGGCAGGCTCTGCTCTTCCATCAATTGCTGCTGTTTTGTACAACAGCAGTTGAAAAGCAGTGATACCCGCAGGGCACAGCCCCATCAGGCTTCTCCCTTAGAATCCCCCTGTGTTCCAGCCAGCCCTGTTTGAAGCTCCTCAGGCAACACAGCTTCAAACAGCTTCCCTAGAGAAATCAGCACTGCTGTTTAATAGCAGGCCCTGTTCCGGCTCCCTCTTTCTTTGGAGTGTTTATTTCTACAGCCGAGTGACACTGCTGCCCGTCGACAACAAGAGGCTGTAATGGGTATCCTGAGAGCTATTGAACTAGATGGCGTTTCAGGATGCAATGACAATAACCACTTGAGGATGACTACAAATGGTCTCATTATGCATTTGCATCCAGGCTTTGAACCCTGGAATCAGTGTGCAGGATTCTGCGGCAACGCGAATGCTTCCGGACTTTCCTTCTGGGAAATGCAGGAGTATTTTTTTTTCTGAGGGCAGCCTCCAAGCAATGTCCTCATTTTGTGGAATAAAGCTCTGCTTGCTGCTGCCATGGCTCCCTGAGAATGCGTGTGCCACCTGTAGTCTTTATTTCATCAAATTTGTACACTACTTGACTGAAAGAAAGGAAAAATAAAAGTGGTTTACAAAAAGAATTAATAACATCATCAGTAAAAAGAGTGAAGAACAGCTATTTAAAACATACCAAAAAAGAACGGCAATGAATGAGCAGCTAAAAACAGATGAAAACGCATGTCAACATTTCACCTATCTGGATAGGCTGACTTAAATGAAAATGCTTTTTAGAGCACCTGCCTGATGTCAATAGGCAGGGAGTTCCAAAGTTTGGGTGCTGCCACATTAAAAGATCCATTTCTTTCAAATGCAGAACAAGGTTTGTTTGTGGCACCTCTAAGAGTGCCGGTTCTATGGATTGAAGCGGTCAAGTGGGTTAAGGCGATCTCACAGGTCCCCAAGTTGTTAAAGGCTTTATATACTAATAGTAAGTAACACCTTGAACTTGGCCTGGTAGCAAATCAGCAACCGGCGCAGATCTCTGAGCAGAGGTGTTATATGCTGACAGTGTCTCAGTCCTGCTGGCGATAATGTCGCAACATTCTGTGCTAACTGCAGCTTTTGGATCAAGCACGGCAGAAGCCCCACACAGAGCACACTGCACTAATCCCGTCTTGAAGTAACCAGTGCATGAATTACTGTGGCAAGGCTCTGAGTATGCTTGTTTGTTTGTTTGTTTGTTTGTTTGTTTGTTTAACTTATTATTATATATTTATTTATCACCCTGCCTTTTTCCCTGACAGGACTCAAGCAGGCATACACATGAAAATGAGAAGCACTGAAAACAATCATTATAAAGCAATTAAATGTTGTTAGAAGTAATACTCTATCCAGTGGTACCTTGGGTTAAGTACTTAATTCGTTCCGGAGGTCTGTTCTTAACCTGAAACTGTTCTTAACCTGAAGCACCACTTTAGCTAATGGGGCCCCCCGCTGCCGCTACGCCACCAGAGCATGATTTCTGTTCTCATCCTGAAGTAAAGTTCTTAACCTGAGGTATTATTTCTGGCTTAGCGGAGTCTGTAACCTGAAGCGTATGTAACCTGAAGCGTATGTAACCCGAGGTACCACTGTACATATATAAAAGCAAAGTTATGCAAATAATTACAATAAAACATTGTGGCAGCAGCCCTTTCGGTCCAAAGCAGTCAGCCCCCAAAAGCGCCTTTCCTCAGGGATCGCCTTGTGTCTCTGATCCCTAAAGCCCACACTCCTGTACCACTGAGGCCCCTTCCATGCCCATCTGCGCACCATATGGGAGCATACCGGGGGCAGCTAAAAAAGAAACAGAGCAGACTTGAGTTTGCCTGGAAACTTTCAGCTTTATTGTTTCTTCAGGCTGTTCTCCACTTTACCTTTCCATCTCTTGTCAACTCAAATAAATCCCTTATGTCTGAAGCCCTTGGAAAGGGGTGGTGGTGGCTGGGGGGGGGGGGTAAGGCAAGAAATGTACTGAAACTGTGGTTGTTTTAAAACATTCAGCTACCATTAGTCAGTCATGTACACAGAGTAATAATCTTGCTAAGATAAACTGCTGTCAGCATCATTGTGCTGTTTCACAAATTGCTCTCACCGTTTTCCCAAGAAGCCTGACTAAAAATAGCCAGTGACAGTGATAAACGAGGCTGAGTGGAAACGCTGTTACCAGCGTGGCTCCCCTCGTGCTAGGAATCGCTACCAGGAATTCAAAATACTGTACAACTTTACAAAATGCTTGCAAAAGTCATCACGAGAAAGGATATTCGCAGAGAAGGCTGTGCCATTTGTCTTTGGTGGGGGATAACTAGTGCTTTTTTTCTGGGGGGACGCATACCCCTAAACATTTTGTGAATCTAAGCTTGGCCTCATTGAGAGACAGTATTTCAATATGAGTAGGAAAATAAGAGTACTCCTAAACATTTTTTTAAAAAAAGCAAAAAAGCACTGGGAATAACTAACATTAAAAAGGCCCTCAGCACACCCTCTATAGCCAAAATGAAACACCAGTGCCTCGGCCACATCCTCCCGCTGCGGATCCAAGAACAGTCTCCAGCCTGCATATGCGTCACATTCATTTGCTCCTTCTGAACAACAATATGCGCAAATGCAAAAAGAAGTATCCAGTGACTTCCTTTGTTGAGACTAAGTTTCTAGGTAGAATGAACCACAACCATTTCATTGTGCTGCTCCTCTAGAGAATCTAGTGATTCACCCAGCAATTCAAGGGGTTTCATTTCACAAACTCTCACATGGTGATGGATGAGCCTCTCAGTTTCTCATTTTTTCCCATTTAAGTTCATTCACATTTCCCATCAGTTATTCTTAAAAATAATAATAAATCTTTATGAAAATTCATCAGCTGGGAGAAATCCCACCTGACCTTCTGAGCTTAGGTGGACCAATCAAGGTGGGACTTTGGTCTTTCAAATTGCAGTGGCACCCTGTGCAAAGACAAAATTGGGAGACTGTCAGGCTTCAGGGAATCTGACCCCCCTCCCTCACAGCAGGCTGCCAGTAATGGAAAAAACAAGAAGCTCTTACCAAGGTATTTTATTCAATATTCAGAGAGAGTTGTAGGATGTCACCTCTTGGATGTCACCTCCGTCTCTCCTGTTATACATCATCCCTGCATCGGCTGATCTGTGCTTTCTGCCTCTGAGCTTTCTGTTCTCCTACTCTCAATGCCTGCCGGGTCCTGGGAAGGGGGGTCTGGAATGCTTTCCAAAGACACTGAGTCTGTCAGCTGTCTCTCCCCTGGTGTTGCTTCTTCCTCCTGCTCCTCTCCCAATATTTCCCAGCCCCCCCCCCTGCAGCCTCTGAACTATGACCTTCTGCAAACCACTGATCTAAATCTATACTGTCTTCCTCTTCTCTGGGAAGTGCAGGAGAAGGGGGGGGGATCTCCACCATTCCTCCTCTGATGCCCAGTCCCTGACAGTGACCCTCCTTGTCTCTCACCTTCCACTCTTCTCAGGTTGCTACATCATAGTTGCCATGCCCTGCTGCACCCATTAGGCTCGATGTCCAGTGCGGCAGGACAGGTTACACTGCCCTAAATCCACCTCTGGACAAATGGTCTGTCTATGCAGGAGTGGGGAGCCACATCAATATTTGATATTTATTTACTTAATTTCTGTAATAGCTTCCAGACAGCAGTGTCATCGGCACAAGGGGACAGCAGAGGCAATGTGAGTGTGTGAGTGAAGCCAATCTGACACTCCCAAAGGTGCATCTGCATGACCCTGACTCCATTGCTGTCCCATCCCTCCCTTCTTGGCAAGTAGCAGCAGCAGCAGCAGCGTTGGTCGTGCCAGAAGACTTTTGCTCCATCTCTGCCCCACTGAGCAAGCCGCTCCTGTGTCTCAGTAGAAGTCAGCTCCCTTTGTGCCTGTGACTTTTATGCCTATAGTAAGGGCACATCTAATTAGCTACAGACTAAACGGCCCTAGAGTTGAAATCAGCAAAATTGCTGCACAGATAAAGCAGACTATTGTGCCTTTAAGGCCTGGACACTGATGGATTCCCCAACCTAACTCCCAATTTTGTTTCTCTATCAAAAACAAAACCCCTGGGTACTATTCCAGGAAGCTTATTTACTCTTCCTGATTTGATCTGAGAGTTTCTTTATAATAAAGGTAAATCTAAAGAAAATAGTTTCCGGCAGGAAACCTACTTTCTTTCTTTCTCCTCCTCCTCCTCCTCTTGGCCTGTGTTTCCCATCACAGCCTACTGAATTTCAGCAGAGGAAAAAAAAAAGAAGAAGATTAAGATCACCCCATTCATATTCCATTCTTCTTAAATAGTTTTGTTGTAGTAGAAAGCCAGAATCCTCTATTCTCTTGTTCAGTGTGTTTAGCCCTCCTGCCTCACAGCCCCCCACCCTCCTTTGGGGCTTGATCACTGATTTCACTTTTAGATAAGGTCTCTTGACGTAATTTTTTTTAACTGCTTTTTTTTTTACTATATCCATTTTTAATACATATATTTTTAAATAGAATAACGTATTTTGAAAATGTTGCAACCTGCCTTGCAATCTCATGGGGAAGGGGCATGTAAGAAATCTAATTAGTAGCAGTAGCCAGACTACTTTTATTGCTGTTTGCCAGCTGCTTTTAATGGGTATGGAAAGTCCTATGAGGAAAGGGTGAGGGAACTGGGTACATTTAGCCTGGAGATGGGAAGGCTTGGGGTGGGGAGACATGAAAATGCTCTTCAAATACCTGAAAGGCCATCACACAGAAGAGGGCCTGATCTGCACCATACATTTAAAGGAGTTTCCTATCACAGTCATGGCTCCCCCCAAAGAATCCTGGGAAGTGTAGTTTGTAAAGGGTGCTGAGAGTGGCTAGAAGACCCTTGTTTTTCCTCAGGGAGTTACATTTCCTAGAGTTGCCTGGGAAGAGGAACCACCCTGAATAGGGCTCTCCTAAGAACTACCAGCAATTTTACCAAACTAGTTTACTGATTGTGGGCTCATTCGTTGTACAGTGGTACCTCGGGTTACATACACTTCAGGTTACATATGCTTCAGGTTACAGACTCCGCTAACCCAGAAATAGTACCTCGGGTTAAGAACTTTGCTTCAGGATGAGAACAGAAATTGTGCTCCGGCTGCACAGCAGCAGCGGGAGGCCCCATTAGCTAAAGTGGTGCCTCAGGTTAAGAACAGTTTCAGGTTAAGAACGGACCTCCGTAATGAATTAAGTACTTAACCCGAGGTACCACTGTATCCTGTATCCTACACATTTTTTGCATACTTTTTTCCCTTGAATTTAAATGCAAAATTCAGAGAAGTGCACATTTCTAAGGATCATGACATTTCAGTTTGCATATAGAAAAAATGAACTGATTGAATGTTTTCTCCCTTCCCTGGGGCTTGCTTCTAATTGTAAGTTAGAAGCAAGCCCCAAGTCAAGGCCAAAGTCAGGACAAGACAACAACGTCTGAATGCATGGAGTGTGAAATGTCAAAGGAAAAACACCTTTTTTTTAGTGAACCAACCAGCTTGCTACCATGGCCAAGGGTGTTATAACAGGCAAAAGTCAGATTGTATTTGGAGGCTTGACACATTCAGCAGACCAGCCAAGCTGCCAAGCTAAACTGTCATTTCTACTGCTTATCTAAGATCAGCTGCAGCGATCTGATGGAGGGGTGTAGTCTTGAAGTAAGGAAGCCAATGCAATGAATGTGAAATGGAGTGTAAGCCCCTCACTGGCTACTTATGACACACAGACCTGTGTGCAAAGATGTAATTTTAAATATAATCCCTTATTCCCCCCCACCCCCTGTCTTATTTCTATTTCAGGAAATTTCATACATTTAGCTCCAGCTTAAGGTGCGGTTGAAAGATAACAAAATTATAATGCAGCATGGCCTGGACTAACAGGATGAAGCAGCAAATGGAGGTACAGAACCCAACATTGCTTCAAATACACTTCCTATTCTCAACAATGAACAGTTTTAATAGCTTCCCATTAAAGCACTAAGAAACCCACCAACCAAGAGAAATTTAAAATAGTGTTTGTGTATCATCTATATCTATCTATCTATCATCTATCATCTATCATCTATCATCTATCATCTATCATCTATCATCTATCATCTATCATCTATCATCTATCTATCTATCTATCTATCTATCTATCTACCTATCTACCTATCATCTATGTATGTCAGGCCTAGGCTATTAAAAGTATTAACATATTTAATAAAGCTCAGTTACATTGACAAACTCAGTTACATTGTCCTTCAATAAAAGGACATCTTGAATTGGAATCTCTTTGTGCAAAGCACTCTCCTTTCCTAGGACCCAGAGGAGGTGCAAGAGAAGACACGCCCCCTCTTCTCTTTGGCCACCAAACCCTTGTTGTGTGGAGGGCCTTCCAAAATGTTCTCCTTGAAGACCTCTTGCAACTCCTTTTGAGAATGAATGACAGAAATAATGGATCTGGCAGTACCACTGCCCTGCAGTTCTTTGGGAGCGATGTCCTTGTCCAAACCTACCTTCTAGTTGCCAGTTCAATGTTAATTTCCATGCACCGGGACCAAAGGTTGAAGGAACAGATGCAGCGGCCAGCTCCTTCCCTGTTATCATCCTGCTGCCATTGATGCTCCCTGTAATCACTTCATTGTGAAGTTGCATTTTCTGTAAAGCCAAACAATGAATAATGGATGCAAAACTAAGTGACATTGCGAGTTCATTAGTATGCATATTGTTTGGAATTTGTTTCGGTGGGTGCTCCAAAGCCCCTCTCTCCTCTTTTGTGTTCCTGGCTGCCTTTGCTTCAGGCTCTGTTAATGTTCATTCTCTATTCATTGATTCGTGTCTGAAGTTTTACCTGCATTGTAGGTTATTGTTGTTGTTTGTCGAGGTCTGGCTTAATTTCCTATAGAGAACATTTTCTTTTGCCTCTTGGGGGTGTTTCCCCCCCCTTTTCTTAATATCCTCTTGGAGCGCATTAAAGCTATCCCGCTGGTGCCGTATAATTTGTTTTTTCCAGAAAGAAGAAGAAAAAGAAAGAGCTTACCATGTAGGGCTGAAAACTATTTTTTTTGCTTTCATTTTGTATTTTCAAATAATTCTGCTGGCATCTAGAATATAACACCCTTTTTATTTAGTGCCATGCCTACCTGTGAATTTGCCTGGCCCATAACCATGTGCACACACACACACACACACACACACACACACACCTACCTTGCGGGTTCTCTCCCAGTCCCTTAGGTACCACTGAGTTCGACATGAATAGTTGAAGTTCAGGGTTTTATTCCTTTTGGAAGAAGAGGAGGAAGCTGTCTTTCATGGCCAGCCATATCTGCTTATGGGGTATGCATATTTAATTTGCCTGCATCACCTTCCTCAGAAGAAAAGCTATTATTCTCCAGCAGATTTATAGCAGACAAAACATTTCTAATAATGGCCCTATTTTTATCTCTTATAATGTCTGTCTTCAATGCGCGCACGCACACACACACCTTACTGGTAAAAAGTGTATCATTAGACCTTGCCTCTGGCCATCATTACCGGGGAATAGATGAAATGGGATGGATGTTACAGAAAGTACGGCTGACTACAACTTTTTTTCTCCTCCGCATGCCCTGCTTCCCCCAACCCCAGCACTCTTCCGCTACAGATTACCCTTAGCTGTCATTGAGCTACTAATTGCAAAGGGCTTCTGTTATCTGTCTTTCAGTCATAACATCAATCTTTTGCAGCTTGCCTTCCATAGAAAGTGGCAGCTCAAGAAGATCATGGTGTACCAGCCTCTCACATGTCTACATTTTTAGAGCCCTTGCTAATTCCCTGTATTTGGAGATAGATCGTTGTAGTAGCTGTGGTTATTTTATACAGGATGGAGTTTTTCTTTCCGAGTTCATGGAGGATGATCCACGTCATGTTGGGGGGGGGAGAATGTGTGGTTCCTGCTTCAGGCAGAGATGAGCTAGATATATAAGCTACAATTCAATCATCCAGTGGGTTAGGGTGGTCTGAAGGTCAACTTGATGCCCAAGACTGGATTGCTGTGCATACCTCTACACACAAATCTTAGACTGCAGCCATGTTGTCTATAAGGACGGCTGGGCAAATGTGTCAATTCCAATTTCTTTCAGTTCCTCATTTTCCCAGTCTTAAATTTGGTTCTCCATATTTTCACACCGGTTTGTGATTTATTTATTTAAGTACAGTGCAAATTTCTCCTTATATACACATTTTTGTACACAATTTTTCCTACTGTACTCATTTTTGAAAAGCAATTTCACCTGACATAATGCATTTTTAAATGTTATTTTCACTAATCTATGCATTCACAGACACACTTTACCCTAGTGGATGCTTTTTTTTTTTTTTTTTTGGCAGATTCCTTGGCTAGAAAACTCCATTGCAAAATTCAGATTTCAAAGGATGGCTGTGTTTCAGATCACATATTAGGTAAGTTTACCTTTAAATGCAAACTGGATTGACTGCTTCTCCCATCCCTAGTTACAAATCAATCAGCCAGGTATCCAGAAGTCAACATCCCCAGAGTTTGGTTGCCATCTACATCTGCATGCACAGATCCTAGACTCCAGCTACCTGCCACTGGATGAATCCCAGCTGTTCTCCATACATACCAAGAGGGGTTCTGCTGCCCGTTTAACAGGGAACGTTACCACTCTGAGGCCCTTAAAGCATCTATGGAAGTGCTTGGGGAGGCAGGCAAAAGTAGCATGCTGATTTAAAGCAAAGTCGAATTGAAAACTAAATAGAGCACAGATATGGGCTACAGTGACCCAGTCCACCTTTGGCTGTGTCTTAACCTGACAAGCAAGGCTGCAGATTATCTAGATGAAAATGTATGTGATCCACCCACAGTTCTACAGTTGCGCACCCTCTAATTGTTCATTTTGGGCACCTTCTTGTTAGGACCAGAGCCTATTTGAGCTCTGCATGTTCATTAGGACAGCCCAGCCGAATAATGTGAAAATGCTTCTTCTGAACTGTGCCTAATACAGTCGTAAACACTGCCAAGCTGTTCTAAGTGATTTTCCAGTTAAGTTACTCCCTTCCATTCCCCAGTAACAAACATACACACATGCACAAGCACCAAATTATCCCTCAGCCTCTCAATCTGTTTGATTGTTTTCTTTGTTCGGGGGAAGCATTTAAGAAAATAAATGTCGACATTGAGCTCCTGCTGCAATTAAAGTGCTGGAACTTGGCTCCTGTGAGCTCCGCTCTATTATGAAGCCTTGTCCATTGATTCTTAAATTGTACACTAATGAACCCATCAATTCATCACAGCATTTCTATTACCCGACTGCTGTTGTGGGATCCAGCGCGGCTGTGTCTGGAGGGATCGGGATAGTCTGTTGCTGCTGGTCCTACCAGTGAAGCCATCAATGTCTCCATATTGTTCAGAATCATGACTCCAGGGCATAATATGCATCTTGCTCCCCTTTAATACTTTTCAATGCATTTGGGGATCGGATTGGGGCCAGGGGGGGGGGAGAGATATCCTTCATTGGCTCATCGTGGTCAAAACCAGGGGTCCTATTTATTAAAAAGGATTACGTAAATTCTATAGAAAAAATTACTTTTAATTGATGTGCATTATTCAATGCATCTTACAATAGTTAAAACTGCAATATCGAAATAAAACAGCAATATTGAATTGAACATAGCAGAGGCAGGTGTAGCAAATGAAATGTAGCCTTCAGATAAGTTATTATCATCCTGGCAAGGCAAAAGGATGGTGAAATTAAGTTTAAAGTGTTCAGTAGGCAACCAGTGTTGGGGCCACCTAAGTTTAATGGTTCTATAGTATTGGTGCTGCCACTAAAAAGGCCCTATCTCTTATCTCAGTCAACTATACTTCCACTGTAGGTAGTACAAAGAATCACTTGATTTTATGAGTAGATAGGCTTGAACCAGCTTAGAAAGATAAAAATGATTAGTGTTTTACTTTAACGCTGTGGATGTGCAAAACACACTTAAGGCTAACTGCCACTAGACTTACTATTTATTATTCATAAGATAAGATAAGACACCCCCCCCCCAAGGGACACGGGTGGCGCTGTGGGTTAAACCACAGAGCCTAGGACTTGCCAACCAGAAGGTCGTGGTTTGAATCCCCGTGACGGGGTGAGCTCCCGTTGCTCGGTCCCTGCTCCTGCCAACCTAGTAATTTGAAAGCACGTCAAAGTGCAAGTAGATATATAGGTATCGCTCCGGTGGGAAGGTAAACGGCGTTTCCGTGCACTGCTCTGATTCACCAGATATCCTGGCCACATGACCCAGAAGCTGTACACCAGCTCCCTCGGCCAATACAGCAAGATGAGCGCCGCAACCCCAGAGTCGGCCACAACTGGACCTAATGGTCAGGGGTCCCTTTACCTTTACCTTTAAGATCCCCCAAAGCTGCAATCTCCTCTACAATCTGTGGGGCTTTCTTCTGGTTTTTTAAAAAATTGTTAGAATCAGTGCTTTAAAAAAATGTTTAGGGGTACTTCCATTTTGACTCAAGAAAATCACCATTTTATAGTTCAAATTGGCAAAAAAAAATACTGCCCCTCAATGAGGCTAAACTTTCATCAGTAAAATACCACACATCCACATTCCACACTCCTTCACACATTAAATGCTCGCTTCCATCTGAGACTTATGGGACACCGTGACAGTAAATAAAGCCGTCATCAGGGGTAGCAACAGAACTGACGATTCACTGTGCTAGAGAAGAAACTAAACATTTTTAAAAAAAAAATTAGTTTCTTCTCCTGTTAGATTCACAAAATGTTTAGGGGTATGTGTACCCCTGCGTCTCTCCAGAAAAGTGCACTGGTTAGAATCATTAAGTTTATTGGGGTGTATATCAAAAATCAGGCCTGACTGAACACTTAAAGTACAGTGGTACCTCAGAAGACAAATGCCTCGCAAGACGAAAAACGCGCAAAACGAAAGAGTTTTCCGTTTTTTGAGTCGTTTCGCAAGACGAATTTCCCTATGGGCTTGCTTCGCAAGACGAAACGTCTTGCGAGTTCTTGCGAGTTCGTTTCCTTTTTCTTAAAGCCGCTAAGCCGTTAATAGCCGCTAAGGCGCTAAGCTGCTAAGCCGTTAATAGCCGCTAAGCTGCTAATAGCCTCTAATAGCCGCTAAGCCGCTAATAGCTGTGCTTCGCAAGACGAAAAAACCGCAAGACGAACAGACTCGTGGAACAGATTAATTTTGTCTTGCGAGGCACCACTGTATCTGAAAGGACTTTGTGTTTCCCATGAAACTAAGAGCACTGCTCAGGCATTCCTAGTAAGGAGGAAGCCCCTTGTTCCAGGAAAATATTGTGCAACCTCCCATTGCTGATATCACTGCACTCCACCTGCCTTGGTCCCTGATCAGTTGCTTTCGTAACTCATGACGCTGTTCCCTTACAGTGAGGGTGAAAGGACTTAAGTGGAACCACAGAAGAAAAAGGCTGTCATTGGCAGCAGCTTCTCTGGATATTTTAAGCAGTTTTAATAGCACAGGAGATTAATGAATATATGATGCTCTCTAACGCTGTGTCATAACATTGGTCCATCAAGTCCAGGGCTTATCTGCTGTTTCTGGCAGTGGTCTTTGGAGTCTGAGGGAGATGTTTTTCCACTAGCTCTGATATTTGGGGTCCTTTTAGCAGGGTATACACGGCATGTAGGCTACCACAAAGCTATGATACAAATAACAAATATTTCCTACCTCCATCACTTCCCATGGTTCATGTCGGCTATCAATTTCAGGTATCATGATGGACATGCTAGGCAACCTGACTCTAAACAAATCCAAGATTTCTTTAAGCATTAAGTCAGATATTCCAAAATGTAGTGTAGTCTAGCGTAAAAGCAGCTGGCATTTTTACCTTCTGTGAAAGAGTGTGGTATCTAGATGCTGCTGGGTTTCAATTTGCAACAGTCCAAGTCAGCATTTATTTATTAAATAAATTTATTAAATTTATTATTTATATATTTGTATACCACCCTTCACCGGAAGATCACAGGGTAGTTCACAACATCGAAACACAAAATGGGAACACACAATACATGCCTTGAAGGAGTGGTTGTTACAACCTTTGAAGGAAGTCTGCAATGAAATTTTGGAGGGGAAAAAGGCACCAGAATCGTGGAAAGAAGCGTATATTACACTCATACCGAAAACAGAGACTGAAAAGACTCAGCTTAAGAACTACCGCCCTATATCATTACTTAATGTGGATTACAAAATTTTTGCAGACATTTTGGCAAAAAGATTGAAAAAAGTATTGGTGGAAGAGATTCATAAGGACCAAGCAGGCTTTCTCCCAAAAAGACACTTGTCAGACAACGTGAGGAACATAATAGACATTTTAGAATTATTAGAGGCGAACATAAACACTAAAGCAGTTCTGATATTTGTGGACGCGGAGAAAGCCTTTGACAATATCTCTTGGAGTTTTATGAAGAAGAATCTACATGGGATGGGGGTAGGGCAAGGATTTGAGAATGGTATGGGTGCAATATATTCAGAACAAAAGGCTAAACTAATTGTAAATAATGTGATAACGGAAGAATTTAAAATAGAAAAAGGGACACGACAGGGTGCCCAATTTCCCCATTACTTTTTATATCAGTCCTGGAGGTTTTGCTAAACATGATTAGAAGTGACCAGCTGGTTAAAGGGGTTCAGGTCGGAGCCAAACAGTATAAGTTAAGGGCCTTCGCAGATGACTTGGTACTTACTTTACAAGAGCCAGACACTAGTACGAAAAGGGTTTTAGAACTAATTCAAGAATTTGGTCAAGTTGCAGGATTCAAGTTGAATAAACAAAAAACTAAAGTTTTGGAGAAAAATTTAACAGCTATGGAAAGGGAGAGGTTCCAGAATGAAAAAGGGTTGACAGTGGTTAAGAAGGTGAAATACTTGGGGATTAATATGACATCTAAGAATGTGAATTTGTTTAAAGACAATTATGAGAAATGCTGGACAGAAGTTAAAAAGGATTTAGAAATATGGTCAAAATTGAAGCTTTCCTTGTTAGTTATTAAGATGAATGTATTGCCTAGAATGTTATTTTTATTTCAAGCATTGCAAATTCTTGACAAGATGGACTGTTTCAAGAGGTGGCAGAAAGACATTTCGAAATTTGTCTGGCAGGGCAAAAAACCGAGAATAAAGTTTAAAATTTTAACAGATGCAAAGGAAAGAGGGGGATTTGCCCTGCCGGACTTAAAACTGTACTATGAATCAGCAGCTTTTTGCTGGATGAAAGAGTGGCTGCTCCTCGAGAATACAGATATCTTGGACTTGGAAGGTTTCAATAATGTATTTGGATGGCATGCATATCTATGGTATGATAAGGTTAAAGCACATAAAGCTTTTAAAAATCACATTGTTAGGAAAGCATTATATAATGTCTGGATCAGATATAAAGATTTGTTGGAAAATAAACCCCCAAGGTGGCTGTCGCCACTGGAGGCTAAAGCCGTGAAAAAAGTTAACATGGAGGCCAAATGGCCAAAATATTGGGAAATTTTGGAACAAGAGGGAGATAAACTGAAATTACAGAGTTATGAGAGATTAAAGTCTAAAGTACGAGACTGGCTCCATTACTATCAAATAATGGAGGTTTATAAACAGGACAGGAAAATTGGCTTCCAGGTGGAGAAATCAAAACTAGAAACAGAACTGTTAGAACCCAATGCTAAGAATCTGTCAAGAATGTATAACTTGTTGCTGAAATGGAATACACAAGATGAAACAGTTAAATCAGCTATGATTAAGTGGGCACAGGACATTGGTCATAACATTATGTTTGCTGACTGGGAACAGTTGTGGACCACCGGTATAAAATTTACGGCATGTCATGCCTTAAAGGAAAATATTATGAAAATGATCTATAGGTGGTACATGACCCCAGTCAAGCTAGCAAAAATCTACCATTTGCCTGATAATAAGTGTTGGAAATGCAAAGAAACTGAAGGTACTTTTTATCACCTTTGGTGGACGTGCCCGAAGATTAAGGCTTTCTGGGAAATGATATATTATGAAATGAAAAAGGTACTTAAATGTACTTTCCCTAAGAAACCAGAGGCCTTTCTCTTGGGCATTGTCGGCCAATTGGTGTCAAAGAAAGACAGAACTTTTTTTATGTATGCTACAACAGCAGCAAGAATACTCATTGCAAAGTATTGGAAGACACAAGATCTACCCACTCTGGAAGAATGGCAGATGAAGGTGATAGACTACATGGGATTCTGAAATGACTGGCAGAATCCGTGACCAGGGGAAAGAGACGGCGGATGAAGACTGGAAGAAATTTAAAACTTATCTTAAGAAACATTGTAAAATTAAGGAATGCTAAAATGTTGAGGTTTTGGAAAAAAGGGGATTACAGCTGTAAAAGATTAAGTAAAAGAAAAGTTAAGGGAAAATTTGATAAAACCAAGGGGTAGGATTTGCTGAAACAAATTTGGAAATTGGGCTGCAGAAAGGGGAGGTATGGGGAAGTCGGTGAAGTAGGGTTTAAGAAAAAAGTATTCGAAATTATACATGTTTGTTTGTATGTTTGTTTGTTTGTATTGTATTGTGCAATGTTTGTGTTTATAAAAACTGCGAAAAACCAATAAAAATTTTATAAAAAACAAACAAAATACATGCTAAAACTAAACCAAATACAACCTAATATTTTTTTTAATAAAATTTTTATTAGTTTTCCACATTTTGTAGAGACATGACACACACTAATAGACAAAGACAAAAACATGCATAATTTCAAAAATCTTGTTTTCATAAACTTGTTCCTTGACTTCCCCCCACACCCCTTCAAGCATCCCAATTTCCATAATTATATCAGCAATTATTTCTCCTCTTCACCATCTTAGTATAATCTTCTTATACAAAAATTTAGACTCTTTCCTAAGTTGGACTCAGGTTCCCTCCCACCGATTTCCCAGTTTATATTAGATAAAAATATTAATTAAACCAAAAATTCATGAGTGTTATTGAAATTCTATTTCCCCCCCTTCCATCCCCGGTTTGCGTCCCTTCCCAAATATAAGTCCATAATAACAGTTCTTAGCCTGGGTTCCTCACGTCCAAGGCCTTCATATCTCTTTCAGTCCCTCTCCGCCGGTCTTGTTGGTAGTCCTTTATGTTGATCAATAAAACTCGAGGAAGTTCTGTCTCTTTCAAACCAAATCTTCTTTCCACAAGAAAGCTTGAAAACCATTGCTGCAAAAGATTCACAAACCCTTCATCTTTGAGGTGGAGGCCCCAGTCATATTTCTTCTTTATTTTAAGTTCCTGTATTCCAAATGCTCTAGAGGCCTCCTCCTTCATCTTTCTCATCTTTTGCAGATTTGTAATCCATGTTATCCAAGAGTCTTCTTGTTTATACTCCACTAGTGTCACTTCCTGGTTGGTACTTTCCATCTGAGTTTCCTCCTCTCCTTGTTTAGTCTTCAATTCTTGAGATATCTCTTCCAATTCAGCTGTGGGTTCTTTCTTATTCAAATCCTCAGTACATTCAGCAGAGCTGTTTATTCCAAAAGTCAAGGTCATGAGCTGTTTGTTCATAGCTAGACTCTGCTCTTGTAAAATTCCAACCAGCTGGAATGTTTTTTCTAGCTCCGCTAGTAACTTTCCATCCACTGGCATTGTAATGTCTCAGAAATCCCCCTAGAGGGAATCTGATACTTAGTAATCCTTTTTCCAACAGCCCTCTGCCTCGTTAGTTTCTTTGTTTCCAACGACTTTAGTTCAATTGTATCACTTTTAGTCCAGAGGGATCTTAGGTTAAAAGATTTTTTACTTTAAATTGCCCGTTTGACAGTTTTGACAGCTGTCAAACTCCTTTCCTCTTCAGCAGACTTAGAGACAGGACGCTCCCGGGCCCGGGAGGGGGGGTTACACACGACAAAAAGAAAATCTTCTAAAATTCCACTCTTGCACTCCAGCTCAAAACTTGTTTTGTCAAATCGTGAAAGTTAATGTCTTATTAACTCACCCCAAAAGGGTAGGCTCTCCAGCTTAGTTCTCTACCGTTGCTTTAAATCTTCTGCAGGAAGGGGGGTGCGGACTTCCTTTTGACACATCCCCCGGTCGTATCCAATTCAAAGATAATTTTATTTTAAAGTCCAAATCCTCTACTCACGGGTTGCTTCTTTTCAAGTCCGAATTTAAGGAAACAAGTCAGCACTCTTCAGCCATGGCACACGGCTCCGCTCCGCTGGGGTAGCGGTTTACTCTCAGCACCACGCCACTCTCCGTATCCTCTCCGTAGCCTTTAAAAAGGCTCTTCGTGAATCGGGGAGGGCGCTTAAGGTGCCCACCGAGTCACCAGGTCCTCAGGCATCCGTGCCTGAGGTTTTTGAGGGTCCCCGTGTCGCCGTCGCGGCAGGACCCGTCCCCAGCGGAGCCGATTCCCTCCGGAGCTCGGAGGGAATCCGCCATTAGCTGTCCGCGCCAACCCGGAAGTCCCCAAATACAACCTAATAACCCCTTCCCCCAAACACATTTAAAAAGCCATAGAATGTTCAATTGTCATGGGTGATAGGGTACATCACCTTGACTAACATTTCATCTGGGGTAGGAGAAGGCAGTCTGAATGCCCCTCTAGGCTCTGGACAAACAATGATTAAAAACTGTGAACATGAAATATATATTTCGGAACACACATATGCACTTATTTGATTCCATTTATGAAGCACTTCCAATAAGATAATCTCAAAGAGGTGTTTCACAGTAAAACAAAAAACACACATCAACAATTAAAAACAATTCCATATGTAAGCACAATTCCATATGTAGAAGTCATTCAGTATATACAAACAATCAGAAACAATGCTGTATATTAAAACGATGTTTTATGTAAAAACATAGAAGGATACAGCTCAATATCTAAATGCTTTATGCGAATTTTGCTCATTAAAAATAAGTGTGTTACCAAGGTGATTGGAAGAATACCGTTTTAACTCTGTGTGAGGCTGTTCCTTCTGTTTAATGGCTGTAGGCTGGAAGTTTTGTGATTTGTAGTTTACGTCAAAAAAAAAAGGGGGGAAGAATATCAGTCGAGAGGTGATTTAGAGGTTATGATATGCCTGGCCCAAGACTGAATGACCTTGTTGTAACCTTTATCATTCTGTGAGTCTTTAAACTGCTGTGATGTGTATAAAATGACACCTTAGCTTAGAAGCAGTTTTCTGTGGATGACAGCCCACCCTTCCCCCCGTCTGTCACACAATGCACTTGTTCACTGGCTTCAGGAATAGCGTAACATGGCACAGTGTCTGGTTGCTTAATCAGGGATGTTTCCTTTGGATTGAGTAACTGACTGAATAGACACCCAGTGGGGTGGAAAGTCAGCTACTTTGTGCAATAGGATCTTGCATTATTACTATATGAGACTCACACAGAGAACAATTCTTGCAGGGAGGGGGTGATGTGTAGGAGAACATCATGTTAAAGAGGAATTCAAGAGCTGTTAGTATCTTTGATCCCCACGTCCACTCTCATTTTCTCAAGCATGCCAAAAAGCCTCCTCCTAACTCAGAAGGTTTACACTGTTTACTACTCAGAAGGTTTTCTACTGTTCCTTTGCTGCTGTTGCATCCTCCCTATGCCACAACATGATCAACCCCAGGCATCAATGCCATAGGAAGCAGACACAATTTCATCCATACCTTGGCACACAACACAAATTTCGGTGCCAGCAGTAATGGGGCTGGTGTTGCATTTAGCACATCTGCATATAATGCATAAGACTTTAACTCTGCTGAATTGCTGCAGCCAGTGATTTCAATCTGCATGCATTGACAGTCATCCTGTCATAAACATGGGCAGGGAGTGTGCCACCACGTGCGCTCAGATACCCCCCAGTGTTTTAAAAAATGGGGAATCAAGGGAAACAGAGAGATATGCAGGCAGAAGAAAAAGGCTGGAATGGATCTCCAGCTTCTGCATTTTTTTAAAAAAAAGGTCCTCATGAAAATTTATCAACATTTTTGTACAAATTTCTCCTAGTATACACTTTTCCTTAATGTACACATTTTTGCAAAGCAATGTTACCTAATATAATGCATTTTGGTATGTTATTTTCTCTAATGTACATGCTTTCATGCACACCTTACCCTAGTATATGCATTTCTGTGCACATTACATTGCAAAATTTGAGGAACTTTGAATTAAGGACAACTGTGCTTTGGTTCACATATTGTTTCAGAAAGTGTGAGCTAGGTAACTTTGAATTTGAACTGGATCATGTTTCTCCCCCGTCTCTACCACTAAGCTACACAATTTAAACCTAAAAGCAGTGCATGGATCAGAAGGAGGAGAAGGAATAAGAAGTCACTTAAAATGCTACTACATCCTACAAAAACAATTTTCTATCCCTTTGGCCAGTGAGTTATCATAACAGTTTCTGCCACAATTAGATTATTTTGTACATATATACATTTGCAGTCACAACATGGAGTAGATCCATATGTTCCCCAATGACAGGAATGGGTTGATGCTTGATCATCAGAAATTCAGCCCAGGATTTGGCAAATTTGATAAATCTATAGACTTACGCTGAACTGTTCATAAGCTTGGGATTTGCATGATTTTGTTAAGGCCAAAATCCTTAATACAATGAATGCCTAGCTTAATCCCTCCTATCCAAACCTCAGTGGCATACCAGCTGATTTTCTTGGTAAAAGTGCATATTTGCTTGTTTTAAAAAAGAATACTAAAGATTTAATTTTATAATGTGACCAAAAAAATTACTACTGAATACAGCCTCTGTTCCAGTAGGAGCTCAAGCTAGTACAAGTCAATCAAAAGGACTTACTGAATGCTGTTCAAGGACAGACTGAAAATTAAGTCACGTTTCCATTATTTGAGGTGCATCAAGCTGTGAAAATTGACAGAGAAAGGAGAGATTATATGCTGAACACTGGGAAAAAAGATTTTCTTACTACAACATTGTTATCCATATGGTAATTGAGTATCCACGCGTAAGCAAATAAAAGATTTCTGAATTAAAAGTCCCTGCTGAACTTTTATGTCCATTGAAAAGGCTTAAATTCTTTGCTGAAAATGAAGGAGTTTAGAAAAGCAATGGCTGGAGGTGAAAATATGCCTGAGGGAGTAACCTTGGTGTGAGGGTTTGATTAGCTGCTTGTGCGTGAAAACGTGCTCCCTCAGAGTTTGTGCGCCCCCACAAACCTCCGTGTGTGACGGAGCTCCTCAGACATGTCTGCTCTAGTCACTAGTAGAGTCCGACAGTGGCTGTCTGCGGAAGCGTTTCCAGCAAAGAAGTTCCTTAACGGAAACCCGTCTCCTGGACTCACGGCGTGACAGTTTCCTGCGAGGTATGGGTCTCCCTATGGGAGACTCCGATACCTCCCCACTGTTCTCGCTGGAAGCCTCCCTGAGCCCTCCCTCCTGCTCGCATTCCCTCAGAGACCCACTCCTCCCCCTGCTGGTCCCTGCTTCAGCAGTTGAGTCTCTTTCATCCTGCCTGAGTCCCTCCACCACCTGATGCTCTGATGGCAGTTCCCTGACATCCACCTCCCCTCCAGGGCCCCCCTCACCCCCTCCCAATTCCTCCCCCCTGGGAGGTGAAGGGCTAAAACCCCGAAACGAATCTTCCTCATCTTCTGACGTCTCGAACAATTCTCTCCATCGATCGTCGTCCTGGCCAGCTGAATCCTCCTCCTCTTCAGAATCTGGGAACCCCTCCAACTCCTCTTCCTCGTCGGTGGTGGCAAAGTATTCCCTTCGGAACCTCGCTACAGGCTGAGGTTTACGTGGGAACCTCTGATGAAAAGTCTCTATTAAAACCTCGTCATTGACATCCTCTGCCCTAACCCAGGTGTTTTCCGACTCCGGTTCCCCTTCCCACATTACCAAATACTCTACTTGATCTCCCTTCCACCTGGAATCGAGGATCTCCGCTACATGGTAGCTGTGTTCCTTCTCCTCCATTGCTGGTCCCCTAGTGACCCTCCCCTCACTGTCTCCTCTATACGGTGACAGCAACGACCTGTGAAAAACTGGGTGCAGCTTCATGTGGTTCGGTAACCGGAGCCTGAAAGCCACTGGATTGACCTGCTGTATGACTTCAAACGGACCCAGCCTTTTGGGTCTTAATTTCTTACAACCTCCTTTGAATGGCAACCCTTGGGTTGACAGCCACACCTGGTCCCCCACCCTGATGCTTTCACCTTCCCTTCTGTTTTTGTCTGCTTGCCTCTTATATTCCTCCTTAGCCCTGTTTAAGTTGAGTTGGAGCTGGCGATGGATCGCTTCCATTTCTTCCACGAACTGTTCTGCAGCTGGAACGCTCCAGTTCTCCCCCTCCCCCCCAGGGAAGGCTCTGGGATGGCACCCGTGATTAGCCAAAAAGGGGCTCATCCCCGTGGACACGTTCTCTGCATTGTTGTAGGCAAATTCTGCCAACGCCAGCTTCTCCACCCAATCATTCTCTCTGTCATTAACATAACACCTCAAATATTGTTGGAGAACCCCATTTGCTCTTTCCGCCTGCCCGTTGGTTTCAGGATGACGGGCCGTCGAGAAATTAACCTCTACATGCAGTAAGCTCATGAGCTTCCTCCAGAACCTGGAAGTAAATTGTTTCCCTCGGTCTGAAACCACCCTCAAGGGGGCGCCATGCAACCTAAACACATTCTCTACAAACAATTTGGCGGTTTCTTCTGCTGTAACCGCATGTGAGCAGGCTATGAAGTGGGCCATTTTAGTTAACAGGTCTACTACAACCATGATGGCTGTTTTCCCTCTAGACCTTGGCAGATCAGTCATGAAATCTATTGCCACTGCTTCCCACGGTCTCTCAGGTGTGGGCAGTGGTTCTAATAAACCAGCCGGCGCCTGCCTCTCCCCCTTGGCTCTTTGGCATTGTTCACACCCTCTCACATACTCCCGCACATCTTCCCTGACCTTGGGCCACCAAAATTCCCTGGTAACCAGCCACATGGTTTTGTGTTGCCCAAAGTGCCCTGCTGTGGGGCTATCGTGCAGCTGCTTGAGTACTTTCTCCCTCAATTCCCCTTCAGGTATATATAACGCTCCCTTATAATACAATGCCCCATTTCTCTCCTCAAAACCACCGGGTTTGTCTTCCTCCCCTCTGAGATCCCTGAGTTTCCCCTGGGCGTATGCATCCTGCACCGTACCCTCTACCAATTCCCTTTGCCCCACCAAAGTCCCCCCACACACCCAGCGGTCCTCTGGAATGATATGGGTTTCTTCGGGTGCTCCCTCCCCCTCCAAATATTCAGATTTGCGTGAGAGAGCGTCCGCCCTAACATTCTCTGGGCCTGGCACATAACAAATCTCAAAGTTAAATTTGGAGAACTCTTGGGCCCATCTCAACTGCCTTTGGTTGAGCACTCGCGCCGTTCTCCAGTACTCTAGATTTTTATGGTCCGTGCACACTTGCACTTTATGTTGTGCACCAACTAGCAGATGCCTCCATCTCCGGAACGCCTCATGAATAGCAAGCAGTTCTCGGTCGTACACCGTGTAGTTCCTCTCGGATTTGTTCAGCTTCCGCGAGAAGAAGGCACACGGACGCCACTCCGACTCCTCCTTCCCCGGCTGCAGAAGAAGCACCGCCCCTATGGCTCTGTCAGATGCGTCTGTTTCAACCCTTAGCTTCTTTCGTAAATCCACATGCAGAAGTTGTTCTTCAGAGGCGAAGGCCCTTTTCAGTTCCTCAAACGCTCGCTCCGCCTCCGCCGTCCATACAAACTTCTTCTTACTGCTGAGACAGTCAGTGATGGGCGCCGTCAGATGGGCGAAGTTGCGGATGAACTTACGATAAAAGTTTCCAAACCCTAGGAACCTCTGCACATCCTTCTTGGTTTTGGGTGTTTTCCATTCCAGCACTGCCTGTACCTTGCCGGGATCCATGGCCAATCCCTTGTCTGACAGGCGGTACCCCAGGAATTCCACCTCCTTGGTATGGAACCGACACTTCTCCAGTTTGACCCACAGCCTGTTGGCTTGCAGTCTGCTCAACACTTCTCTGACGTCTCTCACATGTTGCTCCTCATTCTCAGAATACACCAACACATCATCTAGAAAGGCAACGCAATTCTTGTAGAGCAAAGGGCCCAGCACGTGGTTCATAAAAGATTGAAAACACGCGGAGCCTGCTTGTAATCCAAATGGCATAACGAGGTATTCAAACGCCCCCAAAGGGGTAAACATGGTGGTTTTCCATTCATCCCCTTTCCTTATGCGTATCAGGTTGTACGCCCCCCTTAGATCCAGCTTTGTGAAAATCTTTCCCTTCCTCACCATGGTCAAAATATCATCAATTCTGGGCATAGGGAACGCCACCGGTTCAGTCACTGCATTCAGCCGCCTAAAATCACATACAAGTCTCGGCTTGTCCGCATTTTTTTTGTCCACAAAGAACACTGGGCTCCCCCCTGCTGCTTTGGACTCTCTGATGAAGCCTCTCTTCAGGTTCTTGTCAATGAACCCTCGCAACTCCTGCATTTCCCTGTCTGACATGGCATACAACTTGCCCACGGGAAGCTGTGCTCCAGGGAGTAAATTGATCTGACAATCAAAGGGTCTATGAGGTGGTAGTTGGTCAGCTTCCTTCTCGCTGAACACGTCGCTGAGATCTGCATACTGTGGTGGTACCTTCACCTTCCCCATTACTTCAGTCCCTGCTAGGGTGGCTTGGGCCCCTACTGAACCCTTCTCCCCTTTGCAGTGTTCTAGGCAATGTGCTGAACCAAAGGACACCACTCTTTGATGCCAGCCAACCAGCGGATCATGTAGAGCTAGCCAGCTCATTCCCAAAATAATGGGAGCGCCTCCCAGGGTGGCCACATTAAACGCTATCAGTTCTGTGTGCCTTGCCACCCTCATTATCATTGGGACAGTCTGCAAGCGGACTCCTCCTCCCAACAACTCCCTGCCATCAATCGTGGTCACCTGCAGGGGGTTGCTTAAAGGGATGGTCTGTATCTGGTGTTCAGCAGCAAACTCCTTGCTCATAAAATTGCAGGAGCTGCCTGAGTCCAATAGCGCCTTTATTTTTAGGGGGTGCCCATTCTGCAGCTCTAGCGACACTTCAATCACTAGAGCAGGTCGAGGAGCTTCTGGCACGGGCACTTTCACTGCTCTTTGGCCTGGCTGCAGTGCCCCAATTGTGGCAACCAGGCGTTGGCTTTTACCTGCTCCGCTCCCCCTTCTTCTCCCCCCTCAACAGCTCCCACCATCCCTTGCCATTCCTTCCTCTGGGGGCAGACTCTGGCAAAGTGGCCTGGCTGTTGGCAGAGATAGCATTTCCGGGGGCCCTTTCCCTCCTTCTTAGCTCCCTCGCTGGTTTTTGAAAATGCGCGCGCGCGCGCTGTTCCGATTTCCATCGGCTCTGCCGGCGGGAAAGCTGGCTCAGGAATGTCTGGAATGCGGAACTCCTTCCAACGTTCCCCTCTCCCTTCCCGCCTCTCCAAGGCTCTTGCCTCCTGCCGCGCTCCTATGGTCAGCGCAGATTTGGTCAGCTGATCCATAGACTCCGCCCTGGGGCTCCGTGCCAGCTCGTCTTTCACCCCCGAAGAAAGACCTTCTTCAAATAGCATTTGAACGGGTGCCGCCGATAAATCCCAACTCAGTCTGTGAATCAGCATGGTAAACTCAGTCCAATATTCACGGACAGATCGACTCCCCTGCTTACAAGCCATTAGCTGTCTGCGCACCACCCCTTCCTCAATATCGCTGGAAAACATGATATCCATTGCACGAAAGAACTTCATTGTGTCCTTTAGTATGTCATTGTGCGTTGCCATTAGGGGTCGAACCCAGTCTCTAGCCCCTTTCTCAAGATGCCCAATTACAAAAGCAACTCGCGATTCCTCATCAGGGAACTCATCGAACTGCACATTAAGGGCATATTGCATCTCTGTCCTAAAAGCATGGTAGTCCTTGGGGTCCCCCCCAAATTTCTGCACCAATCCTGGTACCTTTCTGGGGAATTGAGTGGCTCTCCCCTTCTTGTCTGCATCCTGAGCCCTTCTCTCCTCCAGCCTCGCCGTCTGCAGGGCCAGTTGAACCTCCAACGCTCGGTATCTATCTTCCAAGCTTGGACCAGCTCCAGCCCCTGCTCCTCCGGTTCCGGTTGGTTCGCTCATGATGCCTTCTCTTGCACAGGCAGCGTACAAAGACTGTCGGACTGCTGTGAGGGTTTGATTAGCTGCTTGTGCGTGAAAACGTGCTCCCTCAGAGTTTGTGCGCCCCCACAAACCTCCGTGTGTGACGGAGCTCCTCAGACATGTCTGCTCTAGTCACTAGTAGAGTCCGACAGTGGCTGTCTGCGGAAGCGTTTCCAGCAAAGAAGTTCCTTAACGGAAACCCGTCTCCTGGACTCACGGCGTGACAGTTTCCTGCGAGGTATGGGTCTCCCTATGGGAGACTCCGATACCTCCCCACTGTTCTCGCTGGAAGCCTCCCTGAGCCCTCCCTCCTGCTCGCATTCCCTCAGAGACCCACTCCTCCCCCTGCTGGTCCCTGCTTCAGCAGTTGAGTCTCTTTCATCCTGCCTGAGTCCCTCCACCACCTGATGCTCTGATGGCAGTTCCCTGACACTTGGATAGATAAAGCTGGCTGTTTTTCTTCATACTATACTTATTTTTTATTGGAAATTTATAAAGGAAGAAGAAGAAGAAAGTGGCACAGCACAAAAGGGGGGGGAGACAAAATTAAAACTGTTCTTTAAATATAAAAGTGAGACCATCAAATTAAAGAAGGAGAGAGGAAATTGTATTGACTAAATACCTTAAACTAGGAGTTTAAGGAGCTCATGTTTTGTACTAGTGAACCTCCCCAGTTTAAGAAAGGAATTCTGATCCTCCTTGAGACTGATTTGTGCTTCACCAAAGCAGCTGGACTGATAATGTTCACTCTTGCTTTGCTTTAAAGGCTGGAGAGGGGGCAGGAATGGGAAAAAGAGAAGAGAAGCAACATAGGCCCAGGGCAGGCTTTGAGGAGCCAGGGAGAAGGACACAATAACAAGAAGTCAAAAATAGAAAATAGATTGGCTAGTGCAGTGCTAGAGTTTTACATGCAGAAGACCCCAGTTTCAGTCCCCAACAGCTCCAGGTAGGACTGGAAATGTCCCCTTAGCCAGCATCATAGGACACACAAACTGAAGTCAAACCCAAGAGCCCTCTGACAGGTAACATCTCCAAGTGACCAGGGCTGCCAACAAGATGGGTCATTTCATTCTAGAAGAGTCTCCAAGTCCCTATTTCCAGGGACAGTCCCAGGTTTACAGAATTCATCTCGGTTTTTTATTTTATCTGCTTTTCCTTAGGATGTCCCTATTTTGATTGGAGAAATATTGGAGGGGCAAGCAACTGTACGGCCTTTAGAAGACATCTGAAGTCAGCCCTGCATAGAGAAATTTTTAAATGTTTAAAACGGCCTCAGCCCAGTATACTTGAAAGAGCGTCTCCAGCCCCATCCTCCAAGGATCTTCTCCTGGTTTCCTCACTGTGAGAAGTGAGGTTACAGGGAACCAGGCAGAGGGCCTTCTCAGTAGTGGCAGATCCAATAGCCTTTTGTGGAGCACAACATCCTCTCTGCTCTCTGTGGAAAGCTATCCCCATGTTCCAGTTCCCCATTATTGCTCCATTATTGCTGCTGTTACATTTCCATTAGCAGCTTCTGTTGTGAGTTTACTCCACCTTCCTCGCAACACACTACAAACTGTCTGAAAACAGGCTGGAAGGGGGCCACCAGTCAGCTGAAGACAAAACATCAAGGTGAACTGGAAACCAATGAGGAAGAGGCCTTGCATAATGACAGACAAAGTGGAGCCACCCAGCTATCAAGGCATGCAAAGTTCTACAGTGTGCAACTTTTGCCACTCATCGGTGCAGTCACTCATCAGTGCTGTTCCCATGGACTGTAAATGTTGAGTTGGTGACAGACGGCAAAAGCAGAGGAGCCACAGTCATGCTATAAGACAGGCAAAACATGTTTGCATAGGCTGCAGATCCCCTTTGCCCAAGGAGCATGATTGCACCTGCACTCTGAGTCATCAACACCACCACTGTCATCTGCCACAGGAGCTTGGTCAATATTCATGGGAGATTTTATTAATGCCTTTTGCTGTCATTTGGGGCCATTCAGCAGTAATCTGACCAGGTTCCTACTTCATTCATTCATTCATTCATTCATTCATTCATTCAAGATCTTCTTGGTTCACACAAAAATGTGCATTATTCTCCCCCCCCCCCAAAAAAAATGTAAAGTCTTTTTTACATTTGATGTGAAACATTATACAGAGTAAGGTGGGGGAAGAAGGAGGAGAGAGAGAAGGGGGAGAGGGGATTGCGGTGGTAATATTTAGTATGTTTGTGGGGTGTAATGCCAGTGTCATTTGAGTAGGTTCCCTATTTGTTTATTTTGCATGAATCCATCAGTATTTATAACTACTAGTGTTTGGCACCATCCCAGAGTGAAAACTTCCACTTTATTAATTAGGAACACACAGTGCTTTTTTCTGGGGGGACGCAGGGGGACGCATACCCCTAAGCATTTTGTGAATCTAAGCTTTGCCAACAAAGGTCTGTATATTTAAAGCCATGGTTTTCCCAGTAGTGATGTATGGAAGTGAGAGCTGGACCATAAAGAAGACTGATCGCCGAAGAATTGATGCTTTTGAATTATGGTCTGGAGGAGACTCTTGAGAGTCCCATGGACTGCAAGAAGATCAAACCTCTCCATTCTTAAGGAAATCAGCCCTGAGTGCTCACTGGAAGGACAGATCGTGAAGCTGAGGCTCCAATACTTTGGCCACCTCATGAGAAGAGAAGACTCCCTGGAAAAGACCCTGATGTTGAGAAAGATGGAGGGCACAAGGAGAAGGGGACGACAGAGGACAAGATGGTTGGACAGTGTTCTCGAAGCTACCAGCATGAGTTTGACCAAACTGCGGGAGGCAGTA
This sequence comes from Podarcis bocagei, assembly GCF_964188305.1. Classification (NCBI taxonomy): domain Eukaryota; kingdom Metazoa; phylum Chordata; class Lepidosauria; order Squamata; family Lacertidae; genus Podarcis; species Podarcis bocagei. Next base: position 62,171,642 of record NC_138127.1, on the reverse strand, counting down.
GAAGACAGAAGTGCCTGGCGTGCTCTGGTCCATGGGGTCACGAAGAGTCGGACACGACTAAACGACTAAACAACAACAACAAGCTTGACCTCATTGAGGGGCAGTATTTCAATATGAGTAGGAAAATGAGAGGACCCCTAAACATTTTTATTTTTTTTAGAAAAAAGCACTGGAAACACAAGAGTTAACCAGGAACATTGACACAGAAACAACACCCTTCACGGGAAAAATGATTTCTGTTGCTGCTCCTCAAAGTCATCATGAGCCAGTGAATGCAATTGGAATGAAGAGATGTCGGTTCAAATCCTTGTTCCACTGTAAACCTCTCACAGCCTAATTTACCACACAGTATGTATACCACACAGGAGATAATGGGATCACCCGGTGTGTGTGTGTGTCCATGCCCTTGCCTAGCGTCATAGCCAATCCTGCATTATTGACCAGATTGCTTGAAGGATCACCTTATCCTATATATATGCCCATTTTACCAATTCGTTCTGCAGAATTGGCAATGTTACAGGTGCCACATAATACTTCCTGACATCAGGCAGGTTCACTCTCCTTATCAGCCCCTCCCTTAAAAACAAACAAACCCAAAAAACTTTTGTTTGGGCAAGCGTCTCTAGAAACATAGAAGTTGATGTGTTTTAATCTCTTTTCAGCCTGCTGTGATTTTAATTATCTTTTAGATGTTTTCAATTATTTGTCTTTAACTATTTCTGTTGGTAATCTTAATACTTCTTGTAAGCAGCTTAGAGATTTTTGAGCAGTAAATACATTTTGCTAAAATAAATAAATAAACAAACAAACAAGTAAGTAAGTACGTCAGTTTCTGGGTGCTTCAGAGCCTCACTATGCTAGATATCTAAGAGGGCTTTGCATCCATGGCTCTAGAGTTTTGCGCCGATTTTACACAGTGTGCAGCTTGCTCCCTCCAGGTCACCCTTCTTCTTATAACAGTTGCCTTGCTGCAGTATACTAAGGTTTCACGTTCTGGAAAAGCAGGTGCCGAGAAATTGCATCCGTCATCGTACATTCTTGGAGAAACAACAGACTCCAGGTTATGGAAATAATCAGGTCGAAATATAACCCAGGAGAGCATTCGCATATACCTTCTGTTCACTAGCACTCCTTCTTTTCTGGTCTCTGTGTTACCTGACACCCAGCATCCTTGAGCACTTCTGCATGTTCACCAGATGGTGCCAGGCACAGATAACATTCCATCACAAAGCACGGAGGAGGCTGCTTGGTGCTGAGGTGTTAGCCGCACGCAGCCTCAGGTGACAAGGCATCCAGAAATGCCTGGTGTGAATTAACCTTCCAGGTTGGGAGTGGGGAGGCAGGCAATAAGCAGATTTGGCATGTGCAAATTGACTTCTAGTTTTGATACAACCCATCTGCAGATGAATCAATAAGCAGGTCAGGCAGGTGCTATTCCTCACATGTCACATCCATTCTCATAATCACAATCTGTCAGGCAAGGAACTTGACGCTCCTCTGTTTGTTTTTGAATTGCTCGAGTGCTATATTACATGCAAAGTCTGGGTGCAAATTCAGGCACGCTTTGCTCCATGGCCAGTGCACAACATATGGTTGTATTGCTCAACCTTATTCGCTTTTATAAAACACCCTTTTATGTGTGAATCTGTGTCCCCATGTTGAAAGAAGGGAGACATTTGACTATTATACAGTTGTCAGAGCAGGACTGTGCATTCCCCTCCTCAGCCAGCAAAATAAATTATTACTTTTTGCAGCTAAAATGCTTAGCAGGTTATTGATTCATAATATACCATGTGCCTCTAAATAGTGAGATGAAGCCTTCCTTATGTGCTCAGAACTTCAAGCACATGCAGAGAGCCGTTCTAAACAAAATGTAACAATAATGGGGCACAACAGATGCCTCTGACTTTAAACTACACCACCCGGCTGTAGTAAGTCCCAGCCTCCCCCAAGCTCCAGAAATAAATCCCAGCCTCTCCCAAGTGATTCTTTGAACTAAACAAATGGCCAGAAAAATCTGGCACGGTGTCAGCTTCTCTTCTGCTTTTCTCCTGGCCCACCATCGTAGTTTCTGCTGAGGCTGGAAATGCACAGGAGTGCTTCAGCGATGTGCAAGGCTACCCAGCTTTGGTTTCTTACCAGTGCCTTCACGCCCTGTTAAAAGGAGGAGAATTAAATGAGGTTTGTAAAGATGAGTACCGCACATGATTCACTTAACATGGAACACATGAACGACCTTTAAAGCCCTAAGCCGACTAGGACCATGATGTATTTTATGGGCTGTATCTCATATGCACCTAGACATTCACTCAGGTAATTTGGGGAGATTTACTGTATCTCACCCCCCCCACCACACACACAGTTGCCTTTGTTTACAAAAATCTGTGAACGTGCCAAACAACATAAAATATTGGCAAATGCTAACTATGGAGTTCAATAGCTTTATTTATTTGCAAGATTTGATGAGTCTGGGGCTTTGGGACCATCCAGTGGAAACCAGTGGCATTGTGATATGGGTCCAAATTGCCCCAAAGGCCTTCCCAGAGAGCCTAATGGACACTAGCATGGTGGGGTGGTGTCAGGCCTCTGAACTCCAGATAGCAGTGTTGCTGCAACTTACTGGGATGGGGAGGCTGTGGAGCAGAGTAAGGGCCCACAGCTCAGTTCACTGGCTGGCCAGGTGGGACTCGCTAGCTCTGAGAGGAGGGGTGTGATTTCTCAGCTGGAGTAGGCTGGGAACAGGTGAGGGTCACATGTCTCATCAAGCCCAGCTGCTGCAATTAGCATGCAAAGTACAAAAGGGAGGCAAAGCTGAGGGGCTGGGTCTGCTCAACTGCCCATGTTTGTGGACCTGTGCTTGGATGTTTCTGGACTTATATGGGACTGTGTGTTGGGTTTGATTCTGGACTGTATCCTGGCTGCTGACCTGGCCTACTTGAATTGACCTTGCACTGTATTTCCTGACCTTTGGATTGACGACTGGTCTTTGGACTTTGGACTTGAGGTACCAACTTGCCGCAAGGTAGGCCAGGGGTTCAGGACACCCATCAGGGAGAGTGAAATGGTCAGACAAATTGGCTGATTTGGGGTGTCGTGAAAATGGATCTAATTGTTACTTATTTAATTTATTGTTGTAATTTTTTTACCTCAGAGAGGGTGGGGTGAGATCTTGTGGGTTTTTGTGACTCAAGCACCAAAAGAACTTGACTGGCCTTGGTCATTAAGAAGGGGCATAATTTGCTACTGCACCTCAGGTCACTCCATTGATTTAAAAATAACTAGTTCAGACAAAGTCAATATATTCAGGGTTATACCCTTTTCAGTTCTCTTGGTTTTGTAGTTAACCTTCCAAATGACCTCCATTTACAATCATTAGTAAAGGAAAATCAGACTCTGCCAATCAGTTTGCTCGATACGTATTTGGAAAATAGAGGCTGCCTTCCTTGACACATTGGCTGCATGTTAATTCCAATTTATTACCATTGAAGTTACACACAGGTAGCGGTATGCAGGAATTCCGTCTTCGTGGGCAATGTATATATTATGAGAGAGGCATGAAAGCTGCATTTGCTGTGGAACTGAAGGAGTGAAATTGGATATTCTAGTGCTCTGATATCAGTAATAAACACATCCTATTCCTCACTATACAGCCTAAGCAATTACACACTCCAATGTCACCCACATATTTAAGTGTATCCAATATTGGGTGGGGGGCACATACCAGGAGAACTGATTTTTTCAGCATGTGAAATGGTTTAAATGATACGATGAAGAAGCCAGTTTTCATATTTTATTATCAAAAATAGCATGGAAATACCATTTTCCATGCATGGTACATCAGGCAGCCTGTAAGGAAATGCAAGTATTTTAAAATTATTTATCTAAAGGCAGAGTGTCAAGGATTCAGTTCAGTGAATTTGGGGATAACTGCTGGCCAGGTGAAGCAATAGAAATTCATTTATTGTAACTGATCCTTTATTATTAAGGTGAAATTGAAAAAGAATGGCTAGGGGAGAAAGACAATTAACTGTTGCGAACACCATTAAAAGTTCTGGGCTTTCTTCAGATGACTAAAATGAAAGGATGCAAAGCTTTGTTACAAATATATTTCACTCCACAGCTAGCTTTTCATCTGGGCAATCATCACTGCTGTAGTCATTTCAGTCAGATTACACAGAAGGGGTTAGTAATTACTACAGAGAGAGTCAGTGTGGTATAATGGTTAGAGTGCTGGGCTAGAACCTGGGAGACCAGGGTTTGAATCCCCAGTTGGGTTTAGCTATGAACAGATAGGACTTGTCTTACCTAGGTTTAACTCAACCTGACTAACTTTGACTTGACATACTTGACTAGATCTGCCTTAAACTGACCTGCCTTGTTGTAATTTACAGTAATACCTAATAGGCCTACCTGACTGGTCTCAACTTATTTCTGCTTGAGTCTTCTCTTTCCTTGTGGGTCCCAAACTGACAAAGCAGGGTAGATAGGGCCTCAGAGGCTCATGTGTCTAGATTAGGAAGCAAGCAACTAATCCAATACATGTATAGTTTAGCCTTGAATTAGTAGAAAAGTAATAGTAAAGGTGGGATGCGGGAGGCACTGTGGGTTAAACCACAGAGCTTAGGACTTGCCGATCAGAAGGTCGGCGGTTCGAATCCCCACGACGGGTGAGCTCCTGTTGCTCGGTCCCAGCTCCTGCCAACCTAGCAGTTCGAAAGCACGTCAAAGTGCAAGTAGATAAATAGGTACCACTCTCTCGGGAAGGTAAACGGCGTTTCCGTGTGCTGCTCTGGTTCTCCAGAAGCGGCTTAGTCATGCTGGCCACATGACCCGGAAGCTGTACGCTGGCTCCCTCAGCCAATAAAGCGAGATGAGCGCCACAACCCCAGAGTCGGCCACGACTGGACCTAATGGTCAGGGGTCCCTTTACCTTTACCTTTTAATAGTAAAGGTGAGGAAAATGACTGAGTGAATGTAGGCCACTGAGTTGGGTAGTAACTAACATTTCACAACTTCTGGATATAAGTTGTATTCTTTGCCACATTGCTGTGCATTTCATACGAAGCTGCCTTACCCCCGTCACACCATTGGTCCATTTACCTCAGTAATGTCAACACTGACTGGCAGGGCTCTCAAAGATTTCAGACAGAGGACATTCCCAGTCCTATATGGACTGCTGGATATTTAACTGGGACTTTCTGCATGAAAAGCAATTGCTCACCCACTGATCTACAGCCCTTCCTCAACACCTGTGGGCTGACCATGCTAATTATCCAATTATTGAAAACTAAGCATACTTTGCTGTTTTCAAAATTGCCTGTGAGGAATTCCATGAAACAAGGGATTTCAATAATAGTTTGTGGGCTGCCAGCACTGTCTTTTTAATACGAAGCATTACTGATTAAAATGCAGATCTTTTGTCTTATTGTTTTGATCCAGCTTCTATTTTGATCCAACCAATTTATTGACAAATGCTTTCAGATGTAATTATAACACAATGTCCTTAATTTCCCTATTTAATAATTTTCTGTCCGAAGAGGAATGTTCTCTGAATATTAAAGCTAGCTATTGGTCTGTTGCCAGTGCTAGCATTGATCAATAGATGCTGTTAACTCTGGCTACAGAGATTCCTTTATTGGACTGAACATCTCCTTGCCTCAGACTTAGAAAACAAATAGATGTGGTAGTGCTGAAAAGTTCTACAGAGATGCCCTGGTATACCTATGCAAAATGAATCGATCTCTGGGGTGCCCTGATGGCTTTATGACTAATAATGCTCTTCCATTTTCTTAGACTTGTTTTCTATTTACCGTATTTTGCGCCCCATAAGACGCTCCGGCCCATAAGACGCACCTAGTTTTTTTGGGGGGAAATAAAGGGAAAAAATTATTTCCCCCCCAGGCGCGGGGCTGGGGCACCCCGAGCTTCCCCCGACCCCAGCCCCCAAACAGGCAGCTCTCTGCAAGCCGTGGGAGCCCAGCAGTGGTTCCCGCTGCTTGAGGAGAGATCCGCGAAGCCTGCACGTGCTGGGATCAGCGCTTGCAGGCTTCGGGATGCCTGCAACTCTCCCCAAGCAGTGGGAACGTTCCCGCTGCTTGGGGAGAGATCCGCGAAGCCTGCGCGTGCTGGGATCAGCGCGCGCAGGCTTCGGGATGCCTGCAACTCTCCCCAAGCAGTGGGAACGTTCCCGCTGCTTGGGGAGAGATCCGCGAAGCCTGCGCGTGCTGGGATCAGCGCGCGCAGGCTTCGGGATGCCTGCAACTCTCCCCAAGCAGTGGGAACGTTCCCGCTGCTTGGGGAGAGATCCGCGAAGCCTGCGCGTGCTGGGATCAGCGCGCGCAGGCTTCGGGATGCCTGCAACTCTCCCCAAGCAGTGGGAACGTTCCCGCTGCTTGGGGAGAGATCCGCGAAGCCTGCGCGTGCTGGGATCAGCGCGCGCAGGCTTCGGGATGCCTGCAACTCTCCCCAAGCAGTGGGAACGTTCCCGCTGCTTGGGGAGAGATCCGCGAAGCCTGCGCGTGCTGGGATCAGCGCGCGCAGGCTTCGGGATGCCTGCAACTCTCCCCAAGCAGTGGGAACGTTCCCGCTGCTTGGGGAGAGATCCGCGAAGCCTGCGCGTGCTGGGATCAGCGCGCGCAAGCTTCGGGATGCCTGCAACTCCCCCCAAGCAGTGGGAACGTTCCCGCTGCTTGGGGAGAGATCCGCGAAGCCTGCACGTGCTGGGATCAGCGCTTGCAGGCTTCGGGATGCCGGCAACTCTCCCCAAGCAGCGGGAACGTTCCCGCTGCTTGGGGAGAGATCCGCGAAGCCTGCGCGTGCTGGGATCAGCGCTTGCAGGCTTCGGGATGCCTGCAACTCTCCCCAAGCAGTGGGAACGTTCCCGCTGCTTGGGGAGAGATCCGCGAAGCCTGCACGTGCTGGGATCAGCGCTTGCAGGCTTCGGGATGCCGGCAACTCTCCCCAAGCAGTGGGAACGTTCCCGCTGCTTGGGGAGAGATCCGCGAAGCCTGCACGTGCTGGGATCAGCGCTTGCAGGCTTCGGGATGCCTGCAACTCTCCCCAAGCAGTGGGAACGTTCCCGCTGCTTGGGGAGAGATCCGCGAAGCCTGCACGTGCTGGGATCAGCGCTTGCAGGCTTCGGGATGCCGGCAACTCTCCCCAAGCAGTGGGAACGTTCCCGCTGCTTGGGGAGAGGTCCGCGAAGCCTGCACGTGCTGGGATCAGCGCTTGCAGGCTTCGGGATGCCGGCAACTCTCCCCAAGCAGTGGGAACGTTCCCGCTGCTTGAGGAGAGGTCCGCGAAGCCTGGAGAGCGAGAGGGGTCGGTGCGCACCTACCGCTCTCGCTCTCCAGGCTTCAGCGAAAGCCTGCATTCGCCCCATAAGACGCACCCACATTTCCCCTTCATTTTTGGAGGGGAAAAAGTGCGTCTTATAGGGCGAAAAATACGGTACTAAGAACTTTCCATGTAGCAAAAAGAGGAAGCAGAAATGTTGAGCCTCCAGAGAACTCAGAGCAGAGGGTGGTTAGGGAGGAAAGCGTCCCTAAGCAACAAAAGAAACAAGCTCTTAATTGCTTTGTTTTTGTTTTGTTTGGGTGCTTTCATTAGGAGATCTGCACCTCACTCCTATACATGCAATCCCATGCTTGGGAGTGCAAAGTATCACTTAGCTCAGTGGCCCTGACTCCTGGGAAAAGCAGAATGGTGTGTGGGCAGTTCAGTGTAAACCGACCACTAATGCACGATAATTGTGTCACTGATAGGTCACAGAATACACTTGGGGGGAAATCCAAGCACACATTTTAGAGGAGGCCACCTTATTGTTCAATGTTTTATTGCATACTTGGAAATGACAATATTGGTTTATATAACCAGATCAGCACCTTATCCACTGTACTGAATAAGACATGAAATACCAAAGGATACCCAGGTGGAAAGCTCACAAGAAAAGAGAGCACCTATATATTATTCTGGGTTGCTTCCATTTCCACCCTTACACACACCAACAGCATGTTAACCAAATCCTAAAATAACTTAATAAAATAACTTTTCATGATTTCTCTATAATAATTGTTGACATCCATCTCGGAAGGCAATGAGTGTGCCTTTAGGGATGAAGTCAAACTGTTGGAAGGTTGTACCTGCTGTGGGCGTAGAGAGATATGGGAGAGACATGTTTTGTTGCAGCTGGGGCAGATGAAGGCATCTGGTTGTGCTGCTGCAGATGCACCGTGGCATTTCTTCTCTCTGCGCTCCTCCTAGTGGTCATTCCTCCTCTGGTCATTGCTGTGGATACTGACCTGGCTGTCTCCAGGCACTGTGGTTGTCTGCAAGGGATTCCCACAGGGCAGGGTTGATGTTTCCAGTTTCCAGTTTCCAGAGCCAGTGTGGTGTAGTGGTTAAGAGCGGTAGTCTCGTAATCTGGGGAACCGGGTTCGCTTTCCCGCTCCTCCAAATGCAGCTGCTGGGTGACCTTGGGCCAGTCACACTTCTTTAAAGTCTCTCAGCCCCACTCACCTCACAGAGTGTTTGATGTGGGGGAGGAAGGGAAAGGAGAATGTTAGCCGCTTTGAGACTCCTTAAAGGGAGTGAAAGGCGGGATATCAAATCCAAACTCTTCTTCTTCATGTGACATTTGCAGACATCTTTGAAATAGTTGGTTTGCCCATGGGCCAGGTGCCTGCAGCCAGCTCCCTGCAGATCACATCCTTGGAGATCCTGCCATATTCCATTCTGTAGACATGAAGGCTTGCAACATCAACCCTACTGAGACAGGAATGCAAACCTGCCGGGAATGTGGGCTTGGGAGAGCACATCTTTGTGTCCTGCCATGGGATACCCTAAATCTTCCTGACATAGCACATGTGGTAGGCTTTGAGGCACCACTCCAGGCTGTTGTAAGTTGTGCAAATTTTACTTTGGTATCTGACAATGTCTGGTGCACTTAGGTATAAAGGGAGGTGGGGCTCATGCATGTGAATCTGCCAAAGGAACTGATTATGCCTGAAGCCTCTTCTTCAGGAGTCTACAATTAAATGCTGCTATTGCTTTAAGATTTATGTTTGCATGTTGAGCTGCAAGTACAAATGCAAATACAAAATCAGTCTGGGAGGGGGAGGAACTAGCTTTTTTGGGGGGGGGATGTTGTTTTCTTTTTCCTGAGAAATTATGCTCATTCACTTTGAAACCCCCACATATTCTTGTTGCTTTCCAAAATAATTGAAAACAGTTAGGCACTGGGCTTATTTTCCCTTTCCTCATTTGTAGAACTTAACAATTAAGGAGCTCTGTGGTATACTGGTAGGTAGCCTAGGGACACAAATGCTCCTCTTCATTGTGCGCATTCATAATTTCACCCGTGACTTAAAAGTTTCTGGAATTAATAAAGAATCCAGTTTGTTTGTTCCTTCATTCACACATGACATATTTTTCTACACATGAGGAGTCTTGACCCCCCTTGGGTACATGTTTTTCTTTTGTGGCCAATAAAATGTTCCCGAGCAATGGTAACTTCTGAAGCAGTAAAAGGAAGAAAATGTTCCAAGCTGACAGGAGAAGCAGATTTAGTATTATCGTTGCCCCCCAACCCGTGCGTTTCATGACATTAAATGGCAAACATCATACTCTTACATGTCAAGCAGACACAATTTAAAAAATGACTCTGTGATGAATAGTAAGGTTTTTAATCACTGTCTCCAGCTAAGTGCTCTGCAAGATCCCAAAGCAGCTGGAAAGCTCCTTTATGTCTTTGGACAAGGAAATAGCCTGCAGTATCTAACTCTGTTATATAATTGCACTCTTGTGTCAAGCTGATATCAGAAAAGCCAAAGAACAGGATGCACCAGTCATGTATACTTTCAAAGACGGATCTGAGTGAGTTCACACAAGACAAGTCTATCACTCAGGATCTACAGTACAGTGTAATAATATGCATGTGTGAAACAGTCCTCAGAGATCAACCCCCTGAGATACACAAACTCATCCCAAGTCACCCAGCATTGTTCTCTCAACATGCATGCGTCAATCTTCTCTCATTGTGTTTGAAATAGTGTTTACTTGCAACAGATTGATCTGTTTTTATCACGAGGATTGCCCTGAATTCCAATGAGACCTTAGATGGGATTTCAGAATGATTCCCACAAGCCCCTCTGGCATTTGCAGTCCTCTCTAGGCACAGCTGGCCCACCTATGAGGCAAGGTGAGGAGGCTGCCACAGGTGGCTGGGTCCACTGGGGCAGCAAATCCCAATGTACATTTTAGGCTTGTCGAAAGGTCTGCACTAAAGGCATTGGTGCTGATAATGCCACCAGAACTTGCTAATGGTGCCACATTGAAGGAAGACAGGCCATTTCTCCATGACTTTAAGTTTCTGGGATTAATACAAAACTAGGCTTTCCCCTTCATTCATACATAACTTATTATTCTTCACATGAGCAGTCTTGACCTCATTCCACATTTGATGTTAGATGTCAAATGTTGAATAGGAAGTACTTGCAAATATATCTGGAGAATATTCAAGATGAAACCTGGCAGAGGATGAGGGCAGGGAGTTGATTTCAGTTTTATTTCAAATTTGGGTTGTATTTCAGAAGTTCTTTGCATTGGTAAAAGACGGCACTTCCTACCTCTCCAGATACAAGCTTGGTACTGTATTTGTTTCTCCTTGTACACAGCGACATTGGATTATTTATGACTTTTTATGCTGTCAGAAAATCATTTCAGTATTCACTGGGGGGAAAGATACCTCCTTAAAGTCTAGAAAGCTGTTTGGTACAAAGAATACCTTTTTCTGCTGTAGTGTTTAATTTATGGATTAACTACGAGTCATGCCTTTTGTATTCATAAACACAATTTCCCCATGGAGGAGGGAATAGCTAATAAGCCACAATTCTCTTTTTCAGTGTTTTGTTTTCCATACAACCCCCATATTCATTCATTCCTTGCTCCCCCACCCTCATAAATTTCAAAGAGCTACAGCCTCCCACATTCAATATGTGGGAGAGAAGCAGTGGCAGAGGAATATACTGATCACTGTAGCAAATTCCAACTTCCAAAGAAGTCTGCCTCTTTTATGAGTAGGCGGCAAATGTGTCTCACCAGAAGAGTTGGATAGTCCAAGCTGGAAGCAAGGGCTGTTAGACACAGTTCAGAAGTAGCCTAATAAGAGCAAGGCAGATGGCTGGCAGGTATAGGGGGGAGGAAGGTAAAAGGTGCAGACAAAAAAGAATAAAGGGAAGCCAAAAGATTAGGTTGAAAACACTTCCTCACAGATATTTAAATGCCATCATCATCACAGAGGTGTCTATGGAGGGGATATATTCATTGAAAATGTTGGTGTGTTTTTTTAAAAAAGGAACCTACCTGTTAAGTCTGGCACCAGAGGTCCTTCTCTAAATATCCCTGCCACTTTGTAGGCTTTCTTAATAAAAATATACTTTTATTGATAAGCCACCATATGACTGGGTTGCCCAGAGAGCCACATTTTAGATATTTTAAAAAAAAGGATTTCCTAGGATTTTAACTGATTTTATGTCTTTATTTTTTTAATTTTTACTGCTGCTACGATAATTGCTTTTGTTTCTGGTGTTTTTGATCTGTTTTATATTTGGTTTATGGTTGTAGGCTATCTTGAAAATCTAGATTAATAAAATTATGTTTTAAAAAAGAAAACAGAAAACATATGCTCACTGGTTGTATTGGCAATGAGGGGGCATGTGTTGGAAATAGGAGGTGTAATAAGAAGGGGCAAGGGGAAAACATGTCGGAATAAAGCTTAGCAACACCTTTCTTCTAAAACATCCTTAATGATCAATCAAACATCTTCTTGCTTCCCAGCCCATCAGGCCCCAGTTCATTCATAGCCAAGCACTACTGGATGAGCCAGACAGGCTAGGTCAGGATGGAAAATTTGTGCTGTCTCTTCTATAATGGATCATGCCCATTAGTAGTTGTTTTTTGTTTTTTGTAAATCTAAAATTTTACAGCCAATCACCCATAGCAGGAGTCAAACATCAGTTCCAGTTTAGGGGGAGTAGGGCAAAGAGATTGTTTCTGGTATTATATTACACGTTTTCTGCTACTATAATTTATTTGATTTTCTTTCACATTTATCAAACAAATCATGGATGCTTCCTGTCAATACCTTGTCTAACTATTTTAAACCAGTAAAGGAGCTCTCTTCAAAAGACCTAACTTGCATTTGTTTTCTCAGTTGTTTATATCAGTTTTAATTCACCATTTGGTATTTTGGAGGCCATTTGTTTTAAATCACTTGGTCTGGTATTGATAGAATATTGTCCTTAATGTAAAAAAGTAAAGGCACCCCTGACCATTAGGTCCAGTCACGGACGACTCTGGGGTTGCGGCTCTCATCTTAATCTATAGGCCAAAGAAGCTGGCGTTTGTCAGCAGACAGCTTCTGGGTCATGTGGCCAGCATGACTAAGCCACTTCTGGCGAACCAGAGCAGTGCACGGAAATGCCATTTACCTTTCCACTGGAGCAATACCTATTTATCTACTTGCACTTGGATGTGCTTTTGAACTGCTAGGTGGGCAGGAGCAGGGACCGAGCAACGGGAGCTCACCCCGTCACGGGGATTCAAACCGCTGACCTTCTGATCGGCAAGTCCTAGGCTCTGTGGTTTAACCCACAGCGCCACCCACGTCCCTGTCCTTAATGTAGTCACCCTTTATTAGACTCTTTTGATAGACAGCATGTGTTAGTTAGCCGATTTGAATGAGCCAGAATTCATTTAAAAACCATTCTTTTATGAGACCTATAGCACTTATTCCTTTGTTCCTCTTTTCCACCTTTAAAGTCCACAAGGTCTTTTTAATGGAGAGAGGAAATGCATAAACATGGATTTTAATACAGCTGTTGATCATATGAGACCCAAGCTTTCCTTTCTCACAGCACTCTTTTTGGCGCTGCACGTTCCAGCTGAGCTTATGGAGGAACTTCCACTAAAAACTTCTGTTTCTCATCAGTCACAACTTGAAAAAACAATTCCCACAGAGTGGAGTCTTCCATGCCTAATTTTCATGCAAAGTTAACACTTCTCTTGGAAATTTGACTGAAATAAAAGTCATTCATCCATTTTTGAGCTATGTGAACATTTTTTTAAGTATTTTGTGTGGCGTACACTGATGTGTCACTGTAGCTTATTAATACAACCCCATCCAAATCTTGTAGTCAATTATTCATAGCTCTTTCTCTAGCATAGGTGGGGGACATCAGGATTGCCTCCAGTACATAAGGAAAGTATCTTGGTGGACGGCAAGCTTAACATGAGTCAACAATGTGATGCAGCAGCAAAAAAAAGTTAATGCTATTCTAGGCTGCATTAAAAAAAATGTAGTTTCCTGATTATGGGAAGTAATTATCCCGCTCTATTGTACCTTAGTCAGACCACACCTGGAATACCGTTTCCAGGGGCACCAGAATTTAAGAAGCATATTGACAAGCTGGAATGTGTGAAGAGGAGGGTGACCAAGAGGGTCTGAGAACCTAGCCTTATGAGGAGCAGTTCAGGGAATTGTGTATGTTTAATTTAGTAAAGAGAAGACTTGAGAGGAAATACAATGGCAATCTTCAAACATCAAAAGGACCAGGGGTGCCATTTCTCCCTCAGGATTGTGGTTGCCTGCAGTTGTAATGAGGACATGCGACATCACACGCACATGTGCAGGTGTGTGCTTGTGCTGTTGGAAGGCCATGTTGTGGTGGTAGCTCTTCTTCCTCCTCCTCCTCTCCAGTCAGCAAGGGCCCCTTTTCCATGGAGGAGGGGGAAAGGGTGCCACACGCGCTGGCTGTAGAGGATGAAGCTGAACTGCTTCTCTGAGGCAGCACCACTGCTGCCTGTCTGATTTGCTCATTGACTTTGTGGGTCCCCTGGCGTTGGCTTCTATGTGAAGGGCTGTCACATGGAGGATGAAGCAAGCTTGTTTTCTCCTGTTTGGGAGCATAGGACCCAAACCAATGGCTTCAAGTTACATGAAAGGAGATTCTGACTAGGAAGAACTTTCTGACAGTAAGACCTGTTCAACAGTGGACAACACGTGGACTCCCACGTGAGGTGGTGGACTCTCTTAAATATACTTGGAGTCCTGTAGTGATTTTATGCTCTTAATTGCAGCTTGTAAAACAGTGATTGAATTGCCCCCCAAACCTCAGGCTTTTGTATACATTATTTACACAATGAGTCCCGTCTGATTGGCTGATTCTGCTTCCCTCCTCGAGCCTGATTGGTCTTTTTCTGCAGGCCAGTCAGTTGTTGCATTCTAGGATCCTACTTGCCTATTGTTCTAGGATCCAAACTTAGTACATAACACTCTCCTTCCTTGGAATGTTTTAAGCAGAGATTGAACAGCCATCTGCCATGGATGATCTAGCTGACATTCCTGCACTGCAAGGAGTTAGACAAGATTAGATTACCTTCGGGATCCTTTCCAACTCTACAATTCAATGATTCCATGACTCTTGCAGCAAAGTCAAAAGTAACTTAAGTTAACCACTTGCACCAAAGAGAATGCATATGGAAAAAACAGGAAGGAGTCTTGGGTAGATGTCGAGTTGCAGCTCGGCATCCAGGGAAAAATCAGTCTCACACCATGATAGGTTCCGAAATATGGCTGCTCCTAGGGCTAATGCAGCACAGCTTTTATTGTGTGAAATCAGAAAGATACAAGCCAAGGAAAGATACAAAATACAAGCCAAGCAATTTGTTCTAGCCAGTAGATAAAGACCTTCGTACTAGACCGTGCGAGCGATCAGGCCATGCTACGTTAGCCAATCATATAGGACAGCACGAGCTGTTCACGCGCTGTTCATGCTCCAAGGATGCTTCTAGCTATGAGATCACCCTGCAACAATAAGAACTTTGCTCATGCTCTCATATACAAGCAATCATTTTCCCACAGGTAGATATCCCATACATTTGCTGTATGGAACCTTAAAAGGTTGCAATCTTGTTAAATGGCTACTTTCAGGCCTTCTCATGAAAGCAGGAGCCATCAGAGACAGGGACATTGGGCAGGGTCCGTGCGCAACTCCACGCTGTCCTACATGTCTTGATTTCAACACAGATAATATAATGTCTGAATGGGGATGAGAGGAAAAGAAAGCTCATACTGTGAAATATCCTGAGTGGTGTTACATTTTGTTCATTTAATTATTTGATTCCACTTGTGAATCACTTCCCATAAAATATGTTGAAATGGTTTCACTGTGAAAACAATTGCGTATGTAAAGAGTTTCAAATCCTATTGACATGCAGTTCAAATTAATGTGATTAATACATTGCAACAGTGCCATGTGAGCAAATGACGAATGGTTGCTGGTTCTCTGTCAACTCAGGAAGTTAAAGCAGTGAGGGCCCTCTCCCTTCAAAGTCAAAATGTCACCAGCTGCCACTGATCTGGTCAGTGCCAGGAGGAAAGAGTTCTTGGAAATCACATTTATACCACCTCTGGTTCCATGACGGAGGAAAGGTGGGACAGAAATGAAAGTAAACATGCTGTTAAACTGAGAGCTGCATTTCCTCATAATTATGCCAGAGCGATGTACTATAAGTTTATCCCAGTCACATCTTTGAGGCACATTCAGGTCAGAAGGTTGCACAAAAAACCTTGCCCAAGAGAAACTTTTTTTAAAGGCTTGATTAAAAGAAAAGGGGGGGGGGACCCTTTCACCCAAACAGCCACAATCAATTTCTAGAAGTAGTTCAGTTAATACCGCCTGAACTTTAGCTAGACCATTGTGAATACAGAATTGATCAAACAGCCCTTTGAAGAGCATAGAAGTCCTCAGGTAATTAAAAAAAAAGGTGGTGTTGTTCCAAAAGAGTTTCTTTCTGGTTTCTTTTTCTAAAACCTGTTGGGTTGGCGTAATTAGTGTCCTTTGGGGACTGGGTTCAAGCTACTGACAAATTCTAATAATGACCAGACCTCACACTCCTCTCCCAGCTGGGCACCAAATTGGAGCTGGAAGCAAAAACATCCTTTTCTTCAGCAGAATTGGTTGGGGGAGCATTCTTCTGGTTGGCTTACATAGATTATTTCACATGCATAAACACCAGTGATCCCTTATCTTTCATTCTGTGAACCATTAAAAAGCTTCAGTCCTTGAAATCCAATGACTATTCAAAAGAATATACTTAGAAAACACTAAAATATTGATTTTCTAACTTGGAATGAGAGTGTATTTCCTTTTACCTAAACACAGCAATGGATCTGCAGCTGATAGCTATTCTACTAGAACTTATGGTATATTTGCTCATGATTAGAACAAGGGCTTAGGACAGCCAGATGCAAAGGAAAGGGCATCCCAAAATGTAACCTCTTTGCAGAAATGGGGCTGGTCCATTAAGGGGTAAAAAATAATAGTATCTGCTCAGTAGGGATGGGGAAGACATTCCCATTTTAATGCACTTTTCAAAACAGAATGTGAACCGAAACACAATTATCTTTCAAAATTCACACTTCTCCAAAGCAGTGCAGTGCTACAACCACATGATATTAAAAGTATATATCAGAGGAAAATGTACATAAAGATGTACACATTGGTTAAAATGACATATAAAAATGCACTATATAAGGGGAAAATTTCTTTGCAAAAAATGTGACAGAAATTTGCACTAAAATGCTGGTGAATTTTTCATGAGGTCTTTTTTCTTAATGCAAACTGATGCAGAAGCATGGAGAGCTGAACCAAAGACTGGAAAAATGAGAAACTGAAGTAGGCAGATCCCTACTGCTCCAATTCCACTTGCACTACTATTTGAAGCCTAGAACCCCCTGCCCTCTTCTGAATATGGCCACCCCATTCAGTCTTTTGGAACACTCTTCATCTTGCTGTAAGAATGACTTTGTTTCTCTCTCTGTTCATTCGCATAGTGCATGTTGGCTTTCATGCCCAGTTAAACTGGAAGGCAGGCACTTCACATGAATCTCTGTACAATGCATTTTTAATGTGGAAGAAGTCAAAAGTCGAATCACATTTGTCTTCTTGTTAAGGATGGCCAGTGATCCTGATTTCTCCTGAAATTAGCTCTGTACATGCGTTCATTTGTGTTTGTTACCATGTTCAGCGTTTGCTGGTCTCAGTGGAATGCTCTAATACATATTTCAGCACTGGGGGGTGGAGTGTTGACTACCAATTCTTCTACTCAAATAGACTTTTGCATGAGTAGTGCCTTCATTGGTTTCTTGCATGCCTGTTCCTTAGTTGCAAATTGAACCAGGGCTATACCTGGTTCAAAAACACATGGCTGAATTGAGTTACCTCATGGAGCCTCAGAGACCCTTGGGACTGACCACCTGCTCAGGAGTGGAGGAAACTAATAGCTCTTAGATGAAAGCCTGTGCCATTGCCTCTTCCACTCTTAACAGTATATGCCCCTCTGGGAGAGAAGCATCAACCACTTCATTAAGACAGGCATTTTGTTCCGACCTACTGAGGAGCTAAGCCTTGCTGTCACTTCAGACATGTCCGTAGCCTATTACCGTGACTCTTTTACTGCAGATTAGGAAGTGGCTAATTAATTCTATTAACAATATTTATTAAAACTGTTTTCTGTTTGGAGGAAGCATGAAAGCAAATCTGATGCCACTGTGGTTTATATGCAGGGAGGAAATTAATAGAACATTCCTATACATGTCTATTCAGAAGTATGTCCAGGAAACTTTCAGATTAAGATGGCACCAAATTATTAATTGACTGATAAGCACTGAGCATTGCTTATCAATGCTGGAAGGTATCTACATGTCTGGAAGGTATCTAAACATCATCTTACTGGCCTAGCATTTTGTACAACTCACCTTCTTCATACAAACCTTTCTAAATGTTCAACATGGATAGAAATGGGAAGATTTTGTCAGGAGAGATGCTCTAGTTTAAGAGAAACATTAATTTAAAGAAAGTGATCAGACTTCACCCTTGTGTAAGACTATTTTGGTGAGAATTTGGAAAGCCACATCTATGGGAAACAACTTCTGCTCTTTGGGAGAGACAAAATAGATTCTGCTTATCACAAACTCAGTCATTCTCTCTCTGGGGTCAGCTCTCTGTTTTCATTATGCAGCCTTATTTCTTTCTGCAAAGTACTGTGAAACCTCTTGTGAAACAAATGATTCTAGGGCAGTACATGATTCCTTCACATCTCATTATTAGCAGTCACTGAACATGCCTTCATTCCTTGCCAGGCCAAACACGAGATGAGAGATTGGCCAGTTTTAACTTGGAAGGAAGAAGGTTAGGGGAGATGTGAAAAAACACACTTGGAAGACAAGTGACACAGCTGAGGGATGAGAAAATGGAACGAGGCAAGAGCTGTACAGTGAACCCAGTGTGGAAACCCACTAGCTTAAACTGAAAGCTAGACCAAAAATTTATTCTGCCCTTCATCAATTAATGAGGAAAGAAATTGCCTTAGAAAATTTGAAGGGGGAGCCTGCTTCCCTGTAACTTGGCTTCTCACAGCGAGGGAATCACCAGAAGGCCCTCGGCGCTGGACCTCAGTGTCCGCGCAGAACGATGGAGGTGGAGACACTCCTCCAGGTACCGAGGCTCTGTAGGGGATTTTGTGGGATTGTGTGGCTCTGTAGGGGATTTTGCATTCCAGCAAGCCAGAGGTAACCATTTAGAGCAGGTTGTATGTAGCGGTGGTAGCTCAGTGGTTGTGACCAGCTTTGAGAATCCTCAGCCAAGAAAGGGAGAGTTCTAATGTTTCCCTAGTCTTTCATGTTGGAATGCACACATATGAGCAACATTCAGAAATAATTGCTCGTAAAGACCTGCATTTGCAAGTTTCTTCAGGCTGGTGTTGAAAATCAGAGTTCAAAGTAAAGGAGAGCTGTGCTTCTGGGTGTACTGTGATGGCTTTAAAAGCTTCCAACAAGGCAGTAATGACTCACAGTTGTTAGGGACAGAGCTCTAGAATGGCATCCACATGCCAATGTCATGGTGCTTAAACCTCATTCTAGGGATGGATCAGAAGTGGTTAGGAGAGATGTCTAGGAATTTATAGCCCGCAAAGTGCAGATGGGAACAATGATGTTTTTAAATGAATAAAGCAACAACAGTCTCAACTTGATTCACAGCTTGGTCATGTAATTTCAGACCTCCCCTTCCCATTAAGTAAGGATGCTTGCATTTAAGCTAATTTAGTGCCATCTACTTCAATGAGAGTCCATTAGCTTATAACCAAACACACAGGTTTGGGGGTTGAAGGTCACACTGTTCATTTACTGCAACTTCATAGGCATATACGGTTGCCAGATGACCACCAAAAATAGCTCATCCTGCACTTGGGCCTTTATCAGAGGATTGATTTTTCAGGCGTCAGAAGATTAATCTTGTTGCTGCATGGAGAGAAACATTATCAGCAAATCTCTGCAGAGCAAGCAACTATTAAAAGCATGTTGCACAGGGCCCTGTAAAACCCTACAGATGAAAAAACAAAAACCAGCAGTGGGGGTAGTGCAGGCTTCAGAAAAGAAAATATTTTAATAATCAGTCTTCAAGAGGAGAGATATGGAAAAGGTAAAGCACAAACAGGAAACTGTCTAAATTAAGAAAAAAAACCTTTATTACGCTAACCAAAAATGTCACAGAATAGTTTACAAGCTTTTGAGTTCTCCTGAACTCTTCATCCAACCAGAATACTGCAATGCATTATATGTGGAGCTGCCTTTGAAGACGGTTCAGCTAGTGCAGAATTCAGAAGACAGATCATTGACTGGGACCAGGGAGCCTGAACATACTACGTTGATTATGACCCAACTGCACTGGTTGCTGGTTTTGACCTTTAAAGCCCTATGTGCCTCATTCTGGCTCTCCCATGTGACCTAATAATAAATGTAATAAATAGACTGTAAACAAAGCAAGGGGCGGAAAGCTGGAGTCTGCATTTAGTCACAGTCCAAACATGAAATGTGGGAGGAGGAGGCGGCAGACACTCAAATGAGCCCCTGCTAGATACCATGCAAGTCCACCAAAGGCTCTTCATCCTTGGGTGAAACACACAGGTTCCTTGGTAGGCAGAAAATAAAGAAAAACTAGGCAGTTTTATATTAACAAAGCTAGAGATTAGAGCCAGTGTGGTGTAGTGGTTAAGAGCGGTAGACTTGTAATCTGGGGAACCGGGTTCGCGTCTCCGCTCCTCCACATGCAGCTGCTGGGTGACCTTGGGCCAGTCACACTTCTCTGAAGTCTCTCAGCCCCACTCACCTCACAGAGTGTTTGTTGTGGGGGAGGAAGGGAAAGGAGAATGTTAGTCGCTTTGAGACTCCTTCGGGTAGTAATAAAGTGGGATATCAAATCGAAACTCTTCTTTCAGAATGTGCACTAGATTTTTTCAAAAGGCAGTTGAAGTCACCTTGGGTAACTTTGTTGGTAGCTGAGTGAATGAAAGGTGGAAATAAAAGAAATTAAATAAAAGAACCAGCAGCCATTTTTCCTTGTCACTGTAAATGCCAAGAAACCAAATGTAATTAGAAAT
Source organism: Podarcis bocagei (assembly GCF_964188305.1). NCBI lineage: Eukaryota > Metazoa > Chordata > Lepidosauria > Squamata > Lacertidae > Podarcis > Podarcis bocagei. The sequence goes on along the minus strand of NC_138127.1, from coordinate 62,151,143 downwards.
CTGATTTCAAAAACTAAATACTTAGTTACTATAGGTTGGACATTACAGGTCTAGCAGTAGACTGAGAAAAGGGGAGTTTTACTTCTAAATGATGGAAGGGGGACTGCCTACCCCATATAAATGTCTCCCTTTCTTTGACTCAACCTTTTGGCTCTGGTCTCTTCGTATCTCCACTCCTGACTCACACCACTCCTTAAAAATGACACCAGACCTTTAAGTCTATTGACCTGATAAACGGGTCACCACTGATATCAATTTTTCCATCCCACTCAATTATTTCAGGGATGAATCAGTAACATCTGGCTCCATCAAAGATGGGGAAATCCACTGTTGCTTCATCCACTGCCCATGTTTTTTGAGTAATCAGCAGCTTTCTAATCATCCTGTGGAACACAAGCACAACAACACCTGTAAAACTGTTCCCAGACTTGGACACAGTTTTGACTAGAGACACATCTGTTCTGTGCTCAGTAAATAGAAATCTGACATAGGAAATTAATCTTTCAGCAGCAGCAAGATGTTATAAAGCTGAGGGAACATTTCTGGCAATCAACCTCATTATGGTTGGGCAATGTCTACTCATCTCGAATCACTGAAACCCATAAGCAACCTAGAATTCTGGCTATTGGGAATATTACCATTGCAAACAACCCTACTCTTCTTTGCTATAGGCAATGATGCTTATACCTCATGTCAAATTCTCTGCTATAAAATATCAATTTTGTTCCAAGACTTTGCAATTCCAAATAAATATATAAGCATTACTGATTTTGTTGCACAAAGCTGCTCCTCTTCTTGGTGATCACTCATGGCCAAGTAAGAGCTATTTGGTTTGCATGACTTATCCTGACCCTAATGGTTAAACCCTTTGCAAAATTGAGGGTCAAACTATACACAACACTAAGGCACGTGGAATGTTTGGTTATTTATTTAATGACAGGTATGGGACTGTAAAGTGTGAGATTAGGGAGGCTTAACTCCTCTCTGTGATCTTGATGAAAATTTCCCCTGTAGCTTAGGCACCAATAAACTCTTCCCTCACCCTACACACCAAGCCTTACAAATGTGTGCATGTGTTATTTTCATTGGCATATCATCTGGGGATGAAAGGGTTAAATCTCCCCTCCTCATACTTTGTGGTCCCAGTGCAAACCATGGCATACCATGCTTTTTTCTTTTTCTTTTAAGAAATCTGATGAAGTTCCTAATAATGCATTTAGCGTCACACTTACCGGTAGTTTGATGGTTGTTGTTAGTCTGATGCTGTGGGAAATGGCAAGGATTCCTAAAATTACGTACCATGATCTGTTTTTTGTGTGGTGATTCCCGCCCCCTCCCACAGATGGAATAAATAAAGACACCGGACACCAGAACTTAGGTTAATGGGCGAAAATGGCCACAACTTTATTGATTACAGGTAAGAGTGGTATTGGCTTTAGGCACTGGCCCTAACAGACTATCCGGTCTAACTGGGAAGGGTTAAGCACCAACAGGGGGAGCCCCCGAGATGCACATCCCTAGGCGCTCCCCAAGGGGTTACCTCTCGGGAGCGCACTTTAGGCCCTAGCCTCCGTAGGTTTCGGACGAGGTGACTCCCCCGGAGTCCTTTAACGAACTACCCTTCAAGATTTGGGGGAGGTGATGGCGCTCCTCCCCCCAACTTCATTTGCATAACAATACCCCTGCCAATGCCTACCGCCACACGAGCCAGGCTCGCCGCCAATACCCTCAGACCTGTAACCACTCCCTGATCCCCGAAAAATGTCAGCCAGCCAAATATCGTTACCAGCATCGGAAAGATGCACGCCATCCCCACGGTAGAGTGCTTCCTTGCTAAACCGGATGCCTGGGTGTTCAATGACCCAGCCCCCCATTGCAGCCACTCTACGTGCCACCGAGCACTCCAAGATCCTCCTGGCCTTATTCACAGCCACCAGATTTGTGGCGTCCCGCCAACAGCGCCTCTCAAGCAGAGATGACCAGATAATTGCCATATTCGAATAAGCAGCCCACAACTCCCCCAGGTCATTGAAAATATTCCACATTAAGTCCACCCCCTTTCTATAAGCCAGCTGCTGTAAGGAAGGAAAAGGGGCGAGCCAGGGCTTCCCCGACCTTAAGTGCCCTATTGTAAGCCCGCCCCTAGTGCCAGCCGATTGGCCGGCGCTGTGGGATAATGAATATTAATCAGACTGGGGAATCCCTGAGTCCCGCGGGGCTGGCGCCAGCCCCGCAAGAATGCAGTCCGGGGCGTGAGCCCGCAACCCCTCCCCCTCCTTAGGTCGGGAGTGGCTTTTTCACCACTCCCAGCCAGAATCTGTGCAACTACCTTGCTATTCCCTTGAAGATAAGGCCACCAGAATGGCTCACAGTATTCCAAATGTGGTGGCTCCAAAGATTTATGAAGCTGGAATACTGGCTATTTCATTTAATTTAAACAGAGCCATCAGGAAATACTGTGTCAACTTTTTCACTGTGCCTAGTAGATTTTAATGCCATTGTTTTATTTTAATTTACATTGGCAACCACCTTGGGGATACTGGCAGAAAGGGGTACATAAAATATATTAAACAGAAGTATAAACAAAACCAAGCAATAGAGCTGCTCCCCTCTCCCACTCCTTCCACAGAAGGGGCTACACAGCCAGTTCCATTAGCTGCTTCTTAGGCCTGCACGTGCTTTGTGGGCCACCTCGTCCAACCTACTGCTTGATGCCAGATACCCAGAGCTAGAGCGTCTCAGCAGATGGCTAACCAGCCACTGCATGAGACCTCCAGAAGGGGAGAGCACATAAATAAAATACAGAGCTAAATATACTAATGGTTTTTAGCAGTGTGCTCCCCATATTGTTTTTGTTCTTGCTGTTTGTGTTCCTTTTCATTCTCCTCATTTGGGACAGGAGTAACTCATCTTTCCTCCTTGATCTTTCCTTACTCATGTTACTGCCTTCAGAGCTGGAAATGTGGACTGTTGGCTATTATATGCAAAGATGATCAATATAAAGCCAGAAGACATTGAGTAGAATGTGAATAATTGGATCAATGAGCCTTACCATTATGTTCACTGCTTTTCATAGCTACTAATACAGCATAGTTCTGGTTTTATTTCTTAATGTAAGACTTGTTCATGCTGTGCGCTGCCCAGCTGTACCTAACAATATTCCTTAAAAGGAATTTATGAGATCCTTGGCAAATGCTAGACCACAGTGCATGTTGAAAGAAAGCTTAATGAGCAATAATGGGGATATTTGATTTGGTTTTCTGACAGAGGCTACATATAGAGGCTTTGAAAAGCTGGCCGGCAAGCCAGAATGCAATAGGTTCAGCTTTGCCAATTGCAGCATCTCTAAACAAGGAAATAATCTGATTTTTTTGCCTGTTATTAAAGTTACCAGGCGCCTTTTCATAAGACCTATAACTCAGGGTCATGGGTTTGAGCCCCATATCGAGCAAATGATTCCTCTTTTGCAGGGGGTTAGACTAGATGACCCTTACAGTCCCTTCCAACTCTACAAGTCTTATTCTTATCTCTACAAGTCTTATTCTGATTCTTATTGTCGTCCTGACAGTTTTTGGTCAATACAAAAATCTTAAGGAAGCAAAGTTTCAATTAATAACTGGTTGTTGTTGTTTAGTCGTTCAGAGCACGCCAGGTACTCCTGTCTTCCACTGCCTCCCGCAGTTTGGTCAAACTCATGCTGGTAGCTTTGAGAATACTGTCCAACCATCTCGTCCTCTGTCATCCCCTTCTCCTTGTGCCCTCCATCTTTATAAAAACACAACATTGTATTCATTTGTTTTTCATTCAGTTGCTGAACTTCAATACTAATTCTGCTAGGTATTTCAGTTCAGGCTTCCATAAGAAAATCTGTTATCCCAGTTTCCTATCTGGTCAAATGTCATAATAATTTATACACTTTGTTGTTGTTGTTGTTTAGTCATGTCCGACTCTTCGTGACCCCATGGACCAGAGTACGCCAGGCACTTCTGTCTTCCACTGCCTCCCGCAGTTTAGTCAAACTCACTTAGGCATGTGCATATTGGCATCTCTGGTTCTTACTCATTACGAGATTAAAACAGATGCAAGACCACAACGAGGCCTAAGCAATCAATATATTCCAGCCCATAGGATGGTGACAGGAGGCAAGTGCGTATAGAAAGTTGTGGGGAAGATGAGTCTCTCAGAATATTATCAAATTTTTATTTCGTTTTTTAAAGTAACATGTTCTGGAAAGCTGGTGGGGGAGGGAGGGAGAGAGAGAGAGAGAAAAATGTATTCATTGCACATAAACAACAGTGATTGTACATTCAACACACCTTTATGCAAATATTGCAATCCTGGGATGCTTCAGGAGGAAGGGTGAGATATGAACTGAATAAGTAAATAAATAAATAAAATATGCACAAATGAAAACATGAACAGGAGAATTTGCACACTGCCCACTTGACATGCCCAGTCTCAAAATGATGTTGGAGAAATGTGTAAACTGTGTAAATAAGGTAGTGTGTACATTAGTCAGCCAATGCATGTATTCCACATTTGGGGAGTAGTATATTGGCTATGCAACGTACAGTAGATATATGGAAGCTGAACATGTTAAGTGATCAAAGTATAAAAATTTCCAAATGAACACTGTCAAGTTGATATTCATTTCAATGTGGCATCACAGCACAGCTCAGGCAGATTCACCAGTCCACTAACGTTCATAGTTGTCAACTTTTCCCTTTTCTTGTGAGGAAACCTATTCGGAATAAGGGAATTTCCCTTAAAAAAAGGGAAACATTGGCAGATATGCTAACGTTGGTCTCAACAGAGTACCAGAATATAGTTTGTTCTCTCTTAAAGTGCACATTTATAAAGGAATCAGTGATATTTGCCTTCTTTTACACATACGATCATATGTATGAATATAAAATTGTAGCATTCGGCTCTTCTTCAAACAGCAGTGGGTAAATTAGGCCCTTAGTGAGATGTCTGCAATTCCAAAATTCCTCCAATGCATGTATGGTTCTTGTTGTTGTGTTAAAGGATTCTCCTGTCTTTCAGATTTATGTGGAAGTTTGCTTAACTCTTGAATGCCTTCAGGGTAACAACTTCTTCTTCTTCTTCTTCTTCTTCTTCTTCTTCTTCTTCTTCTTCTTCTTCTTCTTCTTCTTCTTCTTCTTCTTTTTAGTCTTCAAATAGGCTAGAGTTTGGCCACCTTTCTAAATGAAAAATCTGCTTCCAAGATTTCAGCCAGCAGCTCCAAATACTGTAAATGAATCTGGAACAGCTGTGCGCAGCTTTTAAAATCCAGGTCCAGGACATTTTCTTAAGAGAAATGTGGTGAAAGTTAAAAGTCCACAATCCCATTAAGAACAAAGGAGTTATTTTTGTAGGAGGAACTTCTGCCTGCAGCTTCCCATTTCACCTTAAAGTTCTCAATAATCCCTGAATTTTGGGGCATTTTTGTACACCATCAATAGTAAAAATAATAATTATATATATCCCTGTTCTGTCTGCTGTTTGTGTCTGATTGCTATACATAGGCAGAGCAAGCAAGGATAGGTTTACTGAACTCCTCCCTTATAACAGCATCCCCATTGCCCTCCATACATTGTGAAGTTTGAAGCAGAGAGCCTCTTATACTCCTGGAGGCTTCTTGCATGATTTAGTGCCCAATAGATTTTAAAGTGGGGAGCTTTCTGTATTCGTGGAGGCTTCCTGCATGTTTTAGACTTGGGGTCCTAAATCATGCAAGAAGCCTCTATAAGCAGAGGAGGCTCCCTGCTTGAGAATTGCCTCTTCCCCCCCCCCCCCGTCATGGCAGGCACAGCAAAGGCCAGCTTACTGTGCTTGTCCCTGCTTGCATGTAACGTTTACACATGAGGAGCATGTCTAATAGGGTTTTACTCTATCTTTCTGTGTGAGTGGGTATCAGTGGCAAGAGAATGGGGGAAGAGAGAAGATGCCATATACTGCCCTTCACTTCTAAGGCTCCAGGGTGGTGTACATCAGTAATATATTTTAAAATTAAAACAATAAAATAGAGGCAAAATACAATAAAATGATTATATAGCTCTAAGACATAGGAGGAAAAGGCTGCACTAACTTATTCCTCACTTCCACATAAATCCAGCTGTGTAAGAGATCAACTAGCAATATAGGTTTTTTGGGGGGGTTGTTTATTAATTTTTATTGATTTTCAAAAAAATGACAAATTAACAACCAAGTAATACAAATTTAAAACAAATTTAAAAGTTGACTCCCCCCCCCAAACTTCCAACATGTTTCTTTTTTTTCCTCCCTCCTTTGCTGCTTAGTGACATATAATTATAGATAGAGATAAACAAAAAGGTCCAGGTAAAATGGACTTAAAGAGCACCTGCTCTTCAATGTGTGTATATGATAGCATGTGCATAGATAGGTGTACATATAAACATGTAAGTTCCAAACCAGGCATAGGCAAACACTGCCCTCCAGATGTTTTGGAACTACAACTCCCATCATCCCTAGCTAACAGGACAAGTGGTCAGGGATGATGGGAATTGTAGTCCCAAAACATCTGGAGGACCAAGTTTGCCTATTCCTGTTCCAGACAATCATTACCGTGAGATTGGAGAGGGGCATTAGACAGAGAGGGAGAGGAATATTTCTCTTCTGCTCTCTGAACTCTCAGAATTGTGATTGATACTGACTTTGTTATCTGGTGATACAATAGCCATCCTATGATGTATCACTTAGTAACTTAACTTGTCATATGCATAGTTTTTAACTTGCTGCACCATATTCACCTTCCATGAAAAGCCAAAAGCAACATAGTAACAAATGAGCTTTGACTGTTGGGATAGATCTATCCACTCGCCGCAGCGATGTCATTGAGATTTCAGAGCCAAAATAAAGATAAGAGCCAACTCATTATCTCAAGGTATCTTACTAAGGACAGCCACGTGCAAACTACCCCTTACTTTTTAGGAGGAAAAAAGTGTGTCTTATGGAGCGAAAAATACGGTAACTCTTATGGGTGTTCACCATGAATTAATCTTGGTGCATGAATCTTTGGGCTTCCTTGTCAAAAGGCCTATTGTTCTGTAGTAGATTTTCTTTCATCAGTGGAATCAGCCCCATTGCCTTATGCAAAATATGTCATGGGGCATTTTCACATTTCCCTATAGTTTCCACTTAACCTATGTCAACAAAGATTAGGTGAAAGATGCTAATTTCAGAAGAGTAAGCTGCTGAAGCTTCCCAGTTTTCAAAAATCCAATAAAAAGTGAAATGTGGATCCTGATTGATGAACATGTAAGAACAACGAAGGTCAATAAATCCTGATTTAATTATTTTCACTTAATTGGATCTTTTATTAACCTCTGTTCTGCATAATAATATGGAACACTTACTGGTATCCCTTGCATTGTTTGGCCTCTGGGACTCCCATCTGTTATTATGGTTTTTATATCTACCCATCTAGATGACCACATCATGTATCTGATGAAGCTGAATTAATCACACAAATCCATAGGCCACAATACATTTGTTAATAATGTTGCAAGGATCATTGTGATCCATTCTTGCAAAATAGGAATGGTTTACATTTAAATGTGAACCTACTTAGTTTGTACTTCCTGGACCAATAACTGCATATATATGGACCAATATATGCAGTTCACACTTCTTTGAATTTAACAAAACAATTTTCCAACCCAACCCAACCCCTGCCCCAGCCCCTGCAACCCATGCACAAAATGCATAGTATTGGAAAGTATGCACAAAATGCACACTATATGGGGACATTGCTAGCAAAAACATGTCTGTTAGGCAAAATTGCCTACAGCAATGCTTTTTTTAATATTGAGAATATTTCTAACCCATATCCAATCTCAAGGCAAAGTACAATATAATGAAAATCCATCCAAATTAATCAATCACAATTTAAAAATATGTACTTGAGTAACTAAGGCAAACATGAATCAAACTTAAATCTTTAAAAATACAAGTCTTAAATTGCAGAACGGGATACAACCTCCCTAACAGCTAACTAAATCTAATATTCTGTAATATATTGGGGAAAATGTGTGGGTTTCTTGCTTTTTAAAAAATTAGAAAGCAATGCAGAAATGGACAAAAATGAAATAAAATCTGGAAAACTGAAATTGACAGATTCACCCACTCTTGCTGAGAAGTCTCTTTCACCACCAATAGAAAAGTTAAACTCCAGCATAGCATATTAAAAGCTGAGTTTTGTGCTGCAGTCATTTCAACTTTTATTCTGCCAAGATGGAAAGAAGAGACTCCCAACTTCCTCTGGGTCAGTACATTATGTGAAACCGGAGGCTATTATTTATGTACCAGTAGGAAATGCCAAGGACAATATACAAAGGCACTTCCTCTTTTCTTCCACAACAAGTGCACTATGGGCAAAGTCCAGATAAAATACACAAAAAGACTGGTAGGAATGGGAAGCTGTTTTTCTAACTCAGATTCTCTTTTGCCTTGATTTTTGAAAATAAATTGTACACATAATCTTAAGCAAGATTCAACAGAAAATAAAAGCAGTGCAAGACCCAGCCCAGCAGACCTTTCTGCAATCCAGGCAACAAGGAGTAGAGTGGTTAGCAGAGTTGCTGGAAAGAATCCCGATGACGCTATAGCAGGTTATACAATGGAGCCATCAACGCTGCATTTTCATAACAGTCTCAATGCAATTTTGAGTCTCTGGGAACACACAGCTGCTCCCACCTCCCTTCAAGTGTTGTGTTGATATGATGTGTGTTTAGGTCTAGTGGCAGATGTTGACCATTCCACATGATAAGCTTTAATCTGTTGCCTATCCCTTTCCATGCTTGAACCAATTTGTATGGGTATGTGGATTTTTTTTAATGTGGGTCTTTTACACTTAAAAATATACCCCATAGATGTGCACACTCCATGTGGAAGCACCCAGACACTAGCAGTCAGTTTACTCGGTGCCTCTACTGACAAGCCTTGGTATTTAAATAATTTGTTGAAATGGACTAGATGGGGGAAACTTTCAGGAAACATTCAAGAATAATGGCAAACACAGCTATCCCCATGAGATTACATGCCCCCTCCACACACACATAGGGTGTGGGACTGATTATCTTATTGCAGGTGCAGAATATAGCACTCCACACAAAACCCATGGGAGGTTTCCCCCATAATCTAAGGTCTTTAGTAAAAATCCAAAGAGGAAAAGCAGGTTTCTATTAAACCTTTTATGCCCTGTCTGTGTGCGCACATACACACACACATCCTGTCTAGAAATCGTATTGTGTGAGCATATGTGTTTAGCACTGATGGCACAAATGTAATGGTATCACCACAAGAGACTCTGACATAATTATATATAACAGGTATCAAATCTACTTCCCACTGTTCTGGTTTTATTGCTTGGGTCCTGTGGGGGATGCTTTTTCCTTTTTTTACTAATTTCACACCTTTGCCTAGCAACCTCAAGCGCAAGCTCTCTGCTACATCTTCCAGGCTTGGCACAATTTAGCACTCTTTGAACCTTTTGTTTTTAACTTAATACCGTTTCCCCCTGCCATTTTTCTGGGTGGCTTTACCCCTAATTAGCTCTACAAACAGCTTTTAACTGCTAGGGGCACTCTCCTTTTGGAGACACCAACCATGATATAGATGTTATTCAGCCCAGCCCAGCCCAGCCTAGCTATATGTGCTGTGTCACCATAGACACATTCTGGGCAATGCCATCCACCTCAGCCAAAATTGGCCAACAGTCAGGATAATGGGAATCATAGTCAAGCAACCCCTGGAGGTTCATGGGTTCCCCATTCATAGCCAAGAAGTTGCTTTACTATGCTTTTGACACATACATGGGGATTTCAATACAGGCTCCAGCCATGTGACCAGATGAGTTAAAAATATTGGCAGAGAAGACTGATACATTGTTGGGTACCTCCCAAGTTGGTTGCTGCTTTGGTACATGTCCAACTTGCCACTCAGGCCACAACCAGCCAAAGTTTCTAGCTGCTTTGTATGAACTAGGGATTCGTGTGTATGTAATAGTTCCAATCACTTGTGAACCAAGGACAAATTGTGCTCCAAAAATGAAAAATCATATCAAGAGAAATAGGCCTCCAACATGTGTTGCAAGGAACTGTAATGTATAGCCACAGGGTTATAGAGACTATGGCCTCACCTGCACTGTGCATTTAAAGTGGTATCAAACCACTGTAAATAGATCAAAATCCAAGTGGGTAGAGAATTCATGGCTCACCCATCTTCACTGAGAACCCACATTTCCCAAAGCCATCCCACCATCTCCCACAACAATTTTTCCCCAACTGGAGGTAGCAGGTATTGAACCTGGGACCTTCAGCGGGCAAAGCATGTGCTCTGCCGCTGAGCTATGACCTTGTAACTTCTCCTTGAAACTTTCCACATTGTCACATTTACATCAGTGATCATTGTTTGGCATGTCAACCTTTGCACCTGCTGGAAAGTGGTTGTCTAAGCTGGGATTTGATAAGCTGCCTGTAAAAATGTGAACTGAGGGACAACTCCCATGCTCATGGTTAGCATGTGGTAGCTGCAAGCATCACATGGTGGTTTGGGGGATATGAAACTGCTACCACAGGTCCACTCACAGAAGCAGCTCTCATACATGTATGAGATGTAGTGCATGCCAATGCCTGGCCTCTCAGTCTCTTGAAAACCATCATAGCAGATAGTACGAAGTGGTAGTCTTGAGCCTTAGAATTAAAATGTCAAAAACAGTGGTTCCTGTTCCTCATGGGCTGGCTACCACTGTGGCAGGGATTCACCATATGTGTCTCTCCAGGTTAACCTTTGTGCTTGTCTACCTGATCTCACTCATATGTTTGTGTCTTCCTCTTTTTGTTTTAAATTGCCATTTCCTAGGGCACTTAGTATCATCACATCACTGTCAGGAAGCCAGGCAGCATCTATGGTGTGTCAGGTTCAGCTGAAAGCCACAGGCAGTCAATTTACAGTTCTGCCAAGTAGGTGCAAAGATCTGCCATTTACAAAACTCACAAAGAAGTTTACGCAGAGAATCCTGGAATGGGCTTCCTGCCAGTGCGGCTAATTTGCTAGCTTCCTAATTGGGCTCGTGCTTTTATTGTCACAATGGTGAGCATATATCACAAGGAGTATTTTCCTGCTGTGAGGGAAACACTGTTTTATTTATTGTTTATCTTGATTTAGCTTTCGTTGCATTTAACTACTCAGGACAAGTGGGGGGGGGGGGGTAGAAGGAGAGTTGAGTGTGATGATGTCCCTTATCAGATGAGGCCCTCTTAGTGGCCTTGATGCAGAACAAAATACAGGGCCTGGAGAAGGGGCTTTTCAGTGGTGGCGCCTTGCATGTGAAACTCCCAACCTATTGGTTAAGACTAGAACAACTTTTTCAGTGGGCATTTGGAGGAGAGCCCTGATCAGATTAATGGACCCTGTTGCAGTTTTTATGTATTCCTTTTATCTCATTTGACTCTGTTGTAAACCATCCCATGGCTTGTGCAAAAGGTGGCATATAAATCATCTAAAGGAATAAATAAATGTCTGGCCCTCAGCTGGGTGCACAGGAAACTTGGTAGTTAAGATATAAACTTGCTGTTCATAACTATAGTGACCCTCTGGTCTCAACTTAAAAACATCAAGACTTACCAGCACAGTGTTATGGTAAATGGGGAAAGGGGCCACTTCATTTTTAGCAGATCTATTTTGGTCCTAAATAACAAGCAGTTCTGAAACGGATTGGACTGATTCCACAGATACCAGCTGAATCTTGTGGCTTGTGCATACTCTTGCTAAAACCATCCAGCTCCTTCAACCTTTCCTCATAGGACTTGGTCTCCAGGCCCGTCGCCATCATTGCCACTGTCCTTTTGACATGTTCCAGTTTGTTGATATTCTTCTTAAACTGCAGCACCCAGAGAATCAGAGTGGTGTGGTGGTTATAGTGTTGGACTAGGACTCAAGAGACCCGGTCCAAATCCCCACCCATCCATAAAGCTCACTGGGTGACCTTGGGTGAATCACTGCTTCTCATCCTAACCTACCTCACAGGGTTGTTGTGGGGACTAAATGAGGAGCGGGAGAACCACCCTGGAGAGAACGGTTGGATGGAAATGAACTAAATAATAAATAACTTGACTCAGTACTCCAGGTGAGCTCCCACCAAAGCTGAATAAAGAGGCACAATTACTTCTTGCAACCAAGCCAATAATAATACTTTCAAAATGTTCTAAGTGCATCACATGCATAAACTTATTATAATCACATCTGACTAGATATGAACATGGTGGCAGGCCATTTCGACAAGGGGCTGTCAGCTTCTTTCTGGAAGAAAGACACTCGGCACGTGAACTGTTTCCCATCGCTGCATCTCTCTGTATCAGAAGAGAGAGAAAAGCTGTGACTGCTGAGAGAGTGCTTTACGTGCAGCTGTTAAAAAAGCAAAACTTGTGCCAGAAAAGCAGAGTTGGCAACCCTGTTTGGACAAGACAGCCTTTCCAGCACAAGGCTGATTCATCGACAGCGGTTGCCATCCCGTCGTCTTTTAAAGAATGATGTGAAAAGCATGACTCGAGGTTTATGAGCCGAGAGTTACAGTTCTTTGGAGAAAATTTCACAAGAGGGCGCAGGCTCTGTTTGTTTATTTCTTGTCCTGTGCATTGGCTTGGTCCAAATGCCATTTGTAATAGAGGGTAAAGCCACTGACACGACACGTCTGCCTTTATCCCAGGCTCTGTTTTATGTGTTTAATAATAACTTTCTAGCATGTGTTAAGAGCTGCAGCCTTCCTTTTAATAGCTGTAAACAGATCCTGTGCTGAATTGAAACTTACATCTGCGATGGGAGGAACTCCAAAAGGGGATGTGAAAGGGAGAAGTGGGGAGGGGGATTAGCCAAAGGCACAAACAAGCCCTTCACCCCTCCTTCTCCCACTTCTTTTTGGAACAGGTGGATGTGGTTGGAATATTTCTGAGCTTAGGTTAATGCTGACCTTAGCTGGAATAACTTGCCCTCTTGAGCCTCCTCAAATGGGGAGTCAATGGGGAGTTGTCTGGCTGTTACACATGATTGTACACATCTGTCATCTAAATCAGAGCTCCAAATGCAAGACGGAGCGTGCAGGAACATCGTGTGGATTTGTGACACTCCCTGAAGGCCTCTAGGTCCATAAACCAGGGAATGGATTAAAAATGAGGCAGAAATAACAGTAAAGGTATTATTATTATTATTATTATTATTATTATTGGTGGCAGATGTAATCCTGAAGCAGCACCATTTGTGTTCTTTAAAGGGGAAGCATATCCATTTTCTCCGCCACAACCACTCTGAAATTTCAGAAGATAATAATCACTTTTCCACATGAATGACCCAGCAACGACATTTGAAAATGATCCGGAGAGGTTTTGTTTTAAACCTGGGCTAGCCATTATAAAATGAATTTTCTGGTTAACGACCATGGAAACCTATTTCTCCTTACAACGGAACGCAACCAAACTCAGTCTGAGAAGGGATCGGCCTGTATTCTTTTATTCTTTCTGCATTGCCTCAAGAGTTACCAAAGAGAAATGCACTAACTTGGTCACTGGAAGCTGTCATTCTCCTTCATGATCTCTGCACAGAAAGATATGTGAGGGAAACTCAGACTTCTGCAGGGCGTCTTCTGAACAATCCAGATCAGGGACAACCAACATGGCGCCCTTCAGCTGTTTAGATTCCAGCTCCCATCAGGCCCAGCCAACGTGGTGACTAGTCAGAAGTGATGGGAGTTGTGCTCCACAACGTCTGGAGGGCACCCCATTGACTGCCTCTGCTCTAAAGCCTAGAGATTTGGGGCCTCGGGGTCCACTCCCTCAGATTCAGTGTGCACATCCAAAGAGGCAGACTCCACATCTTCCCTTCCCACATTTCTTGTTCAGTCACACCATGTAAAATGTTCTGTTGGTCCATGCAAGAATTGAGGCCACGCCTCTAGCTCAGAGGCACTAGCTTCTCCAGATGATTGAGGGGGCCATATGCAATGTTGCACAACCTCCTGATGTCCCATGATGTCACAAGTAGTCAGGGAGTGGAGCCAAACATCCTCTGAAAATTGAGGGGGCCTGGCCCCCTCAAAAATACATTGGGGGCGGGGGGCCACCAGGTGGCACGTTGGAAGATGGCCAACAATAACATCTCTCTGACCCATATGAGGTAATTAAGGGGCTGCTATGGGAAGTATGCAGCCTTCCCACCCCCCCAGGGTGTTCACAATGCACCCCCTGATCCAAGAGATGGGGGTGCCGAACACTTGGCACGAGCCCTCGGTGAGGTCAGATCTTCCTGACGCCGATTCCAATTAGCGCGTGCTGGTTGCTTCAGCTCGGAATTATAATTGGAAACATACGATTGGAAATGAAGCTGAAGCACATACATCAAATAAAGCTGGACTGATAAGACTGCTGATTAATGGATCTCTGACCGGGAGTGACGGATGGATAAGTAAATCTTCTGATGAATCACCACTAGGAGACTGTATGTTTGGAACGAAGGGGGGGGGTGGAGGAAAAAACTATTTTTTTCTTTGCATGATGTGATATAAATAACCCTTCACCCCAGATAGAAATAAGATCGTCGCGTTTTTAATAATCATAAACAGGATTTTAAGAACTGTGTGGGATGGATTACAACAGGAGAGAAGATTGGTGAACGGTGAGAAAGAGGAAAATTTTTATGATGCAGTTAAAAAATGGCGTCTCGCCAAGACAGGCTTGCCGGAGAAAGAAGGACAGGGGGAGGAGAATCAGGATTGTTCGAAAGAGAAGGAATGTTGGAATGCAAGTTTGACCTGACAGAGCCCCCTGATTTACTCGATCTATTTGGCTAGCCTGAGAAAAATAAAGGACAGACCGAAGATTAATTTTGTTTATGGAAGCATTGAACAGAGGCTGTCCCTGAGCGATATGGTCTTTGAAGAGTACAAAACCCACACAGACACCAGTTTTCAAGTTGCTTGTGAAAATCATCAGAGATAGCAAAGAAAGGAATATACGATAACAACAAGAAGAGAAAGAAAGTAATAAAGGACTATCCGGATCGAACTGGATGGAACTGTCTAATTAAAGCAGTAATATAAGTGATGCCTGGAGTTATCCGGAATTTTGGTCTCGTGCGGAGCTTGATGTATGGTACCCTCAAAAAATTTAAAATTTGGCTGTATAATTTGGAATTAATGTGATTTGAATAATGTGATGTGATTGGCCTGTTAATAAAAATTATTTATAAAAACAAAAAACAAAAATACATTGGGGGCTGAAAGTTCCTTGGCCCCTAGGAGTCGGCGCCTATGCTTTAGCTTTCCTCTACCCCAACACACCTCCTTCTCCAGATATTTATGGAAAGGAGTGAGGTGTACTGGCTATGTCAAGCACTTGGTTTTTACTGCTGCTGCCATTTTGCAGTTTTATTGCTTAATAATAATAATAATTAATAAATAATTTATTTATAGCCCACCCATCTGGCTGGGTTTCCCCAACCACTCTGGGCGGCTCTTCCAACAAAATATTAAAATACAATAGTCCATCAAACATTAAAAGCTTCCCTAAACAGGGCTGCCTTCAGATGTCTTCTACAAGTCTGGTAGTTTTTCTCTTTGACATCCGGTGGGAGGGCGGTCCACAGGGCATGTGGATTTTACTGCGAATTATACAGTTCTTGTTGTATTTTGTTTCAGTTTCATACTGTTAATTTTTGTTTCCATGTGCATTTTCTGCCCTGGGATGTTTGGGTGAAGGGTGGATTATAAATGCTTTTAACCGGGGAGTGGGAAGACTTTCTCGGCACAAGACCCACATTCCTTTCCAGGGGTCACATGTCAGTGGTGGGCAGGGCCACAAATGCAAACCTCGCTTGTGTACAGGAAGCTAGTTTCTACCCACACCGTTCTCTGTCCTCCATCCACACCAGCAAGTGACATTATCAGAGTTCAAAGACGCATTGCTGCCAGTCAAAAAATAAAGACCACTCATGGGTGGTGCAAAACAGGGCTGGTATCGGGCAGAGCCTGGGGTGGAGGTGCAATGTGGAGAGGTTCTGAAGGGCCATTGCAGGGGGTTGGACTAAATGATCTTCCGGATCCCTTCCAGCTCTACAATTCTACGATTCTTTGGTTCTATTTGGACCTTGGGCCTGATGTTCCCCACCCCTGCCTCTTAACAAGAAAATTAATTAAATAAAAAATGACTACTAATCAGTGACACGGACAGAGCAAGATGTCTTGAATCAAAGTTCCAAACGACTTACTGCAGTTCAGTCCTACGTCCCTTGCTGTACATCAACCATCACAATAATGATATTGACCGAACTGGTAACTATCCAGAGACAGATAAAATGTGTACTATGAGCTGAGACAGGAGTAAATACAACATTAAAAATGAAATAACAAAATCCGGTGGGCTTTTACCAAGTTGCTGGAGACAAAGGCTTCTTTTAGGTTGCTATAGAGTGGTATGTATAAAGGGCCTAGTTAACGTGTTGAAAAGATGAAATGGAAAACTCAGGCTAAATATCAGGGAAAACATGATCTGACAGGAAGATCCATTAAAATGTAAACTAATATCTCAAGGGGGAAGAAGGGATGCTTCATTCCTTGGAGCAGTTGAAAGTTACATCAGACAGAACAACAGAAATTCCATTAAAGTGAACAATGGGGCATTGGCAGGAAGATGAACTGCATAATCGGCAGACTTCCCTCTTTTTTAAAAGGAAACACACACTCGCTGTAAGCATTAACACACAGCCACAACACCCCTCTTGGTTGCTATACTGGGAAATGGTTTCAGCACAAACCAAAACCATTTCTCGTGATCTTGCCTCCTTTTACCATGGGATAATTAGACACTGTTCCTTGAAAACCATGAAGCTCAGAAGCCCTGACCCACTGCCCCTTGTGATCATGAGCCACATCATGTTGCAGCTCTCCACAGAGCCAGTTTTAGTAACACAGGAGTCAGTCCATTGGTCCATCAAGCTCAGTGTTGGCTATATTGTCTGCTCGCAGTGGCTCTCTAGGCTTTCAGACATAGGTTTCTGAAAGCACTATCTGGAGATACCACAGATTGAGGGATGTCTACATGCAATGCAGTTGCTATACCACTTTGCTATGGCCATCCCCTGCCTCTTTGAATCTTCTTGGCTCTACCACCCTAGGCTAGTTATTGGATATTCCTGGACACAAGACATCTAAGAGGGCCTCTTTCGTCCTGACGACTGGCTTGTCCTGCAGCTTCTGGTTCCTGGCTCACCTCAGAATGCTGCCCTCTGTTTAGTCTGATTGCCCCCTAATTTCTGATATGTGGTGGGTGGCTGTGACTTCTCAGAGGCAGAGCATAAGAAGCTGCCTTACACTAAGTCAGGCCCATCTAGTTCAGTAACACCTACATGGACTGGCAGAAACTCCCAGTGTTTCAGACAGGAGTCTCTCCCAGCCTTACCTAGAGATAGTCAAGAACCGTGTCTAGGACCTTTCAGATTCAATGAATGTGGTGCAGCTCTGAGCCATGGGACTTCTCTGGTGATGGAAAGGCACTTCCTGTATGCAAATACAGTGGTGCCTCGCAAGACGAAAAGAATTCGTTCCGCGAGTCTTTTCGTCTTGCGATGTTTTTCGTCTTGCGAAGCACGGTCTGTCGCAACTGCGCCTCTTCAAGCGGCTTTTTTAAAAAAGCGCAAGACGTTTTCGTCTTGCGAAGCAAGCCCATAGGGAAATTCATCTAGCGAAGCAACGCAAAACCAAAAAACCCTTTCGTCTAGTGAGTTTTTCGTCTTGCGAGGCATTCGTCTTGCGGGGCACCACTGTATGTGTTCCATTGCTGGTCTCTTGTCCTCACAATATATTTGAGAGTGAAATTTCCTCCTCACCACCACCACACACATTTCAAGGCACTTGGGAGCAATTTTAGTGTATGTCTTTCTCAGTGGAAATATTCATTCTCTTTTCCTGAGACTTCCAAGCTGCATCTGAGGGCATTTGTTCTTTCTATGAAGGCTATCTGCCACAGGCAGCAAACCTCTGAATACTGTACTCCACTGTAGATGGACGAGTGTTGCTGTGTTTAGGTCCTCATTGTGGGCTTCCCACAGGCATCTGGTTGGCCACTGTGAGAACAGAATGCTGGACAATATAGGCCTTTGTTGGGATCCAGCCAGGTCTTCTTATGTTGTTCTGTTTATCCTACTGCCGTACCTGTTCAACTTGGGTTGAAGACAATGTTTGAACATTGAATTTATGGGCCTTTGCTCTTACTTTCTTGATGCAAAAGTGATTCCCTCTGCAGAGAAATGCCATAAAACTCCAATCTCTACCTTGCAGCCAATAAGTGGTATGAAAGAAGCAGACTGTAAAGAGCAGTGATTACATTTCAATATTGAAGAAAATTTGAACACAGCTATTCTCCATCTCCCGTCTCCTGTTCAGTGACTTTTCTGCTTGCTCTCAGTTGGCGGCTGATGAAATAGGAGAATAGGGTATGGGATCCTGCTGGGATTACAGCTGAACAGCAGTCATGCACCTTGAGTCTGTCTACTTGCTATCCCTGCCTGCAAGCAGTGTGTGTGAAGTCACAATCTTGCTAGCACACTTGGCAAATGAAAAGTCCTAACTGTAGCCAAATAATATGATAAATATTGACATAGTGGTGATTCAACATTAGAGTGGGTGTTTAGTGAAGCAGGATTTTGCCATTATAAGACCTTGCATCAAAATCAGGCTGCCTGTGGCATCTGCTCATGCAGCCCAGCAAAATATTTCGAAGGCTTGCTTGCAATATGAAGTTTCCCTCTTCACACCTCTAAGATAGGTTTATGGAACCAAGGAAGAAAATGGCGAAAGAATATAACATCCAGCAGGCCACCTTGTAGGATCACTTACATTAAACAGATGAATTGTTGTGGCATTGTAAAGATTTGAATCCTCAGCTCCTGTCTTCCTACAGCTGCTTTAGGGCTACCCACATATATTACCTTACCCATCTTTTACCTGATGACTCACAGGGTTTCTACAATTCCCATCATCCCTGACCACTGACCTGCTAGCTTGGGATGATGGGAGTTGTAGTCCCTAACCAGTTGGAGACCCATGTTTGGGAAACCCTGCTCTACATCAAATACAAAACATGTGGAGCCACTTATCAAATGCAAAGCCCCAAAATTTTGAACAATTCCTTCGAAGACTACTCTCTGATTAGTTCCTGGCCCATCTCTTAGGTCCTTTATATCAAACCACATTCTTTATTAACCCTCATACTTATTGTTCTTTCACTGGCCATTGACTGCCCTGCACAGTACCTTCAGTCTCCCTGCCTTTGGTCTTTGTGTTGTTTAGCTTATCCACCTCTTTTGATTTTGGGCTCACGCGCAAAAGGAATCAGGCAGTCAGTGTGCCATCGGAATGCTCAGAAATCCAGGGCAGGAGCATTTGAAAGAATACTGGAAGGACCAATTCCCTATGATGCCTCTGTCCCATCCCCATCTCCATCTTCAAGGGGTGGGGAGACTCACTGGGAGACAGGGCAAGGAAGCAGGTAGTAGAGGAAGTGGCTTTAAAGATGGAAGGCACTCGCTTCCTTTCCCAAACCCTTTGTAAACGGAGCACACTGCCAAACGTAGTGATGGAACTGCCAGCTTATTTTCCAAGAGTCAGTCATGGGAAGAAGAGGAGGCCCAGTCTGAGGGAATTAGTTCTTTACTAATTGTAGGTTAGCAGACAGAAATTAGGGGGGGGTGAGCAAAATTGAAGCAGGCAAGCAGGCAATCATGATAGCCAGTACTGTCCTCAATTCTACTTGCAAGTGTGAAATCACCTCTGCTAAAATTCTCATGACTCCCCAACTTTCCAGTTCCCTTTGGACCAACTCTGTGAAGCTTTAATCCCAGCAGAATGAACAACTTTACACTCCCTCAAAGAAGCTGGACGGCAAATTGCTTCCTTCCTTGAGAAATGGAACTTTCTGAGCCACCCCACCTGCTCAGCCAATCAGTGTCAGAGGCTTACAGCCACAAGGTCAATGCAATATGGATTCTGTTTTCCTGGTGGGTGAAATAGCAGAAACTCCAAGAGATTAAGTAACTAGAGAAGTCAAACAATTACGTATCAAAGTTTTCTAGGACCAGATTCTAGCATCGCTCACATTTGAAGTGTTCAGCACCCTAGCAGTAGCTGGTATTATATTTGCTGGGAGAATACACTCAGCTCCATTTTGTCCTTTTAGCCTTCAAATACCTCACCAGCTGAAACTGTTCTGGGTAGACCCTTTAGCCTTAAACAGCTGTGCACAGTTGCCACAAATTGCTTTTCAGGATATCCTGGGGAGAGGTAGATGTGCTGCACTAAACTTCAAATCCAATCTTTTAAAGTAAGCTTTTCATACTTTTTTTATTTACTAACTTTAAATTGCTTTTCTCCTCCTCCTATTGATTCTCCCCCATAGAGGCATTCAGTCAAATAGTTATGAAGGGGTGGGGGTGGAATATGGGGGGGAAATACTTTTTTTCTGCAAATCCATAACTAGCCTTTAAATTCACTCTTAACAAGATCAGCAAGGAGTCTTATGGTATCTTAAAAACAAATAAATTTATTGACGCATAAGCTTGTGGACTAGAGTTGGATAGGCAATACTGGCTTAAAGTGTAGCTAGGTCATTTTTTTTCTCAATCCAGATTGATGCTAGTTTGGGGAAATACTGCATTTTGATGCATTTATCATAAGAAAATACAGAGTAGATATGGACTGCTAATATCTTGTGCTGATATCACTTCTCTATGCAGTACACTGGGTGCAGAAGAAACTGGAGTGTGTACACGACCCTAAGCCCATTTATTTCAGATGTACAGAGTATTGTCCTCAGCAGATTTATTTATTTATTTATAGCTTGCATTTCTGTACACACACACACACACATTTTATTGGGGGGTTTTTAACATAACATTTCCAACAATCATGTAACATAACTTCTTATCTTATACAATGTTTTAGACTTCCGTCAACACCTCTGATGATTTTTCGTTCTTTATCACTTATTCTGCATTTCTGAATTTCTCTGTTACTCTTAATTACCATTAACTAATAACTCTCCTCAGAGTCTTTCTTGCAATATTTCAAATAGTCCTCCTTACAAAACTTCTTGCAGTCCTACTAGCATAATCTGTTCATTGCAATTACTTTTCAAATAGTTCGTATATTTACTCCAATCTGCTAAGAATCTCTGGTCCCACAGGTTTCGAATCCTTCCTGTTAATTTATCCAATTCTGCATAGTCCATCCATTTCATCCGCCATTCTTCTCTTGTCGGTATATTGCTTGCATTTCTATACTACCTTTCTGCCAAGGCACTCAAGGCGTATGTGCAGGTGTAGTTAAGGAGCTCAAAGTGGCATGCATAGCTCTATTCCTTTCAACATTCTCACAACAACCCTGTGAAGTAGCATTCAGCACAGTTAGGAACCAGGCTAGACTATTTGTCTAAGTATCCCAGCCTGTTCTGACTGGGTATCACCAGACAGAGTGTTTCTCCCATTATCTTCTCCTTGATCTTTTTAACCATGGATTGAACCTGGGGGCTTCTCCATGCAGTGGATGTGCTGCACCACAGATCTAAGGTCTCTTCTCACACACATTTTGAGAATAAGAGGATGTCATTGTTGTTCTCCCAAGAGGATCATGTTTCATGCCGTGATGAAGGAACATCAGAGTCACACTGGATCAGTTAAGGCAGATCCACACCATACATTTCAAGCACATCAAACACACAGATGATGATTTTATTGGGTTGCTCCAGCTAAAGCATAGGACTTCCCCCAGAGAATCCTGGAACTGCAGTTTGTTGAGGGTACTGGGAATCAGAAATATGTGAAGGGGGAAACTACAGTTCTCAGGATTCTTTCAGGGACATCTCATGCTTTAAATGAGTGTTCCATGTATGGTGTGGATCTGCCCAAAGGCCTCGTTAGTCCAGCATCATATTTCCCATAGTGACCAACCAGATGCCTATGGGAAACCAACAAGTGGGACATGAGGCCCCCCAGAGTTTGTACTTCAGCTTCCAAATCTGGAGAGAGAAGTGTGGGCTTCCTGGCCATGTTCCCACGTGAGTCACATGTGGAGAGCATGGCACCCCAAAAACTGGATGTCCCAATTTAATTGGGGGTAGTTGGGGGTTGTTAGGTCAACATAGGTAAACCAAAGAATAATGTCAGCTACTTAGGCAGCAAGTAGGTTAACATGAGCTGGACTCTTCATTGCTACACTAATTGTAATTAATGTTTTGATGGAACCCTGATCTACAGCTAAAGGGCTTATGTAATTGCTGTGATATAGAAACCACAGATGTACTGTTAACAGAACTTACAGCAGAGTGGAAATAGCTTGTGGAAAACCACAAGTCTTTATCTTTAAGCACACCAGGCTTTCAGGAAGTTTGTGTGTAAGAGAGAGAGAGAAAAATGGGGGGGATGGAGGACGTATTTGCTGAAGTCTGGGGACACTTAGGGGAAAACCACTGCTATGATTATTTGATTCATGCACATTTGTATTTCCCCCACCTAATTACAGTTTTTGGACTTTTTATACAAGTGCTGAGGACACGTTAAGTGCCACCTCAACTTCAGACTGCATCCCAGTGCCAGACAGGCTAACTTTGGTGCCTCCTATATACAGTACTACTTGTGCTAACCCACTGAGTTTACGGTGCATTCTCATTTTACAAGGGCAGAGAAAGGGGGGTAATAATAATAATGATGATGATGATAATTATTTATTTATATCCCGCCCTCCCCAGCTGAAGCTGGGCTCAAATGGCTAACAACAGTAAAAGTAACACAGTTTACATAAAATCACAATCAATTAATAGAAATACATTCTAAAATCAATTCATTCTAAAATCAATTCAGAATAAAATAAATGGCAACCATTGGGCTAGAGTTCTATGAGGATTACCAAAGGAGGGGGTCAGACTGTGCCTCGGCCAAAGGGGATGTGGTGCGTGCGGGCCACCCCGGGTGTCACTACTGAGGGGGGTGACAAAGTGCCAGGTGGCACTCACCCCGGGGCCTACAGCATGCCTGAGTCACGCACCTCTTCTGGGAGAGACGCGGTGGCTTGGGTGTGCGCAGGCTCCGCGCTGCCCAAAGGATCCACCTGCTGCCTCCCCCCCCCCAACTGTAGGGTGGCTGAGTGGGAGGAGGCAGGCAGACTCTGGAGGCCCCGCGTGCCCAAACGTCTTCCTCCACCGCTGTCATTTTATACTCCTTCTAGCCAGGGCTGGACATTTTGGAGGAAGGGTGGGATTTCAAATAAATGATGGATAGATAGATAGATTTTGGACTAGCCAGGCCCTGTCTGCCCTATTTACTTAAAGCAGTATCATACCACTTTAAATAGTGGTGGCTCCCCACCACCACCGCAATAATCCTGGGAAGTGTAGTTTGTTTAGGGTGCTGCAAGTTCCTAGAAGACTTCTATTCCCCTCCTAGAGCAACGGTTCCCAAAGTTCCCTGGGGAGAGGAATTGATTGTTAAAGCACTCTGGAAGAGGAATCAGTATATAAGGTTACATAGGACTCGGATTTGGGAAGACCTATCAGATCCAACCCAGTCCTTTGCTGCTGTTCATGAAAACGAGACTCACTCTCTTTCAGAGCTGCAGAAGCTACCTAGCTGCTAAAAAAAGCTACTTTAAATTAATATTCTTCATCATAAGTACTAGTGAGAGAGCAGCTAAATTTTATCTTTTAGTTTTGTTTGGTTTGTTAACTATGAACCATCTGATTTTCTCAGATGCCCCTGAGGTCTAAGCCTTATCTTGCCACCCTGACTGAGTTGGTTTCCCTTGATTGTAGATGTTGATATCTTTCCTGAAGCGCCAACTGCCGTGGTGTTCATCAAGGTAGAGGCAATTATAGTATCATGCCACCCTCTGGAAACAGGTTTTCTAGCCTAAAGTAGGAGAATCTCTTACCACCTATTTCCTCCCACTAGTAGAATAAATAAACACAAAAGAGGAAGAACAAAGCAAAAATATGGAAAGGGTGAGGTCTGTAGGAAACATAAAAGAGAATAATAACTATTGTAATAACAGTGGCAACCTTTCAGTTGGGTTAAAATAAAGGTACAATATTATTTTTTCAAGGACCATGTCAAAAGATATGGTTCCCACCCCCTATAGGCCATTCTGATAATAAATGAGTTCATAATTTTAAGGTGTCATTTTTTGCATTGTTGTTTTTTGCAGCCATAGTCTAAAGCATTCAGTTATTCTTTTTGAACTTTCAGTTATAACAAGGTTATCAACACCCAATTAGCTAATAATACTTCAAAGTAGAAAAATTATGATGATGCTGATGACAATGAAAATCATCTGTTTTCTTTGTCACTTCCGTTATATCTTCTTATGCTGGCAACACCACATCTATCTCCAAATAAACTTCATCCATGTTCTCAGGTACCGGTAATCTGATCTCAATGGTGAACACAGATGTTCCCATAGTGCTCATGACTGCCAATCACTCAGCACACCTAGTATGCTACACTACTTAACATTTCCAGGGATCGCTGATAAAATTAATTGATGTACAGGATGAGTTTCACTGTTTGGTGATGCAAAGCAGCTGAAAAGTTAATTTACTGGACACCTGGAAATAACTTTGGCATGTGCAGAGTTGCTGGATTGTATGGAGTTGTTACAGTCACTGTGTTTGTTTTTCATTTTAGGGGATGATGCACTTCAGCACCAGTTACTCAGAGGCCAGTATATGCACACAGTCTTCCCTAAAAATCTACTGCTGTGACACCTAGGAAGTCTGGAACCATACAAGTCTGGAACCTAAGAAGGCACGGGTCCCATGCTGGATTATGCTGATTGGAGCTAGAGTCAAAACCATGTGGAAGGCCATAGTTTCCCCATCCCTGAAGTAAGACTTGAAGAGGGAGTAGCATGGAAGCTATGTATCTGGGCTGGATATATAAGCTGTTGCTGCACAAGGAAGAATTTGCTTTCCCAATATAGAATTAAGATGGTGCTTCCTCAGAACCAGGCAAAATGGCGAAGTCTTCCATGGCCCAGAGATCACCAGTTCATCCACTCCTCTGCACTCTATGAGAAGCAATAAAGACATAAACTGCATCCTAAGAGTCTTCGGATGACTTCTTTTTCCAGAAAATTGGATGGGTGACATCAGCTTTCAGGTAGGCAAGGCCTATTATGATATGTAGAATATGTCCTGGTAGAATATGTTGCATGTAAGCGTTTAGCCTTCTGAGTGCTCCCTCCTCCCAATTCCTGCCCTTCATTTCCTATGCAGTGACTCTCCTGGGAGCTATACAAGAATGAAAAGTAGAGATGAATAAGGATTGTTGGTGCCTCTATACATCTGCAACAATTCTTGCGGTGTGAAACGTCTAGAAGAGTTCCATAGGCAGGACCATTTATTGAGTATGCATATTTGAGCTGTGACCAACCATAATCCTCTCTTCTGTAAGCAAGCGTTTGAATGAGGCCCCATTACAGCAGCTGCTTTTGAAGTGCCATATCGTTGAGTGTTTTGGAAAACAACTAATATCAGATGATCCTGTCCCTTCATAACCGTTTTTCTTTGTGTATTTTGGACTCATCATTTGCCAACGTTTGTTTTTGATTGACTTCATGTTACATCTAACAAACATACACCAAGTGCAAAAATGCAACTGAAACCACAAGAATGTATTGTTTTAACATCAGTAAGTAGTTGCAGCAGGAAACACCAGGGAAAACTCTATTGAGCACAGACGTAGTTGACTAGCAAGTGCACACCACTAAGATAGATGCAAAACTGAGGGAGATCAGTGGAGGTACAAGGAAGGAAGCACAGTGGTGGATAGAGGTGCAAGCCCAGCAACACCCTCCAACATAGCTGTCAAGTGTCCCTTATTTGAAGGGACAGTCCCTTATTCCAGCGCCATGTCCCGCTGCTGTCCCTTATTGATGGATGTCCCTTAAATGATGTCCCTTAAATGTCAAAGGAAGTAGCTCCTCTCCCCCCTCCCTCCCGGCCAGGGAGGAGGGAGGCTCCAACTGTGTTGCTTGGCTGTGTTGCTCACCCAATAAGAAGTCTAAGAACAACTGGGGGGTGGAACTTGCATGCCTTGTGTGTGGCTAGTTAATGCAAGCTGAGGGGTTTTTTGAATGCTGGATGCCATTCTGTTGCACGTGCTGCTGCAAACTTTGCAGTGCAAAGCCAGGCCGGGGAGCCATCTTAAGTTGAGGCTGCATAGGCCTTGTGGTGCATGTGATTCAGATTCTATTCAGTTGAACCTCTGGACAAAGTTGGTTGGACAGTGTTCTTGAGCTACCAGCATGAGTTTGACCAGACTTCAGGAGGACAGGAAGACTGGAGTGTTATATGTAACCTACCCTCTCTCTCAAAAAAAATAAAAAATTGGATCCTTCCCATTACGTTTCCCCCGAAACATGGGCTTTGTTTGTGCCTTCACTCATGATATTTCAATTTTTGTTTTTTAAAAGAAACTGCATCACAGCATTTGAAGAATAGCATGCAAGTCCAGAACCATAAATTAGATTGGTTCCCTTTTAAAATGTGGACCAGATGCATCTTTCCTCCATCTTTAAGCATCAGCGCAAGTCTGTTACAATTTCAGTAGAATGCTGTATCTTTTTGGAGGCTTTTCAAGTATGATCCAATGAGCACTGCAGGAGCGTTCCCAAGCTGGTCTCTCCTTATCTGTTGAAATTGCATTCACAACTTTGAACATGCATGTAGGGGCTGGTTTTGAATACTCAGCTAATACTGAGTATTATCCAGCTTGCGATTCTCTGTGACAAAAATAGCAGATAGCTTCCTTGTGTGTCAGTGGCAGGGATGAGGGAGAAATTTAGTTGGCTTTGTATTTAGATACGATATTTTGCATTTTACGAGACCATGGGATGTATCCAATGCTCTGCATGCAGAAAATGAATAGTTTCATTTTTAAAAAGCATCAAAATGCATTGTATATGGGGAAATTGCTTGCAAAGATGTATACATTAGGGGGAATGTGCACTAAAATAATGATGAATTGTCATGAGGATTTTTATGATAGCAACCTCACCAAGTCCAGTGGACACTGGTCATCGCTGTATGTGGCATATCACTCTCACTCCTGCCAGAGGCACAAGCCAAAAGGCGAGACCACAAGGGCACTTGTCTTGTGGCTCAAAGCCAGGGAGCAACTTTTGCACTCACAAAGTGGGCAATTGGGACCAGTTACATCTGCATCACTGAGAGGAAAGCCATTGGTTTGCTGCAAGGACTGAGCTCACAGTATTTGCAACACAGTATCTGAAGCGAGGCTGTTGAAAAATCGTGTTTGCAAGTGTGTTATAATTGAATGGAGGCATATTGGGACTCAGCCCTCATATCCCTGCCCCCTGTACAATTCGATGTGTCAGCCACCGCTGGGAAATGCACTAGTCCTCTCATTACCTGCGCCTGTGTTGTTGAAACAACAGCTTAGCATCAATATGTCTCATACAGTCCCATGTCAATGTAAACTTCTATATACATTACATTCATTCCATCTATTTGTTTATAAAGACATTTTAGCTAATGCACAAACAGTTCACCAAGTGAGGCTGTAGAGTAAAGTAGTCTAGGAGATGCTCTGGGGGAAGAAAATGGCTTATTTATATTATTTGCCCCCTCATTTTAAGACGATTCTATATTCCTAGATTAGCTTGTCTAGCCATCATCTTATTCTCACCACATTAGAGTGGTTTTGCTCAGACGCTAATAGCAATGGGATAAAATGCGCCACTGAGTCATCTTGATAGCCTCTAAGTTTGCTTATGGGGGCCGAAATTCTTCATAAAGGTGACATTCAAAAAGGCAAAGCAGGTTGTTCTTGGACTGCAATGCCATTAAGACCACCAATCTCTCAAAAGTCACCGTAATTATGCCAATAGTTATTGCAGTTATTATTATATTCACAGCTTTGAGGTTACTTTATATTGTGATACATATGCGAACAAATGATGCATTTAATGGAATTTGAAGTTGCCTTAATGGTCATCTTGTCCGACCTCTTGCTGGTGCAGAATATCCACTATTACTGCAATTTAATTGTTCATTGGGTTGTTTTGCCCACCTTCCTTATTGTGATACAAAGGAGGAGTGTAAGTAGGTTAAATAGGCTAAATAGATTTCAATAGATTTCTATTTGCATATAGACTGGTGTAATATGGACTCTTGTTGCTGTTTGTTTTCCATTACACGTGAGACAAAAGTTTCTGTAGCCATATCTTTAAGTGTTGTAATTTCTGCACAAACTTCTAAACTTCACAAAGTTCTCTTTGTCCTAGAAATGAAGACTGTTTTCCATTCAGTCCAATGATTTACGTTTTTTATGGTGATGGATGAGATTTAACCCACTTGACCAAAAGAAAAGAAAAAACTGGGCATCAGAGAAGATAAATGCCTTTTCTGCAACATGCGAAATCTCTCACTTCTCTTTATTAATGTTTGCGAAGGAATACCTATTCATTATATTTGCACCTAAAAAGAAACCCAACCTTCACAAATGTGCTTGTGTCCTTGCTGTTCTAGACTAGATGTCTTAGAAACTTATGTCATCTTTAAATAACCCAAGGCAAAAACAGAACAAAACAGGCGCACACAGAAAGTCAGGCAGGAGATTGCATCTGCATACTGCTATTGTGTTACTAATTCAGTTTTGGAGACACTTGCCCTACATAGTAACTGTTGCTAGTGAAATAGCTGTGGTGCGTTCCTGAGTGGAAAGTGAATGAGCAAAGCTGTATTTGCCTTGTCTGAATTTTCTCTGCTTTTCTTTCCCTGGATCTGTAGATAAAAAGCCACACCATCGAGCAGATGCTTTATCTACTCTCTAGGCCTTGTTTGTGTAATCACTGGCTATGTGAGACATACAGGTCCTTGTGTTTACATGCAACCGTTTTTCATTCATTACATAATCATGGTCTCATAGCCCTAGTCAAGATTTGGCCTATGTATGGCTATAATCCAGGAAGTCAGTAATGGATGCTGGTTTTCGCTTAAAACGGAAATACTTGATATGATAAAATTAAAAAAAAAAAAAGCTGGTTGTATAGATCAAGGTTTAGGGCAAGTACTCTTTGGCGAAAAAGCCCCAGCAAAGATTTGAAATAAAGAAATATAGGCTGTTTAAAATATCCCCTTCTAAGTTGCTTCCAAAGTTCCCCACTTCCCTTAGCATAGAGAGAGGTGTTTGGTAGGTTAAAAATAGTTTACTTACAAACTCTTCAAAGGTCAGGTTCATGTGTTTTTCCATACTGCAGCAAGAAAAACAGGTAGTATAATTAACTGTTGGTAAGAGTTTCTAAATTTTTTGTATAGAAACAGAGATTGCTTGCTTAAGCCACATAGTTTAAGCTTGGAACATCCAAATTAGAACTCCTTACTGGTAGGGTTCACATGGTGGAAAATGGGGAGAGCAAAGAGTTTGGTAGCTCTTTCTCTCAAGGTGAGGAGATACAACCTAACAAAGCCTGTCAGGAGAGCTTGTCCTAAGGTCTTAACCCCTTCATGCATTAGAGTTAAGCATGTTGGTTATGTGAGGCTGATTTATCCCACAGTGGGATACAAATTGTAGCCCTTCCCAGAGGACTATCAGAGAACAGCCCTTCATTTGAAAACACACTCCGTTCGAAGGACTGCTCAGCAAGTCCAGTTTAAAGATAAACAGCCCCGAGGAGGGGGAGCAAGGGCCCTGCAAGTTGCCTTTCAACAGCTAGCAGCTGAGACAGCGGACTGAGCAGGTAGCATTAGTAGAAGTGGATGAACAGAGCAGATTGACTCCAGGAAGTAAGGAACTTTGCAGACTTCCCTGAGTCGCAAACAGATCAGGTGAATAAAGCAGATTAGGCAAGACCTCTGGCAGCAACAAAGAGCACAGCTGCAACTAACACATGGGGCATGCTAGCCTCTTTATATACAAGCAAACCCAGGCCGAAGGATTCTTCTTGCCGTTCTACCCAGTTGCTAAGCAACACCCTCAGAGTGACCCCAGTTTGCAGCCAGGGTTCTCTGGAAGCAACCCAAACTGTTAACTAGCTTTGCACCCGGAGTGACCCCCTTACATTACACCCACTAACTGCCCTGAAAACCCCATGTACAAATTAACCCTTCACTTGCACTCTTTGGTGTGATTCTCCTGCCATCAGCTATTCCAACATATGGGCCACCTGGCCACAGTTTTTCCCACTATGGGGAGATATATTCTGTTTCTCTTTGAAATTATAGTAATTATTTCTAAATTTGCATCTTTACCTATAAATGTGCATGTGCAAATTTTATGCAAATCTGTCCTCTTTTTACTGTTGGGTTTCCTCTCTTTTTGGGTGGTGCATGAGCAGCCACCCGAGAAACCTCAGGATCTGAGACTGGAGCCGAGCAAGAAACTACTCCTTGCCTTTGCTAAGGCCTCAGAGTTCTCTTAAGGACCAGCCTCTGCCATGGGTAGGTTGTGTGAAGCCTCCACATTGACCCAACCTGACATAACTAGCAAAACTGCTTGTGCTGTGCTGTGTGTGTCATGGGGCTGCCTGCTCTTTTAGCTACAAGATGCCTTGTTTTCGTTGTGCTGTGAATTGTGAACTGCTTTGTCAGAAATTATTCTGCTGCAGCAGCCTTTTATTGTTTGGATAAACCTGAGCAGATATGTTGTTGTTTCAGAGTTCAGCTCAGGAGACTGCCGGAGGCAACTCTGCAGTGTTTTGCTTTGTTTTTATCCCGGCATACCTTCACCATCTAATCCCTTTTAGATGGATCCTTAGCACTTTGCTGTTGTCTCCCTTCCCCAAGGTTAGAAAACCATTGTGCCTTTATTCAACACCTCCATCCAAATGTGTTTAACAATAATAGATGTTCTAAAATAGCATTCACATTTAATCCATGTGTAAGCACACCACAGCATTATTCTCTGCATTATCTTATCTGTTACGTATTTGGGAAAGTTGTTCGTTTGCTACGCATTTGGGCACTTATTAAGATATAGTAAATAAGTTTTGCATGTTGGCTCCTGACATCCTGAAATCAAGGAGATTTTTTTTTGTTTGTGTTTGGATATAGCTGGATGCCATTTTGAATCAAGATGGCAGATTGAACCTTTCCAAATGCTGGTTTTAACTACCAATTTCAAAACTGCGCTGATTTTGTTTGTTTGTTTGTTTGTTTGTTTCTTAGATTTCCCAAGCAATTCCAGCTAAAAGGCTTCTAGTTTTAACTCTTACAGAGTTTATATGCCTCGAGTGGGAAGGGAAGTGTCTCCTTCCCTAATCTACATCCATTCAGTAGGACATTTGAACCCCTAATCGAACCCTATAGCATCTGAAAAGGGTTGTTGCTGTTGTTGTTATTGTGAATATGAGTTTCCTGTTATATCCCTATGTGGAACAACCTTGACACCCACAACTAAGGGTATTGGATGTACTCTTGAAGCATCTTAAGGATGGTCTAACAGTGTGGCTGTACAAACAGGGTTTGCAAGAAAATTATTGTGACTTATTCTTCCACCCAAAGGAAGTGCTTTTGTTCAAGATGCCAGCCAGACATTCCTTCCAACAAGCATAGAAGCCAAATCCTAAGGAGTGAGGTCCCTTCAGCCCCCAATAAAATATCTGAGGGGGCCGGGGGGCAAAGTTAATGGTCACTGTCATTCAAATGGGGTGTGTGCACTGAATCATGTGATTGATTATGCAGGGCGGGGCTTACCTGAGTCCCCCAATATTTTATTCAAGTTGGCACCCCTGCCAACAAGATACTCCACTCCCCACCACCATAATCCTAATCTTCTTTTCCATCAGTCTCGCTACAGTCCATCACCCCTGAGCTCAGTCATCACCAAGCTGGTTTTGGGAGTTGCTCCATAAGGTTTTTGTTTCATTTTTGTACTTCTGTAAACTTTGGGGTTCCCCCAAGCATGCTGATACCTCTGTCTTGTTTCATGCTGCTCCCATTTTGGCTACAATTCTAGTGGCACTACCAACTGAGTTTGCTATTAAAAGGAGTGGCAGAGGGTCAACATGTGGTTTACAGAGTCCAAGGTCCACTTTTTGGCATTTTCTTTTTCCACTCCTTTTGCCAGCAGAAAATCACCGAGAACTCCAAATGAGGCACACTCATCCATCACAGATGCTAAAATGAAAGGCTAGTAATTGTAGGATGAGATGACTAGACAGGTGGTAATATATGAACAAATCTGTGATGCCCTTAATTTTAGACACTAATTTGTCTGGGATAATAATACGTTATTGGAAACTGAAAAAATAGCAGTGTATTATCTAGTGACCAAATGAACTCAGATCATCATCAGCTAGGTAAAATAGCGAAAACATTTGGGGACTGGAGAGGACTTTCATTGCACCACTCCTCGAAGATCTCTCAATTGCTTAGAGTGAAACAGGGGAAGTTGGGCTTTGTTGATTCTTGATCTCAGAGATTTTTGATACAATTGGCCATTATATCCTTCTGGATTAGCTGACAGGATTGAGAACTGGACATATTTATCTGGGTTCCTGATTTCGCAACGTGGCGCTCAGGGACTACTGCTCATCCCCTTAGCATTTATGTTAACATGGAACCACTGAATTAACATGGGTGTGTAGATGGCACTCAGTTCTATTTTGCCAGGTTGGTGGTGCTGGATCGGGCAGGGGTGTTTAGGTGACACACTCTAAAGACCCATTTTAAGTTTTTAGGGAATCTCTGAAGTTGCTGGAATTGAAAGGCATGGACTTAAAAATGTTTTTCCCCATTCCTATTATTTTTTATAAACTCGTTTTGCAAAGTATGAAAGATAGAAATGTGTCTTGATAACATATCTAAAAGAAAATGACCCATAAATAACCAGTTTCAAAGAAGTAATTGCTATTGATTGTTCATATATATGCAAGCAGTAAACAAACAATAGGTTTTCAGACAGATAACAATATTTAATGTCTCATACATTTGATGGTAAGGTTGAATGAAGGTCACCCACATCTTTCAATCAGAAAGAATGCACTAGATTAGAATATGTTTGTCTCTAGAGTCTGGGCTTAGCACATATGTTTCATCTTGATAGATTAAAATCTGTCCTGTTTGTGTACTCAAGGTGTCTCTGTACACCATGGTATCTGAGAACCTCCATCAAATATTGTGCAGCTATAAATAACATTCTAGCACTTATTTTCCAGCCTGCAAAAAATATCACTAAGGGGAAAAAATCAAGTGAACTGTTAAAGTCTGTTTAACTGTGAATGTACTTGAGAGAGTGGGAATAAGGTGATGGGTTTTATTGTCTCCTGATATTCTTTTAGCTAGGGTGGGGATTATGGGCTAGGTCCAGTCTCATTTCTGTGAAACACCCATCTGTTGCTTCCTGCACCATTACAGCCTTGACCATGCAGAAAGTTCCCTTATGCCAATTTGTTTGCATGTGTCCTGCATGCAACCATCCCCCAGAACATTTTTCCATAACTGCAGAGACTCCTTGCAATAGTTTGAAGTGTTGTTGGGGCTAGTTTACTGGACAATGTATGAAAACAGACTCCTAATAGACTCTGCTCAGAAAGGTAGCTGTGGTGACAAGGAGTCCATGGTGGCAGCCCCCACAGCCTTTTCCAAGGTGAAAGCAGACGTTCTCAGTGTCCATCACTATCCTAGTCTTCTCTCCAGTGTTCTTAGATAGGTAGGTAGTCTAAGGCAGAATGAGTACCATTATGCTATGGAGAGAGCACAGTGCCAGATGGTGCTCAGGCTGGACAAGGAGCTAATCAGGTTGTCACCTCCCCTATAACGGCCATTAAGGCCCATTGAACTTAATGAGTAAACATGTGTAGAACTGGCACTATTAGTTTGTATAACTGGTAGAATCGTCAGCTGTGAATTAATTTGAAGAGGCTGATATTAATCAGTAGGTCTGATGGCACAGGGCACATTTGTTTATTTTTTGTGGTGACCTTGGATCTTATATATTACTGGAAATGAATATATTAAATGACCTTTCCTTCTAACAATGGGTCAAAGCCTTTGTTATATTGTAGGTTGAAACTAAGGCAATGTGTAAGTTTTTTAAAATCAACTGACTGGTCACACACTTGGTTACAAAGCAACACTGAGGCTGCCATCCGTCATGTACACATATCTGAGAGAACGCCCCACTGACCACAATGAGACTTACTTCTGAATAGACATGTATGGCATTCCATTGTAAATGAGTAAAGATTCTTAAATTGGTTACAGCCTTCTCACTATAAATACATTAAAATATGAATGTATAGTGATCATACCTCCACACATGGGGATCACACCGTCTAACAATGCCATTGTGGAGGGTTTTCTCCCCCTCCCCTTCAGTATAAAAGTAAAACCATTTTCCCCTTCCTTAAATCAGAACAATTAATTCTTCCATTGTTCACTGAAGCCTACAGAAAGGGTGAGGGCTTATTCAGGGGAAAGAAACTTTTCATTGATATAGAAATGCAGCAAAGTTGTAATGTGCATTGTTTGTACAGAACCCAAATCCCCAGCTGATTTGAAGGAAGCATCTGTAGAGAATGTATGAATATATGTGAATATGAAATCAAAGAACTCATCAAGGATAGCTTTGTGGTTTATTCCTTTTAGAAAGAGATCCTCATTGTTCTGTGAGATTTCACATCAAGCTCTCTGAAATTGAATTAAGACTTTGAAAGTAATGTTTAGCCTCTTCTCGCTGAGCAGCTGAACGTGTGAGGTCACATATGAAAAGAAGTTATACTGTGTGCTAGTAAGCCAGATTAGATTTTCATATTTTACTATTCATGGTTACCTTGGCTATGTATAAGACGACAGCCAGGTGAGATCCCATCAGGGTTTAACTTCTCAAAAAGAAATAGGTTGGAAGAATGCAACCAAACTCCTGATGCCTAAAATATCCCAACAAAGAATGCCCATGTTAACACAACACAACTCTGCATGACCTTGGGCTAATTGCTTGACCTTGGGATTCTCTGCTGTGGTTAAAGTAATTCTTCCTGACTTTGAAGGGTGCTCCTGTGCCTTTGGCAGAATATATCTGCAAGGAGATTTTCCCAACCAGAAAAGGGGGAAAGGTACATCTGCTGAATGTGGATAAGTAGACATTATCATCCTAAAATATGGGATTGGAAACTGTGGCCCTCCAGATGTTCGGCTACAGCTTCCATCAGACATGACCAGCTTGGCCAGTGGCCAGGAATGATGGGAGAAGACCAATAACATTGGGGTACCACATTTCTGGCCTAACTGTTTCTAGGAATTTTTTATCTTAGTTCTAGAGATCTATGAAGACATACCTTTAGAATAGGGATAGGGAATCCTTCAGATGTTGTTGAACTGCAACTCATGGATTCCTCAACCATTGGCTATGCTGACAGGGACTGGTGGGAGCTGGATTCCAACAACATCTGGAGGGCGACAGGTTCCCCATCTCTTCTCTTCTTCTCAGTATCCAGGAACTGAATCATGCCCATCCGCTTTATTTCTCTGAAATGTTTTGTGTGAATGGGAAATCCTTCCCTTTGCCTCTGATTGCCCAAAGGTTACAATAATAGAAAGTTACTGCATTATCTCGTAATACTTGAATCCAGGATCAATGAATGTATTTATTCACACAGTGTACATATAGTCCAGCCTTTCTCAACCTTGAGTTCCTAGTTGAATGCCATGTCCAAGATCCACAGATTAATGGTATATCCACTCATTAATGGCATTTGAGCCAACTTTGGACAAAACTGATGCTAAGGCTACAATGATTGAAACAAGAGGTGTGAGGCAGAAAGGCATTCATGCCAAATATGAGACTGACCATCAGCAGACTGGAAAAAGAGGCCTTTGCTCTCTTTTTTTCATTGTCATTGGTTGCAGATGATGCTGAGATGTCACCAAACTGACAAAACTAGTTTGGGGCATTGAGAAGAAACTCTGTCTTCAAAATCTTATGGTTGTATCCATTAAAGGTGCAGAGCAGGAAATTGTGAAACTGTCATTTCTGAACCACTTATAAATGACCTCACTAAGGTATTATCAATACCAGCTGTGCATTGGTAACTATTAACAGCCTTGACAAGACTGCTAAGAATATATCAGTTGACAAAAACTCTTCAATCCCTAATCGAGCTAGAAATGTTGAAAGTCTTAGGTTAAACCCTTCTCTCATCAGCCTTATCTGAAAAATTCAAAATTGCTTGTTTTATCTAGTCATATTTCTTTTCTGTGTGAGGACTGTGAGCCCACCCCCAGCCCCCGCCTGCTGCTGCCGCCCTATGTTTCAGAGAGCACAGATTGTATCAATACTATTCATTTTTATGCCTCCCTGCTCTCTTGGGCCTGTTCTGCTTTTATGAAAGTCTGCTGATGTTTTGATATTTGTGTTAGCCGGGGGGGGGGGAGCCCTAGGGGTCTTGTTTTGTTCTGTTCCTTTCATTTGTCTGTGAGGTCCTTGAGGTGTTATCTTCATTGGTCTCTCTCCCTGATTCCTTGCTCTGAGCCAGCTTCAGTAGCGACTCTCCTGCCCACTTCCACCCCCACCCCCAATATGCCTAAACAATTCATAAACCATATGTCTGAACATATGTGGTGTCAGTAAGCACTCTGTGAGTGCAGTGTGATTAATAAAGGCTAAGAATTCTCAGCATATGCATGTTCCTCTGGCAAAAAGCTGTATCTTGTTTTCATTAGGATGTGAAAGAGTAACTTCAGCGGCATGATGGACTAATCTCAAGCAGAAGAGTATCACATCACAAAATCCGCACAACACTTTGCTAAAGAGCAGATGATTTTGCACCTGCATTTTTAAAAAATAGATAGAAAAGGAGGCAGCACCAGTCTAGGGAGAAGGTTTGTCAGTATAGCATACAATGCAGGTGTGGGAATTGGGCCATCCAGATGCGGTTGGACTCCAACTCCCAGCAGGCCCAGCTAGGGTAGCCATTGGCAGGAAGGATGGGTGCTGTAGTCCGAGAATAGCTGGAAGCCCACAAGTTCCCCATGCAAAAACAGACAGCAGTAGATCCATTACACTCAAAGTATAGTACTGTATTTAAGAAGCTGCATTGTTCTGGGACACTGGTCCATATGGTTGGACTGGTTGGACAGTGTTCTCGAAGCTACAAACATGAGTCTGACCAAACTGCGGGAGGCAGTGGAAGACAGAAGTGCCTGGCGTGCTCTGGTCCATGGGGTCACGAAGCGTCGGACATGACTAAACGACTAAACAACAACAAACTGGCAGCAGAAATGATAGAAATTGAATCTGGGGCCTGAGTAAAGAATAGGCCCTATCAAAAATTCCTTCCTCCAGGGTGAAGCATACTATTTTTTTCTGTGAACTGGGGCCTTTAGAAATAATTAGGACTTTTTAAAAGTCAACCATGACGCCAAATATTAATAATTCCAGTCCGTTGCTGTTGTTGTTGTTGTTGTACCAGTTGCTTTAAATTTTTTTAACTCAAAGTGACTTACAGAATCAAAGATTAAAAACTGATATAAAACAAACTAAAAGAGTAAATTCACCACATTAAACAAATGCAGAAAATTAAAATTCCAAGTCCTGGGTGGTTTGGTTTGGTTTGGTTTGGTTTGGTTTGGTTTTTAACCTGGTTCCTTCTAAGCACCAGAGCATTCTTCCCACCTGTGGTTTCCAACAACTGGCACTCAGGAGCATTGCTGCCTCCAACAGTGGAGACAAAGCATAGCCATCATGACTAGTACCTGTAGCCATTGATCTCGAGGTGAATTAGCCTGCAGTTAGTAGACTGTGGTCCTCTGTGGTTTTTTATAGGATCCACAATGATTACTACATACTACTATATGGCTTTCCTTTACTTTGGGTTGAGTGCAGTCTACCTCTGAATGCCTCATCATGATCCTGAACACACCCTTTCATATATATGTTGGGTCTGCATATTCTGTGATCAACTTTCATTTAGTATAAGCTGCATAGGAACATAGGAAGCCACCTTATACTAAAGCAGACCACTGGTCCATCTAGCGCTGTACTATTGGCAGCAGTTCTCCAAGATCCCATGTAGTCAACCTGGGACTCTATGTGTGCAGTACACATGCTCTCTGATGCTGACTTTCAATTAATAAGCCTCCTCCTGTTTTTGCTATCTGCTTGGAACTTCAAAAATAATGGGGTTGTCAAGCATTTGCCAACCCAGGATGACCACATATGACTGGTTGACTGAGTTTAGCTTGTGGGTAATGAGTTATGCAGGCCTGCTCTATCCCGTCTGCATATTCACCCAGTCTAGTCACTAGAATGTGACTTGTCTTCCTGAGTCTTTTCCTTCCCCTTTGTAAGAGTCATATTTTTTCATACTAGTGAGGGATGGGAGACAAATTCAATTCAGTTTGCATATACAGTGGTACCTCAGGTTACATATGCTTCAGATTACAGACGCTTCAGGTTACAGACTCTGCTAACCCAGAAATAGTACCTCAAGTTAAGAACTTTGTTTCAGTATGAGAACAGAAATCGTGTGGCGGCGGCGCAGTGGCAGCGGGAGGCCCCATTAGCTAAAGTGGTGCTTCAAGTTAAGAACAGTTTCAGGTTAAGACTGGACCTCCGGAACGAATTAAGTTCTTAACCCGAGGTACCACTGTACAGGTGAAACTTATCCAGTGCTTTTTTTCTAGAACTCACTGTGAACACCTCCCATGTTCTCTTATAAAAGCAATGCCCACCTGAGAGGTGCTGAAACTGAGTTCCATTGAGGTCCGGCTGAAAAAAAAAGCCCTGGATTTACCTAATTTGCACTTCCTGAAACAAGATGTGAACTGGAACATACCCGTCCTTCCAAATTTGTACTCTAAATGTTGCAATGCAGTTCTTCAGGCAAGTAATGTGTGTACAAAGGGGTAAAGTATGCATATGAAAGTATATAATGGTGAAAATGGCATTAAAAATGCATTAAACTGGGGAATTATTTTGCAAAAATGTATATATTAAGCAAAATTCATACAGAAATAGTTACAGTAGGAGAAATTCCCACTAAAATTCTGATCAATTTTCATGATGACTTTATAAAACACCATAAACTGATCTGGAAATGTGGAGAACTGGCCTTAAGCCTGGAAAAATGATAAACTGAAATTGGCATATTCTCCCATCCCTCCAGATTAGTCAATTTTTTTTGGGGGGGGATCTTGAGCGATGGTTGTAGTAATAATTTTTGGCCCTTTTTGGTTTTTACATTGGGTCCAAGAGGGACATGTAACTGGGTGGCGCTTGAAGTTGGAACTGGTATGAATTGATCAGGACACCACTTCTATAGAGGCAAAAGGGTACGGCAGTTTTGAAGAGGTTTAGCTGGTTACCCAGATATTGTGCTAACAGAGCCAGTGCTTCTGGAGGTATAGCCTTTCTAATGAGCTGTAAAACCGAGATTGTCAATTTTATTGCTTGGAGATGTTAAATGTCCCATGCCATTCATTACAAAGAAATGTGCAAGCACTGGCACCAGTGTCCTGGCTCATCTCCAACTGGGTCATCATCTCCTGCATATTATTTAATATTTCCTCATAGATTAATTGAATCAGATAATCTACATTAAACAGCTGGGGACGGTTGATGATCTCACTCCAGAGGTGACTAGATTAGACGAGAGTGATGGCTCAGCTGCTTCGTATGAATTACACTTAATGGCCCAAGTTAAGCGTTTTACTAAGAAATGCACTAAAGCACATCTGGGTGGTAAGCAGGAAACTGCCATAGGCAATATTATGGTCTCTTGAAACAAGGGAAAACTTTATATCCTCTTATTTTCATTCATTCATAAGAATGGCCAATAAAAGTCAGTGTGGTTCTTGCTATGGACCTTTCTATGATCTGAAGCCGAAATACAGTGATACCTCTAGTTACGAACTTAATTCATTCTGGAGGTCTGTTCTTAACCTGAAACTGTTCTTAGCCTGAGGTACCACTTTAGCTAATGGGGGCCTTCCGCTGCCGCCACGCTGCTGGCACACTATTTCTGTTCTCATCCTGGGGCAAAGTTCTTAACCTGAGGTACTACTTCCAGGTTAACGGAGTCTGTAACCCAAAGTGTTTGTAACTCGAGGTGTTTGTAACCCGAGGTACCACTGTATATAAGAATTCAGATTGTTCCTAGCGAGGTGTTCACTACACACTGGAGAGAAAGAATAGTAAGCACAGAGTGTGCAGGTGGAAGAATGGGGATGATGACACAACATGATCTTATTTTATAAATAAACAAATGCCCTCATTTTGAGGTTCCTGCAGGCAATATGAAGGAGCTGTACTATCAACATGAAGCCAAGCAATAGTAAATAAGAGATCTGCCGTGCAACGAACCATTGAAGAAGAGAACAGTGGTTACCCCGACCTCACTGCTGGTTGTTTCAGGGCCCCCAAAATGTAGATCCACCACTGGGGCCACCCACAGCCTATAAATGTCATTGAACAGCTGGTTTTCAGACCTTGCATAGCAGCCCATAAGACCTAACCATCAGGAGGTCATCAAGAGCTTTGCAAGAGTTTTAGGTTGGTACTGGGACTGTTGTGAAATACCCCCTGTGCCAGCCTAAAACCAGCAGTGGGAAAACTCCAGGAGTGTTGCTCTTAAATATGGAGTGTGTTTCTCACAGAGGAAACAAAGATTTTTTCAGCACTTCTCTTGTTATTTAAGGTCCATCTGGAATTGAGCTGAAGGAAAATCTAAGCTGCAGCTGTCGGCACTGTTGCTGAATCTTTTTGGGATAATGATGGAAATGGTACTTCTAATAGGATCACTGCTATTCCCATCATAATAAAAGTTGGCTTCTGGTAAATTGATTTGACTTTTGGCAAGTTGGTGGGTTAGTGCCATTGCTAAAAGAACTGCAGGAGGGAAATTTCAATGGAAATCCACTGACTGATGCATTTCTGAACCCTATGCTCCATGGGGCAGTAATTCAGAATTCCCTGACATCAGACTCTGTCATCACGTATTGGCTAGTCCATATATGTTAAGCAAATGGGAGGAAATATAGTGTATGTTTTCATGCAGGACAGAGGGCTGTGGAAAAGGTTCTGTGCTGATCAGCCAGGAAAAGAAGATTTGGGGATCTTTGTTCTACCCAGTTACTGAAGTCCACCAAAGCTCATATGGCTTGAGATTATAACTGAGTCTATAACAGGCACCCCCCAATCTTCGGCCCTCCAGATGTTTTGGGCTACAATTCCCATCATTCCTGACCACTGGTCCTGTTAGCTAGGGATCATGGGAGTTGTAGGCCAAAACATCTGGAGGGCCACGGGTGGGGAAGCCTGGGCTATAACAAAACCACCACATCTTTGTGTGAGTGCCACAATGGTTAAGTCCTCATGTCACTGTAAGCCACAGTTGTGCAAACCATGGTTTACTGGGAACAAGCAAGTGTGCTGGGTATGCTGCTCAAATTGCATCAACCCCCTTTGCAGTACTGAAAGGAAGCAAATCAGAGTTTGTTTGCTTGGCATTACACGTGAACTCATGCTCATGGTTCATTTATCTCAAGCAAACCTCAAGGCAAAATCACATAAATGATGAGCCAGAGCTCTGGCTTATTCTCTCCCAGCAGGGCAAAAGGAGGGACCTGGGTGTGA
Organism: Podarcis bocagei; assembly: GCF_964188305.1. Taxonomy (NCBI): domain Eukaryota; kingdom Metazoa; phylum Chordata; class Lepidosauria; order Squamata; family Lacertidae; genus Podarcis; species Podarcis bocagei. The sequence goes on along the minus strand of NC_138127.1, from coordinate 62,109,494 downwards.
TTTGAGCAGGTTGCACCAGCATGCTTGCTCATTCTTGGTAAGGCATGGTTTTCTTATCTCTGCCTTATGGTTATGTGCAAACCAGGCCAATGAGATCTGCTAATTTAGGCAAGTCCCTAAACCACTTCTGTACACATGATGTGTCATTTCTCACTACACACTACAATGGTACCTCAGGTTACAGACGCTTCAGGTTACAGACTCCACTAACCCAAAAATAGTACATCAGGTTAAGAACTTTAGTTCATGATGAGAACAGAAATTGCGTAGTAGTGGTGCGGCAGCAGTGGGAGGCCCCATTAGCTAAAGTGGTACCTCAGGTTAAGAACAGTTTCAGGTTAAGAACGGACCTCCAGAACGAATTAAGTTCTTAACCTGAGGTACCACTGTATAAGCTAGTTTCCAAGATCTACTTCTAGCTGAGGTAATAAACTCAAGTTGGGTATGAACCATTCCAGACTGCTGCTACTCTTGTGTAGAAACAACATTCCCGCTGCTCACAGAGACATGGATGTCAGAGAAAAGGGTTCTTGCCCATCTCCCAGAAATGCTAGTTTTCTCTGTGCAGTAATTTATTTTATTTGATGGAAAAGGGGAAAGGGACAGCAAGAAACCACCAAATGCAAATAAAGATGTGGGGAGAGCTACAGATGCATAAAAGCATGTCTCACAGAGCCCAGTGCCTTTCAAATTTGTACCCTTCTTCAGGGGCAGAAACCCTTTGGGATACAGCTGGTGGAGCAAAGTTCTAAACACAGAGTACGGTATATTCCCTCAAACAGCCACTGGGGCCTGTTAGCAGTTGAAGAAAATGCCTCACTGTACCATTTCTGTGCCTTTAAACCTCACCTTTGTAACATAATCTGGTTGGGATTCCTGCTGATCATTGGGTCATATCAGAACTTGATTCTATTATTGTTCCAGGGGAAAATGTCCTTGGCCTTTTCCCTTCAGAACATGTATGATTCATTGTCCTCTCCCTATAAAGCTTTCACCTTTTCTGGGTCATAAATTTTCTAACCTGACAGCGGTAGTATTGAAAAGAACAAATCTCTGTGCATGTTATCTCCAACTCACTGGGGGCCAGGCAAAAGCAGGCATGCCGCTGAATGGCAAAGGAAATGATACCACACTAAGAGGAGATTGTTATTTAGCCACTCAGGTAGAACATAGGCAGTGAAACTATTTAAAGTCTTTAAACACCAGTTGCTTGAGCTCATGTGAAAGGGGAGTCAAGCTAGTTTTACTCAGAGTAGATCCATTGATATGAATGAACATAACTAAGGTAGGTCCATTAGCTGGTTTACGTTGATTAAAACTTATTTGAATAATACCTGTAGTATAGAGATATCGCATACATTCCAACTGTTTAGCATCTGAAGTCCAACCGTTTCTCTGAGGGAAGAGAGAACTGTCAGTTTGGCAGGAGATAAAAGTAGTGGCTGGGTCTGAGCAAAATATTAAGCCCAGCAATTTTTAGAAGTTTTGGAGGGGTAGGGTGGAAATGCCCCTTTCCACAATCAGAGTTATCTTTGTGGGGCAGCAAACTAAGACTTTTCAGAGTAATTGTTTTATCTTTAATAGGTGGTGTGCCTGTTTCTTCCCCTCTTTCACAGCAAGAAATGGGTTTCCTGCCACTTCATGTGGCCAGCTGCATTCCTGGGACAAAGTGCTCTATAATAGTGACACGGTCACAGCACAGAATCTTTTGGGGAGGTGGCCATCTTCTTTCCCTGAGAATGAGGGCATTCTCTTCCAGGAATGCAGCTGAATTGCTGAGGGTGGCCAAGCTGCCACTTGAAGCCATTGTAATTTTTTTATGGTGAATTTAAAGGTAAGCACCACCAACCTGAAAATTACTGGAATTCACACACACACACACACACACACACACACACACACATTTCATATATTCTCTCCTGAACACTTGGTCCCACAAAAGGCAGGGGGAGGGTGACATTTGACCCAGTTTTATTAAAACATTGGGTGGATTTACACACAGGAAAGAAACTCTATAATAAGTCAGAAATTAGATTGTTATAACAAAAGGAACAAACCCTATGGAAATTTACATAGAAAAGCTTTCTGCTCTCTGGTGCCATCTGGTGTTGTATGCTTATAACTTATTCAAATCGTTGTTTCTTTACTAATGTAGCCGAGTCCCTAGTGTGAACCCAAGGGTCAGTAATAGTTTTGTGGGGAAGACGGGGCTTGAGAAGAAGTTGCAGGGTGTGTGGAAGCTTGGGGGAAATTGCTTAGTTGGAGCATGACTGAAGGAATGATGCACAATAGGTAATGTTAAATCTGAGGGAAACACCCAGCCTCAGAAAGCCTGGAAGGAGCTGTAGCTAAACATAATGGACTAGACCTAGGATGAATGTAGTTTTGAAGGCCCCTGATTTCACAACCTTGCTAATGCTAAGAAGACTTAGCTCAGTGCTTGGATGGGAGACCTGCAGGGTAGGGAGGGGAATCTTATGTGTGCCACTTTGAGTTCCATCATGGAAAAAGGGCAATATAGAAATGTAATATTTGAAATCATAAATGAAATCTATATGAAACTGAGAGCACAGTAGTGGCTGTCTCTTCTCTATTAATCCAATGGCCTACCTTTTAATGGGGGAAATCTTAGATGGCTGTGTACTTTTCGCCAAATTCTGGAACATAAAGTTAAGAAACAGATGTGTTGCTTCAAGTTTAAGGCCAACGTAATGGGTCATTCTCATCTTCTATTTCATGCTCTGTCTCTTTTCCCCGACTGATCTAATAATAACCAAGGTTTCCACTCCAAAAAGCCTCTCCATTTATCATTTTCTCTGTCACAATCTCTGGACAATTATTGTCAGCCAGAGACTTGGAAATTGCTTTAAAAGTAAATCTAATATAATGCCAAAGTGCCAAAGCTTTAAAGAAAACGGGTAGCTGGACCACCATGGATGTTCCAGTGCAACAGAGAGTACACCCTGGGATAGCGCTGAACAAGATAGGTTCTCAAAGAAACAATTAACGTAATCAATTTCACTTTGCATTTTCCCTTGTCTCCAAATTGAGTCATTAATCTTTAGGGCTGTTCTGTTGTCATCCATGGAATTCAATTAAGAGAGTTCATTGTAATAAATAAATAGATGTTTAGTGAGCATTCAAAAATGCAGAACAAACAACGACAAAGGAATCTGGCTCTCCCCCGCAATAAACTAGTAGAAACCTGAAAAGAACAAGGGGGCAAGAAGGCTTCCAGATGTTTGCTTCATTGTCTGCTTTTTTTGTCATTGGGCATAATCTGGGACCCTGAAATTGCACATGGAGTTTTATAGCTGTTTGTAGAAAGGGGCCAGGTCTGTAGGCTTTTCTTGGTACCTCCATAGCTCCAGGGTTGTGAAATTTGTCACATTTCTTAATCCCATAAATTTTTCATCTTGTTCATGCTGCCAAAACCAAAGTATTGTAGTGGTGTGGTGGCTGGAATTCTGGGCATGAAGTAGCATGAACTAGAACGGGCAAAGGTTGCTTGAACGGTGCTCCTATCTCAGCCTCTGCATCACAAACCCATTCTCTGCCAAGGCAAAACAGCAAGTGCCCTGGAGACATCCAGGGTCAAGCCACTGGCATCAGCTGGACTTGATTGTCACCAGACATTCAGTACTGAACTGTGTTTGTGTCACACGGAGTTACCACACTCCCTAGTCAGTCCACACAGTGAATCCCAAGGCTGAGGAGGAGGCAGAAGACAGCAGAGAAATATAGGAGGTGGAGGAAGTGGCGAGCAAGTGGGTTAAGCAAGGAAGGGGGGCATCGGCAGGGAGGGGGTGAATGGACAAGTGACAGGTTGGATGGGATGGGGTGCCCCTCCCAAAATATTGGAGGTAAGAGAGTATCTGACCAGATTAGCATATTTCTCTCAAGCCCTTTTAATGAGCCTTACTCCATTGTTGCACATGCTGGCTTGCCCCACCCCCTGGTGTCCACATGGATGCATGAACGCTTTTGTGCTGCCTTGCCCCCACAATTGAGGGGGTCTAGGCTGCACAACATCAGCATGCCCCTCCGGTGTGCCAAGTGATGTCAGCATGCTGCAGGGCATGTGCGCACGGCTGCCACAGAACTTTGAGGGGGCCCAGCCCCTTCATTGAAAATATTTTGTGGGGGGTGGGACTGGCCTCCCAGGCCCCCTTACTTGGTGTGCCTGTGAGCTTCAGATGCTCACACTGTACACAGAGTGAGCCATGTTGGAGGCCGGGATAATCAGCCCAGCCCTGCTCCCATGTTGATTCAGTGTGTGTGTAATTCATATGGAAAGGGCATGTGGGAAATATCTAACCAGTGTCTCATTATTAACAAGCAAGGTTATGAATACCAATGATCTGTATAAGAATCCAAATCATTTCATTTATTAAATGGGCAAGAATTTGCTTTGCTAGTTTGTCCATGACAAGCCACACACTATATTTGTCTCTTCTGGTATACTGATTTTAGCACCGGCCTGCTCTTGTTAGTCTTTCAGCTGCCTTAGGTTTAAGATTTTGAAAAGGAGCATTTGTCTGGCAAACCAGCAACACTTATTTAGGGGGCCTCCTACTTGATGTGTGCAACTTCTGCTCTGGTTCTGGGAAATTTTACAAAAGGACTGGAAAAGCCAGCAAAACTATCTGCAGACTTTATAATCATTTTCAGTCTCCTCATTCCCCACATGGCTGTGGTAATTTCATTAGAATTTACAGTTATTTTTGCTGTTAATGGCGGCGGCCTTTGGGAAATAGTCTGCTGTGGTTTTATTGTTACTATTTTAAACTTTGTGAATATACCAGCCTATGCACATAAATTAATGGTTAGGCCCCAAACACCCTAAATTTTTCTTTCAAAGGGGCTTCAATATGCCTCTTGTAGCTGCTAAGAACACGCTCCCCTGCCTAGTGAAGCAAGCATGTCTGCTTTCCCAAGTGCCCATGCAAACTAATGTATGATGAGGAGCTATTTATAGTCTTTTTCAGATGTTAAGACACAGGGAACTTTGAAGTGGGAGGGGGCTCCTTGACTCAGCCAGGCTCCCTGCTCCATTGAGAACCCTGAAAAATCGGCGTTCTCAATCCTGTGGGGAGCCTCCATGAGGAGGAGAAGTTTCCTGCTTCAGGCTTTCCTCTCCAATTTGTGGAGGACATTAAGGATAGCAGGGATGGAAAATTAAACTTAGGGTGCTCATCCCTGCATGCCCTACTCACATACAAGGTGTCATACATGAGCAGCATATCCAAGTAGGACTGTAATGACTGCTATTTACAGTTCCTAAGGTAAAGGTAAAGGGACCCCTGACCATTAGGTCCAGTCGTGGCCGACTCTGGGGTTGTGGCGCTCATCTCGCTTTATTGGCCGAGGGAGCCGGCGTACTGCTTCCGGGTCATGTGGCCAGCATGACTAAGCCGCTTCTGGCAAACCAGAGCAGTGCACGGAAACGCTGTTTACCTTCCCGCCGGAGTGGTACCTATTTATCTACTTGCACTTTGATGGGCTTTCAAACTGCTAGGTTGGCAGGAGAGCTCACCCCGTTGCGGGGATTCGAACCTTCGACCTTCTGATCGGCAAGTCCTAGGCTCTGTGGTTTAACCCACAGCACCACCCGCATCCCATGTTACAGTTCCTAGAGGAGGGTAAATGGCTATTCACATGTCCTAGTGTTATACTTGCCCTCTTCAAATCTCTAAAGGGCTGTCACATGGAAGATGGGGCAAGCTTGTTATCTCCTGCTCTGGAGTGTAGGACCCAAACCAATGGCTCCAAGTTACAAGAAAGGAGATTCCAACTAAACATCAGGAAGAACTTTCTGATGGTAAGAGCTGTTCAACAGTGGAACAGGCTCCCTCAAAAGGTGGTGGACTGGAGGTTTTTAAGCAGAGACTGGATAGCCATCTGTCATGGATGATCTAGTTGAGATTCCTGCATTGCAGGGGATTGGGTGATGAACCTCAGGATCCCTTCCAGCTCCACAATTCTATGAGTTTATGATTTATCAGTTCTTATGATATAACTATAGGGTTCAATTCATTTTAAATGAATTTTCTTACAGTTGGAATCAGTAGGAGTTCAGTGATAGATAACTAGCCCTATTGATTTCAACAAGAATTCCAATCAATCACTTGGGGCATCAGTGGCATTTGGGTTATCAGGGATGCAACATTGCCAGTTCTGCCATAATTGGCAATGTTGTGGATCACACAGTTTTGCCATGTGAGACTACAAAATGTTTAGGCTTGCCTAGGTCTGAACCGTTTCTTAAAATGACCAAGTACTCTATTACAGAGACTGAAATTTGACTTTCTTAATGTCCTTCAGAACCAGATTTAGAATCCACTTTGGGGGGGGGGGGAATTCCTTTGAAGAAAGGAAAAAAAATGTAAAATAGACTGAACATGTTTCCTTGACAACTGCTTGGTAAACAAGGTCAACAAGAGTTGAAAGACCACTGCCGGACCATAAAAAATTGCCCTGGGTGCTTTGGTTACATCTTGGAATTTTGTGGGGGTGGTGGATAAAATGACAAATTGGCATAAATAAAACAAATTGTTGTGTAGTAGAAAGAATGGCTCATTATAAAATTGTTTTCTGGGTGCAGATAATCACACATCTAGGAACACCCAAGTTTTGTACGAGAATAGGTTTATTTCTTAGTGTCTCACTAGAACACAAGCTATTGTATCTGGACTTTCATTGTCATATCTAACTTCTGTTCCAAGCCTGAGGGTTTCACAAAAACAGCCGGGGAGATTGTTCCAGCATCAGTTTGTTTTATGTTTGAATCGTCTCAAATTCTAGCTTTCCAGATAATGGGAGAACAAGGAAACCACTGAGCCAAATGTTTTTTAAAAAAGCCTCGATCCCTTCCAGACTGGTGGAAAAATAACTCTCATTGCATTCTGCAAAGAAACAACACTGTTATAATAATTAGATACTGCTTTTGGGTCCGTGATTGAAAATAACAGGTTCTAAAGAAAACTAGGTGGGGGTTGTATATGTGAGGGATGAAAACCTTGTTATTGTAATTAAGGCTCTGTTTCTTCATAGGAAATGTGTGACTAATAAGGGCTGCATGCCAGGAGTCCCCCCACCCACCCACCAACAATGGAAAATTGTGTACAGATCCTTTAAATAGGACCATGCAGCACACCAGTGATGCCATCTCTTGTTTACTGCCTGGTAAAGTAGATTAGGCTTTGCAGCTACAAAGCGTTGCAGTGACAAAATGTTGCACTGGGCTACTGGTTTAACTTAAAAACTTCAGTTTAGGAGCAGCAGATTGTGTCAAGATTCTGGCAAAACACACACACACACAGAGAGAGAGAGAGAGAGAGAGAGAGAGAGAGAGAGAGTACTAATGTCACAGGGCAGACTTTGGAGATGGAGGTTAATTGGGAGAGCGGAGGGGAGTATGGCAAAACTGCCACTGCACCCAAGAGTATCTATGCTGTAATTAGCTGGAATGGAGGTCTGGCAACCCTATCCACTTGGAACCTATGAATTTAAAAGATAAATGGGCAGGAGGAGGGGGGAGCCTTTGGCATCTGTATCAGGGAAGTGTAGGTGCATGGCTGCAATTGTGGGTACAACAGAAACTGGGAAACCAACCATTGCATAGAACTAAGAGCACTGTGTCTGGAAACATCCTAAGTGTGTAGGTGGGAATTAGTAGTAGTAAAAATTCTAAACCACCCTTGACTTGAGCATCACAGGGCAGTTAACACAATATAAAAATATAAATACTCATAACATTAACAAACAAAAACAATAAATCCCCCCACAGTATTTATATGTTTTTTCTATGAAATGCTTATAGGTCCCGCAATATCACATGTTGAACGTAATGCAAAAATTTCCCTGCTGAAATCTTGGTGGAAAGACCATATGTACAGGCAAGTAATAAATAAATCTGGCAAAGCGTGTTCTCCAATAAATGAGAGCACGTGTTGCGGTGTGGGCCGCCGGGCCAGGCCTCTTGTTGCCAGGCAGGTTAAGAGTTGTTGCCTGGCATTATGATTGGGTAACCGGGTTGCTGGGGCAAATTGTATGTTGCTAATTGGGTGGGTGGGACCATAGTATTTAAATATTGGTGCACTCTGGTTTCTCTTTCTCTTTGCAGAGTGCATCGGATCACCCGCCCGCCCGCCCTCTTTTCCGGTTGACCTTGCTTTGCCTGTCATGGGGTCGTCTGCTTTGGAGCAGGGGCCTAGTAGGAATTTTGCCATTTGGTGATTGGCTGTGCCATTTGGTTTTTGCCTACTACTCAGCAATTCGTCACAACTTGTAAGGTTGCGGTTAGGCATTGGTTATAATATGCTGGTGGTGGAGGGGTCAGGATAGGCTGTGCCTGCCCCTCCTATTGCGCTGAAGGGAATTCCGTTAAAGGAATCCTGGGGCTTGCCACGATTTCATCCAATCCCTGTCATGGGACCAGGGCCGCCCAATCCCTGTCATTGGAATCCCTGTCATGGGACCAGGGCCGGCAAGCTTTCGGAGAGCTGCTGGGGTGAGCGGCATGGGTCCGACGCTTAGCTCAAATGACCCCCAAGTTTGACTTTCCCTTCTACTGGCTACCGATCGGACCTCGGGATGTCAGTTCTGTCCCAGGCGGGGGGACAGATAGTCATAACCAATGTCTAAACAACCACTCACTGATTTTGTATTTTAATAAAGTTGTGGCCAAAATAGTGCCCAAAAACCAAAACTAAAATTACGTGTTATGTGTGAAGTTATTTGAGGGCTGGCCTGGGGACCTACACACGCAAACAAAAAAATTAGAAGTCAGAAGTGCATTGCACGTCGTATTTAGCTTGTATCTTCACTTTTAAAGAATGTTGTCTCTATTTTTCTGCTTTCTTTTTGCCCCCTTGCTTTTGCCCTCTCCTCTGCCCTGATCTCTTCCCACAAGAGTCCAGCTGTATGAACTCAGATTTCTCAAGGTTCATTGATTCTGCTTTGCAGTGCTTGGCTCCTCCACATAAAACAAAGATTGCCAGAAGAGTGCAGAGGCTTATGGGGGGGGGGATGTTAAAGTGACCATGTTGTTATTGTAGACTGTACTGCGATGTTTACAATTTTGCCAGAGATGAATGAAAGGTCTCAGTTGCTCCCAACAGAGGCTTTTGAAAGCATTTCCAATCTCTTGCATTCTATAGCATTGACCTGAAACACCTGCCTAAAGAAAAGGGTGCTTCTCTCCACAGAGTGTCACAGCCTTTGTCCTGAATATGGCTAATGATCTGATCTCTAAAACAAACAAACAAAAAGTATAATTTACATTATGGGATATATTTGTTGGTATTTGTGTGGTTTAAGATGGATTTGTCCTTCATCTCTCATTAGCTGTTCCTGGCTCCTGCATTACTCTGGCCAGACAAAATAGCATTGCAGGAAAGGTAGTATAACTTTAATGAGCCACAGCTGGCATTTCCAGTACCAAACCCAAAAATGTTGCCCGTGTCATTTAGGGGCAAGACCAGCTGTGTGCTGCAGTAGCTATTCCTCATATTCTCCAAGGCATAGCCTGAAAAACCATTCCCTGTAACTCAAAGTTTGCAGAAAAGGGGAGCGTTTTCACTGGCACACATTCAAAAGCCCAGCAGTTATATCTTTTTAACAGGCCACATTCCATGCTTCAGGCTCTTGAATCTCCCAAGATGGCTTCCAACAAATAAAATTACCTCACTGTTAGAATAATGATTCCAGTAAATGTTCGGTCAGAACCTAATGAAAATATAAAGACCTGGTTCAGACATAAGGTGGGGTTCACCTATCCAGCTCCTTCAGTGGAAACCCTGTGGAAGGACTTCTGCTTGCACAATGGGGCTTTGCCCTCTCTTGACCCCCCCCCCCCAATTGGCTTGGGGGGCTCAGCAGAACTGCCAAAACAGTGCACAGTGGAAAGAGGGAAAGCTGCAAGATTGCATCCATAACAATCTTCATCTTACAAACCATGGTTTTTCAGACTAAGGGTGAACCTTGTGCCTCCATGCTTCCTCCTCCCCTTCTAATGTACACCATAAATTAAGCACCATGTTCTCCGCATGTCAGTCTCCTGCGACACCAGCTTACAAAGTTTGCAGCAGCAAATATCACACCTCTGGCTTCATCCGGAGCAAAGCTAGTAAGCCAAGCCATGTTTAATGCACCATTGCAAATACTGGTATAGGGAAATGTGGGTTGTGGTTTTCCTCATTGCGGTGAAGCCCTCCCACAACCCCTTTTGCAGGAGTGGCTTGGGAATGATTTGAACTTGTGGCAGGGCCAGTGGCAAAACATCTCACCTCAAGAATCGGGGGAGCTGAGAAATGGAGCGGTCAGGCGATCAATTAGGCGCATGGCCAGCAGTAAGAGCCCCTGGATTTGCTGGGCATCCAGCTGTAAATTAGTCCTCTGTCTTCCGTTCTTGTAGGTTAGCACACTTCAGGAGAGCCCCATCCGCATCTCGTCTCCAGCTGGTGTGAAATTAGTATTGTGTCCCAATTCCTTTTTCTTTCTGAATGGGAGATTGCCAGCAGAGATGCTTGTCGCTGAACCCTGAAGCTGTTTTTAATAAATTCAATCTGGACCAGCCTAATCCTTTTGCCTTTGTAGTTCATTTAGATTGCAATGTGGTTTCAGTCAAGATCAAACCGTTTCCCAGCATTAATACCTTTTTAAAAGCTTCTCTTGTGTCCCATTTGAACTTGAGAGAAGCTTGTTTTCTCCATGCTACTTGCCATGATTTAAATGTTGCCTTTGTGGCGACTGCTGTGGCTGCTGCTTTACTGTTCATTTTTGAAGTTGGCTGCTTCGGGGAAACGAGGGGCCTTCATCTCCATGCACTGATACTGATGTCATGGAAGAAGTATATGAAAATATGGCATGCTGCAAACCAAAACATTGCAGCCATCTGTTTAAAACTGCATCTAATGTAATTTTATAATGCTGTGGTTAATAGGTGGCTGGCTTCTCCAAATATTTAGGGTTACGCTCTATGGGAGGAAGGTGACATCTAACCATGTTTCCTGCCTCATTAATTATAGGATTGTTTTTGTGGGATTTATTTCTCAAGTAGACTATAAGGAAACTTATCTCCACCATGCTATTATTTTACTACAAATCAACTTATCCAGCTGTCTCTTGATCTGTGTATGCCATCCTGAATGGACTTACTAGTTGCTGTTTTATCCTGCTAAGGCACATTCACACATGCAGTGCCCCTCACTCAATGGCAGCCAACATTCCCTGATAACTTTTGTGTGTGAATGAAACATGACAGATCTAACTATTACCAGAGCTTGAATGTCTCCAACAAAATGCTTTTAATGGAAATAGATCACATGATTTGTTGTGAGTTACTGTGTGATGATTTATAGTGGGAAACAAGATTTTGATACTGCTCAACAAAAACAACCTCTAAGTGCTTTACACAGAATCTTAGAATTAAGGAATCTATGACAATTGGCTGTTCAACGTCTGCTTAAAAACATCCGAGGGAGTCCATTCCACCGTCAAACAGCACTGCCCACCAGAAAGTTCTTCCTGATCTTTAGTCAGAATCTCCTTTCTTATAACTTGAAGCCATTGGTTTGGGTCCTACCCTTTGGAGCAGGAGAAAACAAGCTCGCTCCATCCTCCATGTGACAGACCTTGAGATATTTGAAGATGACTATCATACCTCCTCTCAGTCTCCTCTAATCCAGGGTAAGCATACCCAACTCCTTCAACCACTACTCATAAGGCTTGGTTTCCAGACCCTTGATCATTTCTCCTCTGCACACGTTCCAGCTTGTCAATGTCCTTCTTAAATTGTGGTGCCCAGAACTGGAGATGAACAGCAGAAAATCAATGATAACATTACATTCATAAAAACAAGTACAGAATACAGCACAATGCTCACTAAGACAATACTCCTAGGTTTTCTTCAGAATCCAGCACCTTTACTGATATCTTTGTGAAGCACCATTGATGATGACCCAGCCACTCAGCTGCCTACGTCTTGCCCCTGAAATGTTTAGCTGTTATGTGTGAAGGAAAAACTGACTGTGGGAGAGGAAAGGAAGAATAACTGTTGCATCTATTTGATATATGCTAGAAGAAACAGGTCAGCCTTTGAAAAAGAATTTTACTGCCCCAGGAAATCAAAGGATGCTCAACAGGTGTGTCATATTCATCAGGTGGGACTTGAAGTCTACCTCTGTGAGAGAAGAGCTTTCCTGAGGTGATAGGCCTTAAGTGCTCCTGTTCCACGCTGGATCGTGACCTCCTGTGCTTCTCAGATTGATGAACTGGAGGCTTGGTGCTTAGATGAGTATAAATCTGCGTCTTGGTGAGTCAGGCGAGGGCTTGTATTTCTTCATTTGTCTGGTCATGTCTGCCAGGCTTTGCTGAATGATCTCCCGGAAGTTTGAAAGGAAAGGAAGCTTTAATCATGTCGAGGTGAACGAAGAGCAGATGCAATTATAGCTTATTAAAGAAGGTTGGGAGATGTCAGCTGATTGAAGTTGTTTTTGTTTAAATTAACGGTCTCTTTTAACTGATTAGCTAATAGCTGGCTAATTAAATGATCCTTCTGGATATTACAGCATCTCTAGTCAAGTGCTGCTTTTTGGTGGCTGCTGGGAGAGGCGGAACATCTCAGATAGAAAGGATGATCGTGTACGGCATGCCTGTTATACAAAAATGCCATTAGGATGGCCTCTCCTTCTGCCCCAACTCTGGCTGGCCTCTTTCACCTTTAACAACTGCACAGCAGGGCTACACCCAGCAAGTGAAGCTGTTCCCGTGATTGCACGTCCCTTTTAGGAAAAGTCACACCTGTTGAATGTCTGGCTATTAAAAGCAGAGGAGCCCTGCCAGGAAGAAAGAAAAATGCCACCAGCATTGTATACTTTTCCAGTGGGGACCATTTGCATTAGGATCCTGTAAGAATACCCATATCATATATGAGTATTAAATACCCAAAGCATTTGTTTGTGTGTATCCTCCACTTTGCTAGTAACTCAGAGTCAAATTAGACAAGACTTTAAGACATCTGTTTATGGTGTTTTTAAGTTTCTCTTCATGCCAATTTTCTTCCTACCAAGATGAAGATAGACCTGAGCAACCTCTGAATTCTATGTTCCCAATGATGGGGGAACAGTGATGTTCCTTTCCCCCAGGAATATTTGGCCCCAACTGAAACCTGCTTAGTACCTGATAGAACCTAACTAGAATGTCTCCTGCCTCCTCCCAAATCCCATCTAAACGCTGTGATTCACCACTAGCCAGCCTGTTTCCTCTCTCTACTTACTCTTGCTTTGTTTACTGTCAAGATGACTAGTGAGGGACTTGTAAACTTGCACACTATTTTGTGACATTTTGGACTGAATTCACATGACTGTATATTACATTTCCCTAATTGCTAATTTCCATATTATATTTGGAGCTTTCACACGGTGTAAAAACCACTTCTGGAAATCAAGGGGAATATAGTAGGAGTGTAGCACTCAATTCCATGTTAATTGGTTCTAGAAACAATCCATTTGAAACCCCATCACCCAAGAAAATTGCCAGTGTAAGGTGACAAAATCGTGGGCAGTATACTGGTGTACATTATTTTTCTTTCTGTTTTCATAGATAAATCATGGGGAAACAGAAGCATGCATGTGCGAAAAGGGTGGGAGAATGGTGACAAAGTCCAGTGGTGCTTGTTGTACCATGCCCCCTGGTGTGAATGAAATTTAGCATGACATACTGGTATACAAACCTAGACAGCATCTTAAAAAGCAGAGACATCACCTTGCCAACAAAGGTCTGTATAGTTAAAGCTATGGTTTTCCCAGTAGTGATGTATGGAAGTGAGAGCTGGACCGTAAAAAAGGCTGATCGCCAAAGAATTGATGCTTTTGAATTATGGTGCTGGAGGAGACTCTTGAGAGTCCCATGGACTGCAAGAAGATCAAACCTATCCATTCTTAAGGAAAAGACTCCCTGGAAAAGACCCTGATGTTGGGAAAGATGGAGGGCACAAGGAGAAAGGGACGACAGAGGACGAGATGGTTGGACAGTGTTCTCGAAGCTACCAGCATGAGTTTGACCGAACCGCGGGAGGCAGTGGAGACAGGAGTGCCTGGCGTGCTCTGGTCCATGGGGTCATGAAGAGTCGGACAAGACTAAATGACTAAATAACAACAACACTGGTATACCAATCAAAAAACCACAGTTCTGTAATGCAACAGTGTGAAAGCAATGTTAGAAAATGGGATAGAAGCATGAGCATTATAATCAGGGAAATTAACATAATATTCCCCATATCTGAATGTGCCCTAAGTTGACTTAATGAAGGTATTGCCCTAATATAGACTTTGGAGTTTTTCTTGTGGCTCAGCCGTTATCTATATAAATTTTATATCTTTTGATGACTCCTTCAGAGCAAGGACATTTCCCTGCTTTTGTCATCAAGGCAGGTGAGCCTCAGAGGCAGTTTTAGGCTGGTGCAACTGGTGCGGTTGCACGGGGCACCATATTTCAGGAGGTAGCATTGCACTGGGTGCCACTGAAATTTGAGAGCCCAAAGTCTGCCACTGTGAGCCTGTGAGGGTTCATTGTTTCTGCAGCTATTTGGCTGCTTTCAGGCAGGGGCCTAATTTGCAAATGGTTTGTTGGACCACTGTTGTTGTTAATTATCAGATTTTCCATGGAAGGGGTAAATAGGGATTAAATTGGGGGGAGGGTGTTATGGGCTGGCATTTTGATGGCAGCAACACTGTATGGACACTGCAAAAAGCTTGCATGCATGAGGTTCATCTATCCCACAATAAACACCCATCTGAAAGCACTCTTTGCCCACGTGAAGCATTGCATAGTTGAAGAACATTTGTGATGCAAAGGCATCAAAAGGGAGAAATGAAAAGTGTGAGCACAATCCAAGGAAGAAATAAAAGGCTGGTGTTTGGTCAGGCTCCATGATGCTAAGTGGGGCTTAAATTTAATTCACTTCTTCAGTCACTGGATTTATTGCATTTTCCATTGATGAATGTTGCCTGCAGCTCAGCATCAGCACTGTTTCCTCCCATGTCCATGTTGGCTTCATTCGCATCCTGCAGCTTCTGCTGTCAGCAATTCAATATACTGCCAACTTTTGTTGCTGGCTTTAATGAAGCCAAAGTATTGGCATAAAACAATAAACCTGGGGAAGGAGGGGGTAAAGGAGGTGCAGCTTAGTTGCTTACAGAGATTATTACAATCGACAAAGAGGTGTGCATGGGAAGAATTGTTAGAGAAAACAGGAAGATCAAGAGGAATCAACCTTAAACTCTATTAAACAAACAAGAAACCTATGACTGGAGATGGAATCAGGAAGATAGGAATTTAGAAAAACGCTGCAAATCAGACAGTCAGGTCACATCCATACCAAACTTAAAGCACAGAGAAAGGGAGAGGGAGCTTGTTAGAGGAGAAGCTGCAGTTTGTGAGGGGTGCAATTTTCCCTCCTATAACATTTTTGTATGTTTTTTTTATGAATATATTCATTCTTAGGCTCACTTTTCCCTAGTATGTGCATTTTTGTAAACAATGGTTGGAGAAGTGCTTCATAAAATTTGGTTAAGTGTAAATTTCGAAGGATGGCTGTGTTTCAGTTCTCACATTGTTTCACAAAGCGCCAATTAGATTCGGCTTTGAATGAAAATGGAATCCAATTTCTCCACTTGAGGCGCAACATTTATCAGTGCAGGAAGGCTCTTCATTGAATTGCAGGCCATCCAGTTATATCAAGACAAATATGTTTGAATTGGTCCTCATGAGTGCCATCACAGGAAGACCAGCTTGCCTTAACACTATCATGGCCTGTAACTTAGTAATGGGATAAAAGGGAATTGCAGTTGTGGGTATGTATAACTATCTAGAGGTTAAATTAATTTTAGATGGATGGATATCAGTGTAAACACATTTCAGGACTGGTACTCATCTAGACAGGATAGCCAAAGGGTGGGAAGCCCTCGGGCCCACATGCAGCCTTCTGGGGTTTTACAAATTGTCCCAGATCACCCTGACCAGATCATGCCCCTCTCTCTTCTGACCACACTCTTCTCTGCACACACTGCTCTGCACACCCACCCACTCCAAGTGCTTTTGCCTGGCTGGAATGTATTCTTGAACTGTCGTCCTTCTTCTTGCCAACCTGGATGGAGAGTTAGGGGTGTGAGTGTGCAGAAACCTCTGGCATTTACGGGACTGGAGAATAGCTGACAGTACAAAGGTAAGAATTGCATCAGTTGTCCCGCCCACCCATCCCTTTGTCCCACTCACGTTTCCCTCTGGTCCTGCCCTCCACTGGCTTGTGGCCCCCCAACAATTTCCTCCAGGGGAATGCAGGCCATGAGCAGAAAAAGATTGTCTCCTCATATATAGCTAATAATCCACTGGGCTTGGAGCACTGTTTGCAAGGATGATTATACATAGATGACCATTGTAGTACACCAGGCATTTTATCACCTGCCTGCACTTCCTAGTTAGTATAACTCCTCTTGAGAGGGTTACCTGTGTCTTGGGTTACCTGACACAGAAGTGGAAACTCTGCTGGGGGAAGGGTGAAATATTCAGAAAATTTCCACACTCAGTCTGTGTGTGTGTGTGTGTGTGTGTGTGTGTGTGTGTGTGTGTGTGTCGTGATAATTCAATGTTTCTCAGCATTGGAGGAAGAGAAAACCTTTCCCCAGTGTGCAATGTTAGTTGCTATGACTTCAGATTTGCAAAATTAACACCCAGGAATAAATGTGCTTTTGTAGTTTTGGAGAAACTATTGCCTACATATCAAGAAAATAATACAAGCATTTACATTAGAGCTGTAACCACATAACCTGTTCTAATGTGCTGTTGGGGTCATGATCTTCTTGGGCTTAAGAATGACCTGAACATTTGGCCATTTGAGTGATTTATTTTTTTAAAGCACAGTCTCGATGATAAGAAGCAGGTGCTGTCGAGTTTGCACACATTTCAGTGAATTGATATGAGAGCAATGGAGCAATAGCAGTTCGTTCTCTTGCTCTGACAGATGTGGTTAATAGTAAGTATAAGGAATCTGATTTTGGCAGGGACATGCATTTTTTCTATGGTTTCTATTGAAAAGCTTATAGGGAACTCTCTCTTGTACAACAGTGACCTTTCCAAGGTCTTATTGCACCAGACAGAAAGGGCTGACGCATACATTCAAAAGGCACAGCATCATTGGTCCCTGTGGCAGTTACATGTGGAAACTACTGACAGTTTATATGTGATGGCTTGCTCTGTGTGTTCAAAAATGTTAGCCACAGCCACTGGAGGGAGAGGTTGCTATGGAGAAAATCCCCTCAAACACAGAAATGGTTCTGGTGCACAGAGAAAGGTGCCACAAAAAGGCAATTTAGAGATGCTCCATATGGGGGCTGTTTTGTGCACCAAGTAAGCATTCTACTTATTACTAAGCGATAGGCATGTACTTTCTTCACATGAAATGTCCTTCATATTGATGCAGCACCATTGCAGGCAATTTCTAAAAGGAAGCTTTGTCAACGTGCAAGAAAAGGGAAAAGGCATTTGCAAAAGATACTATTGTTTGAGATTTGGCTTCAGGAATGTGAGCTTTTCAGTTCTTTCAATGCTTGCACCTCTGTGCACCAAGATAAATAAAAATGTATCACAGAGTGCCCTTGTGTTAAGTTTAAAAGTATCAGGGGCTGAAATGAGCCCAACAGATAAAATATTTGCTCAGAAATATCTCCCATTTGATGAAATGGAACCGATTCCCTGCAGTTGCAGCTAATAATAATAATAATAATAATATCTTTATTGTCATTGCCCCCTCTCGGGGACAACGAAATTACTATCTCCCATTGTTTGTCTGGAGGCCCATAAGGGGTTTGAGGAAGCCACCTAAATTACCTCTAGACTCAGTATTTTGTGGGAGGGATTCAAGTGCATACTGCAAATTTTAGCTTGTGCAATTAAAATGAGTTAAAGTGCTCTGTTGCCCCTGGTGCAACAAATCCCCCCTTTTTTTTTTTAGTAAACAGACTTCTTGCAGTTATGAAAGTATGCGTAACAGGGAAATTGAGAGAAACTGGAATTATAAGATTTGCCCATTCCTAGATTCAGGTGTTCATTAACTTTTTTCTACAACTAAATATTTGACCACCTGCATCCACAAGGTGTTTGCTGTTCCATCTGTGTTCCATTTAATCAAGCTGAAGATTGATATACATCAATGTATGGGTTGGATATGTGTTTATCAGGCATGCAGCCTGACATGTGTTGAGGCCAGAGCATCAACTCCAGACACCTTCCAACCCTTTCGGTTATTTGTGTAGCCCACTGAGCACAGGCAAGCAGGTGCAGTCTAGCCCTTCCATCCAACAGACTCTGGACCAGAAGCTGCATCTCCAACCCCCTCCAGTGATCTTGTTGTCCAGAGTAGACCCTTTCCATGCATTTTCCACACAGGAAAAGTATTGCTCTAATTCAAATAGTCAGTTTTATTTATGCTGACTTTGAGTTGCTCGTTTCCCACAGGCTGAGAATTTATGGATGTCAACATTTAACTTGGGGAGGTGTTGTATGTCTCTTCTCAAGCAACAATAATTCAAAAATATCTGGGGTCAAATACCAAGTTGCTTATTCAAGCAAAAGATTTCCCTAAAGTCCATGGGAGTCTCTCCTGAATAAGGAAAAGATCAGAACTGCATAATAGTCAAGGGCTGGCCTTTCAGGTTATGGCATGCCCAATTTTGCTGAAAGAAATGTGACACATGGCTTCTGGGACTTTGCAGAGAAAGTCATGCAATAGTTTCCAAAAAAAATGGAAGGGGGGGAAATCTATGATTCAGCCTCATCCTTTCCTGCATGCCAATATGAATGTAAAGAGGATAGTCAATGTAGACTGCTCCAGTCATTGGGTAACAAACAGGATTTCTTCCTATTTCCTGATACTTTTGATGGATTCCCAAATCCCTTTTGTGGTTCAGAAGCATGATGAATGGGCCCTGGGTTGCAAATGTGTCAAGGAGTTCCACCCATCAGAGATTTACCATGAGAAATCACCCTTTGTTACTGAATGTGGGAGTCTTCCTTTCATATTCACATGCACACACACAAACAAAACACCCAACACCAATTTGTAACTACCATTGTATTTCAGACACCACGCTAAGTAGATTACGGTAATTACTAATGGGCACACCTCTTTCCATATTCACTTACATGCCTCTACTTGCTCTTAGGAATTCTTTCTCCAATTTTAGCTGGGATGGGTGCTGTCCTGAAGCACCTTACAAGACCTCTGTTGTCTAGAATTCATTGTCCCAGCTGAAAGTTCACACCTTGGACAAAATGCCTTTGACTTCTTTTGAAACTGCAAGGGACCAGGAAATGGCTGAAGCCATGGCATACTAAGATGTGGCCTCGTGATGAGAAAAATAGCACCCAAGTGCCTTCTGACATAATTATACTTCACTCTTCCCTGGTGGAAGCAGGGACCTGGGACCCAAATGGCAGTTGCTCAGCCTGACATTGATTGTGTATCATGGGTGTGAACTGTTTATGGGGGTTTTAGGGCCACATGGCTACTCAGTTTGCCAGCATCAGTGGCTTGGTAGTTCTACTACCATTATGATATATCTGTGTTACCCTCAGATGATTCTGTCTAACAAACTCTACCAGAAGAAGCAGTCACAGAGAAATGACAATTCTATGGCTTCAACAGCACAGGAAACGAGCTTGAGATTACACATTTCCAGCCCAACAAAGGTCCATGAGACCATCCTTTCTCACTGAAAAATTAATAGAGATCACTTGTCTTTTTTTGCCCCTTTCTCATATTTGTATCCCATCCTCCTTCCAAGAAGCTCAGTGCAGCATTCATGGAGGTCATCCAGTTTACAACAGTCCTGTGAAGTAGTTTAGATGAGAATGTGTGACTGGCCTTAGATTTGCTCAGTGAGCTTCATATATACCGTAAGCAAAGATTTTAATCTTGAAAAGTCTGCTGCTCTATCACCCTGCACTGTGTTGCCCCTTGCACCATTGTATGCCACACACAGTCCACTACTGTACACCATACTGGCGATGGAATGACTACACCAGACACCCAATGTCTGAGATTATTATATTTTGGTAATGTTATTTAAATGAAATTGGCATCCCCAGTGAATGCTGGAGACAATTTATGGAGAATGACAGGATCCCTGAGTGGACTCAGCAAAAGTTGCAAAACAACTTTTAAAGATTGGGGGGCGGGGTAGATAAATAGGAAGATAGCACCCACTGTGGAGTTAGTGGAGGAACTAGCTGGGTATCTGTCTGTAGATATGTCAAAACTTTCTTAATACAGTGTTGTAAGTTGTCAACAGGAATAAGTGCAAGTGCTTGTCAAGAATACATAAGTAAATGCTATGCACACCATGCTTCCTTTAAAAATGCTATTCTTAGGGAAGTTTTTGGTGCAAAAAAGGGTGAAGCCAATCAAAAGGGTGACCCTGATGAATCTAATCTTGCCAATCAAGTCTTTTTTGTTCCAGAAATGATGCACATTAAATAAGTGAAAGGCAATGGGGAATTTTCTGAAGAAGCAATATTGAATTAAAAGGTGTGAGGTCAAAGAGTAATGGACAAAAGAACTATGTTACTGATGAATTAATTCCCCTGCCCCATGTTATATTTATTCCTCCAAGCTGCTTCACTGGCAGGAACAGACATTTTTACCAGAGTAGACGTTTACCAGATCCAATGATTTCAGATACTTTTCGGTCTTGAGCCTTTGAGCATGCAGGAAGACTTCTGTAGTGTAGCACATAACATGATGACATTACATTGTGTTGGAGCAGTGACTTACTGTACAGGTGACTGTCAAATTACATAGGGGTTATGTACCAGGAATAGCGTGTAAAGCCAAAATCATGTATAGTCAAAATGCATTGTGTTCAATGGTGGGTGGGATTACCTTAGTCTTTTTTCCTGGATGTCCACCCCCCTTTTTTAATTCCACCCCCCAAGTGCATGAAGGCAAATATGCACAAGTTAAATGTGTGTAAGTTGCGAGTTACCTATGTGGGATGTAATCCATTGGAGCAGTCAAATACAACATTCCTTGTTTCCCTAGAGTGGACACAGGCAGAGGGATATTACACCAGCCAGTATAACTTCCTGTTCCACTTGTCTAGAGTGTCCTCCCCCTGCATGTGACCAGGCAGATAGGCGTGACTCTGGCTGACTCCATAAAAGAGCTGAGTCAGGAAGTCATCTTTCTCTTGATGCCATGCTGCTCTCCTGCAACCATTTTGTTCTCTTGATGCTGTTCTCTGAATTTGTATTTGCTTTCTGCTGGCTCTCAGCCAGCAGCACATGGGCTCAATCCCAATATGGGATAAACTCACACTTTGTTATGTAATTACAAGCTAAAGCTTGCCTTCAGTGATCATACTGTGAATTGAATGTGAGTAAACCTTTTGTTACCTTTAAGGAAAGACTCTTGTGTCTTTATTCTTTTAAAAGGGATAAAGGGGGACACCAGGAATAATCCATCTGGGCAAGCCAGATTGGATTGCTTAACTAAAGAGATTCAAACGAATCTGCAAACTAGCTTCCTGCTGTGTTGAGGGGAATCTGCTCTGCTACATAACTCACTAGCGTGAGTGAAGGATAATATTTAATCAATATATCTTCTCCTACTATCCTTAGCATCCCCACAACCTATACAAGCAAAGCAAGTCCTAGGACAGCTTTGGGATGGGGGGCTTTGGCATGGCACTGAGTGGTGTCATGTAGGGTTTTGATTGGACTGGGGGTCATTGTTGATCTGGGTCCATCAAACGTATATGCAGTTGAACTGGCCTGCTCCACCTATTCCTAGGAGTCTCGAGAATGGACTGTTTTAAATCAAAGCCATTCCATTTTAAATTCCAAGAAACAATTTAAATAATGAGTTTAAATCAAGCTTTCCGCTTTCTAATCTACATAGATCCTGAACAGCATGTACTCATTAGTTGTTATAACAACTGAAATATATGTTTGCAATTAAACAGAGCCATTGTACTATGTAGGAGTATAAATCCAAGCCCACCAACAAGGCCTCGTCCCTGGTTATGTATCCAACACCCTTTTTGTACTGTGGATGCTTTATTTTCTTAGAGGAACAATTGTGAACTGAAGCGTTTCTGTTTGGCTCTTGTGAGTGTAAGAACAGTAAGCAAAATGGCTTACAGCTCAGTCCAAACCTGAGATCTGCCAGGGTGAGCAGGTTTGGAATAGGTGGGTCTTGGGCTGTGCCAGCTGAGTTGGGGCTTCGCCAGAGCTACACTAGCATAACTCCCACACCCCAGCTCCACCGGTGATACACCAGCCCAGTTTCTCAACCCTGCTGAGCTGAGGCTATGATGGAACTTAAGCTGGCAGAACTTCCACTGCTGTAAGTCCCCCTAAGGCAGTGTTCCAGGGGCATTTGAGGAGAGACATCTATTCCAAACATATTTCAGCTCAGTCACTTGACCTGCCAGCCTGGTGGAACTAACACTGGCTAAAAAGATGGTGTAAATCAAATACTCTATTAAAGGCTTCTTTTCCCTCTGCCTGGTCCAGCTGGCAATAGCCCCACTCCCAGACATTCCAGGATCAAATCAGAAGCCAGGGTGCCTGTCGTAATTCTGGGACTGTCCCTGGGAAATTGGGTCATTTGGAGGGTATGCTGTATGTGTCAATTCAAAGGTAAATCCCACTGAGTTCAGTAATGCTTACTCCCAGGAAAGTGGGTTGAAGCTGAAGTGCCTGGAATTTTTTAGAATCAAGAGCATAACAGTGTTTCTCTCTGACAAGTAATGTTAAAAAAGCCCTGTTTGTCCAAAAGAGTAGAACTATTACAAACTTGCACACAACGATAAATGAAACACATGGACTATTGTGTGTGTGTTGTGTTTCTAATGCTTGACCTCAGCAGTGACGTTTTTGATCCTGATTCATTTTTCTACATTAAAAAAGCAGGATTTGCCTCAATACATTTGAAAGGAGGTTGTGGATTTGGTCACAGAATTTGGTATGTTTGTTTATATTACATTCAGGTATTTCAAACCAAGTCATTGTAAAGGGTCCTTAAGTGTAAGTTGGTTTTTTAAAACATGTTTATCCACCCTGAATGTCTTCTGACATTTTCAGATGTGTTCCATTCTGAAACTTTATTTGGCTACTTCTTTCTTGTCATTTGTGTGGAAGATCTTTCAGTTTCAAACGCATACATTTTAATGGGCAAACTCTGGGTCCTTGTTTTCCTGTGCTGCCTTTGGCATCCCACCATGGATCCAGTGACAAAGGAGAATTAACTGAGAAGTCCAAACAAAGGCGAGATGACATATTGGTGTACATACAGTGCTTTCAAAGGTGGAATTTTTAAAGATTTAAAGCCTTGCTTGACTTCCCCCTACCTTGTGTCAGTTTGGGACTGATTTGTATTTGTAGTTTATTTTTTTCTTGTTTACGTGAGATTGATTCGAGCCATTCACTTTGTAGTTGAAAGGGACTTCACAGGCTGACATCTGCTCTGAAGTTTGGACTTAAAAGCTATTTTTATAGTAGCTTAACATCATGGTGTGCTCCAATGGATTATCTGCCTCCAACTGTGGGCTAACATTTCTAGCAGGCATGTAGTGACGAAAGGTTTACAGGGAGTCCATCTTAATCCAACTTTTTGTGGTTTTCTCATAAGCAAAAGCACACACACAGGAAGAAAAAAGGAACCCCAACCACCAAATACTGTCAATTTCTAAAGCCTTTGTGACTTAGTTATACATGCTGTTTTTCTAAAACAAAGAACACTTGGCATTGAATGTGCTTTGCTTATTAAAAGAGAAGGCTGGTTTAAATATAAGCAATTCGGCTAATAATTGCTTTGAAAATGGAACTTCCTGTAAATTATGTTGCACACTTTTAAAAATTTATTTTTAGTCACTTCATACCCACTTTGATAATTAGAGGCAGGCCCCTACATCTTGACTGTGTTTTCACAGCACACTAAACCGCAATATAGTGTGATGTGAACAAGTAGGAACAAGCTTCAGCAAGTCCTCCCACCCAGCTGGAAGGAAGAGTTTGGAAACTCTTGCTCCCACTCTTGTCTGACCGCAACTTTCCAGGCTGTCCAGTGCTAGAACTGTGGTTAATTTTAACAATGCTTAGTTTGACAAGCCAGTTTCAGTAACCATGGTCTGAAGTTGACATGCTAGGAACTAAACATAGATAACGTGAAGCAGATTTTCTTAGTCCTTACAACACAATAAACTGGGGCTAAGCAAGAGTGGAAGCTTCCCAAGTCTTCCCAATCATGTCAGAAGAACATTGTAAAGCCTGCTATCTTAGCTTGTGGCTGGTACTCAGGAAAAACTCATGTCAAATGCAGGAAAAAGCTTGTTTGGTTATGTATTAGCAAGTCCTAACAATGATTCTCTTCATGGGTGTGCGTTAGGAATGATTCCTGAAAGAATACACATGTGAAATGTTATACCATAGTCGTGTCTTGCTTGTGAAAGCTCATGCTGCCCTACATTTTGTTAGTCTTCAAGGTGCCACAGGAATCCTTTGCGTTGCAAAAGGAAATCCATGTGGATTTTTTGAAATACCTACCAGTAATCAATAGTCCTGAATCCATACAGCAGCAGAGGCCTCCAAGGATCTCATATGGGTTTGAATGTCAACATTCTACAAAGCTGCAAAAGCAGCTTTTCATATACCTGCCCTAAAAGGAAAATGTCAAATAACACCTCTGATTTATGAAGTATTGTGTGAGTTGTTGTTTTTAAGTGGAGATTCAAACTGGATTCCGGCAACTAAAAATAGAATCCGTGTGCTGGCTGACTTATCATGCTGTGACTGGTGAGCTAAATAATCCCACTGTACAACAGACACCCGGAGAGTGTTTGTAGACCTACAGCCAGAATGTGGCATTGAGGTTTCTGAACTTCTGGAACTTCCAGATATAAGGGTGACTCCTTAGGGCAAAACTGAGATTCCATGGCCTTCATAACAATTATCAGTCTCCCCCAGTTAATAACTGGCCCCAATGCAGTAACTGGAGAAGGGCTGCAACACAGTGATGGAGCATCCATTGGGCAGAGGGTACCAGCTTCAATCCCTGGCACCTCCAGATAAGGCTGGGAGAAACTCCTGCCGGAAACTGTGGAGAACTGCTGCCAGTCAGTGTAGGTAATATACTGTTGCTCTGACTCAGTATAAGGCAGCTTCTTATGCAACACACCATGTATCACTTTCTGCCAGTTTTACATACCTACACAGGTGTGTTTGGGAGAATGAGGGCATGAGAATGACCTCTTGGAAGGAGGGCTGATGTCCATCCCACTTGACTGAAGTCTGTCAGGGAAATCTGAATGTACTTTTGGTCAGTTACCAGTTTTGGAGAGGACAGACTTCCAACTTCAAATATGTGGCCATCTGGATCCTGCTTTTAAAAATATATAATTTTCATATTTATCCCCAGTTAGTTGCAACCCCCATTTCACATTTTTACTATATTGCATTCCTTCTGAAATCAGCGAGAGCCTGATATACTCAAAGCTTTTGGAAAAATAATCTGTTTTACCAATTGGGGTCCCTGACCTTAGGCTTGAAACTGATGCCTGGTGCTTTCAGCTGCTGGTCTTAGAAGGACTGTAATGCTACAAAAAGCAGCAGAAAACATTACAGTGCCAGTTCTGCTATCAAATGGAAAGGAAAGGAAACTTCCTTTCTATTCTCTGAGATAAAAGATGAAATTGGCCTTTGCTTAGCTTTTAACCATTTGGTCATGCTGCTATTCTGGCACTTGATGTGGAAAAGACCATCTGTTGGAAGGAGCTGCAAAACACTTTGCCTCTGTCAGAGTGACTTGGAGTGCTGTTGTTGCAGCATTGTTTATACTTGAACAAAGAAAGGTCTCTAGCACTGACAATTATAGCTTCTGCAATCAGAAGCCTGGGAAAGGATGAGGCCATCAGCTGTTGTTGTTTTTTCTCTGTTGTTTTCAGGAGATTGAGGACCAAACCAGGAGTAATGTTGAGCACTCTGGGCTCCTTTGGGAGAAATGATGGTGTAGATATTTAGTGACCGTTTTTTAAAATGGAAGTAGCAGTCACAGGAGAGGCAGAGCAGCTTCAAAACTACAGGAAATGGGGAGATAGAATTCAACCATTTCTCCCCTCCCTCCACCATGGTCCCCACATTACTTGCCTCTCAGAAAGTGCTGTTTGCATTTCAACAAAAGCTCCCGTTGGCACCAATGAATGCTTCCTGATCCAGTAGCAGCTCTGGGGAGAGGAGTTATCCTGCCCAACCTGCCACACAGGCAGAGAGAGACAGAGTGGGGGAGAAAGATGAAACACTCCCTCCTCACCTGCAGTCCCAGTGTTGTTCTTTCTCCTTTAGAGCTGCTACTTACATTTGGCTCCAAGGATTAGGGTTCACCTATGTAACATTTATGGGACGCAGGTGGCGCTGTGGGTTAAATCACAGAGCTTAGGACTTGCCGATCAGAAGGTTGGCGGTTCAAAGCCCCACAACGGGGTGAGCTCCCGTTGCTCGGTCCCAGCTCCTGCCAACCTAGCAGTTCAAAAGCATGTCAAAGTGTAAGTAGATAAATAGGTACTGCTCCAGCGGGAAGGTAAACGGCGTTTCGGTGCGCTGCTCTGGTTCACCAGAAGCTGTACGCCGGCTCCCTCGGCCAATAAAGCGAGATGAGCGCCACAACCCCAGAGTCGGTCACGACTGGATCTAATGTTCAGGGGTCCCTTTACCTTTACCTTATGTAACATATACCAAGTTGAGCACAAACTCAATGGCACACACCCTTGAGCATTGCCTCAAATGCAATGAGTTATTTATTTATTTATTTATTTATTTATTTATTTATTTATTTGTATTTCACAACATTTAGATACCACTTGATTGTAATAAAACCTCAAAGCAGTTTGCAAAGGGAAGCAGTGACTTTGTCACAGAAAACACAAGCTGAGTGGGCTCACAACTGCATAGCTGTTGTAAAGCATCTGCCTGCTAAGGACGGGTGGGCCACCTGCATCTGGAATGAGACTCTACGTGGGTCCCCTCTGCCATTGTGCAAGGCAGCGATTCCATTCCCCATGGGCCTGGTGGGCCTGGAGGCAGAAGGCCATTCATAATACAAATGGGCTGCTTCCTGTTACTTACTGAAGATAAGAGAAACTGATGTGAGTGTGTCATTCACACAGTATAGAATATAGCTGTTCTTTGGACCCACAACCACTGGAATTTGTCTTAAACAGCCATTTGATGTATATGGGTACAGATTTTCAATGAAATTTATGTATTTATGTATCCTGACATGAATAAGCATAGAATAAGTTCTGTGTAACAGGCATATGGATATATGGGTGGAATGCATGCATGCCCTAAAATGCATAATACCTGGAGGAAGGGGGGGTCTATCCTAGGGGCAGCAGAGACATTTGTCATGTCCACTTTTCGCAGTGCAGTGATCCAGTGCAACATTCCTGAACTTCCTTAAAGTCTGAAACTTCCCCAGATTTTCCAGTGCAGTCTCAATTCCCAAATCTATGAGCTCAAATGCATTTCACTTTAAAGATGACAGGGTGGGAGGGGCTAAATGGCTTATAAAATGGGTCAGTTCCAGAGACTGAGTTTGGCTATATCCACACTTGGCCACTCCTATCTATGCCTTGTAAGAAACATGTGAAATAGGCACAGGCAAGAGAGATTGAGAGTGGTCCAGTACATATCCAGACGACTGCTCCCTATGCACTTGCTTTCATCTGCTCTGAATATTCTCCGTTACCCTTTCCCAGCTGTCTCCCTATGGGAACTAAGGGAAAGCAATGCGCTGACCTTCAAATTCACACCATCAATGAGCTAGAATCAGCTGAGCCTAAATCCTCTCAGATAAAAAGCATCAAATTTTGTTCTCAGCAAAGCCCCCAGTGATATATTCTGTGCAAAGATCAGAATAATGGGATTAGAAGCGTGATCATACTACTGTGTGGAGCTAATGTGCAGAGATTTCAGGGAACCATAAAGATGTATAATTACATTTATACGGATTAGTATAATCCATGAACTTGTGACCCCCCTGGGACCAGGTCTAACTGGGGAAGGAAACACAGAGCTTCTCCTCCTCTGTTTTTTCTGAGGCATCTAAGGGTTATTTGGAGTCCTGTGGCGAACACTGAAGTATGGCTCCTCAGTTAACTGCTGTGCTTCTCTTCTATAATCAAGCAATTAGTTTCTTTCCTTTGGGGAATATCATTGTAAGTCCTATTCAAACATTTTTCTGATCGCTCCACACATGAGTGAAACTTGAGAGTCTTACTTCAATGGAAAAGATGCTACTGGGACACCATTTATGGATATCAGAAAGTAGCCGTCCTCTGCTTGTGGTTATTCCTCAGGAGCACCCTGATCTCAGCCCACTTCACTGGTTTTACACCCTGAGGCAACATCTGTGACATTACCTTGACTGGCATAATGTGACGGTTATCTTTTAACAAATAGGCATGAGTAGGCAGAAGCCAGATCTCAGAAATGGTGCTTTGAAATGTTAATTTAAAAACAACACCACAACTTTCATCTTTATCTTCTAGACTTGCTAGTATTGCTGAAGCGAAGCTAAACTGCATCCATGCTGGGGAATCAGTGGCCCTCCAGATATTGTTTGACTCCAGCTTCCATCAGCCATGACCATTGTCCTTGCTGGTCAAGGCTGATGGACGTTGGAGTCCAACAACATAGGGAGGCCACAGGTTCCCAGTCGCTACTCTGGCTATTTCCCCCTCAATAATCAGCACAAGACTGCCTCTTCACAAACCCCTAACATTTCCTAAAAATGGCCAAAGGGTTTTATTCCTTCCCCAGCCTGAGATGTGCAGGAGGTGTATAACCTCTCCTCTCAGAGAGATACAATTTTACATAGTGGTTTATCTATCAATCCCTCTTCAGAACTCTGGAAATTGTTGCTCTGTGAGGCCAATAGGGGTCTCCTAACAGCTCTCAATGATCAAAAGGTAAAATTTGCTTAAATAAATAAATGGTTCCATCCCGTTCCAAAGCATGAAGAACAAGCTACAGAGAAGTGGGCGGCTGTGGCTGTGAATGTGCTATTATACATTTGGTGCTTTTGATGTTATTTTACAGAGCTACTTTGTTACATATTCTGGATTTTATACCTGCCCTCTAAAATCTATGATTGACACTATAGTTATAATCTGATTTGCTGTGTCTGGTGAAGTAGACTCTGTTCCACAAAAGTTTATGCTATAATAAGGGGGCGCAATAACTTTGGATTTTCTGCTATAATCTAACAGAGTTATTCACAAACTTTCCTTCTCACAGACCACTTGAAAATCACTTCGGGTCTTAATGATGGAAACTTAAGATCTTAATAATAGGGAAAACCTATCAATGGCTCTGTACTTCCTCCAGAATCAGAGACACTATGCTTCTGAATTACAGTGGTGCCTCGCAAGACGAAAAGAATTCGTTCCACGAGTCTTTTCGTCTTGCGATGTTTTTCGTCTTGCGAAGCACGGTCCATCGCAACTGCGCCTCTTCAAGCGGCTTTTTTTTAAAAAGCGCAAGACGTTTTCGTCTTGCGAAGCAAGCCCATAGGGAAATTCGTCTAGCGAAGCAACACAAAACCGGAAAACCCTTTTGTCTAGCGAGTTTTTCGTCTTGTGAGGCATTCGTCTTGCGGGGCACCACTGTACTTGTTGCTAGGGAACAGCAGTGGGAGAAGGCTATTGGCCTCCTATCCTGCTTGTGGGCTTTCTAGAGACATCTGATTGGCCACTGAGGGAAACAGAATCCTGGACTAGATACTAGGCTTTGGGGTCCAATCCAGCAGGGCTCTTCTTTCATTCTGAACTTAAAATGTTTACGACCCTCCCCTCCCTCCAGCTTCCTTATAGGAAAACATCAATTTTTTAAGAACCCTCTTATTAATTCAAAACATGTTTAAGTGAAATAGTTATGTCCTCAATTACTTGTTCCTTCCTTCCAAATTGTTACAGACAAGTTGGTAAAAAAAAAAAAAAATTGTTCCAAACACACACCCTTTCTTATTGGGTTCTCCTGTTTTGTGTGAGAAACCCTGTTGGTGAGATTGTTGCTTATGTAGAAGGTGTCTCAGTTATTGACTCCACTGAGGAAAGAGTCAGTACCAGTGAGATCTCTGAGAGTGTTCTGCTCTTCCATGCAAAATAGTGGACTAGGCAACAAAGGGCAACAGAAGGCAGCTGGCAGATGGGAGATACAGCAGGAAGTCAACCGCGGGCAATCAGCAAGTGGTCAAGAGAAAAGAGAGGGGGAGCCACCTGCCAAGCGACTAATGGATACAAGTTGTACCTGGCGGAATGCTGCACACTTATTGGATCTGAGTCATGGAAGGTACCTGCTTAGCACTTATGAAATCAAACGTACTGTCTAAAGTGGACAGAAAAAGAAATGCACACAAATATTATTTGCAGGTTGGAGATTTCAGATTCTATATCTCTGTGTTACCACCATGTGATCTCGTAGTAGCATGCTGTTTAATTTATTAATTTATTTGTAAAACTTATATGTTGCCTAACATTTTTTGGCAAAGATCCTTAAGCAGTTTGCAGGAACATGTGTGTGTGTGTGTGTGTGTGTGTGTGTGTGTGTGTGTTGGCACTTAAAAACTAAGCATCACCTCAGTAGTGGCCTGACCATGGCAAGGGGGAAATATGATCCACCCCACCCCTGCAGATGATGTGAACTTGAACTTTCTTCTATACATGGATTAGGTGGAGGCAGCTCCCGTGATGCCCCTGTGAATGGTGTTGCTGTTGGCATCCATCTGTCTTGAGAGACAATGGAGAGCGCCTCTGGGGGTGAAGTCAAATGGCTGTGTTAGCAGCACTGAAGTGACCTCCCTGGGGCGCAAGCCTGGACAGTGTGTATGGAGGTCCTGGGCTGCCCTCCCAGCCTCGCTGATGTGGTCCAAAGCAAATCATACTTTTGGCACCAGCTTGGCTGTAGGAGTTTCCAGAAGGATGCATACAAGGCACCATCCAACCTCCACTCTAGATTTATGTCAGGTTTACTCCTTAGCCTTTTCTTCTCCTGAGCAGAGGTTTAGGATCAGAGTTTTCCTTCTCCTAGATGGGTTACCTTCCCCATCTGCCCCTCATTTCCCTCTACAGCATGTGCAGACTGTTGTACAGCATCCTTCTAGACTGTTGGACCCACTATTGGTTTTTTTCCGCCCAATCTGCCAGAGCCTGTCTTTGCATGTGGGGGAAGTCCCTAACTCACTGAGGGTTTGAGACCCATCAGCTACCCTCACCTGGTTTAGCCAACCACTTTCCCGGTGTGTGA
This sequence comes from Podarcis bocagei, assembly GCF_964188305.1. Classification (NCBI taxonomy): domain Eukaryota; kingdom Metazoa; phylum Chordata; class Lepidosauria; order Squamata; family Lacertidae; genus Podarcis; species Podarcis bocagei. The sequence continues at coordinate 62,078,132 of NC_138127.1, read as the reverse complement.
CCACTGTTGCATGCTGACAGCTTCTAGGAACCACAGGTGAGAGCTGTGTGAAGGGTGAGGACCAAAGGTGGACAAACTACCCCAGAATTGTGTGATGTCCCCCCCACCAGAGGCACTACCCCTGTCCTAACACCCCATACCCCACAATAGTGTAGCACTCGGCATGAACTTGGAGGAACATGACAAGCTGCAGAGTCCATGTTTATTATTTCAGACAGGAGCCTTTCCCAGTCCTACTTGAAGAGACCAGTAAGCGAACCTGGGAGCTTCTTCATGCCTATAGCAGAGTCTGAATACAAGTCAGTATTGTTATTTTTGTGTAAGCTACTTAGAGATTTTTGTGACTAAGCAGTATACAAATTCCATTAGTTAATTGACTGATGGATTAAATATCCTTTTCTGTCACCCTATGTGGCATTCTTGGGGCTTTTCGTTCACTACATTTCATACTGTTTTCTTTTTTTAAGAGTAGGTCATCACTCCATTTTTCCCACACAGAAAAACCATGGTGCTTTATGTTTCAGGACACCTGCCTTGGACTATTTTTATGCTTTTAAACTGTGTGTTTATGTGAAAAGAGGCCACTGAACTCAGTGGGACTTGCTCTCGAATACAAGTGTGCAGCGTTGTCGTCTCCTTGGCCGGGGGCCGCTCTCTCAGTCTGTTCCACAGTATTTTGTAGCCAGAGAGAGATGTCTTCCGGGAAGCCATAAATCTCAGGCATTAGAGTCAGTGAGTGTGCTTCCCAAGCAGGGCTGCTCTGGTAGCTTAAAACACAGTGTGAACGCTCCCATTTCATGTGTGCCACCCACTGTCAATAAACAGTGGCCGAAGGAAGCAAGCCGCTCAGCAAATGTTCTTGCCATTTCCCTAATGGAAGAGGTTGCTGTGTGGGCTGGCCCTGAGGCAGGCGATTTTGTTCCTTATTTGTTAACCAGCTGTTGGACATATGGCTGAAGGAAGCGGTCCTGCAACTAGGGTGTGTGTGGGTGTGTGGGTGTGGGTGGGTGGGTGGGTGTGTTTAGTAAGACTGTGTATTGCAGGAATAAAAATATTAATGATAATATTGGCACTGTGAAAACACTGCTGCTTCCAAGTCTCAAGGGAGCTTTCAACTCCAGCCAAGGTTAAAAGATGTTCCATGTTTCAGTGAATGTTCCATATTTCTTCAAAGCATAAGGCTGGTTGAGATCATTGGCTGTCCCGTACTCAGGGTTCTGCACATTTTGGCTGACCCTGGAAGTCAGCCAAAAAGCTATGCTAAAAGCCTTTATTTCCATGCTTTACTTTGATGCATATATGCATATATGCATTTTAAACCTCTACTGGGTACTCGCCAAAGAGTACTTGCTCCAAACTTGGATCTTGGCATCTAGGAATTCTCCTTTTATACCTACCGTATTTTTCGCTCTATAAGACACACCAGACCATAAGACGCACCTAGTTTTTGGAGGAGGAAAACAAGAAAAAATAATACTCTGAATCTCAGAAGCCAGAACAGCAAGAGGGATTGCTGTGCAGCGAAAGCAGCGATCCCTCTTGCTGTTCTGGCTTCTGGGATAGCTGCAGTCTGTATTCGCTCCATAAGACGCACACACATTTCCCCTTACTTTTTGGGAGGGAAAAAGTGAGTCTTATAGAGCAAAAATATGGTATATTGTTTCCTTGCAACCAGCATACATAGCCTGAGACAAAGAGGAAGCTGAAAATTAGTGCAAGTAAGGAAACATCAGATATTGACAGAGGTATGCCTAGGTGGTGGCTTAAACATTACCCAATTGGTATCCCCTGCCACAGATGGCTTTTGTTGTACACTTGCAGAAACCAGTTCCCCCACCATGCTCAACCCTGGAAAAAGGGGGATGAATGAGGGGGGATTACCAAACTGCCTTCACACTGTTCTACAAATGTTACTTTAACTCATCCTGTATTAGCAATGGCGGGGTCTAGGTGAGCATTAGTGTCTCACCTCAATATATCTTCTACAGCTTGATCAAACCCCTGGCTGCCTTGTGCATTAAAACTGCTATCAGAGCAAGGGCTAATTAGAAGTAGTGATTAATCCATCATCCAGCAGGCAATATCAGTCTTCCATTCCTTCCACTACATAAATTCAATTTTATATTTAATGGGGTTATTAAACACTGACATCCGAGCAGAGCCAATCAATATTGCAGTGAAGCTCATGAGAAACAGTCCCAGGCAGCAGCAGCAGCAGCTTCTGTTCCTTGGTCATGCAATCTTTCCACGGCTTGGCAAAATTGCAACAGTGCTCCTCCCTACTCCCTGTTTTTTTAGGCTTTGCCCTGGGAACACCAGAGATAAATTCCCAAGTAGTGCAATAGATTCAGCACAACTATGAGTCAAACTAGACAATACCTTAGTGCCATATCCGTGCCCTTAAGTCCATATATAAATTGCACCATGCCACTGTTTCAAAAGAGGATCCCAACCTTATGTTGGCCAGCACGATGGGAAGTCATTAATGTTTCTCAGCATTCCGTCATGGTCTTTGAGCAAATGTTTGCTTATTTGTTTTTCTTCCCTGCAAGTCCCAGCATGGCTCCCCCACCGTAACTCGCTTTTTAAATTTCGCTTTGCCCTTTCATGCCTTGCTTCCTTTCCCTCCTTGTATTTGTAGCAGTATCTTGCCTAAGTAGCATGTGCTTTCTAGAACGGATCAAATCCAGTCCCACACGAGTTGCTTCTTATCACTTGTACCCCACAGCATGTTGAATAAACAGAAGGCACACTCAGGAGAGCACCCATATCCTTAATTGTGTGTTATGTGTACCAAGACATGGGATGTTTAGGCATTTATAGCAGATTTCTAAAAGAGATGGTTTGGGACTGACTAGCTTGCAAATGGGGGGAAGCATACTTCTAATCCTTTATCTTTTATTCCATATATATCTCCCCTCTTCCTTGACAGTTTAGGGGTTTTGAAATCCCCATCACTCTGCATACATTTTCAGAGCTTCTTTCATCAAATGCTAATCTCCGAGACTAAAAATCTTCAGGCCCCACTCTCACTTTTAATAGGATAGTAAACTAAGAGGATACGCAGGGATTATTCTAATCTTACCCGGTAGCTCCCTCCAAGAACTGTCGTTATGCTTTAGGTAACCATTCTATAGTGGCCTTTTCCATCCTCTCCAGAAAAAGGCATTCTTATCTTGATTTAACAAGCTATTATAGGGAAGCAAAGTACTGAATTGCCAAGTCCCAGCAAAACGGGATTAGCTAATTGATTGAAAATAAAAAATATTAGGATGGGTCACAAGCATCCTGAGGCAGGTTTATCCTCTCTACCCAAAGCAAACAATTTATTCAGAGTGTTTATAATCTGTTTGATAGGATCCCTTCCCTCAAAGGCTGTTTTGCTTTTCTTTGGAAACTGGCAGTTAAAGTGATTAAGAATTTATAAAGCGAATGTTTTTGCAATCCCAGCTCTCATACCCTTGAAGACCTGTAGGACTGAGGTGGCAGGCTGAGGGAGGCAGGTTAAGGAGAAGGCAGGCTGGATTTCTCTTCCGCTTCTAGTGGATACCCAGAGTCTGTTTTTCAGGTCAGAGATCTTGCCTGCACTGGAGTTTACGGTGTGTTTGCAACACCTTAATTTACGTAATTCATTACCCCCAAACAACATCAGTCTTGATATTCCAAGCAGCTCTGCTTAGGGCTGTAGACCATTTTTTTCAGGGGGGGGGAGTGTATCCAGGGCTGACCCACCCATGAGGCAAGTTGAGGCAACCGCCTCAGGCAGCAGGGGCTGCAGGGGCAGCAGATCTGACCTCCAAGGAACACTCATTGGAGGCAAGAACTGCTGCCACCTTGGCGCTCCCATACCGCTTCCACCATGACCTCTTGGCGAGTAGGAAGCACTGCTGGTCTCCTCCCACCCCTAGGGAGGAAATGGTGGGGGCTTCCCTCTGGAGTCTCCTGGGCTTTGCACCCACCCAGCATGATTCAGAGTGAGCTCCTTTTCCCCTGCAAAGGCCTTTGATAAGACCATTGGATAAGGTTCCCTCCCTTGTTCCTGATGTTGATCTGGTGGATTTGGCAGTATTTAATGGAATAAACCCATTAGAAGGCAAGGACAAACACAAAAGGAAACATGAACTGGTATGAATGGGAAAGACTGAAGTTGCTCCTCACGAATTCAAATCCATGCAAATGTGGACTCTGGTGTAATTGGAATGCATTAAAAGTGGACTAATGGGCTACATCATGCTCAAATGTGGACAAACCACCACAAGAGGAACAGATTTATTATGACATACACCTTCCTAGACTACAGTCAATTTCACCAGATGCATGTTCTGCTGGTAGGGCCTTGTATCCATACAAGTATAAATGGTTCAGAGAAATGACTGTGAAATGCAAAAGGTACAGTCTGTGATAATTCCATGGAAAAACCGAAGTACATTTTTTGCTTTTCACATCCATTTCACCCCACGGTTTACAATTATTTTTTGTATACCTAGTTAATCTGTAGCAGCCCAAAGACACACAACCTGTAACACCTGGCAGGTGATACTCAGCTAACATAACTGGCATTAGCCAGTTTCTATCTTCTTACTGTTAATTATTTATCTGAAGAGAACTATTTTTACTTTTTTCTGTTTACTGTGTATTGTCTTTTTATATTACCTTAGTTGGGTAAACTGCCCCGAGGTGTTTTCAGTGAAGGGTGCTGTAGAAAAGAATTGCTCAAAGAGTTATTGGCTCAACTCACCTCCTTGGGCCAGACAAGACATTCTACATGTTGTTGTACTTAAAAATATAAATAGCAGCTGTGAGGGAGGAGGGGAGCTGAGCAGCAGCAGCAAGGAGTGATCCTCCCCAGAAGCTGCCATTTGCATTGGAAAGAAAGCCACCCTTGGTGTCCCGCTGCAAATAGCAACTGAGGGTGGAATATTTTTGCTGGGACCACAGAAGGGAAGGAGAAGATTAAATCCCTCTCCCTGTGGTTTCATTGCTGCTCCCTCCCCTTTGCCTATTTACATATTTTTAAATGTGCACATTAATTGCATCCATTAGGCCAATAGAAATAGTTCCACAGGGCATACTTTTCCTAAATAACAAACATCTGATGTAAGGCAAGCAATGCTTTGAAATGGGAGGAGGGTGTACCTCTTCATTCCTCTAACAGGGGTGGGCTGACTTCAGGCTTGTCAGATCTGATTTGCTGTTTTTGCCAGAACCCTAAGATACACCAGCCAGAACCAGCTGCTGAAGACATGCACTCAGAATTGAACAACGGGTTGCCTCTGAGCACAGCCTAGGAATTTGTTTTCAGTATAACTCCTTCCACACAAAAGGACCTCTTAGATTTCTTCATTTCAGCAACCTAATTCAGGTGGGAAAGGTCATTTTGTTGTTGCTATTGATAAACAATTGGAAATCAGAAGAGCCTTTGCTGATGTGTTGCAAACCATGACCCACCTTTTGCATGTCCTTGATCTAAACCAGCACCTATCTTTCCCTGAAAATACTTGCTGATTGGTTTTTCACATCACAATACATAATTATGGAAAGGATTATATCACTTAAAACAGCAGTTTTATATCACTTAAAACAGCAGTTTTACCTTTAGCAAAGTATAGAGTGTACAGGGTACTGTATAAGAAAAACAATGGAAAGTGATTTTTGTTGGAAAATAGTTTTATTATAAGAGAACTTCTGCTTTAGCTGTTAATGCCTTGTGGTAAAGAGGAAGGCAAAAGGAATGATAGATGTCAACTGCATAAATTATTAACTTGGGAAAAGATAGCATTAAATAGGAATAATGCATCAACTGATATTAGCTTTACCTTCTATAAATCAGACTAGTGATTTAATACATTTCACATGGAAATAATACACAGGAATGCAACTATCCCTGCCCTGCCCCCATGAGTTTATCCTAGCCATCTGCCTGATCACCAGCTCTTAGCATCCCTGAGTTCAGGATGCTTACAATAGGAGAGGAGCTGCTTGGAAACAACTCCTTGCACTGTTCTTAGGGGCACATACATTTTTTTCAAAAGCTGCTTCAGTGGCCATCCATATGGCATTGTCCTGTGGTCTCTCTGTGGAGAGTGAGCTTGTAGGGACTCCAGCAGAATGTGGCCATTGGTAACCAGAGGGTAGGGCTTGAACCAATGGATTCAAGTTACAAGAAAGGAGATTCCAACTAAACATCAGAAAGAACTTTCTGATGCTAAAAGGTGTTCGGCAGTGGAACAGACTGCCTTGGGAGGTGGTGGACTCTCCTTCATAGGAGGTTTTTAAGCAGAGGTTGGGTGTCATGGATGCTTCAGTTGAGGTCCAGGCCAAGTTCAGTTGAGGTCTAGTCCAACTGCAGGAGGTTGGACTAGATGTCCCTCAGGGTCCCTTCCAACTCTACAATTCTATTGTCTCTAATCGTAGCTGTAGAGGCCTGGCCCTGTACTCTCATTACACACTCATATTGTGTATGTTTTCCCTCCATGACTAACAGCAGCACCAGAGGAACAATTTGGACTAAGGCTGTGGCTCCTGTGGCTATGTTTCACTACCTTGAAGGCCAAGTACCAGGAGATTCATTCATGCGCCTCCTGCATCACGTTTAGTTTGGTACTTGGCCTTCAAGGTAGTAAGCTGACATTCACTCACTCTTGACCCCCAAAAGAGCCCTGATGGATCAGACTGAAGGCTCTCTATTCTAGCAAGACATGAGCACACTACTATTCTTCCACCTGTGATCCCCAGCCATTGATATTCAGGGGCATGCCATCTCTGATACTGAAGATAGTAAACAGCCATCATTGAAGGCCTTTTCCTCCATTAATTTTGTCTTGTCCTCTTTAAAGCCATCCAAGTTGGTGGCCCTCACATCTTGTGATAGCAAATTCCAAAGTTCGGCTCCATGCTGTGTGAAGAAATGCTTCGTTTTGTCTGTCCTGAATCTTTCACCATTCAGCTTCACACACACACACACACACACAGAGAGAGAGAGAGAGCGCTTTTCTGTGGATTGGACTTTACCCAATGCACAGGCAGAAAAAGAAAGATTAGGATTGCAATCCTATCGAAAGTAAATTCTGTTGAACTCAGAATAACTCTCTTCTGAGTATGTGTGTGTAGGAACTGGTTGTACCCTAGTTTGGCTCTGGGTTGTAATCATAAATAATGAACTCAACAGTGGGTTTTAAAAAATAAAACAGGACAATCCAGCCTGTGCAATGTAAGACCCTCCTAGCATGCTGCAATCTACCTTTGTCAATGTGGCTCAGTGTTACAACATATTAAAGCCAGATTTAGTCCACACCAATGGGGAAAGTGGAATATAAAGTGGAAAGGTTGTCTGTCACTGTGCTAACAGTGCTCTGAGGATAAGGATGCTGAATGCCTGGGCAACTGCATCCTAGTTTAAGCAGAATTTACTCAGCAGATGTTCATCACAGCACTGCCTGCACTTTAGGGTGGTGGTGTTGAATGTTACCAAAGACATCTTACTAATAGAGACTTCATTTTCTTGTGGGTTGCTGCACCGACTTCAGTCCATACAGGATCAGTTGGGTCAGAACCAGCTGGTTTTGTATCTGGATGCCTCATGCTCAGAATATATTGTGGAGCAATAGACTGAGGTTAAATCTGCTGTAATCATAGCTAAGGTTGCAATCCTAAACCAACTTACCTAGGAGTGAACCCTGTTGAATTCAATGGGACCTACTTCTGAGTAGAAAAGGATAGGATTGTGCTGTAAGTCTGGATCCAACCCAATGGAAGCAGGATAAGGGAACTGAAATGTGGAGAGTAATGAAAGAAAGGGAAGAAAGCAGCAGCATAAAGAGGCTTTAGAAGGAACACTTGCTAGAAGCTTAGGAGTGAGAAGTAAAGAGGATAGACGGCTAGAGACAGAGCCCATACGAGGCTCCAAGCCAAGATTTTCGGCCGTAACATATATTTGGCAGAGATAAAAGCCAGTCACGTTTGCCTTACAGGGCTTTAATTCCACCCAGAGGAACAGATGACTACATAAACCACTTGAGCTTTACCCTTATGATTTGACATCCCTGGGTAGAAAAGTAACTCTCCGACAACACAGCTTCCTGGCATCAATTCCCAATCGATGCTTTTGAGGTAGAAAATTCAGTGCCAGATTTAAGCTACAGATAAAGAGAGGTGACAGCAACAAACCTTTGTCACCTCTGTGACTTGCAGCACAGCAGTTAATGCTGCAGGAACATGTGTCTCATATTTGTGAAGCTAGTAAAAGACTGTGTCATAAATATAAGTGATCCCCCCACAATGATAAAATAAAATAATACAATGCAAAGGAGTAGCGATTTAAAATAAATTATACATTACCACTATAAATAATGTGTTTCAGCTAATGATTTAAAGACTGGCTGAGCAGATTTTAAAACTCTTTCAATTTTTGGAAGTTTTCCACATGCATTAAAATCCAGAGATTAATTGTGATCTCATTAGGCGTGACATAGACATGTAGGAATGTTTCCAACTAACAGTCCATTTTTCAAACTACACCACCACTGAAAGCACATCTAAAAGATCTGATTGTGGAAAAGAATTCCAAGGCTCAGGAGGATGAGCCACCTAGCACTGGTTTTATACAGTCTCCATTCAGTGGAAATAGGCTCCACTTCTGGGTGGGGCCGGGTTGCGGTCAGGCCAACTAGCCTCCCACCTCAGCGTGGGGGCGGGACAGTGTCCTGCATCCCGCTGGGGGAGACCCTGGGCACGTCAGGTTGCCAGGCGGTCAATCAGGTTGCTTTGGGGCGTGGCCAAGGCCAATTTAAGCCGTGGTGCAACTCAGAGGCTTCCCTCCGGAGCCTTGCGCCCCGGATCTCCCGCCCTCCCGCCCTTCTTTCAGGTTGCATCATTGGCCTTGCTATGGACTTTGGTCACCGTAGGAATTTTCCCACTTGGCAAATTGGCACCAGCCACTTGGTTTTTGCCTACCTCATAGCAATTGTCACAACTTTGTAAGGTTAGGTGGTTAGGCATTGGAATAGTGAAGTGGGGGGGGGAGGTGCGGCCATCACCTGCCCCTCCGTGCTCAAGGGTATTCCGTTAAAGGAATCTGGGGGTGTGAATCTCGTCTGAAGCCCAGGGAGGGGCTAGGGCCATGCCACGACCCCATTGGGAACCCAGGGGTGCTCAAGTTGATCCCCATCGAAGGGGCTCCCCCTACTGGTGGTTTACCCTTACCAGACTTCCTGGAAAGCAGGCAGAAGTCAGATATAGTCTGTTGATGCCAATGCCTAAGCCAATACCGCTCACATTCTGTAACCAATAAAGTTGTGGTCTAAATTTTGCCCATTAACATTAACCTAAATTCTGTGTCCTTGTGTCTTTATTCTCCTGGGTGGCTTGGGGGCCTTGACACGCAACTGAGCTTGCCTGGGATTCCTGCACAAGCTTCTTTGAATCTGGTGGATTGCTGCCAGTTTAAATTTACCATCATAAACCTTGCCTTTCCATGTAGTTTGGCTCCCCCTCCCTAAATTCCAGAGCTCCACCCCACAAGCACTTCAATCTGATGTTCCAGGGCTGTGCCTGGATTGTATAGGTTGATCTAAGAGGGGCTTGTGAGTGAACTATCCTGCCTTACAGCAGAGTTTAAAATATATAATTATTTTAAAATATAAAGCCCAATTTTCTGTCCTCTAGGGCACAATAGAGCAATGCATATAAGCATGATGGCCAAATATCTGTAAGATGTTCATTTAAGAAATAATTTAGAATCTAGGAGCTGAAACTAGCATTGTGATGATTTTTGGTGCTCTTCAAGTTGCCTTGAGTGGGATGGTTGTGTGGATAGATCCTTAAAAAAACACCACCTTTGCACTTTTTTCACACCTATGTGCACCCATTGCTTACCTGAACTGTTGTGTGCTCTCTCTCTCTCTCTCTCTCTCTAATTTGGACGGATCTTTAACACATGACCACAGCCAATCAGAGATCACATAGTGCAGCCAAGCAAATGAGACTATGTTATGATATAGATGAAGACAAACAACGTCCTTCCATTATGGGAAGAAGCTGCCCACCCAACTTGCCCAGGCAAATGAGTTGACCTAATGAAATCATTCACACACACCAAAGGAACATGCTGCAAGTCAATATTGTTGCAGTAGCATTGATACCCAAAGTAAATTGCCATTTGTAGATTTCAGCTCTCTGGAAGTCACATAGGAGAGAAAGTGCTCCCTGAAATATCCCGAACTCTGTCTATATAAGAGGAAGGAAAAACAGAAGCTTGAACTTTGCCAGCAACAGACAACTGCTGAAGTTTTGTGGTGTTGGTGTAATATGGTTCCCTGAGGCTGGAACCAGAGAAGCCATGCTGCCACATACTGATATCTTATCTACATGCTGACACTGAAATTTCAGAACTGTCTTTGCAGGTGCCACCCTGTAGAGTGATTGACAATGACACAGGAGATGACCAAGGTTTGCCAGCCCTTGGCAAATACTTCCTTACCCTTCAAGAAAGGGAATCTGTCTTTAAAGAGCTAGACAGCATTTTGGACACTTCCTGCTCACTGTTCCTATGGTTCTGTTTTTAATACCACTTTGATCCCACTTTCCTTTTATCCTGAAATAAACGAGAGTTTGCAGGTAAGTACATTCTGAGTTGATATATATGGTTAGAAATACACCCAGTTCAACATACAATTTGCAGAAAGCTTCAGAAGAATTTTTTTTAAGTCTTTATATAAAAACAGTGAAGCATCTATCTAGATTTTAATTACACTAAGCACCATCAGTATGCTTTTTTTAAAAAAACAAGAAACCATTGGTTATTGCTTTAAATAATTTTCCTCTTTAGAATTAACAAGAATTTCTTCTCACTTTGTAACACTAAATGAATATAGTTGGAAAAGCTATTATGACATCCTTTGATTTCAATTATCACTATTATATGGAATGCCAATGGGTATATGCAGCCCTCATTTCATTTAGCAAAATTTTGCTATTAGTTTAAACTCCAACTTAGTGCCCCCCCAAATGTAATTTGGGAGAAGGGGGGATGTTTTACAAATTGCATGGAACAAAGTATACCAGTTCTTCAGGGCTGTTCCAGATAATGCTGTAAGGGCCACGTTATACATTTAAAGCACTATTATGCCACTTTTGAGAGTCAAAATATTCCTGGGAACTGTAGTTTGCTAAAGGTGCTGAGAGTTGTTAGGAGACCCTTGTTCTCCCCACAGAGCTACAATTCCAGGAGCTCCCTGGAAGGATAAAAATGTGGTAGAATATCACTTGAAATGCATGGTGTGGATGTGGCTCTTGTGTGGTAGAAACATTAATGTCCTGCTACATAGCAAATCCATTCATGTGCAATCGCATTTGCACTGCATCCCAGCAGCTGCAGTGTTGTATTGCTTGGGAAATGTAGTGATACCCATCACTCTCCTTTAAACTACTATGGTCATAAGTGGTCCCTGGTTGAGTGGTTGTGCAAGTGTCCCAGACACCAAACTGGATGCATGTGTGGCAAAAGCCATCCCTCTTTGTGTACATAGTTTTGAGGAGTTTAGGGTATCTGACATTCTTCATTTGCTGGGTTTGGTATTCCTGCTTTCACATACTGGAGTGCACCCCCCACCATGCAACCCTGTCCCTAAACTGGGGGCAGGGCAGGAACCTGCAGTCCTCCAGATGTTGTCAAACCCTAATCATGCCATCCGGGATCACTGGCCATGCTGCCTAGGGCTGATGGGAATCAGAGTCCAACTACGGCTAGCAATAGTTTCCCCACCTCTGAACAAAAAGGCCATCACTGAACAGCAACATGTTGTATCACTGGCAACGCAATTAAGGCTAGCCACTTGCAACAGCCACTGCTCTTTAAAACAGGCACTTGTGACTTCTGAATGCGCAGATCTCCACATTACATTGTCAGGCATGGGCAAAACTAGAAAGGAGTGCACAAGCAGATTGCTACAGCTTTGCTGCATAAGTCTCACCCTTGGTGCATCTGTTCAGACACATCAGTTTGGAACTGTCACATCAAAGAGTGCATGGGACACAAGGCTTCAAAAACTGTTTCCAGATCTGACCCAGTGAACATGCAAGTTACAATACTTGTTAGGCAAGTCTTTCAGGGTCTCCCCCTCCCCATATCCAATAATTGATTTAGTTGTTATTAGTTACGCAGAGATGGGAAGAATCCTTGAGGCCTCCTAAGACAGTATTCAGCTCTTGAAAGCAACCCATTTGAATGAAGCTCTCCCCCTGCCCGCCCCGCCGAGTCTTCCTGCTCATTATTCCTCTAAGCCTTCCTTTCCCGGACACCAGCTGCCACCAAGGAAGTCGACAGCAGCATCTTCCTCTGCCTTCTTAGCGGGCTGGAGCTGCACCAACATGGCCTGGAGAGTTTCCTTCACCATCTGGATCTCTCTCTGTAGAGACTGTATATGCTTTATTAAGGAATAAATTGAAAGGTAATTGGCAGCTCCTTTCCTCTCTCTGAGTTATTTAATAAGTTGTTGCTGTGCTGTGCACAACAGATGGGCATTGCTAGCTAATTGCAGCGTCAAGTTCATCCAAATTGCTTGGATTAAATATTAATACATATTTCACACTTGCTTATGCCCCCCTCCTCATCCTGTCTTTTTGGGCCTGTGGGCAACAAACAGCATTTTTTGCTTGAGGGGTATGAAGTGAGCAGCAATTTGTGTGCGCACGCACATATGTAAGCGTGAGTGGCTGTTGTAAATCCCCATGTGTTTCACAAAGAGAATACCACAGTCACTATTCAGAGGGAATAATCTTAGATCTCAGCTTGAGAGGAATATAAATGAACATAGAGAGCGCTTTTTTTTGTCTCTGTGCCAAACCTTCAGGTCACTGATGGCAATTCTCACTAACATGAGAACAGATTCCCTCCCCAAGTTCACATTCACACTGCCCTCACATCTATCAGAGTCTGAAATGCATCCTCTCCCTCTCTCATACACAGCATCCTCCATAAAGTGAAAAACCACCCCATGACCGAGGAATAAAAAACAGAACACAAGTTTCCGCTCTGGTCCTAGAGTAAACTACTCTCAACAGAGCTTAAGGGAGCTGAGCCTTGCAGCCTTACCCGTAAAGCCAGGCCTGGAATTACTTCCTCTACAGCCCCAACTGGGTCAGTCTTATACAAAATGCACAAAATGACTCCTATTTAATGCCACAGCCTTTCATTCTGGAACACAATGGAAACAGGACCTAAAAACTAACCTAATTAGTTCAGCAAGGGAACAATCAAGTAAGAGCTATTTTACATTTCAAACATGGAAGATAATGATAATATATTATGAAACCACACTTCACAGAACATTGAAGTGTCTTGGTTCAGAGCCAAATGTTTAAAAACTCCCTACACAGGGAGAGGGCAAAGTACAAGCTGACACTGATGTGCTTCCTCGCTTTTTATGTTTTTGGGGGCTCATGATCTATTAGGAAATGCTGCCATACCCAAGAACAATGTCAAGATGAAAATACATCCTTAGGTTATGAAGTGGATAAATAAAAAATCGTTTTTCTTTGGGGGTGAGGGGAGTAACTAAAGGGGATCATGGGAAAGTTATGCAAATACCTTCAATGCCAGACTGTCACACATACCAATTTGAAAAGCCTTTTGGCAGCTTCTGATTCTTTCAAAGCGTCCTCAAGATTTCATCTTTTTCTGTAATTTACATACATTCACTGTGATGTTTGACTCTCTCTTCTTCTTTTTTACTTTATGGGGAACTAATGTTAGTGTAAAAGGATAAGATCAATTTCTGCTCACATTTTTACACCGTCTTTTTCAGTCTAAAGGCAAGACCCAGAGAAGATGCTGAACAAATACCTTTTGTGCTAAAACCATGTACCAAGGATAAGTAAACAGGATGGACCACTGTTAAAAGTTGCCAGTGCTCTTTTCCACCTGCCCACCCTTCCTTCATTACACCTCAGAGATACAGGCACTGCTAGAGGCATAGTGTGTGTGGGGGGGTGTTGTGGGTGCCATGGCCCCAGATGCAATTTTGAGATGGGGTGTAAACAGGCACCCCCACAACAGGTTCCTTCATTGGAGCCTGGCTCTGTGTCAGGAGTTGCACCTTGGCTGCAGTGCTTGTGCCTGGCGCAGCTCGGCCCCCCCAGGTCAGGCCTGACCCAGGGGAGGAGAGCAGGCGAGTGGGTGCCAGTGCTGCCACCCACCCTCCTCGGCTGCGACACAACTTGCACCTGGGGGCAGCAGCTGTGATCATGGGGTTACCTCCTTAAGTTTAGTTATAGTGAAGTGGGAGAGCCGAAAACAACGCCAATATATTTCACATCTGACAACCAATGTGCTGCTTTGGTTTCAGACAGTACGTGGGTAGACAAGTCTAAAAAGCCTGGATAAAAAATTTTCATAGTCCTCTATGGAGGTTCATTTCCCAGAAGTAATGTATTTTGCATTAACTTTGGAAATTTATACTCGGATCTGACCAAACTAAGCTCCTTAGAGCAAAATACACACCAGGATTACATCCTCCCCCCACAAAAAACCCATAAAACCATAGAATCATAAAATTGTGGAGTTGGAAGGGATGCCCAAAGGCCATCTAGTCCAACCCCTGCAAATATGACCATAAAACCTTCATATCCCCTCTGTTTGATTTAACTGCATCAAACATGAAAGAAAAGAAAATACTCAGAGTGTTGTTTATGTTTCAGAAGAAACACCCCTCCCACTGTATATAGGTCTCATGATTCACACTGTCACTAAAGAAAAAAATTATAGATAAACTGTCTCATCTGGGCCAGAGTGTTACATATAATCATGTGCAAGAAATATCAGCCACAGTAACAAATGTACTGTTTTATGAAATACTCCTTTTCACACCCTGCAAAAACTGGCACCAGAGTCAGGGGTCATCAGTTAGTACCTCCTGACTCTGAGGCCAGTTGGTGTGGAAGAAATCCCTGGGAGAGTAAGGGAGGTTTGTACCATAGGATGTCTGGCTGGTTTGCTTATGTCTCCAGTGGCATTTCAAACTGACTATTAAAACCATTAACACAAACTTATTTTTGCAGGGTGTGAAAAAGTGTATTTTATGCAGACAGAATTCAAATAGCCAACCCACTTTCTTGCAGCAAAAATAGCATTATATCTCAAACTATTACATGCCCTCAAATTGTCTGTCAAGCCATAACTGCTAATTAAGACCCCAAATGACTGTGAAATTGCAATATAAAAATCCATTTAATTTTACTGGGAATGCTAAGTCTTTCCTGTTAGTAAAGTAACACCTCTCATCAAGTCCTCAGACACCAGCAATGCGTCACCTCTTGCCTTTGGTTCTTCCAATTAACAATTCAGATTGTTTTCATTTGCTTGCCACTGATTAACAGCCATTGGCTCTTTTGTGGGTTTGCTTCACTATGGTATTTCTTGTTCAACAAATCCATCAGATGCAGAGATACACACAGGTTTTACTTTTACTGACCAATCTTATACCTGTCTACTTAGATGCAAGCCCCTTAGAGTTCAATACTCCCAAGGAAGTAGATATAGGAGTGAGCTTTAATTTGCCTGCTTGTGCTCCCATTCATCCGTCAAATGCAAAACCTCCTGCTTAATATTTGCTTTGAGAAGTTACAATATTAAATAAAAATCCCTTGTGGGTCTGTGTAAATATTCAGTGCTAAGCATTAGTGCTGGTTTCTGACTCCATTTGTGTTGTGTGTGCTATTTATGCCCTACTAGCAGGCTGGTTGGTTCCAGTATTCTGTGCCATAAAAATGTATAATGAAAAACAATGGCATCTGGGATTTATTTCTTCTAATAGAAGTTTAATTATTAATCAAAGCCACAATGTGTGTTTAAATATTGGCAGAACCGCCTTCTTGACAGCACCAGGAAGTTAGATCTCCCAGAAGCAGCCTTCTCTCTCTCTCTCTCTCTCTCTCTCTCTCTCTCTCTCTCTCTCTCTCTTTTCATTAGAAGCATACCAGCTGCAATTTTCAACCCAAAGTACTTGTACCTATCCTTGCAGGTTTTTGGAAGATCATGCACCTGGGCAGCCATTTAGCCCTTGGTTAAAGGTTTGTCTACTTTAATGGGCAATTTAGAAATTAAAATATCTGGGAATTAGTTTAGGTGACACTAGAACTATTGCTAAGAGCCATTTCAGGCATGATTTTTGCTGTTCATTTTACACATTTAACTGCTTGTGCAAGTGATCTGTCAGTGCGTGAACAGTTTAATAGTGGCAGATGGCACTCTCAGAACTCTGCAGATCAACTTCCAAGGCCAGGTTGCATTCTGAAACAGGAAACTCCTGCTCATGGAAATGGATCCGCTGAACTCTGAGTCCCCTCCTCTTGTGTTAGGAAAGGACATAACATGACAATACCCTTCTGTTCCATTTGGAACGTTTTAACTTCTTTTACAATTGACATTGCTTTACTTGTTTTTATAACGACATATTCTATTGTTGTTATGACCCGTCCCGGGTACTTATGGTGAAGGGCAGGTACAAAATCTAATAAATAAACATGCAAACCACTTGGAAGCCTTTGCATAATACAAATAAGCATGAGGAAGCTTTGTCATCAGCCATCCTGACTGCCCTACACTAGTCGCCTCCTGTTTTTCCCCTGCATGTTTGAATGGGGTTCTTGCTGCTCCTACTGTAGCAGATCCAATCCATTTGGCCAAGGAATAGACTGAGGGAAGATGATGCCATTATGTTATGATGGTGCCTGAATCGGAGACTGCCTGGGGGCCTAGCATAAGCTGCTCCGAGTTTCTCAAAGGAAGAGCAGGATGTATCAGTGTAATAAATAAACTGTGCAGTATGGGCTCAAAACAGTTGTGTAAACTGGGATTTAATTCTGTTGGATCTGGCTGGAGTTTTTACCATGGTATTTTAGGATCCACCAGACACTACAAGAGAGACAGAGTCTTTCTTTCTCTCCAGGGTAGCATGTGGTTTTACAACCAAACGTTTGGAAGCAGGGGGTGGGTAAATGCACAGCACAATGATGTTGCATCCCATGTTGGGTAAAACAAGACATTACTGGAGAGAAAAAAGGATAGAGGCACAGAGAAGTGGCAAGTAGGCCTTTGGTAGAGTTGTTTGCAGGTTCCTTATTTTTTGAATATCGCAGTCTGTCATGAACCTTTCAAACTGGCTTTGAATACAAAGCCGAATTGGCAACAAAAAAGGCCATCTTTTCCTGCTCAGTTTCCTGATTATACTTTTTCCACCTCCTCCTCTTGCTTTGTTTATTCAACCCCATATTTCTGTCTGCCTCCAGTTTAAGCAGCATATGCATTTGTGGACATCATTCAGAAGAATTGTGGAAGAAAAAGGCAGAAGTGATTTTTAACTTTGTGCCTTTCCATTTATGTAGACATGGCAGATTCAGCAAGCTTAAACCAGATGCCAGTTGGCATAAGCAGCCTTTTAAACAATTTATGTTTCCTCATTCAAGGGATTTCATCTGGAAGACAACCAAATGCCCATCTTGCTAGGGTTATTTGTACTATACACAGTTAAACTGCAGGGCAATGTGCCATGGTAAGTACTCACTGGATATTTTAAGGGGAAAATATGTTTGTTTCCAAGATATGCATCTCCTGTTTTGGATGTAGATGATAATCCACTAAAATTGGTTTAGCAGAATTCTTTTGTAAGTGGAGGTCGCTGGGTTTTTCACACATCTGTTGGAGCAAGTGGAGGGAAGACTGGGATCACAGGTGCCAATTCCATTCACGGAATATGGACATGCACAACTGTAGGCACGTATGGTTCTTATCATGTGATCAGGAACCATCACAAAGTGGTAGAGCATCTGCTTTACATGCAGAAGGTCCCAAGTTCAACCCCAGGCAGCTCCAGGTAGGGCTTGAAAAGATCCCTGCTTGAAACCCTGGGCAGCCGCTGCTGGTCAGTGTCAAAAATACTGAGCTAAATGGACCAATGGTCTGACTCACTATAAGACAGCTTCCTATGTTTCCATGTTCCTAAAAGCAGTGGGCCATCAAAAGACCCAAAAATGTAAAATATCTGTACATGCAGTGCCAAATTAAATCCTGTAGAGGCCCCCAGACAATCGAAATATGGGGGGGGGGGCGGACGGGTGACACCCACCTTGCATTGAAGTAAAAAAGGTTGCTTGTAATTTTCCTTCAAGATCAAATCAATATTATTTTGATCTGTTGTCACAGGGCCCCTAGAAGGCCTGGGGCCCATAGGCCAGTGCCTACTCTGCCTATTTGGTAATCTGGCACTGTGTACTTGCCTGGCTGAACTCATGGAGGTTAGTCACAGCAGCAGCATTGCTCTTCCATATGTTCAGCTGAATATGTGGCAAATAATTATGTCCCCCTATAAGTCATCTGTGGTGGTATTCCAGTACTTTTTTCCCCAGGAGGTACTCAAGGGTTTTGTTTTTTTAATGTGGCACTTACAGCTCATGGTGAGTACCAGCACCTATTTTTCTAGAAAAAAACACTGGGTATTACAAACATTACAAGACAGATTGTTTTAATATATGTCATAGGCTTGGAGGAAGGATCTGTCTGGATGATAACTGTGAGTCCCTTCAAAACCTATGATCATATTCTTGTGAGGTTAAACTCCATGAGGAAACTTGTTGAATCGGTCAGGCAAGTCTTTTTGTAAGGTGATGGCCTTAGCTGGCCAAAAGCATCTAATAGAGTGAGCTCGGTTGCCATAGTGACAACTAAATGATGATGTTCTTTAGGATGGGGCGTAGGCATTTCCTCCACCTCCGTCACCTGACTGGATGCCACATCATTCTAGGATGGAAAATAATAGGCCAAGGGGGGGCATGTGTGAGTTTGGCTGATGCTGGAAGTTAGAGACAGAGACATGTCTCAGTCTGAGCTGGACCCAAAGCTGAGTTTGGGGTTTTCCTGGAAACGTGATGAGGAGGCAAGATCTGCTGGAGGTGTTAATGCTGTGAGTGCCTCCATGCATGCTGTGTGTGTGTGTGTGTGTTTAGAACCATATGTCCTAAATAAACCACAGTCTCCATTGACCTTCATTCCATGAAATCCAAATCCCGGGAGACACCCTGGAGACTCTTGCTGCTTGGAGATTGGAGTATATGCAACAATAGTTTGAGGGTGTTTATATCAGTACTTAAATCACTACTTAAATCAGTACTTAATTGAAATTAAACGTTACATCACCAAGAATGTACATTCGGTTTCTATTCTGCTTTTTCTTTCTATTAACCATTGGCACAAATTGCAGTGAAGAGGCTCAGATGCACTTTTCATGGTATGTACAGGGGGAAAGTCTCAAAACAACATCTGTTCAGTCTGACCTAATTTTAGATCAAGCCAATGACAGGACTCCTCTCAGTTTCAGCGAGTGCTAGATAAATGGTCCTGTCACTATTCTCTGAGGGCGCATCTGCACTGGACTGTTCCCTAATATGCAGTTGGCAATTTAACACCGAAGCGGATGCTTGGAAAGATACACATTTTTTAAAAAAAATGCAGGGGGGGATATGGGAAGCTTGGTGCAGCCGGCACTTGCCCCACTATTACCCCCAAATATAGGACAGATAGGAAGAGAATACTAGTATATCTTTATACACAACATAAGGTGCACCAAACTGTGTCAAGAGCAGGGGTGGCTGTGGAGCTTCAAAGCCCTCAAGCGTAGAGCTTTCCTCCCTTTGTGATGCTGGTGAGAGAAGAGCAGAGGAGCTGTCCTTGAGATGAGCCAAGAAGCCAGGTGGCAAAGCAGCTGGCCTCTCCCCACAAAACGAACCCTGCGGGAGGCATGAAGCATCCGCACCCTACCTAGCCAGGCTTGTAACTTCCCACAACAAAGGAAGGCCAATACGAGACCCTATTCTGATAAAGCAGGCACCTAACATGTGCACCCTCCCCCCTGCATGGTGCTGTGGGTTAAACCACAGAGCCTAGGACTTGGCGATCAGAAGGTCGAAGGTTCAAATCCCCGCAACGGGGTGAGCTCCCTTTGCTCGGTCCCTGCTCCTGCCAACCTAGCAGTTCGAAAGCACGTCAAAGTGCAAGTAGATAAATAGGTACCACTCCGGCAGGAAGGTAAACAACGTTTCTGCGCGCTGCTCTGGTTCGCCAGAAGCGGCTTAGTCATGCTGGCCACATGACCCGGAAGCTGTACGCCGGCTCCCTCGGCCAATAAAGCAAGATGAGCGCCGCAACCCCAGAGTCGGTCATGGCTGGACCTAATGGTCAGGGGTCCCTTTACCTTTACTGACCCTGGAGGACCAGTGAATGGGAACTGGCTATCTTTGTAGCCCCTCCCTGGTGTGAATTAAGGGACCTCTCCCTGCAGATGCTACACTCTGTCCAAGGATTGACTGAAAGTCTAACATTATGCCCTGCAGTGGCTCTGAAGAATCCAGTTCCAAATAACTTTCCAAATTTTGCTCCTTATGGATTTCCTCTCTAGGTTCCGGGACGTACTACCTGGCTACAAGTAGAGGTGATGCAAGTTGTAGTCCGATAGCACCTGAAAAGCCACAGGTTCCTATGTCTCTGGTATAGTGGATGGAACTTAGAGCTGACAGAAGATATTGATATGGAGCAAGATTTGCTGGGATTCATTGCTCTGCATGAGCTAATCTCATTTCCTCAAAAAGACTTTCATAGGTGCACTTTCAGTGGACAAACCTGCAGCACCTGTTTGTGTTCAAGCTCCATTATCTAGTCTCATAGCCTGACCTGGAACTCATCCTCCCTTAGTCCAGAGTGGAAGGAGATTGGCGGATATCCCACAAGGTTCCCAATAAATCACCCGTCAGTCCAAGTCATCATGGTTGAATTACTGATTATTATTTCCTAGTTCAGGTTTCCAGAGAACAAAGTTCTATTATAACCTAGTTCTCTTAAGTAGGATTCACACAATGCTAATTTCAGGACTGTGCTGATAAAAGCTAATTCTTTAGCTGGAACATCAAAGGCAGACTATCAAAAAAAGGATATGAACAAGGTCTTCATCATAGCCGCAGAGCGCTGTTTGAAGTTGATCTTCCAGGTGCATCAGCTTCTCACTTATTTTTTCACATTTGTCGTCAAGTTCTGCTGTAAGTATATGAAATTCCTACAAGAAGGGGAAAAAATATTACAAGAAAGTGTTTGCGTTTTTGGCTGCACATTAGCATCCTTGAAGATCATATTAAATCGGGGTACAATATTTTGTTACGCTGAACAAACTCAGCAACTGACCTTTCACTTTAAATTCATGTCCACCATAGTCATGTATAAAGTAAGGAGTGTGGGGCCTATCCTAAGGACAAAAGCAATCCTTCTCTTTAATTTCTGTTACTATTCATTTTTTAAGGAAACAGCTTGACTACTGATAATGCACAGTTAAGAATCAGCATGGGTGGGATGGGAAGCAACATGTATCCATCAGGGTACCAATTTAGACTACAGTGGTACCTCGGGTTAAGTACTTAATTCGTTCCGGAGGTCTGTTCTTAACCTGAAACTGTTCTTAACCTGAAGCACCACTTTAGCTAATGGGGTATCCTGCTGCTGCCGCGCCGCCAGAGCACGATTTCTGTTCTCATCCTGAAGCAAAGTTCTTAACCCGAGGTACTATTTCTGGGTTAGTGGAGTCTGTAACCTGAAGTCTATGTAACCCGAGGTACCACTGTACTGTGATGTGCAGTATGTGGACTTTAGGGCTGGACTGCAACAAATGGAACCTAGTTAGTCTCATCACAACCTGATGATTATCAATTTGTGATGAGGTGAGGATGGGATTTTTCACTGGTGGCGTTACTGAAATATGAGTGGTCCCAATTTGTATTGGCATTCCAATGGCTTTTGAAGAGTGCCTGTTTACACAGACATTCTCTTCACCTGAGTCTCTCATTTCAATTGCTATGCTGTTTTAACTGGATTGTTTTGCTGCACATTTTAATCATGGTGCTTTATATTTGAATGGGATTGTTTTGTTGTGTATTTTACTTATATCATAGTTTAACAATGTTGTGCAATTAGTTTTAATGCTTTGTAAGCCGCTTAGAAGTGGCCTAGGCATTAAGCAGTCTATGAATTAAACATTCTTATAAATAAATAATAGATAGATAGATAGATAGATAGATAGATAGATAGATAGATAGATAGAAGGAAGAGATAGGCATCTTCATATTCTGCTGAAAGTATCAATAGACACAAGCAAGATTTTCAGCAGTCTAATTCCCACAAATGGATTCTGTACAACTTTACAATAATCCCATTTGTCCAGATGCTTCGTTGCAAAACTTTACGGAAAATAATAAGTTTACACCAGGGATCAATATGCCATAAGCTTTTAAAACCACAGGCAGCCATACTAAGCGATGCCATATATTGGCTATAAATGTCCTTGTGGCTGTATGGATGAAGAGCAAGTCATCCATCAAGCTGTTAGATTGTTATTCAATACCCAGCAGGATCCTGCATATCTTAGGGAGAGAAAAAACACCTGAGCAATTTACAAGATTGGAAAGCTATTAGAAAATACCTTAGTGACCTGCATACAAGAAGACAGGGCAGCAACATTAAAAAACCACACTTTTATTTACTATCTGGCAGGCTTGCAGGGAGATCAGTCATGAAATTATTTATTTTCTTTGCACTGAAGAGTCCTTAAAGTCCTGATTACCAACTGGCGCATCTATCTGAAGAAAACAATTTTATTCTAGATGCTCACTATTCTTTTTTCTTTTTTGAAGTTAAAGATTTGGATGGGGTCATCTTCTTAACTGGGAGTGAGTTTTGCTCCACAGTATGAAATAAGGAGAGTGATTATCCAAATGGTCACATATTTATGACAGGCTGTAACCAAATTTATTATTTATTTATTGCATTTATATCCCATCATTCCTCCAAGGAGCTCAAGGTGGCACACGTGATTCTTCTTCCTCACTATTTTATCCTCACAACAACCCTATGAGGTAGGTTAACCTGAGAGACTGACTGACCCAAGGTCACCCATGAAGTTTCATGGCTAAGCAGGGATTTCAATGCTGGTTTCCCAGGTCCTAGTCCAACACTGAACCGCTACATCACACTGGCTCTCTTTGAACGAAGTAACTGATTTTGGTTGGGGAAACTTCCAGTTATAGCACATAAACTCATAAATGCACATCCAAATTCATGAATGAAAGTAATGAAAAACATCTTCCCTAAAACTAACCTGCCTATTGAGATTAAGCAGGTTGGGTTAATATGACCGCCAAAAACTTGAATTTATTTAAGGACAATTATGAAAAGTGTTGGTCAGAAATTAAAAAGGATTTAGAAAGCTGGTCAAGATTGAAGCTCTCCTTGTTGGGCCGTATTGCTGCTATAAAGATGAACGTATTGCCAAAAATGCTGTTTTTGTTTCAGACCCTACAGATTGTGGACAAAGTGGACTGTTTCAAGAAGTGGCAAAGAGACATCTCTAAATTCGTCTGGCAGGGCAAAAAGCCCAGAATAAAATTTAAAATATTGACCGATGTATTACGAATCAGCAGCTTTCTGCTGGCTGAAAGATTGGCTGCTTCTTGAGAACACGGATGTTTTGGATCTGGAAGGGTTTAACAATGCTTTTGGATGGCATGCATATTTGTGGCACGACAAGGTAAAAATTCATAAGGTTTTCAAGAACCATATTGTCAGGAAAGCAATATTTAATGTCTGGATAAAATACAAAGACTTATTAGAAAACAAGACCCCAAGGTGGTTGTCACCTATGGAAGCCAAGGCTCAGAAAAGACTCAATATGGAGGCCAAATGGCCGAAATATTGGGAAATATTAGAAAAAGTTGGAGATACTTGGAGATTGCAGAGTTTTGAGAAACTAAAGGATAAAGTGCGAGACTGGCTACATTATGCTCAGATTAGGGAGGCTTTTAATTTGGATAAAAAAACAGGTTTCCAGGTGGAAAAATCGAAACTAGAAACAGAATTGTTAGAACCCAAGACTAAGGTGCTTTCAAAAATGTACAACTTGCTGTTAAAATGGAATACTCAAGATGAAACAGTTAAATCAGCCATGATAAAATGGGCACAGGACATTGGGTACAACATTATGTTTGCTGACTGGGAAAGGTTATGGACCACCGGTGTGAGGTTCACGGCATGTAATGCCTTGAAAGAAAATATTATGAAAATGATATATAGGTGGTACATGACCCCAGTCAAGCTTGCAAAAATATACCATTTGCATGACAATAAATGTTGGAAATGTAAGGAGACTGAAGGAACATTCTTTCACCTTTGGTGGACTTGCCCGAGGGTTAAGGCCTTCTGGGAAATGATCTACAATGAGTTAAAAAAGGTATTTAAGTATACCTTCCCTAAGAAACCAGAGGCCTTCCTTTTGGGCATTGTTGGCCAGAGGGTGTTAAAGAAGGATCGAACTTTTTTTATGTATGCAACAACAGCAGCAAGAATACTCATCGCAAAACATTGGAAGACCCAAGATTTGCCCACGCTGGAAGAATGGCAGACGCAACTGATAGACTATATGGAGTTGGCAGAAATGACTGGCAGAATTCGAGACCTGGGAGAAGAGACAGTGGAAGAGGACTGGAAAAAGTTTAAGGACTATTTACAAAAACATTATAAGCTGCATGAATGTTAAGAAAATGCACGATAGAAAACAACATGGCATCAGCAATTCAGTTGAAAGATATATGAGAATAAGCGATGTTTAAGAAAAAGATGAAATTGGAAGCAATATTATGTTTAAACTAAGCAGTTAAGTATTTAATAAAAAAAATTTAAAGTCTGAGACATAATATTTGAGAATTACAAAATAAGAATTGAAATAAGGCAATAAATTGCTGCTTATAAGTTTATTATTGAGAACGCAAGAAAAGGGAGATGCGAGGAAGTCCAAAAGTTTGGAAATATGATTTATGGAAAGTTGTTTTCGTTGTATTTTTTTTGTTCTATGTTTATCTTTCTGTTTTTCTCTGTTTTCTTTTGTTTGTTATATTTTGGTGATGGTATTTTATATGTTTGGTGATTTTTTGTTTAAAAATTTGCAATAAATATCTTATAAAAAAAAAAGAGATTAAGCAGGTTGATGGAACTAGCAGAAATGACTGGCAGAATTCGAGACCAGGGAGAAGAGTCGGTGGAAGAAGATTGGAAGAAATTTAAAGATTATCTACAGAAATATTGTAAAATTAATGAATGTTAGAATGATGTTGGATAGAAATTAAGTGGTTTCCAGCTGTAATGCTTTAAGGGAATACGAAAAAAGGGTTATAAATAGGCAAAAATTTAATGCTATTATTTTTAAGATCAAGATTAGGATAATTAAAGAGGGTAAGGATTTGCTGATTTAACAGATGGAAGTGGAATACAAAAAAGGGAGGTATGAGGAGGTCCGGGAAACAAGCTAAAGGAAAATAAGTAATGGAAAATCTGTGTGATTTTTAACTCTCTTTTTTTTGTATTTTCGTTATTTTTTTGTTTATATTTTTTTGTTGTTATACTTTAAAAAATCTTAATAAATATCTTATAAAAAAGAGATTAAGCAGGTTGCTTTTGGGCAACATTCTTGTTTAGATAAGCCTACCCAGATGCTTGGAAAGTTGTGGTAATTTTAATCTGTATTATTGTTTTAATTTTTGTGAGTTTTAAATATGGCTGTAAATTTTGCTTGGTTTTATTGTCTTATCTTTCTGTAAACTGGTTTGAGGTTTGTTTGCATAAATCTCATGAAATAAATAATAATAACCACTCGGCAAACTTCGTCCAAGTAGAACAATCACAGTTCAAATCACGAGCTGATGCCACAATAAACATGTGAGTCTTTAAAGTGCAACGTGGACTCTGTTGTTTTTGCTACAACAGGGTAACGCTCAGGCAATTCAAAACACATAGGGGGGTGTTTTCTATAAGAAGATAAAAAAAGTTGTAACTTCAAAGTGCTGGTTTATTGAGTAGCTTAGCTGAATCTGATTAAAGTGCCCTGCCATTAATATATTAGGCTATAGGTCAGATTCCTGCTGTGACCATGCAAGAGACTTCACAAGGCTGATTTGAAAACAGGTGGTGTGGAAATTAAGTGATTTTTAAATCCTCTGCCATCCTCAGCAATAAAGCTAAGGCAAAATGCATGCCCACCAAAACAAAACAAAAAATATCAGTATTTGAGAATAGTCCCTAAACTTGAGACTAATATAAGGATATCTACCACTCTAAAAGATTAATTCAAGTACTGTGGTTCCGCTACCTTGCTTTTCCTGTGCTTTTCCTGCTCCTCCTGTATCCTATTAGCTTTCTGCTTTTGTACTAAGCAGTGTGAGTCTCACAACCATGGGGCTGTTCTAACATTGCATTTTGCTACTTGTATTGTGAAAACAGCCCAAGATGCAAATCTTTGTAATGTGGGTGGGAGCTGTTGGTTATCAGTCTAAGAAGTGCAAAGGGCTGAGAATCTCCTGAGAATTTTTTTCTATAGCTGCATCTAAGGCAGGGGTAGGCAACCTAAGGCCCGTGGGCCGGATGCAGCCCAATCGCCTTTTCTATCCAGCCCTCAGACGGTCCAGGAATCAGCGTGTTTTTACATGAGTAAAATGTGTCCTTTTATTTAACATGCATCTCTGGGTTATTTGTGGGGCCTGCCTGGTGTTTTTACATGAGTAGAATGTGTCCTTTTATTTAAAATGCATCTCTGGGTTATTTGTGGGGCACAGGAAGTCGTTCATTCCCCCCCCCCCCAAATATATATATTCCGGCCCACCACAAGGGAAAAGACTCCTTTCTACAGCCAGCCAAACATTGTGAAGCATCTTAAGGACACTTCCTGCCCTTGCTTGCTGCTCATCTTGCTTCTTGCTGGAGAGAAGACATTCTCCAAATAATTACAATTTTGATTAATTTCTATTACCGGATTTGAGACCTGACATGAATTGTAAGAATCTGCAGGCCGGGTAGGTTCTAGAATGTCATTCAGTAGAACTGAATTTCACTGCACACAAGCGCAGGTGCTAGGTTCTGGAAGAGCAATGCTGGAACCTAGAAACTAGAGTTCTTTGCTGAGGAAAACCTACATTCAAATCCCTATGCCATTACATTTTCTGGGTGGTCTAGGGCAAGTCAATACCTCTCAGCCTAATCTACTGCGCACAGAATTGACTGAGGAAAAATATGAATCTGAGTACACTAGTGGAACCCTGTTATATAAAAGTAGCACCGTTTGTTTTGGCTCTCTTTTGAGTTTTAGGGGTACATGTTGTTGCTTTCTGATCAGGATTAGTGCAGAACAAGGAATTGTGCAAGATTCCTGCTCTTGCTTGGTTTGTTCTCTTTCCCTCTTTTTACCTTAAAACTCAATTTTTAGTTCCTTTTTAGATGATGATGATGTTGATGATGACATCTTGTATTGCTGGTTTGCTGTGGGTTTTAAACTTGCTGGGTTGATGGTCTTGTTCCCTGCACTTAGTTAAACTCAGATGGCTTTAGAATAGCATTAGACACATTTCTGATAATGCTATCAGGGGCTGCTAGGCATGATGGCTATGCTGTGCCTCTACAGGTGGAGGCAGTAAGCTTCAGAATACCAGTTCTCGTAAACCACAGTGTACTGTGGCGCTCAGATCCTGCTTGCAGGTTTCCCACAGGCTACTGTTGGCCATTGTGAGAACAGGATGCTGGACTAGATGGGCCATGGGCCTGATCCAGCAGGCTGTTCATAACCAAGAAACTGCCATGGTATATGAATAGCAGATTTTTTAAAAATGTTACTTTTAAATAGAACTGTTACATAAACTGCAGGTGGGAGGTGCTATCTTAGAAAAGGCAAGTGCCCCATCTTTCTTATGTAGAAGATGGTGCTTTCTATGCAGTGGCGTAGCGTGGGGGTGCAGGGGGGGCGGCTGCACTGGGCGCACCATCGGGGGGGGCGCTCGCACTCGCAGTGCTAAAATCAGTGCTAAAATCCACGGGTTAGGGGGCGCAAATTACTTGCCTTGCCCCGGGTGCTGACAACCCATGCTACGCCACTGTTTCTATGAAACACACATGCATAATTTAAAACCAAAACCCAGACAATGTTTTTCCCCCATCCAGAATGACTGTTTACAGCCATTGCCGCTGGCTGGTGCTGATGGGTGTTGTAGTCCAGGACACCTGGAAGGGATCGGCAACAGCTGGCTTTAGGAATTTACACAGATGGAATCAAAAGTCGTACAGTTAACTGGGTAACACCTCTAATAAAAAGGTGGTTGTTTCACACGAATTCAGAATCTCACAATTTTCTCTAAATAATACAAAAAGTGATAGTAAAAGGATAGTGGCTCATTTTAACTTTAAAAAAATGGAGAGAAATGCCTCTCAGCATCTGCCTATTAATGTCACTGCTAATATTTTTATCTGACACATATATGGAAGCAGGCAAAACACTGGCAGTGACACAGAAACTATTTTAAACACTTCCTGGTTGGAATGCTGCTTGGCAGCCACTGAGAAGCATGGAGTGTATATCTGGTAAGGAAGAAGAGAATGGCCCCTTGCCTCCAAGCTCAATGCATTAACCAGACTGCAACGCTGGAGCTGGCAGGTTGGCCCACTGCTGCAAGCAACTATCTGTCGCTCTGGAAGCAGTTCCAATCTTGTTCAGTTCATTAAAAAAATATTTCTGTGCTGACAGCATTTTGGGGAAGCTGGAAGCTGCTTGCTAGGGGGGGAGTCTGGCTTGCCATGAGAAAGCTGAGAATTTGATTTTATGGGAAGACTAGCTTCCAGTGGTCTGGGCTTGACAAAGTATTCTCCTTTCTACTATAAACTGCAGGCAACCACTGGGAGATTTTTGCTGGTGACAACAGCAAGATGCTCTCTGCTTCCCACTGTGAAGTGGGCATTCCCATTTTTTTCTTTTTCACGTGCAGCATATGCTGCCTCTGATGAGAAACAATCTCAATGATCTCCACTGTATTTTCCTAAAATGACTATTTGTAATTCTGCCATCAGCATAATATATATTGGGACACTCACGCAGCTTGCATGCCTATTCAAAGCAGCTTCTCAGTTGCAAAGGCCTACCCCTATTTTTTATCTTTCCTTGAATTCTTTCTTTCTGTGCTCAAACTAGATGCAGGTAATCAAACACCCTGCTCCAAAGTACTAAAAATTTGGTGCAAATGTCAAGTTTCCAAAATGCTTGGTTTCCTGGGAAGAAGGAACAAGGGTTCAGGCAGGGAAGGGCAAGGGAACATGTTTATGTGTGGACTGTTATGCCACACATTTCTTTCTTGGATGAATCACAACTGAGGTTTAAGGAACTTCTGCTTTAAATACGAGGCTCAGATAAGTTTTAACTGGAAGCATTTCCACATTTTCCCCTTTCCAGACTTCATGTTTTGCTTTAAGGAATGTTACAGCTTGATTTATCAAAGAAGCACAGTTCTCCAAACAGAAAACTCTGTAAACTCCCCCGTTTTTTCACTGGTATATTCTATGCCCAAAGTAAAAATGTTAACCAAAGCACAAAAGCATTTCTGTCACAAGGTTGTGTATTTGGATCTTCAAAAAGTTTGTTGATGTCACCAATTTATTCAGTTATTCTGTCCATATACCATATATAATGAGCAGGACAATTTTGTGAATAGAATTTTTTTAGTGGTTCATTTAAGAAATTTCCATTCAGATCCTGTATTTATCTGTGGCCAGAAACAATAATACATTAAGTGGACTAGCTGCATAAGAATTCATCAACCCATATTGTGGTTCAGATTTAACCTTAAGAAGTTCTGCTTTGTTATGAGAAGTGCTTTAGACAGATGAGGATGTTTCTACAAGTTCATAATATCAGTGGTGACCTTCTCTTTGACTCTGCTGAAAATCCTTGTGACTCTTAGTTCAGTGCTGCATGTACCGCTGTTTGACAGTCTGATTTGTTTTGTGGTATAGTGACATGATAGGTCCCTTTAGGCTCCTGAGCTGTCCTGCTGTTTTCTGTGAGCACCACAGATGGGTACCAGTTTTGCTGGGCAGGTTTGATTTTTTTTTGTCTCGGAGACCATATGTTACCTCCCCTGTTACCTTACGCCACCCTGCTCCCTTGGCAACTGCCAGTGGCAGATAGCTGGACACCATCCACAAACTGTTGTTATCATTCTTTTCCAATAACAGGTGTTTCTATTATCTTGCTGCTTATGGGACTGTGGCGACAACTCCCTTGAGCTTCAGCAGGCTTCATGAGCACATTTATGTCATCACAGAAGCAAGGTACACTGTTTCTCTTCTATTCACTTTCTGACACAATTGAAAAACCCTTACCTTAAAAGTGTTTCTGTCCTATTATATTTTTCCACGTTGTACGTGAATGAGCCACTGTTCACATGGGTAGGCGATCAGATTGGGTAATGGGGAAGTTGTGAGTTTATATTCTGCCAGTCAGCTAAAATTTGTATTGCTCAATGAAAGAGTTATTTCATATTGACACTCCTGTGTCTCCCAAGAATCAGTGAAATTAATATTATCCTGATGGGCAAACTGCTAACTCGGTATGGGGTTTTTTAGCATTTGTGAATTTAGGTAACAAGGTCCATGTTCATTCACACTGAAGTCAAGGGGATTTAAGCAACCTGTGCACAAAATTTATTTATTGTTTTCATCTGCTTCTCCATGACTCAAGGTGGCTTTATGGCACATTCAAATAAAAGCAATTTAGCAAAACCAATAAAGAGACAATTAGTGGCAAACACCACTAATTTCAACAACAGCTGCAGATAGGGTGTATATTTTGATCTAGTATGAGAAATGCATACTACTGTGGAAGTAAAATATTGCACACATACACTGATCTCCAGATCAACCTTAATCATCCTACATCTGGTGAATCTCAATATGCAAAAAAATGCCATTGCAAATCTGTATGATTCTTATGTTTATCATCTAACAATCCAATGCATACAACAGAATATGCCTCACTTATTTTTCTCAGTCTACTTCCTTCTTTCAGACCTATTTGAGGTCTAAACTAATCTTTTCAAACCACTTACTCCAAATTAATCTCAACGTCAATGGGACAATGCAGGAATAAGAGAGAGCTATGGCTGAAGTCTGTAAAATCTAATCTCTTTGTTTATGAAAACATCTTGTTGAAAGCAATGTATGTCACCCTGTTCCAAAGGGGTATTACGCACATAATCAAAATGGGGACACAACAAAACCAATTAAGAAATACCAACTTGCACCATTCATCCAGTATTACTGTCATTGGGACAAAGAAGGCACTCAAAGAAAAAAATCATATTAAAATCTGATTCCTATCTGAAGTTTCTAGATGTCACGTCCGGCAGCAACACTGGCTCCAAGATAGAAATGATGGTGGTGGGCAAGAAGAGCACCTTCAAAGAAGTAACTAGGTCAGGTGTTCAGAGCTGTTGTTGCCAGTTTGGCTAAATAACTGTGGTGATGCCTCTGTGGATCCTGCTAATCCCCTAGGACAGTGGATCTCAAAGGGTGTGGCAGGAAAGGATGCCAGGTGTGGCAGGAAGATTCAAGGACAGTCAAAGAAACATTTAAACATTTCAGTGTTGTATAGTACAATATCAAAATATTTTTTTTTTTGCAGAATATATATTTTCAAAATCAAGCACTACTTGATTTGTTTCTTATCAATTAAAAATTGAGTGTGGTGTGAGCAAATTTTTATTCTGAAAGTATGGCCCAAAGAAGAGAGTTCGAGAACCAGACCAACAAGGATCAACATAGTGGTTTGGCAGCAGTGATGTAGTTAGCATTTTATCCCTTCATGTAAGATTAATGTCACAATCCTGCACGGGCTCTAGGTAAGCCGAAAGAGAAGCAGCTGCGGAGATGAGGTAACGAGTACAAAACAAGCAGGGATAGGTGGGTAGGCATCAGTTCTGGGAGTGGGCAGTTGGACTATCTTACTTCATAGAATTGTATAGTTGGAAGGGACCCATCCACCTTGGCACTATGGTAATATCCTCAACCCATCATATCACATGGGATTTTTCCAGGATTTTTAACCCTCTTTTCTACCTCTGTAAAATTATATTTACATTCCCAGGTGCATCTGCACAGAGCAACCACTGCCACCACCCCATTTTCAAGGCACAGAACGTTTTAAAATATGTTAGCAAGGACTATATTTCAACACCTGTTGCTAGTTTGTTCTATCAAGGAAAAAGGCACTCCTAGATACAAAATCCCCAATCAGGCCTTTTTAAAAACTAGGGTATCTTGGGCAGGCCCCTTCATAAATTAAGGATGAAGAACTAATAACCTGTTTAGAAATAACTCTTCTGAAAAAGAAGTAGTTTATTATAGGAGCAATCAAAATAGGGTAAAAATAGCAAAATATTTTTTAGGCAGACACCTTACTTCATTTTCCTGGTTTGAAAATAGTACTAAGGAGGACTTAAGATTTATATATGGGTTCTAAAAATTATTTGTTAAAAGCTGTTTCAAAAGATGATATCCAACATCAGTCATGCTCACAAGGAGGTGCACTGATTTCAATGAGTTTGCTCGGAGTATGATTAAGGGATGTCACCAGAATCTCCTAGACGGCTTTGAATATAAGGTTTCTCAGCTCTCCAACCTAGTCAAATGCTGACCAACAAATGTAAGAACAGAAGGAACAGAAGAGTAAGATTCCCAAACACTCCTCTTTTTAAGAACCTATGGCTTTCAGTATTCGACAAGCAATATCCATCCATCCCATAATAGGCAGGGTTTGTGAAAAGCCAACCAGGGAATTCCACTTTCTTAACAGAGTCATGCTTCCACCTCCAGATCCCTGGGCCAATTTGAGCTAGACAAGGTCGGAATAATGTCATGCACTTAAGCTGTGAAAACTGATTTAACATGTGAAATGGAATTTCAGAAGGGGAGACAGACAACACACAAACCCTCATTCCAATTCTCATAGACTGGTTTACAGCCTTTGCCAATTCCTAAAATGGAATTTGGGCTATATAAGACAGCAGAGCTATTCCAAATGAATGCAGGGCCACAACAGGCTGCATTTTGTCTGTTTGGTTGGTTTCCTAATGCTTGTCTGGGGATGTCTTGAAAGAAAACTTTCCTGCGTTTCTAGCAGTGTTTCATGAACCTCATAACTGTATGCTAAAACACTGAGAAGATGGGAATGCAATGGAAATGGGCCAGAAGATTTCCATAAACCACAAGTCTGTTTAAGGGTTAATCCTACTGATTCCTTCCATCATAAAGATGTACTGTTGCTCATGAAAGCAGGGGACCCTGCTTTTACAAATATGAGGCCCAGAATTTAGAATACGATTCCTAGGCATTTCAACTAGACTAAATTAGAAAAAAGAAACCTAGACCAGTGCAGAACTCCAACTTGTAAGTAACAGAAATAGTTATATTCCAGGCAGCTTAAAGTACTGAAAGTTTCCAATCCCCTTTTCCTTTCCTGTGTTTTTTAGCACACATGGCAGAAGTAAATCAAGAAAAGAGAAATTAAATGCATCCCAATGATAAAGTCAAAAAGGTACAATTGTGATGGTGGTACCTGACATCCAGAGGCTTTCAGTGTAGTGAGAAAAAGTGGTAATGATAGCAGTCTATCTGTGATGTAACTTTGAGAGCAGTCTAGCTTTCCAGTGGTTCTCAGTGCACTGCTATGCAAGTCAAGTGCCTTCTTACCAAATCCCTCTACAATACAGGATTACGGGTATTGAAATCATATTTAGATACTGACCTTCACTAATGCTCAATGTTGACATTTAAGCAAGCAATAAATGTAGCACCAATTATTTGGTGTTCTATAAATATGAAATTTAATTAAAGCAAAAATAAAAGTGCAAGGATTTTTTAAATGCTTTGCCCTTTATACCCTGTGTATCAAGTCCCTGGACTAAGGGCTATTTTAATCTACAGGAATGTGCCATAGTCTGCTGACAAAAGCACTACAACTAGCTAATAGCCACTAAGCACTGCGATATGCAATGCAGTTTTCTTTGAAGAAGGAATGGTAGTCATGTCAAAGCCTTTAAGAGACGCCAGGCCTGCTTGAGCCCATGTTTCAGGAACTGAAAATGCATTTCCACCATTCTGTCCTAAAAAAGCCAGCTATGGAAGTGCTGATTCTTCTGTGGCATGTGGCTTACTTCATTCAGTTGTTAGAATCATTTTAATAAACTATGTGTTAGACTGTAAGAAATGTGAACTTTTTTTTCAGTACAGTAACATGAAAATTCAAAAGACAATCTGACAGGGCAGCCAAAAACTCCACTAAGCAGGTGGAAACGTCACTCAGATACAGTGGACAGACTTTTTGGCACCAGATGGACTGCTGTTGTGTAAATTGCTTAAATTATAAGGAGTAGATTACAATTAAGAAGCAGTTTTCCAAGTAGGTTAAGACTATAAGCCAACACTATGCAGTATCATGCTTCATTGTGAAATCCAAAATTCACAATGGGAAAACCCCACATAGTAACAGAGTGCTATGAAAATATTGACAAATTGAAAGTAAAATCTCATAGAACATCTATAAATGTAAGAATATCCTATACACAAAGAAATATGTTTGGTTTAAGGGAAGAGCTGAGGCTCTTACAAATTCACACATGCAACAAATACAATGTAATTGCAAATTAAGGCTCTTCTCTTAACTTCCGAGTTATGCAAGCAGAAAAACTATTAGACAATTTCACATACTCCATTTCCTTAGCACTTGGAAGTACTTTCAAGCAGCATGGAGAGGTAAAGTTTAGCTAAGCGCCTGGATCAGCAAATCCCCCCCCCACTTCATGTTTTACAGCACTGGGGAAGCACCAGAGGAGTAAGGGTCATCCTTCTTATTTATCATTCATTATGATTTGTGCTCACGATGGTATCAGGGTGACCAGACTGCTTCGTTTGCAATAAGTACATGTCCCATAGTTTCCTGCTGAGATCCTGTGACCTTTCATAACACAAATGTGGTGGGGGGTAGTTTGCTATTGTTGTTGAATAGTGTGAGAGTGCCTTTCCTGATGGAATAAATGTTGTGACACTAGAGAAGCATCACAGAACAACTAATAAAGTGGAATGGTGTGTGGATGTTTCAGATTGATTCCACTACTGGTGTCGCAGGATACACCTGCAACAAAAGAAAATGGAGGGGCTACAAGACTTCTTCCTCCCAGTGCTAAAACACACTAATATTTGGAGTTGGATGCTCAGTAAGTTGTACATCCAGCCCAAGGTTTTTGCCATAACACAGGGCTGGAGTTAAATTGGGAAGAGGAATGTCTCAGGCACATCATGACATCACACCTATTGGCACACATTTCTCCAGCTTTGTCCATTTCATCCCACCAGACTCAAGCTAAGTGGCAACAGTAGGGCAATGGGGCAGCCACTGCATAACACTCTTTAACAACAAACCTTGGCTGCAGGTCATGGTTTAGGAGAAGAGAGGTTGAGCACAGCCTCATATTTGGATGACATGCTAAGCTTGGCTTAGCTGCCATGTCATGCTGAACTAGAAGGACCTGGGGAATAGCAAAGCGGTTGTGATTGCATCCCTGGTTTGGCTTAGCATTATGTGTGAATGATATACCTAATATTCCTTCTCTGCCTTTTCTCTAGGTTTTCTATCCAGGGACAGAT
Source organism: Podarcis bocagei (assembly GCF_964188305.1). Taxonomy (NCBI): domain Eukaryota; kingdom Metazoa; phylum Chordata; class Lepidosauria; order Squamata; family Lacertidae; genus Podarcis; species Podarcis bocagei. The sequence goes on along the minus strand of NC_138127.1, from coordinate 62,042,545 downwards.
GTATTCTAAGGATTTCCTCTGTTCCACCGCAGGTTCCATGGAAAGTGCCTTTTAAAAATATTTACGTGCAAAATAACAGCAGGAGGTCAACTTTACATTGTCGTGGTTTATGCATTCATTTCCTCATAATCTGTTGTTGCACATGCCCTTTATGGCTATCAAAATAGGCACATTCCTCCTCATTTCTCAGGTATTTCTTGTACTGCATTACTGCATTGCTAGAGGCAGGGTGAGGATGGTAAGGAGTCAAAACATTTCTCACCAGGCTGTAAAATATTTAGATAAAACATGAATATTTTATGGCCACGAAATCACAAAGTTCTTGTGCAGATTCCTGGAAACATCTGCTTATAGCACTGCACTGAAAAGAACCAAGCAAAATATCAAGGGTTTTTACAACAGGGATAGTTAATTATACTGAATATATTTAGGATATTAATCATGGACTCCGGAAAATGTTAACAGCAACTAAATGTCATCTATATGAGACATTTTGTACTCAGAAACAGATTCCTTAGTACAAAATACAATACTGAATTAGTTATGGCAGGGTCCCTCGGGTATAAACTGTGGGTTTTCCTTTTAAAATACATGCAGTCTGGAAAAGGTGGGACGGTGGTTGCTGGTGTTTATTATAAAAGGGATTTTATTTATTTATCTTTATAACAAATATGATAGTGTGCTGTGTGCTTTTGTACATTAGCAAGAAGCAAGAATTTAATGGTCAAAACCATAATCAAAGCAAGGAAATCATCATGGGAACAACAATGCCACAGACAAATAAATAATATATAAATATACTGCCATAAAGGCATTTTGATTGTATAATTATGAAATCAGTAAAGGACATATAAGGAGAAAATAAAAGGAATAGTCCTAGTATTGGATTATTGGATCTTTATGCGCCCCCTCGCCCAGCTTGTCCGGAGTTTTTGGGCTGGGTTGCCATCAGTATGCTGATGACACCCAACTCTATCTGTTGATGGATGGCCATCCTAACTCGGCCCCAGACACACTGACCAGATGTCTGGAAGCTGTGGCTGGATGGTTACGTGGGAGCCGGTTGAAGTTAAATCCTTCGAAGACAGAGGTCCTCTGGCTGGGGCGGGACGATATGGGATCGAGGGGGCAACTCCCATCTCTTGCGGGGGTGCAATTAGTGCCAGCACCGTCCGTTAAGAGTTTGGGTGTAATCTTCGATACCTCCCTCTCTATGGAGGCGCAGATTACAGCTATAACAAAGGCGGCATTTTTCCATCTCCGCCAAGCTAAGCAGTTGGCCCCTTATCTCTCTCGCCATGACCTAGCCACTGTGATCCATGCGACGGTCACCTCCAGACTGGATTATTGTAACTCGCTCTACGTGGGGCTGCCCTTGAGACTGACCCAGAAACTCCAGCGGGTGTAGAATGCCGCGGCGAGACTCCTTATGGGGTCTTTGCTGCGAGAGCACATTCATCCGGTATTATACCAGCTGCACTGGCTCCCGGTGGAGTACAGGATCAGGTTTAAGGTGCTGGTTTTAACCTTTAAAGCCCTATACGGCCTAGGACCCTCGTACCTACGGGACCGCCTCTCCTGGTATGCCCCACAGAGAAACCTACGGTCTGCAAATAATAACACCCTCAAGGTCCCAGGCCTCAGAGAGGTTAGGCTGGCCTCAACTAGAGCCAGGGCCTTCTCGGCTGCGGCTCCAACCTGGTGGAATGCTCTGTCACAAGAGACTAGGGCCCTGCGGGACCTGACATCTTTCCGCAGGGCCTGCAAGACAGAGTTGTTCCGCCAGGCCTTTGGTCAGGGCGCAGCCTGACTCCCTCCTCTGGCAACCTGCACAGAATTTTGTTTAATCGGTTGCTATCAATTTGATTTTAACTAATTTTTATAATGAAATATTTTTAGAATGTGTTATTATTTGATTGTTTATTTGATTGTTGTTAGCCGCCCTGAGCCTGGCTCTGCTGGGGAGGGCGGGATATAAATAAAATTTATTATTATTATTATTATTATTATTATTATTATTATTATTATTATTTATTATTATTAATGTGCATGTAGAATCGGGTTGTTCCACAGGCCTACCTTAAAATTATTCTCACAAAGTGCGGAGGCGTTAAGATGATACAACTACATAGAGTTGGAAAGTAAGTTGATTATTATTCCTAGTAGCACAAGCGAGGATTACTAGCTGAGTATTTGATTTTATACAGGAGAGCTGGCGATGGAGGCATGTAATTGTTGCCACTGTCATCACCACCACCAATGGGCAGTTTGTGGGGTTTATTGCTGGTTGCTTTTTGTTTTTCATTCTCTGTGTATTTCTTTTTTACAGGCTGCTTTACGTATAATGTAATTATGTTTTAGATAAGCTAGAGGAAAATGGAATAGAAATATGAGTAATACTGAACATTCAATACAAGTGAAACTAAAAGGATTATGGTCTGTGCAAGTAAATAGACTGATATGGGACAAATGCTACACAATAAATTTATACATTCCCATAGAAAGTTAAAGCAACTGGGTGATAGCCAACTAAGCCATGCTCACAGTGGACCCATTGAAATCCAAGGATTTAGGTATATGCATTCATCTTATTCTATCTACTCTGAGTATGACTAATGTTGGATATCACCCATTAGTACAGCACCCACAATAGAAAGTTACAAGCTTTCCAAGTAGGCATAAAATATATTCTAGGTGGCATATAAAGACAATAAATTAATATAAATGCAACAGCCAATATCCTAAAAGAACTACGAACAATAGGAATTGACTTGTACAATATATTAGATCCATTATCAAATTATATATAAAGTAGAACATGTTTCTTTTCGTGATCAATCTTCTCTGAGAAAGGAAGATTAAATTTTAATCAAAGCTAGAAGGAAAACTAATTTTACATGAGAAAACCTCAATTAAAACTGTCTTCCCTGAAAATAGGTTCCAGTTTACAATGTTTGGTCCAGGTAATGAAGTAAACATCTGGAAATTGAAAGGATATTAAGTAGTCATTGGAAGTATAATTAAAGTACTAAATTAAAGAACAGCTAATTTCTATCACTTGATGTAATGTTAATCAGTTCCCAATATCTTCCTTAACAAATTTTTGCATGCTACTGCCGGAGCACAGAAGGCTGGAAGGGGAAAATAGAAAGCAAAAGTGCCGGTGTGCATCATTGGATATCAACCTAATAAACCCTATAGGCTCAAAACAGAGGAAGTTTCCTTTTCGCTCCTACCCATTCTTATCAATATACAAAGACACTGCAGAATCCTCACAGAATCAAATCAGATAGATAAGATTGCGATCATCGGTTTCCACAGTGCTTTGTAAATCTGATTCTAAATACTTGCCTCTCAGAATGCCATTAATGATAATGCATCATACACGGGTGCATGTTTTTTGCCCGTGGAGCTAACAGCTACTGCAAAGGCAGGCAGAATCTAGAATGCTGAAATCAGTCTCCCTGACTCCACCACATACTTCCACAGATAAATAGGCAATTTCAACTGTCCTGGGTTATCATTCCCTCTCTGTTTGATACTAACAAACCACAAAGGACTGTGGAACAAAACAGTATTAAACTAGTACCTGGAACATGTTTCAGGCCTCCCTGAGCTTTTAGTGTCATTCAAGGAACTGTTGCTGGGCAGAAAAAGTAAGTTGAGGTCCACCTTACTAGGAGATGAAGCATAATACAGATTCAGACTATAGCTTGAAGGAAGTGGTACTTCTTAGAGGACTCATACTATCAGGGCACACAAATGTTCCCCAGTAGAATACAGGTTATGTATGGCCTCTAGCTTCATGAGACACCATAAAATGAAATGCTGCAGCTCCACAGAATCCATCTTTGGAAGGAGAGCGTGGCTGCAAAGAAATATTAAGTGGTGTATGACCAAATACAAAGAAAGCATGTTCCCCACAGCCAGGGATGATGGACTGCTTTGGGACTTCCATTCCATGGAGTGGAAAGATTAATGAGAAAGATGTACTTCGTGAGAATTATTCTATTCAGCACTGAGAAAGTGGTCACAATCTTCTGTGCTTGGCACAGGAATCAGGTATATTAGCTTTCTTCCCTCGCCTGCTGTTTTGAAGGTTAGGAACTATAGGCAACGAGAACCACATGGTCCTTGATCCTCTTGCTGTAGCCACCATTGCTCATTTTGTGCTGTCTCTCACACTGACAATGTTTTCTGCCTTTGGTTATTTGGGGGTTGGGGTGTCACAGAAGGCTTGCTAGATGGACTTTCTGAGCTCTGCTTTGTGCACTGGTTTTAGACATTTTAGCTCTGCCTTTCACGATTCTCTCCCATCACAGAACTGCAAGGTCAGATCCCCACCCCACCCCCGCCTGCATGGCTGAGGACTAATGTTTAGGCCTCAGATGGCGTGCCTTGCCAAAGGAGATTGAATAGTTCTCATGATAAAGAACCAGCAAGCCTGGCTCAAATTAAGTCTTATGCATGCATCAGAGTGTCAAGGGGACATAAACAGATTCATTTATGACCATTGTGGGGTTTAACATATTCACGCAAACACACAGGCAAGTAGGTGGAGAAGAGGGAAAGTGCTGATACTAATATGGAATAAAGGAGGTACATTCTAGGTCAGGCTTCCTCAACCTCAGCACTCCAAATGTTTTTTTTTGCCTACAACTCCCAAGATCCCTAGCTAGCAGGATCAGTAGTCAGGGATGATGGGAATTGTAGTCTCAAAACATCTGGAGGGCCGAGGTTGAGGAAGCCTGTTCTAGGTGAACCTGCCTAATTTGCACTTTTCAAAATGAGAACTTAAACCTAGCCTTCCACACTTCTCCAAGTTTCGAAATGAATTTCTCTTGTCAAGCAAGGTGAACAAATACTACTGGAGAGTAGTATTCATAAAATGTGTAGATTATTAAAAATCACAAACAGATGTCTGTTGTTTTAGGCTAAATTGCATTGCAAAATTGTTTAGAAATATGCATTGAAATGCTGATGGATTTTCATGATGACTTTTTTTAAAAAAAACAAATCACAAATTAATGCAGAAGTATGGAGAACTAAACTTAAGATTGGAAAATTGAGAATGCGGGAAACTGAAACAGACAGTTTTGTCCATCCTACTTTCTTTTTGTATTTCTATTTTTCTTACAGAAATAGGCACTGTGTTTTGGGGGATGAAATCCAGATATGGTTAAGAGATAGGGAGGCTTTATCGCCTCTTCTGTTGCAGTCCCTGAATGGACCTCCAACACCCACAGTTTTCATGGGCCAAAAATGACTTGCATTCACTTCACTGAGAAGTTTCCTCTCCCATACAAAGTGCAGGGGCAGGGTTTCCAATCGGGATCAGGACTGCAGTGGAGGCAAAGAGCTCAAGCCTCCATATTTCCCACCCCAGGATCCCAGCTTGGGGGACTCTGCTGGCTATTTCTGCATTCATTCAAGGAAAATTATCATTGCCATGTGTAGTTTGGGCCCTAAGGACCACTTCTTAACTCCTACACTGAAGCTGCTTCCTATCTTTGGTAAATCTCAACACATGGAACTGGTTACTGGTAAGTAGAATTGTCCCATGCACTGTGATCTTCCATGCAGGAGACTGGTAATGTGCGACACAGTCCCTTTAGGCTTCATCATCAGACTCTAAGCATACATTTCTCTTTACCAGAGCTGCTAACATTTAAGCCCAAGTGAAACTCCTGTCAAAAATGAAAAGAATGACATCAGTGGAAAACAAACTGAAAAGCAAACAGAGCAAAAAACCAACATGATACCTCTTTCAGTTCCCAGTGTGTACTCTGGTGTTTGCTTTGGATAACAGGGCACTGGAGAGTACTCCACTTGGAATCTTGAACTGGAAAGTGTTTTGATTGTTCCCGGTTGGTGCTCAAAGAGGCATCGGCAGTATCCTCTACTTCATCTGTTTGGCTCTCTTCGCCCTCGAAAATACAACCACCACCTTCTTTCAGCTGAAACCCTCGGATCAACAGTTGACAGGCCTCTAAGTCAACTTCCCACACTCTTTCAAGAAGCTGGCTCCCACAGCTGAAATAAAAGCCAGAAAGAAAATAAGAACTTTGTTCGGAGACAAGAGTTCATCTCTTATGTAATGCTTTGGGAATCTCTTGTTTTGTATTTTTACCAAGATAAAATAAAATAATAGTTCTCAAAAACCAGTTTGGCAAATTTCTCTTTTTTCAAAATAGGAACTGATAGATGTCAAGGGGGACCCTGCAATAGGATGATGTTCTCTGATGCTTGTTAGGTTGTGGAGGTTCTGGCTTGTCCTCCAGAATCTACAGCTATCTTAAGAATTCTGTGTCTCATTCATTCACAGTAGCCAATCAAGCTGCACAGTAGTCTAAAATGGCCCAATTCAATTTCTTTCTGCCCACTCAATGGAGGTGGTCCAGTGATACACAGAAGCAGGGGCTTTCACTTCAGTCTTGGGGTATGTATTCAAAGCATGGGCCAGTCCCTGCTTGTATAGAGCTCTATGTGCACTCTGGAGTCCCTCTGTGCACACCGTATCTGCAGGATTAGGCAGTTTTGTGCACAGTTGCGTCTGTGAAAGTACCATAGATTTCTGGCTCCATGGAGTCATTGGACAGCAGACTCAGGAATTAGGGAAGCTTAGAAGTACATGAGATTGCAGCCCAAACTTGCTATTTATAGCATAATTTAATTTCCTCACATTGAACCTGTGATGAACACAAAGTGCTTTAAAACCAAGGAACACAATTATATGTTTCAATCCAACACTTTGTTTAAGCTTTATTTTCTTTTGGGATATGCTGATTATATGGCTTAGTAATTCTCAATTCTTTAGTACAATTCTTTTTCCGATATGAAGCAGATATAAATAAACATATGTCCCCAAGAAGAATTCAGAAGATACTATTTTGGGTTTGCCTGTGTTGAGTAACTATGGTTTAGAAAAAGAACCACTGCATCGCTACTGTGAGTCTGTAAGGCCCTTCATTTAAAGTTGGTATGCAGCTTGAGATCTCCAAATCGCTGACTTACCGTATTTTTCGGACTATTGGACGCACCGGTCCATAGGACGCACCTAGATTGGGGGGGGGAAATAAAGGCAAAAAAAATTTATCCCCCCCCCCAGGCGCGGGGCTGGGGCGGGGAAGCCCGAGCTTCCCCCTCCCCCAGAACGGGACCCAGAGCCATGCTTTGGCATCGCTCTGGGAACTTGCGGGGCTGGGGGAGGAGGAAGCCTTCCGCCAACCTCCAAACCATGTCGGGAGACAGCGGGATGGCGCGCTGCGCCTCTCCCGCTGTCCCCCGAGCTTGTGGGGCTGGCGGTGGGGCTCTCCTGAAGCCGGGAGGTTGTGGGGATGGTGGGGGGGGAGAAGCAGGCTTGCTTCTCCCTCCCCCAGCCTCCCGATCAGGTCGGGGAAAAGCGGGATAGCGGAGCGCCGCCATCCCGCTTTCCCCCGACCTGATCTGGAGGTTGTGGGGCTGGTGGGGGGGAGAAGCAGGCTTGCTTCTCCCTCCCCCAGCCTCCCAATCAGGTCGGGGAAAAGCGGGATAGCGGAGCGCCGCCATCCCGCTTTCCCCCGACCTGATCTGGAGGTTGTGGGGCTGGTGGGGGGGAGAAGCAGGCTTGCTTCTCCCTCCCCCAGCCTCCCGATCAGGTCGGGGAAAAGCGGGATAGCGGAGCGCCGCCATCCCTCTTTCCCCCGACCTGATCTGGAGGTTGTGGGGCTGGTGGGGGGGAGAAGCAGGCTTGCTTCTCCCTCCCCCAGCCTCCCGATCAGGTCGGGGAAAAGCGGGATAGCGGAGCGCCGCCATCCCGCTTTCCCCCGACCTGATCTGGAGGTTGTGGGGATGGTGGGGGGGAGAAGCAGGCTTGCTTCTCCCCCCGCCAGCCTCCAGATCAGGTCGGGGAATAGCGGGGTGGCGGCTCTGCGCCTCCCCGCTGTCCCCAGCTTTTGGGTGCAGGCTGCTGCCCGCAAGCCTTGCGAGCCCGCGGGACATCCCGCCGGGCTTGCAAGACTTGGGATAGCTTCCTGAAGCCTGGAGAGCGAGAGGGGTCGGTGCGCACGGACCCCTCTCGCTCTCCAGGCTTCAGCAAAAGCCTGCATTCGCACCATAGGACGCACACACATTTCCCCTTCATTTTTGGAGGGGAAAAAGTGCGTCCTATAGTGCGAAAAATACGGTAATCCCAGTGGGATCACAGAAATGAGGGCATTATTGAGCAGAGTCCCTTATTAGTTGTCTATATTGTAGCTGATCAATACTTAAATATTTAACTCTGACCCCTTTCTGAAATCCTGGAAGGCTACAGCCAGTCAGCAAAAATAACACTGAGCTAGATAGACCCATGGTCTGATTCAATTCAAGGAAGCTTTTTAGGCTTCTGTGTGAAGTTTTTTGTATAAACTTCCCTTGTAAAATGGCGCATAGTTGCTTAGTTATTTTGACTGATCGGCTAATAACTAAAAGGGGAATCAACTTTTCCAATAGTGAAATGTTATTTGCATCAAACTTTGCTCACTATTATTTGACACGCTGATCCCACTGGTTGATGAAAGTTAATTCACAAGAGCACGTGCGGCTAATAGGGATGCAAGATATGCACAGAAAATCCTGTTTTTATGCATGATGTTGGTGCTGTCTAATCTATTGTACAGGTTTATTCCATTATATGATTTACTTTTAGCAAAATTCTTCCCAGAGCATCTATTTGTCCTGCAATATTCCTTATAGTTTAAATATTTCAAATTTTAAAAATTGAAGTTATATTAGAATGAAAAGCAGTGCATCAAAACACATTTTATTGTGCTTCATAATTGGCTTTGATGATTAGATCTAAATTATACAGCATGCATTCGTCTTAAAAATGGTTTACTTGTCAGAACTTTTAATTGGATTCTTTTATCATCTTGTAAAAAGCTTTGTGATATAAATGTATATGTATATGTGGTATGAAAGTATACAGCAGTGGGGGGAAACAGATTAACCCAGCATATTCTTTAGTATAATGAGATTAATTTTGGGAGTCAAAAAACCCTGCACAATACTATTGTTATAAATGTATTTCATAACGGCTGTACAATTAAATATTGATTTTCGAAGGTATGCCTCAGCATTTCTGGGACAAATTAGTTGATAAAATTGTATGAAACTGGTAAACAAAATGCAACTCTTTAGCTGTGTGTTACTAGTTTTGTGGTTACTATAATCTGCTTTAGTCTGTGGGTCAGTAAAGGCCAGAGATTACACTAAAAGTGTAATAACTGGAAACTTAAAGTAAGTTCAACATTTAACTCCCACTTTCTTTGAGAATTTAACACTAGCATGCTCATGTTACAGTAGCCATCTTCTGACACTTAGAAATTTTTCAAAGAGGAAATTTTATGGACCTTGCTTTTACATAATCTAACTTTTTAAAAATTTAGCTTTCATTTCTCTATTGCATAATTGATTTCCGCGTTCCCTATCCCAAATGTCTACAGTCATTAATATCATACAAGTAGATAAGTATCCAGCCCTATGCATGCTTACGCTTTTTTCTATCATAGAAGTCAATTGGCTGTGAGTCCTGGAAGAGCTGCTCCTAGCATTGCTGGACTATTCCACCTTGCCTGGGAGAGCAGGACCTTGACTGACTCCAGCAACAAAAGCTGAGGCTGCTGAACAGACTCTTGGGTTGAAGTATTGTTTGGGGTACTGTTGGGGGGGTTGGGGGGCTGTTATTTTATATCATTGTTTTTAGATCTTATGATTTGTGTGAAAATCGTTCAGTTATGGTTGTGTACTTTTTGATGTGATTTATTTATTATTTTTGACTACTTTTGTTATATTAATAATAATCTTTATTGCGGTCCAACAACCCATAACATGGATTCAGAATTAAATACAGATTCATACAGACAACCTCCCAGGGAAGGAAGACCGAAGCGTTATTTGTTTAGTCATGGGTATGTTAATCTTTGATTCGTATGACTACTGAAAGAAACTTTGCCACGGCCAATGTGATATCATTGGACTTGTCGTCCAGAAGATATTTGATATAGTAGGCTTCAGATTGACCCGGCCGATTTGCCAATACAGTGGTACCTCGGGTTAAGTACTTAATTCGTTCCAGAGGTCTGTACTTAAACTGAAACTGTTCTTAAACTGAAGCACAGCTTTAGCTAATGGGGCCTCCTGCTGCTGCCACACCGCTGGAGCATGATTTCTGTTCTCATCCTGAAGCAAACTTCTTAACCCGAGGTATTATTTCTGGGCTAGCAGAGTCTGTAACCTGAAGCATATGTAACCCGAGGTATCACTGTAGTGGTTTAATCAATAGTTCCCTAGCTTGATCATAAGATATGCAGGTGTCTGAAACTCGAACCCGTAGTGAATTCCTACTGCTAATGGGCCACAGATAACATGAGATTGAGATCGGAGATCACTATGTGATATGTCCCAGAGCCTTTGCCTCAGAGATTCAAGGGTGGTATCACAGCCCAGATGGTAAATATTATGTAAATATTTGCATGTTCTAAATTGCCTTGAGTATGGTTTTAATTATGGAAAGGCTACATACAAATTAAATAATGATGATGGTGGTGGTGGTGATGAAGCAATAGGAAGTGAGAAATTAAATGGGCTACAATCAGAAACACTCTTGAGAAGGAACACACACACACACACACACACACACACACACACACTACCCAAGGACAGATTTAGGGCTGTGCAAGTGGTGCCCACACTGAGTCAACTCCATTGAAATTAACAAGTATTGCTTCTGCAGAATAACACGCTTTAGAACCAATTCACAAGCAGACATTCTCAAATGTACACATCATTTCTTCTTCTTCTAGAACAAGAAGGAAAGCTTTTGTGCCAAGGAGTGCTTGGCTGATGCATCAGAACAGTTGTTTCATTCAGTCATCATATTGCAGTCCCTTTCTGTGCCTCCATGGCTTATGTGGAGGTTCTCCACTCACTCCATATACACTTCAGTGGAGGGAACAACAAAAGGAAGCTTGACCAGAGCTGCCATTTCCATTAAAGTGAATGGAACCACTAGTGGAGAAACACTTTGCACAGATGGGGGCAACACACTTAGGATCAGTATGAGCCATTTCAACATGTCAACAAAATCTGCTGCTCTCACATGCATGTAAGTAGCAGAATCTGCACACGGATTCAACAAAGCTATTTGAAAACAATGCTTTATTGTAAAAGAAATTGTTTACGTATATTGCTTTGAAAATGTATATTGGTTGTCTGACCATGCCTTCTTCCTTTACTAAATCTTACATATCAACAATTAGTATCTTCAGTTTCACAGCCTAGAATAAACAATTACATCTGCACCCACAGAATACAATGCCTAATTGCTGAAATTTACACTGAACTCTAAAAATAGCATGACAAAATTATTCCTTTCTCTTTCCCTTAAAAGAAGGGGGACACACACCCTGACATCAATATCTTGCTTGAGGGCAGAGCAAACTCCTTGTATTTTATGTGAGAGTACAAATTATGTAACCACTCTTTATACTCTGTAAGGCCGTTTGAGAAAATATAGGGGAAAGAACAATTTTTCTATTGCTGAAAACCAATAATGGATGTTTGATTATGGTTATTAAAAACAACATACCACATAATACTAGGCAATAACAGTCATAAAAAAGCATTTGAGCAAGAGTCAGGGATGGGAATTAGGTTGGGGTTTTATGTATTCTTTTCATCTGCCAGACATTCATTTCATCTAGGACAAAACTTTAATCATGGCCTGTCATTTTCCTATCAATGTTCAATGTCACTGTGTTATAGTTAAATTATCTCCATGGGAAACACAAAATGACAGACTGCTGTAGCTGATTGTTTTTCCTTTGATTTCTTTCTAAGGTGATGAAGATAAGCTTGCAGAGCTGACTTGTCAAAGGAAAGAAATTAACTAATTGACAAGGAAAGCAGCAAGGAGCCTTGTAAGAGCTTACTTTCTAATTGGTTTATTTTAAACACTGTATCTTTTTAAAGGGATATTATCTGGTGTATAATGTACAGAATTTGTTGCACATAGAGCTATTCTAATGCTCCCATATCTAGTATAAGAAGTGCAAGGAAGACCTGCAACAAAATGTTGCAGAATGGAATGTTCCTGTTCAGAGTTCTGGCCACCCAGTGCATCATGCCCTTTTACAGGATATTCCATGCAACTCTCCCACCCCATTTTCTGCTCCCTCACAGATAGTTACTGTTCTGTGGCTGCTAAGCATTGTTGTGCTTCTGAAACTTTGGAACTCTCTCAAATCTGCTGATTTCTCCCTCTTGCATGTGGACCGTACAGTTTTGGCTACATAAGAATAGTCACTGCGAGAAAGAGTTTTCCATTAGCATAAAGCACGGTGAGATGATCTCTAGCCTGTGGGCCTAACTAGGCAGGGCGTGGGTCCCAATTTAGCTCTTGGGACTGTTTCCCCCCACACCACACCCATGTGCCTCACACCTGACATCAGGACACAGTCACAAAGACACTGATGGGAGCTTAAAGTGAGCTCCCAGTTGTTCTTTGGATCACTGATGGCACCAATCAGCTGAAAGTGAACCACACTAGGATCGGCTGCACTGGGGAGTTCCCCGTTGGTGTGCCTTCTAAGAGGCTTTCTGCATTCACCAATTAGCTGACTGGGGATTACAGTAAGTCCCTTTGAAGTCCCTTTGCAGGTGTAGTTTGCATTCAAACTATACCTGCAAGTGGACATTTTTTGTTTCCAGAAAACTTGCTGATTTGCAAAGGAAAAATGTAGGCATGGTTTGAATCCAAAGTACATCTTCAAAGGGACTTGGTGTAACCACCAATCAACAGTTAGAGCAAACCCCTCTGAAGTTATCACCTGATATTATAATAATGTCCTGCCCACCTCTCTAAATTGACACGTGAAGAGTAAGGGAGGTAAGGCTCTGGCCTGCCAGATTCAGTTTCCTGCTTCTGATGTGTGGGATTCTTTTCCCTCTCCACAAAACACTGTACAGCAAATAATTTTGCAACAGGGTTGTAAGAGATGGGATTTTTTGTTACATAAGGTTAGCACGAGATCATTTTCACAGCTTTGTTTTGCTATACAGTCATACCTTGGCTCTCAAAGGTAGTCCATTCAGGAAGTCTATTCAACTTCCGAAAACGTTCGAAAACCAAAGCGCGGCTTCCAATTGGCTGCAGGAGCTTCCTGCGCTCAAGCGGAAGCTGCGTTGGACATTCGACTTCCAAAGAATGTTCGAAAACCGGAGCACTTACTTCTGGGTTTTGGGAGCCAAAGCATACGAGTACCAGGCATTCGAGAACCAAGGCACGACTGTAGTTCCTCTGACAAGCTCAAAAAGTTCAAGTATGTATCATTTAATTCCTGGGATGAAGGTGTGCAGAATACCATCAGTGCATAGTGTTGCAGTGTGCTGCGTTGATACGCCCTGGCTTTTCATACTCTGCAAAGCCCAGCTACGCCTGGAGTCCAGAAGCCATCTGCCCAGCAGCCATATTATTTGCTAAAGTTAATGCAGTGATAGCTGAAACAGTTCCAACAGCCCTTAGCTTGGAACCAAGCCCAGGCACCCTACAATTCCTTGACTGGGTGCAGCTGAATACAGTTGGCCCTTCAACTTTGTGCAAATTACCCTTCAGCATTTTGCAGCAGCAGCATGCCTCACTCATGCATCCTGTGTATTGCTGGATACTGCTGCATTCCCTAAAAATGTGCCCTTTCACCCAGAACTATGTGTTACGAATTTGGTATATCTCATGCAAGAAGGGGAAATGACAGGTGCCACTCTGCAGCACTTTGAATCTTCGCAATGACATAAGGGAGAAAAAACATACAGTGGTACCTCGGTTTACGAACTTAATCTGTTCTGGAAGTCCGTTCTTAAACCAAAACTGTTCTTAAACCGAGGCACGCTTTCCCTAATGAGGCCTCCCACCACCGGTGCCCTTCCATCATTCAGATTCCAATATTAGAGCGAGGTCAAGTTCTCAAACTGGGACACTACTTCCAGTTTTGCAGAGTTCATAAACCGAATCATTCATAAACAGGACTGTTCTTAAACCGAGGTACCACTGTACTTGGGTTTCACAAATGAGAATAAATTCACATCCCAAAGCATTATGTCTTAAGCAATCAGTATTTCTTGGGAGATCAAAAACCAAAGATAAAAGAGAACAAAGCTCAACTCAGTAGCCTGAATAAAGCTAACCTTGGACCAATTTTAAATAATACAAAGTTAAACAAAAACTGGGGTGTTGTGCATTGCTACTTCATAAATTTCAAAGGGCACTGTCAAGGACAATAAGTCCAAAAAACTGACTTCTTATATTGATTTTAAAAAACCTGCATCATTGCCAAGAATGTATAAGCTGTATAGATTTTCTAGCTCTGATATGCTTTCCCGTGCTCTTTCTTTATTTTTCAAAGAATCAATGATGCCAGCGTAGTAGTCATGAATTTCTAACACTGGAAGAACTAAATTCATTAATAAACAAAACAAGAGGCTTGCAGTCTTTTGCTCCACCCTGCAAAGTCTTCTGGGTTGGGCAGTAACTATAGGAGTTAGAGAGAGGTGGCCCCATCCACCTACCATTCTAAGAGGCAAGAGCAGAGTGTCAAAAGATTGTTGTAGATCTCACAATGTCTGGAAGACTCTCAAGTTCAGTCTAGCCTGTCCTTCTATTAACCTGTGTACCTGAAACTCGGCACAAAGGTCAGGCACCCCCAGTAGCCTCAGAATGAAAGGTTAAGGTCACACCTGACCTCCCAAATGAAAACTAAGTACCTAAAAATATTGAAAGACTGCATTAGCCAGGCTGAAGCTACCCCATTGTTGGTAGAAGTTTCCAAAAGCATGGAGGTTATTGGCAAAGGTAGTCCTTGACGTTGAGGCCAAAGGTAATTAGATGGCCCTATCCACTTCTATCTGCTAAGGTTCTGTCAGCTCCTGATGCACTCAAGACTAGATCTCTGCAGGCCAGTGGGGGCCCCAGGTTTGAGGAAACCAGAGCAAGATGCCCTCAGGGAGCCTCATGTCACATTCAGGATGGTAGAATTAGGAGGATCCCTTTTTCTTTCTTTCCCTGCCCCCCAAACAAAATAAATTGTTCCCTGTTGGTAACAGACCCTTTACTTTCTCATGCATGTTGTCAGTGTACTGCCTCCAGTTTGCTTATTGTCTTCTAAAAAAGGTTTTAAGAAAGGTTAGAAAAAGGATGGGCCTCTTCTCCACCATCTGCTCAGTCAATCCCTTCCTCCTTATCAGGTAGTGGCAGCCCCCACAACATCTGAAGAGTCCACTCCTTTGGTTCTCAGAGCACTTCTGGGCCCATGTCAGGTTGGAGCCACTCTGGGGAATGAAAGATGGTGGACACAAAGGGAGTTGGACGTGAGGACCCCAGAACTGCACCTGGCAGTCTGGCCCTAGTAGTCCCCCTTCTGCTGCCTCGTTCACCAGCAGCAGCATGTTTTTCCAGGAATATGATATCCAGGCTTGCCATGATAGAGTTTTATACTCATTCCATTACTTGAACTGACTGGGATGATTAACCACATGTACTATGTGTGACGTAAGTGGCATACCCAAACAGCAACCTCTTGCAAAAATCACTTCTATAGATGTCAAGAACAGATAAAGCTGGTTGGGGGCCTGGGTACAGTTCCCAAAACAAGGTGCTCTTCCCCAGAACAGGAATGCATGAAAAAGAACTATTTGTGTAAGACCAAAATTGGGAATAAAATGGGGCTTTACTAGTGAATAAGGCGCACTGCAATCTTTGCTGGTAACGTTCCATGTAGTTCAAAAGAGACAAAGAGTTGCAGAAACTGCTTGCAAAAAAGGAGGGTAGCCAAACTGGGGGTCTCCTGGGTTAATCAGATTTATTTCAAACTAATTAAATTAACTGTGGCTCCTTAAAGAATCCAAGTAATACAGGGAACCACCATATGCTGGCTATTTCAATGGCCCACTACTATCAACTCTAACAGAGTTCTCTTGGGGCTAAGGCAGATGTCTCTTCTGATTCCGCTACCTAGGAACCATTAACAAGGGATGTCGGACTGTCAAATGTGACGTCTCGTAAGTTTCAACTGCTCAACCATTTAGCCATGGCCCCTTTAATCATTTAGAGAAATACAAGATTAAGTAAAGGATACCATGTAACCGAAATGAGTGCTCATTTCATAAATCTGAATGTAAGCTCTCTTGAAAAAAATTACACCCCTTATGCCTTACACACACCATCTTGTTTCAAAATTCAACACTGTTGCCACATGCTCATGAACTGACAAGTGCACTTGTTAAATTAAACAAAGATGAAGTTGAATAGAAATAATGAAGACAAATAGTGAGGAATCAGTTAAAGGGGGTGGGGGTGGTATTCATTTTCAAAGCTCCAGGGTACTGTATCACTGTCAGTCTTTAGCAGCAATGCAAATGTATATCACAGCATTGGAGCGTATTAAACCCCGTATTCATTTATACTCCCACTTTCCAAATTCTAAAACAGAATAAACAAGTAAGCCTCCTTTGTGCATTGTCAATAGTTATCATCCTTCAAAGAATGGCATCCCCCTAAATAATTGTAAGATTTCTATCTGGGAATTAAGAAGAGCGACTAAATGTGCCCCGCTCCCTCCTCTGCCTGCTTTCTCTCTTTGAGATTTGGAGTACAGCGTAATCACATTAAATTCTTCAGCTCAAAAAAAGAAGTGATATTTATGGTGACTGACACAAATAAAAAAATAGTTTGGAGCCTGAGGCAACTGTGATAAGGGATTTTGGACGAATCACCATGTGGCCTGTGAGATATAATAGAATGCTATTACAGAATATAGAGTGGATACTGATCTCTCTGTGGTATGTAATATTCTTGTTGCTGTCTTCGAGTTAGGAATGGCTTGGACGCAACTATTATTAATTATCATCATCATCATCTTTGAATTTACACCTCCCTGTCCTAAATGTTATTGAGGGTAGCATTTAATTCGTCTTGCAACAATTAAAATGGAGTGGTATAAGGCAGTGTTCCCCAACCTTGGGCCTCCAGCTGTTTTTGGACTACAACTCCCATCATCCCTCGCTAGCAAGACCAGTGGTCAAGGATGATGGGAATTGTAGTCCAAAAACAGCTGGAGGCCCAAGGTTGGGGAACACTGGTGTAAGGGACTGGGAAGACACTGACGGGTACTGGAGTTTGACTCGGGAAAGGGGCCCAGTGATTTGTGGGGACCTGTACAACCAGAAAGCAAGAGTCAGATGCCGGGAAAGCTTAAGAACTGGAGGATAGAGCATAGGACGGCTTGACAGAAGAGGCCGGTCAGGCAAGTGAAGGGCCAGGTGCTTCCCCACCCTCTCCTGCACCAATGTCTCCCAAAAGCTGGAGGAAATTGAAGAGGAAAGAGGTTGGGACTTCCGGGTTGGCGCCATCGCCGAATGGCGGACTCCCTCCGAGCTCCGGAGGGAGTCTGCTCGGCAGGGGCTGGGTCCTACCGCGCCGGCGACGCGGGGACCCTTAAAAACCACGGGCACGGAGCCCGTGGACATGGTGACTCGGCTGGCACCGATAGCGCCCTCCCGACCCGTGAAGGAGCCTTTTTAAAGGCTTCCGATCGGGTGCCGGGGAGTGGCATGGTGCTGTGAGTCCTCCGCTTCCCCTGCCGAGCGCAGCCGCATGCCATTCGACGGAGAGCGCTGGCTTCTTCCATTGGAAATTCGGACTTTTAACAACAACCCGTGAGTAATTGGGAAACCGGGTACAAAAGGAGAAAAAAAGAATTTTTTTCGGATTCGGCACAAGCGGGGGCGATCTAAAAAGGAAGTCAGTCCCCCCCCCCTGATTGTAAACATGCTAAAACAAGGACTGGGTAACCAAGATCGATCCAGAAGTTTACTGCTGACAAAAATTATAAATTCCACGATGGGAAACTACAAGAATTGTGCTGGAGGAGAAGAGTGGAGGGTGAGAGGGAAAAGGCAACCCCCCCTGGGAACCGGGGCGATTCGTAGAACCTGGCGAAGAGAGACGGAGAATTCGACAGCTGTCAAAGTAGCTGTCAAATCTTGAGAATATAAAGAGGACTTTGTTATAAGTATTTTGCTGGTTAATTCTGTTACAATTTGATATAATATGGATACAAACTGTCGGGGGGGGGAAGAAACAACTATTTGACTTTTGGATTAGAGGATACAAAGTTACTGCAATCCCCCTAGAGGGGTTTCGGGACATTACAAGTGGTCGTATGTGGAAAATTACTCTGGGATGTGTACAGGTCTTATCCTCTGGGAAAGCTGCAAAACTGAAACAGTATTTTGTCTACAGAGGTGTTTACATTAAAAGGAGACAATAGAATTTTCTATTGAAGAAAGGAAGGGACTGGACGCAAGTTTTTGTTCCTGAATAACAAACCTCTGTAGAGATACCAGATCTCGGAATAAGAACGTTTTAGCAGCTGAACAAGACAAGAAACCTGAGAAAGTAAGGAATAAAAAGAACAAAGGACCAACTATGACACTGAAAGAACAATGGGAGGAGCAACAAAGACCAAGGAAACTAAAGGCCTCTATTAGACTGGATTTTTGAAGTTAAACATCATTAAAACAAACAAATTAAAAGAAAACCAGCAAGGTGGAATGGGAAAAATTTGGCTATGGACTTGAGATCTCCAGGCTAACAACATACAGACTGATGGACATGGGGAATTCAAACCGGGGAAGGGAGGGGGAATCTTGGAATCCAAAGGCTATGTAACCAACTTTTTGAATCTTCTTATATCTTTTGTCTTCTATTTCTTTATATAACTTTTGTATTTTGATTTAACATATTTTAAAAAAAAGGGGGGGAACTCGTGGAAGGAAATTGGGGCAGATCTTGGGGGAAAAATCTTTTTACTTTCTCTGTTAAAGATGAGGAGTGATGGTAAGATTGTATAAATTTTGGTTAATGGGTTAAGCATATTGGTTTTAAATTGGGAATGAGAGCTTGTGGAACCAACTTAAGGAAAGGGGAATACAGTCGGGAGGGGAAGGAGGGAGTCCTAGAAAGAAGGTTATGAAAGTAAGGATTTAAACTTCTCTTTCTTTTTCTTTCTTTCTCTATCTTTTCCATCTTTCTTATTCTGTTATTATTGGAAATTTTAATAAATATGATTATAAAAAAAAGAAGAGGAAAGAGGTTGAATGGTCATGTCTCACGTATGATCTAGTTGAGATTCCTCCATTTCTAGAGGTTGGACTAGATGACCCTCAGTGTGATTTAGATGACAGGACACCATGCTACTAAACATAAATCAATATTAGGGAGCTTGCTGCCTTCCAAATGTTGCTGGCTTACAACTCCCATCATCCCTGACCACCGTTTTGCTGGATGAGGGTGATGGGAGGGTCAGGACTTGCATGGTGACTTTCCTATAAAGACACATGTTTCATTACAGAGTCTAGGCCCTTCGAAACTATATACTGTAGCATCTGAAGAACTTTTTAGAAATCATAAATACTTAGATTATCCTGTTATAAGAGTAACACAACACCAAGCAATAAGCCTTTTAAGAGGCAACCAAAGCCTTGAGGGAAACACCAGAGCTCTTCAAAGCTGGAAGATTAAACATTAATCTCAGCAACGGCTCAGGAGGGGGGAATAAGCAAATGTTCTGAATAAGGATTAACATAACAATGACATTGTTTTCTTACTTTCTATTTTTGGATCAGGAATAAAAAGACGAGAATTCTTCACGATCTCCAGAGTTCTTCATAATCAAACAGGGAATTACTTAATGATATGATACAACCAATGAGCCATGGCTAAGTTTATCTGAAATATGCCATGTGCAAGATCAATAGGAGGATTTTCTGCCACCGGATGTTATGTGGATACTCATTCACAAGGAATAGAGCAGGCATTTTTCAACCTTCTGCTAGTGTGACATTGGAAGGAGAGCCCTTCCACATCAAGGCTGACGCTGTCTTAAAAGGGAAAACAGGCAATATCAGATGGCATGCCCAGCTCCACCCACCTGCCACAGGCCTTATCAATGTAGATGGAGAGGCAAATGCACTGTTTAGAGGCAAAGGCTGCATCAGTGCCAGAAGAGTGAAATACACATGTATGTAGACTGGTGCTGTGAACCAAAAGTGTTCCCCCATGCCTATTCCTTTTCTTAACCAGCATAATGTCACTCAAGCTGACAAGGATGTTTTGGTGTGGTCTCAAATGGAGATTCAATAACTCCAGAAGCTTGCTGTCTCTGCTTCCAGGATGCTATGAATCAGAACAATTTCCACACAGTTCCCCGCCCCCCTCTCATTTCACCTCAACACTGAAGCAATCTACATTTGTTTCTCTGGTCATGTGTGTGAAAAGCCTCGCAGCCCTGAAGTCCCATTCTACCTGTGACATAGTCCACATTTCTGAATAATTAAAACAATCCTCAAGCCTCCCTGATGTAAATTAATGTACAGTGAAAACTGAAGAAAAGCAGACAAAAGGGAAAAGTAGAGAGCAAAAACAGCTGGTTGGCTTGCAGTATTCTTTAAGCTTCTGATAGGAAGGGCAAGCTCACAAGTCCAGACTCATTTCAAAAGGCTACCATTTTAGGTGCATAGTACACAATCTTTCATGGGACGTGGGTGGCGCTGTGGGTTAAACCACAGAGCCTAGGACTTGCCGATCAGAAGGTCGGCGGTTTGAATCCCCGCGACGGGGTAAGCTCCTGTTGCTCGGTCTCTGCTCCTGCCAACCTAGCAGTTCGAAAGCACATCAAAAAGTGCAAGTAGATAAATAGGTACCACTCTGACAGGAAGGTAAACAGCGTTTCCGTGTGCAGCTCTGGTTCGCCAGAAGCGGCTTAGTCATGCTGGCCACATGACCCGGAAGCTGTACGCTGGCTCCCTCGGCCAATAAAGCAGGATGAG
The DNA here is from genome assembly GCF_964188305.1 of Podarcis bocagei. Taxonomy (NCBI): domain Eukaryota; kingdom Metazoa; phylum Chordata; class Lepidosauria; order Squamata; family Lacertidae; genus Podarcis; species Podarcis bocagei. The sequence goes on along the minus strand of NC_138127.1, from coordinate 62,021,644 downwards.
CGCCACAACCCTAGAGTCAGTCATGACTGGACCTAATGGTCAGGGGTCCCTTTACCTTTACACAATCTTTACTTCACAGAGAAAGGGTTTGTGGTTTCCGTATAAGCCAGCCAAAATATATGGTTTTAATTTATTGTTTCTGCATTACTGTTGTAAACCTCTCTGATTTTTTTAAAATGAACAGCAATATAAAAATATTTTTAGAAATATATAAATAAATCCCCCCACTGAGACTGGCCTCACATTTTATAGAACACTACACTGAAATATCTTGAGACTTTTGACCTTTCAACCCATTTTTTGAAAACCAAGTTTCATATTTCTCATATTTTAAAAAGAGACCATTAACTAAACAAAGTTACAATAATTAGACATGTTATCCCAAAAAGCCTTCTAAAGTCCAAACCAGTCCTTTGAATTATAGTGGTGGGGCTAGGGGAGTAGACAGAATAGTCATCAGAGATATTGTACAGCATAAAGTAACAAATTAAAAATGATATATTTTCTAAATATTTTAAAGATCCCATCCTTCCTTTACCTTTGCAGTTTTTCCTCCAGCACTTCCGTGTACCTGAGAATATCTTCCTTCAACTTCTTCTCTATAAGACAAAAACAAAGTTTGTGTCATTTGGGGGGGGCAGTATTTTATAGCAATTATTTTGAAGAGAGAATTTTGCTTATTTTTGCTTCATAGAAAAGCAAAAGTTTAATTGGGCTTTTTTCCTTTTGAATTACAACCATGAATCTGAAATTAAACAAATCTATTTTACTTAATAAAGCTCATATATATATATATATATGTAAAGGTAAAGGTACCCCTGCCCGTATGGGCCAGTCTTGACAGACTCTAGGGTTGTGCGCCCATCTCACTTAAGAGGCCGGGGGCCAGCGCTGTCCGGAGACACTTCCGGGTCACGTGGCCAGCATGACAAAGCTGCATCTGGAGAGCCAGTGCAGCACACGGAAACGCCGTTTACCTTCCCGCCAGTAAGCGGTCCCTATTTATCTACTTGCACCCGGGGGTGCTTTTGAACTACTAGGTTGGCAGGCGCTGGGACCGAGCAACGGGAGCGCACCCCGCCGCGGGGATTCAAACCACCGACCTTTCGATCGGCAAGCCCTAGGCGCTGAGGCTTTTACCCACAGCGCCACCCGCGTCCCATATATATATATATATATATATATATATATATATATATATATAAATAGGCAGCTGCTGGACACTATGGGTGAAAACAGAGAAAGGAAAGGGAAAGGTACTGTTCACAGAGAGAAGTACTCAAGCCAAGATGTTTCTTCACTTTTAAATGCTTATCTACTAGGATGGCCCATTTACTGAGTATTATCTTTCAAATGGGATGAAACCTACTTCAGTAGCCCAGGCTATCACAATCTTTATTAGAACTAAAACACTCCAGAGATCTTATTTATCTGCATAACATCCCTTAGCATCTTAGAAGTTGTTATATAAACTAGAGAAGTAACCATATTCATCTTTTGCAGCAACAATAACACAAGTCTTGTGGCACTTTAAAGATGAAGAAATTTATTGTTATAGATCGGGGGGGGGTCCCCCTAAACCCTAGGAATGAATAAATACTAGGATTTTTATTAATCAGGATATGGATTAAAGCACAAACTGCAGAACCAGGCATGGAATTCCTGGACTGGCTTAAGCAAACCGGCCTGGCTGGGTGAACAGCAAACCAGTTCACATGACAAAAGGTGTTGATGGGCCATTGGGAAGTGAGATGTTACCAATGTGATGGGGTGTATGTTTGAGGGGACAGGAAAAGGGCTTTCTGGGAAGAATAAGTTGGAAGAAGGGGAGAGATCCATCTTGCAAGAGCCTGGCTGCAGGCAGCTTACAGTGCTGCCTCTTGGAATGCCTATGCTATAAGATCTGGACTCCCTACATGCAGACCGAAGGTGTAAATAGGTGAATAAACCCTATTTCTTAAAGCACGACAGTCTCCACTGGGTCTTCCATTCTCCAAAAGGACACAAACCCTGTGTGTGTGTGTGTGTGTGTGTGTGTGTGTGTGTGTGCCTGGGACCCCATGGGCTCTTGCCACTGCTCAGCAGAGAGGGGGACAGGCACCCGGCTGTTGTAACATTATTATGGGGCTACAGCCCACTTCAACAGATGCTTGTTACCTTAGTTGCAGGTATGCATACACGTGGCTGTAGGCAGAATTGTTATAGAGGGAAGTGGGAGGGAGATGAAAAGAGAAAAGTAAATAATGCAATAATTACACAGTAAGCAGAAGGGGAGGCTGGTGCTCCAGAAGGAGTGAACCATGCTGACCTCATCCACTCAACCCTTCCCTTCTCGCACCCAGTAACCAACCCACCCACTGGGAGGCTAGTGTAATGGCCCCATCCTACTAGGTAAGCCTCTTCTGTACTAACTTCCCTTCTGCGCTATCCTTGTACTTTGACTCACATGATATTTCAATAGAATCCCTTCTAAAGTTCAAATTTAGCAGTAAAAGAAGAAATTCAACTACCCCTATGATATAGAAGAACTAAAAATACATTGGCAGAAGAGTTGTATTTGTTCACATTTAAAAATCAGTCTCTATCTCTCTTGCTCTGAAGATCGGTGTGCTTTTTAAAGTCGATTTTAATTAAAAAGTAAGACACAGAGGAAATAAACCAGTTCTACAATGCACATACGGTACCACCTCCTCATATGAAGAGAGAGAGCCAAAATTACACCCTAGCTGTCCAAGTTACAATTCTGACATTCCCCTCCACTAGACCTCAAATACCTCCTGGTATTAGAATTTCTGAAACAGGACTGTAGACCGATTCACACACAGGCCAAGAGTGGGGCATGTACACACCCTCCCCATTCACACATTAATATGAGCTGGCTTCCCTTATGATGTACCTCCACCCACTTTTCATGGCATTTACACAAACGACCCTAGTTACAATCAAGATTATCTACAAGGTGTGGAAGGGGCACAACTCCAAGACTTGGTCCCACAGCCAACTTGTGTACTGCCTTTACACCTGAGGCAGACAACCTCCACAGATCAGCATGGGAGAGATGGCAAGAATATAATCACATCCTTGAATCACAGCGCATTCTAGAACAAAAGTAAAAACCAATTTGCCAACCTCTAGTGATGTGTCAGTTGCAAACACTTTCACTTAAACATGTGATAAGTTCTTTCCTAATAGGAAGCTTTGATGCTCCCACTTTTAGTGCTCTTCAACCTGTTCCCATCTTTACATGGCCTTGGAACATGACACATTCCGACTCAGGCTTTCTCTCTTCCCCCCTGACATAAAACGTCAATAGAGATTAATAATTGGAGGGGAAGGTGGGGAATCTGTTTCACACTTACTTTGTTTCCAACTAATACTGCAATGTATTATGTTACATGAATGATAAACCCTAGTTCCAATTTCTCCTGCTGTGCTAGCTAGATTTTAATTGGATATTATCTGATACAGTAATTCTCACTTTTCACAGTTGTGTCCTATTCCCTACATACAATTTTACAATGCCCTTGAAGATATAGCTTAATAAATCAGCAATGCTCAATGACAAAAAAAAAAAGTAACGGATAAGCAATCGCCACTAGTTAAAAGTAGGTCAGCTATAAACTCCCTGGGAAACACTGTTAGGACATACACACATCTCCATCAAACATTTTAACTAGTTTAAAAGGATTAAGAACATCATACAATTCTCTCTGCTCACGGGGAATATGTGCTCCTCCCTTGATTTCCAGTATATATAGCTGGGCACTTTCATTTAAAGGCCCTTCAAAATCCCAATAGTTCTACTTTCCTGCCAACAAATTGAAGGGAGAGAAAAACGCCATGAAAAGTATCTGGATTTTTCTCACCTTTGGACTATAGTCAAGCTATTGATCTGAAGGTTTAATTTAATGCAAATCAATAGCTGTAGCAGAGGGAAAAGAAAGTACTAGAGTGCAAACTTCCTTAATCTAGCCAAAAAAGAATGATATAAAGCTGGAAGGAGTTAGCTTAGGGGAAACTATGTGACTGCATTCTGTAAACATGTCAAAGGTTGTTTTTTTCAAATACAAGCAATGTCAATTTCTTTTTGTCTCTCTCTCTCTGTGGGTTTGTGTGTTCAGCTCTTATTGTTACTGAAGGGAGTTGCCCATATAAATACTATAAATATTGATGGAAGAAGAAAACAAAAGCATTTGATGAAATAAAAAATAGGGTTTCCCCATGGAATCATAAATTGGGGCAGGGGTAGCGAGGAATATGTACATTTGCTTTTGTTATTTCTCCCATCACATTTATTTGCGTTGCCATAATAGGGAAAGTCCTTAGCATCCAGGGATACCATGGAATAATATTGCAAGACAAAAGGTCACGGATAATTTGCATACTTTCATTGTGCATAAATACAAATGTATGCATGATGTGCCTTTAGCAGTGACTTTTATAGTATTCATTTTTCTGGAAGCAACTCTGCAATATTGAGAGCAGCTTCAGATGTGTGGAAAGAAAGACAGCCGGCTGAGTACAAACAGTCTTCAGGTGGTGGCACTTGATCATCTTGTCCACTAGGGAAATTATCCTTCAAATGAGATGGATAAGTACTACTAGCTTGATCTGGAAGAAGCCACAAATAGGGCTGGCCAAACTTATTTATCTATCGAGTTCATGTTTACAATCTGAACTGGCTGGCATGATCAAACTCTCCACCCCCACCCCCAGATCTTTAAAGGTGTGGCACAGCTGTAATGGTCCAGGCTGGATTTCAGCCCCATTCAGTTGTGCACTGAAGTCCTGTCATGCACTTTAAAACACGCTAGCCAAAAATCTCAATATCATCTGTGAAAAAAATTCTTGATTAAGCTTCAAGAATTATTTCTTCCCCAGTCTGATGTCAAAAGACCACAAAATGCAGGTAGCCTGTATACTAGCAAAAACAAACAAGGTAAGTATCAGAGCTGTACTGAACCCACATGAATAGTCATCACCAAAGCAGTGTTAGTTTCATTAATACAACTCATCTGCACTAATAATAATAATAATAATAATAAATTTTATTTATACCCCGCCCTCCCCAGCCAAGGCCGGGCTCAGAGCGGCTTACAAGCAATAATAAAAACAAGTTGAATGATTACAACTTAAAAACAAAATTAAAATACAACATTAAAATATTGAAACATTAAAATATTAAAATGTAGCCTCATCGCAGGAGAAGGAAAAGAAAAAAGAAAGAGAGGGAGGGAGGGAATCAAATTGGCTCCAAGCCAAAGGCCAGGCGGAACAACTCTGTCTTACAGGCCCTGCAGAAAGAAATCAGATCCTGCAGGGCCCTGGTCTCATGAGGCAGAGCGTTCCACCAGGCCGGAGCCAGAGTTGAAAAGGTTTACTCCACATGCTATGGAATTAGCAGATTCATATGCATCCACTATGTGCCTTGTGGCATCCCACACAAGCAGAAGAACATCAAAAGCTGCTGGATCAAACCAGAAGTCTGTTCTGACCTGGATGGGGAAGACTCCAGCTGGTTGACGGAGTCCTCAGTTCCCCCACTCCCATGGCCACTTTGACAAATGACTCAAAAGGTCTTAAAAATATCCCGGTCATAACTGCCATGTTATCTTGGGTTATCCCAGTCTTGATCATGCTAGTACTTTGTTTCTAGTGTCAACTGATATGGATAAGCTCTCCTGTTCAAAAACGCACCTGAGTCATTCCCAAGTTCCCTACATTTCCCTCCATGCAATTCAGTCCATGGCATACCTAAAACAGGTAGCTCAAGCCAACGCAGATGTTACTGATCAGGGATGTCCAACCTATGGCCCTTCAGGTGTTATTGGACTGTGGTTCCCATCAGTCCCATCGAGCATGGTCAATAGACTGGGATGATGGGCGTTGCAACCCATTTGGAGGGCCACAGGTTAGCGACACTCTTTTTGTAATCAACTGTTCTATAATAGTATTAAATAGCATTAAGAACATAATGTAGCTTGGATCAGGTGAATGTTCCATCTGCTCCAGCATCCTGTTCTCACAGTGGTCAATCAGAAGCCTATGGGAAGTGCAAAACCAGGACCTGAGTGCAATAGCACTCTTCCCACATGTGTCTCCTAGCAACTGGCACTCAACATGGTTATCATGGAGAGCATCAATTCAAACAAAACAAGGTAATTAGGTGTGTGAATGAGAAGCGCATGCTCAGACACATCGTTCTTTGACGTTTCTTCTGCAATTGCTGCCACTACCAAAGACACATCCTGCTTTTCTTCTTAAAGAGTGATTTGCCTCTTCAGCTACCATAACTGAAATGGTATCTGAAGAAGTGTGCATGCACATGAAAGCTTAAACTTAGTTGGTCTCTAAGGTGCTACTGGACATTTTTTTATTTATTTGAAATGCTCATTAGTTAACCAATGACAGATTTTTCATGCGATACCTGCAAGCCTATTTTGCATGTGTTTTCAAGGCACCCGTTGCTGCACCAGCTGTGTCTGCAGAACAAGTGTGGCACCTCAGTACCATTTTGCCTTAAATCTTGAATTATGCCATTAGACATGAATGACTGAACAACAATCTTTCTGTTAAATACAAACCACAGTAAAATATCCCCTCCAGAAATTCATTCTAATGAGAAAGTCAAGTGGCAGAGTCCCATGCCAAATTCTTCTTCCCTCTTGAAATTTGTAATACTGTTCATTGGGCTGGCTACTCTTGTTTATGCATTTGGGGAGATCCCAGGAGCCCAAAGACGTCTATTCATCCAATAAAACAACATGCAATTTTGTGCAGCAATTCATCCAGAAGATCTTAATTCATTACAAAGGCATGTCAGGAATGCCAATGCTTTGTGAAGCAAACCAATCTCTCCTTGATTTTCAGATCCTAGCTTCTCAAGCAGATATTGAAGGTGACTTGTGTAAATACGACGTGTATAATTGTATTATTTATACTGTATCTGGTTTTATTTATATTTTGAAATGTTTAGGTCAGCTTGTTTTTTAACATCAGATTTTACCAGTATTTTAATGTGTGTTTTATGTAAACATCTTAGAAGCTTTGATGATTAAGCAATATGCAACTCCTGTTAAATAAATAAATAGAACAGGGGTAATATTGTCACTTTCAAGAAACTGATAATGGCAAGATCGTCACTGTCAACTGGCAGATGAAACTGACACATACTTGTCCTTGCCCAAGAACAACAAATGGTGACAAAAACACTGTCCCTTGGGCTTGTTTAAAACAAGGAACGAGGAGCAAAGTCTCTGAAACAGATAGGTTTGAATGCTAAAGACTAGAAATAATATGAATCACAAAATAAAGCATATTTAAAAAGAAGTAAAGAAAAGGCCATTACTACTAGTTATTGGGATGGGGTAAGAAATCCTTGAAGTAACATCAAACAAGTACTGAAGTTATGGGGAGAGGCAGTCCGGGAGAGCAATAACCGGTAACTTTTGTGATGGCCACCTTAGCTACCATTTTGAGAAGGGAAGGTGCTATCTGTGGGTGTTATTAAAGGCACTAAAGGCACTCTACTTTCCCCCCCAGAAATCTCAGTACTTCATCTACCACAGATGTTCATGGTCCTCAACTATAATGAGTTGTTTAATTATTTATTCTTTAAAATTCTTATATCCTGGCTTCCAGCCTAAAATGTCCCCAAGGCGGCTGAGAACAAAAAATGAAAGCATAAAAGGACTATGAAAACGGTGCAACAACTACCAACCAGAGCTGGATAAAGGCATTGAAAATAACATGTGTTAAAACTCCATTTAGCTATTACAATTTTTCCAAAAAGATCCAACAAACAAAATTGCATTATTATTTTATGCTTGTTATTTACACCATTTTTATACTGCTTAACATATTTAAAAATACCTTTAAGTGGTGTACAGAAAACTGAAGCAACAACAGACAACTTAATATTACAAAAATATAAATCAATATAAATGCATTTTTCCTTCTGACACACCCTCCCTCTCAGTCTGCAGGTTCTCACCCATGGTCTATGCAAACTGTCAGCTCATCTGCAAAAGCTTCACAACAAGAAGAGTTCCTGGAAGCAGTGGACATTACCCTAGTCTCTCACTTGAGACTTGCTTTTTACAGGCCCAAAGTGGAGGCCCCCAGCTGTGTCCCATTCAGCTGCACTTTCCACACTCAGTTCCAGATACAGCAGGTGTGTTGAATTTCCCAAGGGGTTCAAAGGCTGGAGAAGGGTGTCCCCCCCCCTCCACTCACAGCTGTTTGTTCACCCTCCTCTTCCTCCAGCTGTTTTTTTAAACTTACAGTAAAATAAATCTGCAGTGCAACCAGCATCTACCCACCAACCAGTATTGTGAGTGATTTAAAATGCAAACTACAAGCGATAATGAATAATTTCCAAGTGGCATTTTGCAAAAGAGCTTCTGCAAAGTTGCTACCTCTGTATAAGCGCACAAAGAGAGTGTCACGGGCCACTTTGTGCTATTAACGTCACCAGTTTTATTTCCTATACAAGCAATGACTTCTGCTGGGTGAGATTTAAACAAACATGAATTGTCCTGTATTTCTTAAACCACATCTGAATATAGAAATAATTGGCTACATAGCAATACAGTGGTACCTCAGGTTAAGTACTTAATTCGTTTCGGAGGTCTGTTCTTAACCTGAAACTGTTCTTAACCTGAAGCACCACTTTAGCTAATGGGGCCTCCAGCTGCTGCTGCGCCGCCGGAGCCCGATTTCTGTTCTCATCCTGAAGCAAAGTTCTTAACCTGAAGCACTATTTCTGGGTTAGCGGAGTCTATATCCTGAAGCGTATGTAACCTGAAGCGTATGTAACCTGAGGTACCACTGTATGTGAAATACAGTAGTAATGATCCCACCTTTGGAAATTTGGAAATGCAAGTGCAGAGCTTTCCATGCCACATGTATGTCAGCCCTGAAATGACCCAGGGGACAAGTTATGCAAACGGTTTTGTGCTCTTCAAAATGCAATTCTTACGAATTCTCTTGGAAAGCACTTGAAAAGTATGTTTAAAAAAATGCAGGTAATATTTTTGTTTTAAATCCAGACAAAGGCTTTTTTAAATGGCAGGTAGTAGTGCACACTAACAGGAAAATTCAATTTTCCAAGTGTTGTTTTTAAAGTTAGGGGTTTTTTTAGCACCAGCACAGCAACAAGATAGTTTAAAAGGAGCCTACAACGAAACAGTGCAGTCAGTGTCATGAAAACAAAATGGCACCAGCCGATTGTAAGAAATAATGGCTGATAACAAACATGAAAAAAGTTTGTTTTTAAAAGGGACCTTCAAAATGGCAGTTTTCACATGAATAACAAGCATCATGACATTGCAGCAGCACAGCACTAATATATGTACATAATCAGTTTACCCTACAGATTGAGAGAGTGGCTTGATAGAAGTCAGAAGATATCTATGCTGACTTCTATGCTGTAACATTCCCTGGTATAAGATGGCTAATGTTGCAACACTGTAATGCTGATATTTTTCATGTTCTACACATCCCTTGTCTCACAGGGGTTTTTCCTAGACGTGGTAAATTCTAATTTTTACTAATTGTGTGGTTGGGGACTCTCACTATCATATACTATTGACATTTTGCCATGTGGTTGTTTAAATGAAAAACCCGCCCAAGCCAAAGAAACATGGTTGTGTAAATCAGCACTTATGGCAGCAAATGATCTGTTGCTCAGGGTTAAGTAAGAAATGTTGACAAAAATATAAAAGCAGCCACCGCTGTTTTCTCTGCTCCCAATAGTGTGACTGTGGCTGTTGATGGCTCACTCTCTTATTTCCTCATATGGTGCTGACTCAAAATGTGACAGACTGACTTGCATGCCTTGCATTTCATGGCCTTTCGGCCCCACTAAACAAATTTGTTTTCTTAAATATAGCATTTTCTGCCAACTGGGGACAACCCTTTATGCATGTGAAGCAGGATCTAGTTCAAACATAAACCACAATAAATGGGTTATTCTCTTCAACATGACCCCAAACTCCTTGTTTTTTCTCGGATTCTAATGCAGCTACACTTCTGAAAGAAGTGATAATGAGAGTTAAAACCTGCTAATTATATGCATACTTCCCAAACACATATGTAACGAGTTTTTATAGGACCAGGGTTCACAAATGTAGTTAGGCAAAAGCTGTCGTCCACAAACGTACAATAAGCAGCTGATTTTTTTATAGAATACTCTAAACATAAGAATTCTGAATATAGCTTTAACAGGTGCCCTATTATCCAAATAACGTGGTAGTCCCTATAGACTGAAGTTGCTTAAATATGAAAAGTTGAAAGTGGACCCAATTTATAGTATAAGGAATTTTTTTAATAAGATTGTGAAGTGTACTTCACAAAGGAGACCCAGATACCACAATCTACCTGTACAACAAAGCAAATTAATTTAAATGGAAGACAGAACTGGTTACACTTCTGACTGTACAGTGGTGCCCCGCAAGATGAATGCCTCGCAAGACGAAAAACTCGCTAGACGAAAGGGTTTTCCGTTTTTGCGTTGCTTCACTAGACAAATTTCCCTATGGGCTTGCTTCGCAAGACGAAAACGTCTTGCGCTTTTTTTTTAAGCCGCTTGAAGAGGCGCAGTTGCGACGGACCGTGCTTCGCAAGACGAAAAACATCGCAAGACGAAAAGACTCGCGGAACGAATTCTTTTCATCTTGCGAGGCACCACTGTATACAAATTCAACCTAGATTGTTCCATGAGTGAATGTGTGTCATTGCTTCTTGACACACTTCTCTGTCACCACTGCCAGAGATAGGTTTACAGTTTCCCCTTATCATGAGGGATAAAATGCTTGAGCTGCTAGGTAACCTTTCTGACAGAAAGAGGAAGTTAATAGTATTTTGGTTTAAAGAGATAATGAAAGAAGCAATCCTATTACATGTTTTTAAAAAAGGAAAATCTCCCTCAATATTGTAATGGACAGTTTTAGGGCCAGCAGAAAATCATTTATTTGAATTATATACCACAGAAGCACTCTTACAGTAATATCCAGGAGCTGAACAAACCTAGGAAAGAAAGGAAATTGAGAATGGAAAATGAAACCCTGCCCTCAACATTTTGTCAAGGACAGCCCATGAATGCAGGAGATAAAAGCCACTTGTTATAGGAGGCATCTACACACATTAGTAATACTCTTCTGTTTCTTTTGCACAACAGATACACACCTGCAACACACCCCCTCCCCACAATCCATTGGCAAGAACTGCTGCTTATGTGCGTATATTAATTTAGCCTAGCATACATCACAAGGCATTCATTCATTCATTTGATTTATTACCCATCCTTCACCAATAACTTCTGAAGAATCACAAATTTAGTTTGAAAAAATAATCTATATACACCATATGTTAATTACAAATTAACCCCTTAATTTGCTCAGAATATGCTACAGAAGACTTGAGGGTTACTTTGATCCCTGAACAGTTCTATTTTTCCCTTTTCCTATTTTAGTAGAATGAAAATACTGTATTTTCCCAAGAGATATCATTTAATTGTGTGCTGAATATTGTATTCTTCACTGAATTGAATGCTTAGAAATATTGAGGAATCCACATCCATCCCAAGAGCAAGGCACCATTGGATAGATCTGAATGAAATTGCAATATATTTTGATGTCCTTGTAGGTATAAAGGAGGATGAGAGAGGAACTGCAAAACACTTCATACAGTGAAAATGTGTGTGTGTGTGTGTGTGTAAATATTTGACATTTACTCCTAGACACGTAGATGTTAATGTGTTTTAACCTTTTGTACTGTTTTGATTATCTTTAAATGTTTTTAATTGTTTTCATTGGTAATTTTAATATTTCTTGTAAGGTTTTATTACTATCAACCAATATACATATCTTGTTAAAGAACAATAATCTGTGCAAGTGAAAATTGGCTTTAAAAAACTGTTTCACAGAAGTACCGTGATCTTCACAAAGTCCTCATGAACCAAACGATTCACCATGAAAAATTATCCTTATTAAACAAGGCCCAAGGTGTTCAAAGGAGCTTCCCTCAATAAATTTCTCTAGAATAAGGTTTCATTGCTTTCAAGGGGACTTTCTTTTAAATCAGTCTGTTTAGACTATAGATGTGTACCTTGAACTTTTGTAAAGAATGGAGAGTTATAAGCATTTCCAATAACTGACTGGCTGCTTTAATGAATTTAGTTAAAATTGCTGATGGCCATCTGGGTTTGTTCCAGTTAGCCTTTGTAAAGTGAGTGAAATATGAAAGCCAGTCACAAAACTCTGATGGGAAACTGTAGTCAGACTTTCAATTCTGCTGTTATCTTACCACACATTTTCCAGTCACAATTAGGAAATGCTTACAGATGAAAGATGTTTACTTGAAGACCAAGGCCAAGCTCCAAAGAATCATTTAATTAGCTATCTGAAATGGCAGCTCTCACCTGCTTAATAGTGAACTGCTTTTGAAATTCTGGAGCAATTTTAAAAATATGTTGCTATATATGTCATGAAGGCCCACTGTTTAAAGGGAAAAAAACCCAAAACTTCCACTATATTGGCACAAACCCCTTGGCATGAGCGTAGCAGTTTAAATGCTGGTAACTTTCCAAAAAGCAAGACCTGATTATTACTGGCAGAACATTACTTTACGATTAAATGGAAAAAACATACCCATACCATTCTGATGATGCCCCATGAAAAGCTGCTCCAGGGGGTTACATGACCCTCCAGAACAGAGAGAGTTCAAGGGTGGCTGCAGAGGAAAGGGGTAATTAAAAGAAATCAACTGCCCCCTTCAACAGGAGCTCCTACTGGACTGGAGTCCCTTCCACAAATGGAAGGTGCCCTTCCATTTCTGGAAAATAAAATCTGCATCCAGTTCTCAGAGCAAGCTTTAATTCAGTGGTTACTATGGCTAAATCTCCAAGAAGCCATTCAGAAATTTAACTTATATTTAAGAAAGAATTGCAAAGCACTTCATACAGCTTTAACAGAGGAACATTTTTAACCATTTTCTTCTAACATTACAGAAGAATAGCTATGCAAAAATTACTTGCTTGGTAGCAATTTGTACCCAATTAAATTGGCAGCTATAACTTGTATGTACATATATCTACACACACTCTGTCCCAAAGGATCATATATATTAAACACAAGTTAAGCCTGCTAGGATTTAATCTGTGTTGATTTGATGCTCCTTATGGGGCTTACTCTGCTATTTTGCTTAATTATTTTTCTCCTCTGCTCATCTGCAATATTGAATGGCAGTAATAATGAACTCAAATCATTGTAGAAACCCCAATAGTAACCATTCATCGTTTGCTAATAGGACATTATATTTGCATTAGAATGTGCTGTTCAAAGCACAGTGTGTAAATTAGTTCAAAGGGTTACAGCCACAAATCTGAAACTAGAACATCAGGTCAATTAGCAGCTAAGCCAAAAGAGTTGAAAAGAAAAGAGACTGTATAGTGATTAAAATTCAAATGGAGTGTTCTCAGAGCCAAACTAGACTTACAGGCAATAGATGTGTATGTTAAAACATGGCTCTGCCACAATCTCATAGAAAGAGGGCAGGTAGAGATATATATTTTAATGGCTGGGTTTGTAAGTTAGGAGTGCCGGTTAGAGTGCTGGAATACCAAAACAAGGCAGTAATTTTGCTCTTCAACTGCCTTCCCTTGGTTTGAGGGAAAGAAAAATAGGGCTGGGTATCACTGACACGCTGAAGACACCATGATCTAAATTTCCAGTTTACTTCCTTCGGTCATTTTATCTAGATGTTAAACAGCATGGGGGATAACACAGAATCCTGCAGAAGTTGAGCGAAGGTCCCCCAATATCATCTTCTAAAACCCATTGAGAATCAACAAGGTGACACCCCTCCTTTCTATTTTAGCAAAGGATAAGTTTCAGTACAGAACCACTGTTAAGCTCCAATGGACATAGAAAATAAGAAATTTAAGAGGTGTAGCTGTCTATATAGAACTAGGAAAAATTCCAAAGCTTCAGGGAGGAACTGCTATAACCTATTACATTTTCTTTTTTCTTTCATACCTCTCTTTCCTCCCCTGCCTCTTTCCCCCTCCCCCCAACCTCCACTATTACCTTTCTCTCCTGTCTTCTCCATACCTTATTATACAGTATAGAACATAGAAAATGAAATCCTGCAATAATTACTTTTAAAGGACATCACTATTATATGCAACCAATGTGTCCTAAAATGATATTGAGAACAGTGTTGCACTCCCATGGGCCTCTATAATGTGTTGTTCACCTTACTTCACATCCTGTCTTTACACTCTGCCCTTCCCTATCCCTGAAACGTCAGTGGCTACTTCCACTGGTGGTTTTCAGTAGCAGCTCTGCATACCTAGTAATATGTAGCCTAGCCCTTATTAGAATTTTATGAAGCAGGTTTTCGCCTGCTGCTTGATTTTTATGTTGAACCAATTGCACTAATCCTCCTGAGAGAAAAGCATTACAGTAATACATGTTATGTACTTTGGTTTTAACCTGACTCATGTATACAGCTATTTTCTGTGTTTGCTCTAATGACAGAGGAAAAGTAATGGTACAATTATTTTCAAGTACAAGTTACATTAGCATTTGAGTAGTAAAAAAATAAGTCAAAGACAGGCAGAGAGAGAAAGACAGACAGACAGACAACCTGGATGAATTGAGGAAAGCTCTGTTGTACCTTTCAAGTTAATGAATAAAGACCTAACAGTGTTTCACTGTGAACTAATAGCATAAATGTGTTTTATGTAGCTTACATTGATAGCTTTTACACATGAGTCAGGAGCAAAATCAGCCTTGGCTAATGTCTTGATGACTTTTCTAAATCAGCTGTGATTGTTCTAACAGGAACACCGAAAGAACAAAAATCTACAAATTGTTATTAAACATGCTTTCCTGTACTGTAATTTGAAAATTAATCGGAATAATTTGCTGCTGCTGTTTTTAAAACAGTTTGAATCAAACATATGCATTAGTGCACCCACACTTCAAACATTTCAAATAATTTATACAAACAGCAGCTCAAGAAAAACCGCAGAGGAAACAGAGGTGTTAAATTATCACATCAGATCAAGAGGCCATTGCAGTTCTCTCAGTTCTTCCAGCTTTTTGGGAAGGATGTGCAAAAGGAACATTTAGGACCTTCCCTTTATGTTTTCCAAGGGGAGGCTTCAATTAGTGTAAATGGACAGGTAGTTGGTCCTATTGAACACATAATAGATGGGATGTATAATCCCCAATTAAAGGCACTGGGAGTCAAGCCCTTTCATCTTCAGGTCTCCATGTTTCTCACTTCCAGTCAGGCTGGGAAAAGTAACACAGAAATTCTCTTCATTCTTTTTGTGGCTCTACTAATCATGCTGTCCATGCTGTTATGCAAGCTAATCTTGTTACATGGAATAAGGCAGCAACTTGCAGTATCACAAGTAATTTGCCATTCACCTGGATCCCAGAAGCAGCAGCAAATGCCTTCCAAGGCAAGCAGCAAAATATGCTTGCACCTGCTTTTAACAACACTCTGCCAGTTGCGGAAGAAGGTGCCCTAACTCCATATTTCAACAACTCTTAAACAACTGTGGGCAGTGAGGCAGGATTTTTTTTTTTTTTGTACACATCATGATAATTCTTCCTCAGAAGCCTTATTCTTCTGCATCAGCCTTCCCCAACCTGCTACCGTCCAAATGTTTTAAACTACAACTCCCATCAGTCAAGACAGAATGGCCAATGGTTGAAGTCCAAAACATCTGGAAGGCACCAGGGTGACAAAAGCTGTTCTCTTTGTTTAAATATTGCAGCTTTAATCCTGCTTGCAATTTACATAGGACAGGTATTCGACAAATGGGACTGTAACTCCTGGCCTATCCTTGAGCCCTTTTAAAAAACTGGTGTTATGTTGATTACCTTGCATCCTGCAGGTGCTCATTCTTCTAGATTTGTATAATTTTGCCACAACAAATGTCATTATGACATCAGTTAAAAGGACTGCTGTTATTCCCAATGACCTGAAGTAAAATTACATAAATAATCCCAGAGCCAGTTCACAAAGAGGAACAGTATGTATTGCATAAACACGCCATGGATTGATTCTTGCAGTAATTGCCATGATCACAGCTGCATGTTTTGGAGCCATTGGAAGAAGAGCATATCACTGAAATGAACAGAATAAAGCAGGCTGGAGAGGGGTAGAATTGAGAACAATAGACTGGCCTTATCATCAAGTGAGAGTGGAAAGGGTGGAGAGGACATAAGAGGAACTGGAATACTTATTCATGGATAACAACCAAAGCTAAGAAAAATTGCCATCCAAGACATTCCATTTCTGCAACATTCACTTACCAACCACTAAAGTTAGTTACCATGTAACTTCTCCATATCAGTTTACCTTCAAATGATCATATGGTGCCACCCTTGATTACTTAGAATCATAGAGTTGGAAGGGACTCTGAACGTCATCTAATCCAACCCCCTGCAATGCAGGAATATGCAGCTGCCTCATATGGTGTTCATATGAAGTTCTTCAGCACTCATATCAGAAAGAATGGGGAATGAAAAGAAGCACACTTTGGGTACTTCAGATTAGTATCACTGCCAATTAACATACATTAAATAAAAATGGAAATTCATGTTAAAAGGCGCTAGATGTGCATGTAAGCACAGGACTGCCTCATTTAGAGCACTATATTCAAAGTTAGTGTCAATAAATAATGTTTTGCTGTGCATAGCATCGTTATATAGCCCTTAAGGAATTGAATCTTTATTGGCGATTACCTCAGGTTAAATTACCTCAGGTAATTTAACTGGTACTTGAAATATTAGGGGGGAAATCAAATAAAATATACATTGTACATTGTTCAAGCTACAGAAGGAAGACACAAATGAAAACAGAATAATGATAATAGCATAAAGAGGAAGGTTTGAATTCCTTTTCAAAATGCAATTTTGTCATTTTATAGTACACATTGTTTATTGACAGTAACAGTAAAAACACTTTTTCCATCAGATACTGCTGATGAAATGAGCTGTCGTTTTTACACTTATCTTCAATACCGAAACAAAGCAAGGAGTTCTAAGGCACTGCTATGGAAATATTACATAATAGCTGCACATCAGGAGTCAAGAACTAACAGACTGGCAGCAAATCCAACCTCCTTCCACAACTTCCAACCAACAGATAAAAGGCAGGAATAGATTGGTGATGTCTGTGACAGGACTTTGTAACTTTTTGTTTTGGGGTTTAGGGTTTCTTGCTTCACATTCAGTACACCAAACTTGTGGAGCTTGAATCCATGCATTAGCTACAGACTCCTAACTTTGCCATCACAGGAAAAGTGAGACACATGCCTGGGAAAGTGCAGTCAATACAGGTGCTGAAGAGAGGTTTCTAGAAGCACAGGCATGGCCCTCCATTGTTTGTTTGTGTCAGGACAAGTCTTTGTGACCAAGGTCACCTGGTGGCTTTGCCTTTCCTATGCTTTCTTGACAAGTGATTCAGAAGTCTCCAGGAAGGCAAAATTCACTGGAAAATCATCCAGTACGCATCCCAATGAAATTAGGAGTGGGTAATCACATCAAGATTCTACATTTAAATGCGGCTCACTCAGTAAAAGATAGCAAAAGCAATATACATATTTTTGTTGTAGGTGTCTGCATAAATAATCTCATCCAATGGGTAAAGAAAGCCACTAGAACACTTCTACTCATAAGTCAGATACATTTTCTGTTGAAGAAAGGAGAGACTTCAATAAGCAGGAGGAGGAATTTTGAAATATGGGTGGTTTCACATTATAGCTCTCTGTTGAATTTCTGGGTGGTTTGAAGCTCATGCGAAGTTCTAATCCCCACAATGGGAATAATTAAAATATCTGCTTCTCTTCTTGTTCCAGTTGACTGAAGATAACATCACAAATATATATACAAGAACTAAGGCAATTTAAAACAACAAATTAAAAGTGACCATAAAAGATTAAACATGGTGGGTGTAGAATGCTGAAACTTCTGCAAAAAGTAAAAGAAATTTCATTGCAGGGATTTTAATTTTCTTTCAGAATATGAACATGTCAACGATTGGGAGGAAAGTCTGTAAATGACTGGGAACATAATGACCAGAAATCATTATTACATATTAATTTATATTAAATATTAATTCTACCCTCATTCCTGAATCTTGTTGCATGAACAGGGAGGGAAACGTGTTTTCTTCCTGGTAACAACCCTTTTTTACTTCCCCATATGTTAATAAAGGGAACTTGCTGCTATTGGGGAAAATCAAAGAGGGAGAGAACTGTATTTCCCCTTCAAGTGTTTTCCTGGTTACAATCTCTTACTTGCCCTGTCTATTGGGCTGGGCCAGCCTTGATCATATCATGGTAACTTCTGTCAACAGAGAGCATAACCTCTTTCACATAGGTCACATAGGAAGCCGCTATATTTTGAGTCAGACCATTAGTCTTCCTGGCTCAGTACTTTTTGCAGCAGTTCTCCAAGATTTCAGACAGAGTTCCCTCCTGACATTATTTGGAGACGCCAGTGACTGCACCTGGGACCTTTTGCATGCAAAGTCTATCCTCTCCTACTGAGCACACTGCCCTTCCCCTATCAGTGGGAGCAATTGCTTTGCCATATGAACAAACAGCAAGTGATGAGCTTCATAATGAAACATAGCTCTCATTCTGTATATGACAACAAATACATCAAACTGGATACTGTGGAGGCAGACCTGTCTCTAAACAGAATATTTTTAAAAAAATAATAATCCATGCTTTACCAAGGAGGAAGGGAGACAGGGACACTGAAATTGCCCGTGCAGCACATAAGCTTAACCGGATGAATCATTGAGCAACAAAGAAAAATTGCTAAGAGAACTGCAGTGGAGACATAGAAATGCTGAGCATAGCATCCACAGGAGATAGTATAATCCATATGAGAGAGAAGGACAGGGCAAGAGCAGCTCACTGGAAAGTCACCAGAAGTCAGAGGTGAGCTGATACGGTGTGAATTCCAACAAGTCATTTTATTCTACAAAAAGGCTTTGAATAATATATTTTCCACTTTTTATTTTTTAGGCACAATCATGATTTTTCTTCCTGCTTATACTTTTATCTCCCGTAATCTCAGATCTAATGGTTTGTAAGTCTTTTGCTACCCCTATGATACAAATAACACCTTTGTGGGAATGAAATTCAATCCTGGTGTTCTCATATTCAAGCTGTGTTGCATTCGGAATAACCAGACAAGAATTCATTCTAAGTCACCAACATATAAAATGGCTTTACAAAATGTGCTGAATATAATGTTACCTGTTCGTCTTCCAAGGGTCGCCATCCATCAAACTTAGTCCTGCGGTAGAGGCCGACTGAACAAAGCTTTTTAAAAAAACCATCATCATCAAATCTAAATGAAAACAACAGAGTCCTGTAGAACCTTGAAGACTAACAAATTTAATCTTCTATCAACTAGGGTGCACTTCATCAGACATATGATGTGTTAGTTTGATTTACAGGTATATATTATACACTTGGCTTCAGTATACAAAGCATTCTACATTTCACCTTTACAACTGTCCTGTGGGATAGGCAAGGCAGAATTATAATAGCTTGTCCAAGCCAAACAGCAGCTCAGTAGAGATTTCAACCTAGGTTTCCACTGTCCAGAACAAAACACTACTGACCAAGTAAACTATTATATTGTTTATTTGCTATATTATGTGCACTTCCTAGATCTCAGGTGAGTGTATGACTGAAATAAGCAAAAAATAATAATCCAAATTTAAAACTCACAGAACATTCATAAATCTAAGAGGAAAGTAGTGCAAACCAATATTCGGTAATGATGTTCTAGACATTTGCGTTTCGGTCTGCATGCCCCACCAAGCTTTTTTTTATGCTCCTACCGAGGGAGATTTGTAATAAATATAAGAGGAAGGTAATACTTCCTTTGGAGAACCTGGGCAAAAGACCCCCCAAAACCTCTTCTCCTAGAAACTATCAAAAGGTAAGTCACTGATCTCTTCTGCTTGAGGGATCATCAGTGCCTCTGTGAACACAATTACCACTGGAGAAGGACCATCACAAAATGGTTGAGTACATGGTCATTACTAGTCACAAGGAAGCTCCCTAGTCTGTTTGGAATGTGCTTGATTCACACTAGTTAACTTTGGGCTCAATTTGATTTGGGCCACATAAACTTGATTTAGGCTCAAACAGAGAACTCCCCTTTGCTGTAGCTCTTACCTTCTTTCCTCAAACTTACTGTGGCATGGGGCAGGGGGGATAACGAGGCCTCAAGACTAACAAGCTGTATATCTCTATGAGTGCTTCCCTCCAACAACAGGAACACCCAGGCCTGGACTTAAGGCTACTACAGCTGCAAGGCTTCCCACTTTTTTCACATAAGTTTCAGAAGAGGGTTTAAAGACAGGGAGAACTGGTGTTGAGGAGCTTTATATGATATAGCATGGAGCTCACTGCAAACTGAGCCTGAAGCTAAGCAGGGTTTGACCCGGATTTCTAGTTTACCCTGGAGGCCAAACCACACACACCCACACACACACCCACACACACACCGCTGCATTACAAAATATGGCACTTGCCATTACACCAATCTTCATGTTTATCTGAAAGTTTTCTGCATGCCTACCAACTGTAATGTTCACTGTTTGGGCCTAATCTCCCAAACTGGTTATGGAAGAACCCTTAAAGGTATAGTCTCATTTCCGCTTACATCAACCACCATACTTCACACTAAGAAGGCAACAATCTGGAATCACTGCAGATGTGGTGAAGAGCTCTAAAGATCCTGCCTGTCAAGGTCAGTAGGAGGAGTCAACCTGATTAAGGAATAGCCTCATCCCTTTTTGGCGAAGATGCTTGTGAATCATGACCAGACCAGAGGCCCTAAAACTGCGTCACAATTTTCTCCATATATTGTTTCTTGTGTTTTCTTCCTGCATTCTCATCAAACAGTAATGGAAATGTGACACAGACTAATCTATGCATCCAAGAATATCAAGACTTCTAAGAAAAATGAGTTTAATTCTGTAGTAGACTGTTTGCTGTAATTTCTTTCCATTAAAGGAATGCAGTACAGTACTTTGTCCAATGGCCTGGGGATATTATCCAAGCTGATTCTAATCGCATCTCTTTGTGGGGGTGCAGACATGTTCCAGATAACTGGACTGTGGATAATGGGAATCCTACTACATCAGCACTGACTGGATACTCAAAATACTTTGCCTGATAGGCCATCTGTCTGCCTTATTAAAGCTATTTCTGCATTCTTATCTATAGACTTTCATGCTTATAAACAGGGTCATGAGCTAAAACAGTTCAGTTATCGTTTCTGTGAATACACTTCAGTTTATATTCGGTTTATACTTCACACTGTGCCTGTCATACTTCCAAATCATTTGGCCATTTAACATACGGTTGCTTGGTGGGCCCAACATTTTTATTACTCCAAAATATATGTAGAATTGTCATCTTCACAAGCATTTGTGTGAATTCATATTTGCATTGAAACCTATGTAGCATGTCAACTTAAAACAGCCACAGAAATATTTGAGACTTTTCTTACAGATTTATTCATGAAAAGCAAAAATATGAGATGCATGGATGCAAATGGTGATCTAGCTTTTTTGACTCATATTTTTTTACTAGGTTTTAGTTTTCGTTGCAGCCCATATTCTATATCAATGGTTCTCACAACATAACAGTGGCTTTTCATCCACTTCAACTTTCATGCACATCCAAATAGAATCTCTATCTGTGTGTGTATGACTGAATCACCTGGCATATTTTTCTTGTCCTTAAAGCAGGCATGGGAGGAGTCAATTTAGATTGGGGTTGTAGAATATAAAATAATATCCCTATACTGATTACCCTTTATCCCTATACTGATTACCCAATCAAATAGTCATCTTCTAGAGTGGCTATTAGTTACAGAAGGGAAACATATAGACACAATGTGAATAATCATTAATCATTAAAATTAAGTAATAAGTATCCAAAGAAATGGGGGTGCATTACTACTTTTAAGAAAACTAAATTGGGAAATCCAATCACAGATGTCTTGCAAAATATGCAGTTTAGATGAAGATCAAGATAATGAAACATGCTTAAGGGACCACACTAATTTTTTATTTGCTAGCTATCTGAATTTTAGGAACTGATTAAAAATACTGCTCCTCAAAACAGAAAAGGAGAAAATCATCCAGAAAACACCACTAGCCCAACTCATATCCAAGAGACCCAGTATTCAGTTGGATGGTGATTCTAATTTATTTATGCATCTTCCAAATTTAGAAAAGGGGCTATTGCTCAAGTGTCAAAAGGGCACAGCACCCTCCCTGTGTCAGTGTTAACTGTTTGACAGCCAATGAATAACTGTTGCACTTTCACAGAGTATTAACTACATATATTCAATTCTGTGTGCAAAATTCAATTCTTTGTGTGTGTCAACAAACAGTCTAAGTCAATTAGGCAGAAGGTTTTCATGGCAGGCTGTTTCACCTTTTCTATCTGCAAACAAGATTGAACACAAAATAACTCAATTTAAAAGGCATACACATTGTAAACTCTAATTGCTTACTATTTTAGCAACCAAATTTGGAATATGTATACTGGAGTAATCATTTGCCACAAACAGCAATGCTTCCAGTTACTGCTGTCTCACTCCTTTCTTGCATAAAAAAGTGAACTTGTACCAGTCTGAAATGCAAGAGGGATTCCACCTTATCAAAACTGGGAGTGGTTTTTTAAATAACCACCTTGTTAAATTTCTTCTCATCTTTATTTTATAAGCTCTTCTTACTGTTCATATAAATACTTAAAAGGTACCATATAATGAGGGATGAGCAACGCTTTAATGGTGGACAACTTGCTTTGTACATGTAAGCCTCGCCCTACGGGATGAGTCCACCAGCTGTGAAAGACCTCTGCCAAACACCCTGTAAAGTCAATCAGAATATACAGTACAAGATTGGATGGATCAGTGGCCCAACAAAATATTATGCAGCTCCCCCTGTCCTAATAACCAGGAATCCTTGAGCTAAAAGTGTGGAAGAGAACACATACCAGTTCCTGGGATGAGAAAATGTGAATTCTGCCATTGGAATGAGTCATGCATATTTACTTAATTTACAAGCTCTGTTTCCCTAGTATTTCTAGTAATATTAGGCAAACTGCATCAGAACCAATGACACCAACTATAACCTAATTAATACAGGGTGTAATGTAGCAAGATTCGTTTTCTAATAGAACTTACAAATTTAAATATTGTGCCTTTTTCAAAATCATTCTAGAGGTTCAGAGATATAATTTTTAATATGTTTATGACTTTAAACCTTGGTGCTCTGAATAATAAGCTGAATTCATTTCAAACTGCTTCATTTTCAGGACTTAAATCTGGGCACTCCTTAAACTTCTTGCAATAAATATATGTCATGAACTCTTTCAAGAGGAGAAAGTTAATTATATTTGAAATTCCAGAGGTTTCTGCAAATAGTTTCAAGGCTTTAATCTCATCTTTATTTGACAGGAAAGCAATAACAACATAGGCTTTCTCCTAAGCACCTGAAAGCAGAAAGGAACAACCAGGAAAGGACACATGACAGCACTATGAAAAGTCTTTGTATCTTTTCCATTAACTTTGCTGAGCTTTCCTAAATGGCTAAAATGGTTTTGTAAAAGAAAACTCAAGAAAATCTGCTTTTTAGGGGTGCAGGGAGAAGCCAGACACAGTAGCAGAGATTATCAGCTAGAAAAGAAAGAGTACCTATTCAGCTCTGCACAATATGATTACTGTTGGTGGATGAACAAAGAAGAAAACTCCTTTGCATAGACAGGCATTTTAAGAATGTGTCCATACTTCCCAAGTTTTTTTTTACCTCATGGTGGCCTTCACTTTTCCCACCTCTACCAACCATCCAAATTCTCCCTTGCAGTCCACTAGATCTATAACTTGCTTCCCAAAAGTGTCTACACTGCCTCTCCCCTCCCTTCTCTACATTCTCTCCACAAAATCCACCTTTTGGGTGAAGACACATGGGTTGCCTTAAACCCATTAGTTCTCACCATCAAGCCAAACAAAACCTGTTCGCAAAACTTGCATTTGATTATTGCGGAAAAGGCGTTCCTTGTTTTACTTGCAAGCTCTGTCTGATCTGCATGCTCCTTCTGTGGGCTCAGATAGGCAGACAATTGTAATAGATGAGTTGTCCCTAAATCATAATCTTCTTCTATTAGGGAAGTCTTTTCTGCATCTTTTGAAAGCTAGCTATGAATAATATATTACTATATATCTTTGGTTGACAGATACGCCCGTTAGTTCCAGAGACTGGTCTTAAAGAGATTTTGAACTATTAAGCAATGAAATCTTAAGAATTGCTATTCTGCAACAGATCAAAGGGTCCATTTAGCCAGAAAAAAATGTCAGATTGCAGCAGAAAGCTCAGAAACCGGGTTTGAGTGTGATAGCCATTTATTCTTACTTGCCCTCAGCATGTGGCAATCAAAAGTGCACTGCATATCGATCTATAATGAATTCATCTAACCTCTTTTTTTATTAAAAAGCCTTTGAGCCTGGTGCCTATCACTGTAGCTTGTGAACATGAAGCCAAAAAGCCAATTATGTAGTACAGAAAAAATACTCCATTTTGAGGGGGACTAGAATCCAACTGCCCAGTTATTTCAATGTGATGAATCCAAATTTCTCTCCCTTTTTCTCTCTCCATATAGTTTATAAACCTTTTTCAGAGAAACATTTGGAAACATTGCTGTAGTCTGTGCTAAAGGCTTGAATGTGAAGGCCGCCGCCACTCACCGCTAAAAACACCTTAAAATAACCTTCGATTGCAGACTTACAACTGGGATGGAGGCGGCGCTTTATTATTCATTTTAACAACACATACCTGCACTCCATTCCGTATCGGCTGCAAAAATAGCTCATGAGTCAAAGTCGACAAAGAATAAGATAAGAATCAGAGTGACCTTGGCTTGAAAGAAGGTACTATAATACATAACACTGGATCAATGACTGGCATTTGCAGAGCTCTGATACAGGTAAATCAATACAGTGAATTTGGAAATATATGAAAGAATAACCATACAACAATGACTAATATGACACTTTTTTCATTACTAACAAACAAAATGGAGAGTCATACTACAGAGACAAATGGGTGCATAATTCAATACATTGCACCAAATAAGTGCTGAAACAAATTGTTGTCCAAGAGAACTGTATTGATTCTTACAGAAAATAATATTTCACACAACAAATATTTCATGCCATCATTCCACAGATCAGGAGAGATGCTTTACTCAGTTTGTGGAGGTTTTCGGCTACACATGCATGCTGTACAGCTGTCTCAAGTCCAGAAAACAAACAACTAGCATAGGTCAAGTAAAACGAATCTAGATTAATCCCAGGAGCATTTGTTTCCTTTCATACTAATGCCTGGAACTGTTTGAATAAATTTTATATTAATTTCACCTGTACTGAGAGGACAAAGTTTCCAAGATGTATTTATGCAGAATTCTGGATGACTGCAATCATTTCAATGCTTTCATTCTTCTCTATTTTATGTTCAGTCCTAATGCTATGAAGTGGGACACGGGTGGCGCTGTGGGTTAAACCACAGAGCCTAGGACTTGCCAATCAGAAGGTCAGTGGTTCGAATCCCCGTGACGGGGTGAGCTCCCATTGCTCGGTCCCTGCTCCTGCCAACCTAGCAGTTCGAAAGCATGAAGTGCAAGTAGATAAATAGGTACCGCTCCGGCGGGAAGGTAAACGGTGTTTCTGTGCGCTGCTTTGGTTCGCCAGAAGCGGCTTAGTCATGCAGGCCACATAACCCAGAAGCTGTATGCTGGCTCCCTCGGCCAATAAAGTGAGATGAGCGCCGCAACCCCAGAGTCTGTCATGACTGGACCTAATGGTCAGGGGTCCCTTTACCTTTTTAATGCTATGAAGCAGCTTTGTAGAGTAAACATAACATAAATGCATCAATAGTTTCTGATCACAGTTTGAGTTTTTTGAGTTAGCATCCATCTGTCTTGGGAGACAACAGAGAAGTGAACCTTTGGGGGTGAGTTCAATCTGTTGGACAGTTGCAGCTCCTGCTGTGGTTGTAGAGATCAATGTGGCGGAGACATGTTTTGTTGCAGCTGGGACAGATGAAGGCATACGGTTGTGCTGCTGCCGATGAACCATGGCGTTTCTTCTCTCTGTGCTCCTCCCAGCGGTCATTTCTCCTCTGGTCACTTGACTGCCTGTATATCACATATATTAACAAATGCCCAGTGTAAAAAGAAAAAAAATGAACCTTCGAGTCTTCTGAATGTGGACAAAAGCTGCAGAAGTGCAAAGCGCAACTTGAAGTAGATAAAATATGATGCTGATCACATTTACTTTCAAGATACAGGTGAGGTCTTCATGACTGTCTCTCCAAAAATCTTGAAACGACCGCTGAGTTGTTGTTCAGCTTAACTTGTAAACACCACAAGCAATGATTACCCACATGAACAAATGAAGCGACCGTATCCTCAGGCGGATCACTGGCAATTCTAGCCCAGAACTGAGCGACAGCAACTCTTAAGGGTCTCGGGCAGAAGCTTTTCCCAGCCTGGCCACCTGAGATCCTTTTAACCAGAGCTGTTGCTGTTTTTGCATTCAAAACATGAGCTGTGTCCCTTCTCTGGAGCGCCTATGTAAACCACATCTCCACTGAGTGAATAGTAATGTGTGCACAAACGCTAGAACTCCATCTCTGCATGTTGCCTGAGCAGCAGCAACACAAGCACAACAGATGACAGGGTAAGTGCTAAGGGTAACACTTTTCCAGGAGCCATTACCAGCTGTTGCTTCCTGATGGGAAACAGCTGCCTAGGGTCTTTTCCTCAACTGCCAGTAAAGTGCTAATTGTATTTAAGAGTAAAAGAAAAGGCAGGGTCAGGTGTTTTAAAAATAATATAAATAGATAATTATTGGGGGAAAGAATGGTTGATAAGCATAATGCTCCTAATCCACAAATAATCAAGAGAGAACAACAGTCTCCCCCTACCAACTCTCTCAAAATTCCTCCACCACCACCAATCTCATCAGAAACTTTGCCCTCTCCCTTGGAAATGAGAATAAATTGGTCCTGCCTCTAGCAACCCCCTTGGCCACGCCATCAGGCCCAGTAGTTTCCAGTCACCTCTGGCTGCCCTTCTTCTCAAAAAAGTCAAGGGAAGTTAACAGCCATAATTAAAAAAACAGCTATTTAAAACACTCTTAAAATCACAATTAAACCCCAAAAAATCAACAGCTACAACAGAGAGCAGAAAGTTGGGCAGATTACACAGGTAACATCATGTTCATGTTTGTTCTGAAGGGGCCTACAGGAACAAACAAGCATTTAGCTGATGCCTGAGCATGGGGATAGGTAGCAAGTAAGTTCCATACCTGGGGTGCCACCAAGCTAAGAATTGGTCTTCCTGTAAAAAGTTGCACTCCTGAGCTTAACAGGCCCAAGCCGGCAGGAAAGGAAAAAGCACAGGAAGAGGATGCTGGATATTATAGGAGGCTGGCATTAAAAAGGAACTCATCTACATAAATTGCACTCCAATTGCCCCCAGTTGAAGGGGCCTCTGTGCTGCAGGGCGTGCAAGCAGAAGGGGCTCCTTCAGTGCCGAAAGTGGTATCATATCCATTCTGAGTCAGTGCTGCAATTTGGTCGTCATATAAATATCCATAGCAGATTCAAAATCAAAACATTGTTTGTTTTGATAATGCGGCCAGATAACCCTGAAGTGGTCCATTCATTGAGGAGGAGTCATTAGCCATTCACCAGCTGATCCAAGCCCAAGATGTTCAAAGGTGCTTTGGCACAAATGTTATTCTAGTGCTCTCTCACGTCAATTGGCATTAGGAAATGCATTCTTGCTTAGAGGACCCAGAGTGCACTCACTTTGTGCCTCCCTCCACGTCGCCAAGGGCAGTGATGTTTCCACAATAAACTCGCTTAACCAGTACTGTGATTGCAATACGGTCATTTTACAACTTGGGTTTGTTTATTTTTGATACAAAGCCATTTCTTTTGTGCTGCATGGTAGAGTAGAAATGTAATATTTTAAGGAACTGCTCGAAAAGCTTCTTTTAAAATTACTTCAGCGTTCAACACGAGTAATTTAAGTGAGAAATGAGTTCTGCTGCCTAATTATAAGCCAAAGTTGCTCATGAAAAAAGGGGGTGTTATACTAGATATATAGTGTTGCCTATAGCAATTAGAGATGTGGCACAAGGTTAAAGCTGGGTCACCCTGCCCCCACCCAAATAAATAAATAAAACACACATACAGTGGTACCTTGGGTTAAGTACTTAACTTGTTCCGGAGGTCCGTACTTAACCTGAAACTGTTCTTAACCTGAAGCACCACTTTAGCTAATGGGGCCTCCTGCTGCCGCCGCGCCGCCGGAGCCCAATTTCTGTTCTTATCCTGAAGCAAAGTTCTTAACCTGAAGCACTATTTCTGGGTTAGCAGAGTCTGTAACCTGAAGCGTATGTAACCCGAGGTACCACTGTACTGAAGTAGGGTGACTAAATGCAACAAAAAGAACACAATACTAGGACCACTGAGACAGGCACGCACACACCCTGCTAAATTGGGTTGTGACCCACTTCTCGTTCTCAATCCAACCAGGTGAAGACCATCACGGCTATGTATCCCTCTGTATCCAGTTGCAAATCGCTAACGTAAGACAGGAAAGATTTTAAATCCAATAAACAGAGGCTTCTTTCCAACACCATCTCAGATTTTTCTACACTGCAATCGTTTCCAAAAAGTCACCCAATAGGGTAACCTGATTTTAAACCAGTCATTTCCTTCCCTGAAATTGTGTGAGCCTGATCACAAAGAACTGCAAATAGATAGCGTATGAATAACCAGTAAAATATTAAAGATTTAAAATGCAACACCCCCATTACCCATTCTCATCTATTATTGCTAAGATGACAGTGTTATTGCAAGGTGGATATTAAGGCAGAATCAACACCAAAATATACTGTAATTTGAAACAAAAGATCATTGTTCTGAAAAACGGGCCTTCAAAAGACAGAAGCAGCCCAATATCAAAGAGGAGTGTAATTGTGAAGATGTATCTGTTATTTCTCTCAGTCTCCTCCCCCCCCCCCCATTCTGCAGGAATCAAAGCTAGCTATTTGAACTTAATAAATGAGCTCCCACTTTGAAGTTTCATGTGAAAAGTGCACCAGTAATCTGCAAATAATCTTGGGTTGCTTCTATAGCGTTACAACACTGCCCCCTGGTGGAAAAAAGGTGGCAATGGCACTGTTATCTTCTACTTTGAAAACCTATTACCGGTACTTTAATTACAGATTCATTACTACCTTCCAGCAAGGTCAGGGAGGTATTTCTAGGGACTATAAAGGTTATGATGAGATGAAAGCTGTACAGTTCAAAACTGTCTAAACTTTTAAAAATGCTAATCTCAAACGTTTTTAGTTCTGCTGAAGAAAAAATCCAATGTGCGTACAATTCCATAGTATGTTGTACTGAAAACTGATCTGTGAATGATCCGTTAGCATTGCTCACTGTCATACTGCAGTTAGGGAATTTCCAGCGGGTTTATGTATCTGGGTATTTTTTGCCACCAGTGGCAAACATACAGGGGCTTTGAAGGACAGTATCACATTCCCAACTTGCTCTGATTTGCCTAAATATCAGTGTCATCATCACTACCATAATCCATAACCTCATTTTCTTTTCTCAACAATCATTTTCATAACGCTCCTTGATATACAAATGTAAAAAATATGCATAGACTCCTATCCACCAACTTGGAGCAGATATAGGATCTTTAGTGTATATAACAGAGTTAGCGCATGCATAGGTTTTATGACAAAAGCAATATAGCAGAAGATGAACCACAACTCTGTAAAGCTCTGTGCATATATGCCCACCTACTCATTTAAAGCATGCAAAAAAGGGGAGGGGGGAAATCTCAGAAATCCAACTTTTAGCTTCTAGCAAAAGTCATGCTAAAATGTATACTGTTTATTCGAAATGAAATGGCCAATAAAATAACATAACTAGCCCATGCTGTTTTAAAATACATATTTCCAAACAATACAGTAAAATAACAAGTTTACCCTTATGCAACACAGCCAAAGCAAAGAAATTCTAAAAACAGACACATAACGTTGCTACTATTGATATCTCCATTAGCCAAAGTGGCATTATATCAGCATTAATATTAATCCCATCTGGGCTAGTAAATTTTGACAAGCAAACGGTTGCATCCAATTTTCCTCAGTAAAATCTCACATTGCCAAAGCTATTCTTTGAAAGGCACCATATTGCTGCATGTTATTTTTCCTGCTTCGTATATGTGTTTACCCTTTTACAACTCTTGATATAATCCCAGATTATTTATCTGCAGAAGTGTAGGGGGAAACTGGACTTCTTCTGAAAACGTATTTTCTTATGGAACTAAACCTAACATGATTCCTTTAAATATTTCCTCAGAATAAAAGCTCCTTCCAACAGCTGTGCTTTTATGAAGCTGCTCTAAAGGAAAACCAAAATTAAACAGGGAAGTTTTTAATATGTGACATTTTAGTGTATTTTTCATCTTTGTTGGAAGCTGCCCAGAGTGGCTGGGGAAACCCAGCCAGATGGGCGGGGTACAAATAATAAATTATATTAGTATTAGTATTAGTATTAGTATTAGTATTAGTATTATTAACATAAAAATGAGGCTATTATTTATTATGACTCATCATTTTGATGTAGATCCCAGTTGTGGCATCGAAGACAATTTAGAATAGTATCAGCAGGGTATTGGTTCTAGTCCTGTCCTGAGTACGGTTCTATTCAGCTTCTGCTAAGGGAACAGGGCAGGCAATTTTCATCTGGTCAGCGACTGTGAGAACAGAACGCTGGACTAGGCGGCCTCATCCAGCAGGTTAATGTATTGTTAATCCATTGTTATATCAGGAGATATACCTGTTCATCCTTTGATCATGTTATCATAACTCAAACATGGCCTGTTGCGGTTCACATTTTGTTAAAACTTTTATGATCTCAGCACAATCTAGTGGTTTGCAAAAATAATGTTATTGATTTCAATTCTCCTGACAGTGTTGCGAGCATAACTCACATAATTTACAGTACTGCTACTGTTATTCATTACCCATCATCAAGTAGCCATTTGCATGCCCCCAGAGGTACTGTAATTTGCCTGTCTTGAAATGTCGCATTAATTTTGACACGTTCCTTTCTTCTTTCTATATTTTCTAGGAATCTAATGAGGCTTCTGCATGCAGCTGAAGAAAGTACTTTGTTTTAAAATTTGCTATTTTTAAAGTCAATGATCCTCAATTGTGTTGTTGGTTTTTTTACGGGGGGGGGGGGTAACACTGGGAAGGTGTCACGACATTTGTCTGCATAGTTTAATTTAACCCTTGCAGTGCTGTGCTCTCTCTTCTGTAGACTTTACAGTTACATAGTGTGACCCAATCCAAAACTGATAATGCAAGATCCCCCACCCAGCATAGTAATTTATGGTATAAGTAATTATTTTGCTTCCATCCACCATCCTCCTCTCATCCTCAGTCTGCTCATGATAGTTCTTGCCTTAGGGCACAGACTTCTAAGCAACACTGATCCTGCAGATTAGTGAGCCATTTCAATACTAGGATTACCTCAAGTACCTCTGAGAGAAGTTCAGAGATTCATGTAAGGTCTGTACAGGTAGGGAGACTACCATGATCACCTCAAACAAAGCAGTTCAAGGGATTGCACATTTCAGCACATCAGATCAGGCAGTACCTCCAAAATAATGACAATGAACAGAATACCATTAGCATAATGGTCTGGATTCAGAAAAAATGTTATTTATTTCATAAAATTTATACACCGTCTGATTGTAAAAAAAGAAAAGAAGACCACAAAGTGGTTTACGAAATTATTAAGTATGTGGGGGTTTTTAAATGATATCAATAAGTATTGCTCACACTTGCATGGGACTCAATTGGCTCATAGTTGGCGAACAAGGGAATACCACACAGCTCACATTAAAGTTTGCTTACTGCAAAATTCTCCATGATCCCTAATCCTAACACCCACCAGCAGAGCCTCACTTCTGGAACAGCCTCTCTCTCGTTGTCTCTCTGCCTCTCGTGCCACTTCCTGTACCCCAACGCAAGCTTTGCCTAAGCACCCATTGACTCTCAAGGCCAGAGCGGAATGTGGTGAGGTGGTCAGCCATTAGAAAGGGGAGGCAGGAGAAATTGTGGACACACACACTTGTGTGACAAGGAATGAGCAGAAGCTGTTTTAGGAACTCTTCCAAGCCAAGTGATGGTATTTAGAGATTAAAATATCTACTATACTGACTATGATATTTGTGTTGGAACCTCGCTGCACAAAAAGTTCAGCCTGCCTTAAAGTTACCAGACGTCCCCGTTTCCCAGGGACAATCCCCGGATTTACAAAGTGTCCACAGATTCATTGGGGGGAAATCTGGTAACCTTAGCCTACCAACTCCGGCACACAAACTCTGCCCAGGACAGAGTTCCAACAGATCTCTTACATTCCTGCCTGGAATGAAGCAGAAGCGCCGCAAAAATAAGTCAATATTCAGCAGAGCGTATGCCTCACAGGGAAACCTGAAATGAGACCAGCTTGAGTCACTGGTGCAGACTCTGCTTATTTCCACGACACATAATAATCTACATCTGTGGGGCAAGATTAAAGTTAGATATGTAGATGTTGGGGATCTGCTGCACATTAGCTTAAACCCAATACATACAGTACAGTGGTGCCCCGCAAGACGAATGCCTCGCAAGACAAAAAACCCTCTAGACGAAAGGGTTTTCCGTTTTTCGATGCGCTTCGCAAGACGAATTTCCCTATGGGCTTGCTTCGCAAAATGAAAAAGTCTTGCGAGTCTTGCGATTTTTTTCGCTTCCCCCCCTTTTTCTAAGCCGCTAATAGCCTTTTAGCCGCTAAGCCGCTAAGCCTTTAATAGCCGCTAAACCGCTAATAGCGCTAATCCGCTAATAGGGTTGACCCTTCGCAAGACGAAAAAACCGCTAGACAATGAGACTCGCGGAACGGATTAATTTCGTCTTGCGAGGCACCACTGTATATGAACCTCTGAATTTGGTGCAGACGTAATGCAAGAGAATAATAAATCAACATATAAAAAGAAGTACATCATTTGTTTCTCTCTCTCTCTCTCTCTCTCTCTCACACACACACACACACACACTCACACACACACACACAGACTAAAAAAAAATACTACACAGGAGTGTTTAAGTGAAAGATGCTCATAACAACAGTAACAATAATGACAACAGTATATATATAACACAACTGTATCTAAACTGTATCATGTTTTCAGATGCCCTATATGTTGGACAGTGTGAGGGTACCACAGCTACCCTGAGTCCTGGGCTGTGATGGAGAAAGGAGATCCAGTCCCCGCCTGTTCACCCACCTTTCCAAGAAACTAACTTTCTGCCACCAGGTGTAAAAAAATATTTCCTACAAGGCTGCTTTACACCATTCAGTCTAAAAAAAAAAAAAGGCCTTGTATCTCCCCAAGAGCTTTTCAGGTAGCATGTGATTCGGCTTCAAACAGAGACCACAAGGGTTTTAAGGAAGCAAAGATAAAATTTTACTAAAAGACAAACAAAAGGTTCCTAGAAAGAAAAGGCTTAACAAGAAAAGGTTATAAGAAGAAGAAGAGTTTGGATTTGATATCCCGCCTTTCACTCCCCTTCAGGAGTCTCAAAGCGGCTAACATTCTCCTTTCCCTTCCTCCCCCACAACAAACACTCTGTGAGGTGAGTGGGGCTGAGAGACTTCACAGAAGTGTGACTGGCCCAAGGTCACCCAGCAGCTGCATGTGGAGGAGCGGAGACGCGAACCCGGTTTCCCAGATTACGTGACTACCGCTCTTAACCACTACACCACACTTTAAAGAAAAAAAGAATATTCTCAAAGTGCCTAAAATAAAATCTAATTTTCAAAGTATATAAACTGAACTGTAATGGAACAGGAACTCTGGGTTTTTAAGGAGAATTCTTAAAAACAACTTTCAAAACCACAGTGAAGTTTTCTACTTCAGAGCATAAACTGATGACTGGTATCGTAAGTAGAGTAGAGAAAGAAGTTGCTAATAAAAATCATGCAAATGGCCTTAGGCTGCCATCCAGCACCTAGATACATGTATTTAATTCCATTGACTTCAAAGGGATCAGGAATACATCACTGGCTGAAGAACTGCAGGCCCAGAATGCTATTCGCATAAAGTTAAGTACACTTAAGTCCCTCCACAACCATTAAAAAGAAAAATCTGCCAGCACTGCAGGTAGATAGAACAATGCAAAATTTCAAATCACGTTAATATTAATGAAGATTCAAAAGCAACAGTCTCTTTAAAAGAGAAAGTTGGCAGGACCAAGAAGTAGAAACACTGCACCTTGTCTCAGAAAAGATGTGAAGGAATGTTCTGCATGGCTACACACAACTTTCTATGCTTTTTCAGCAGAGGTTATGTTCACCTAAAATGTGTCTTCCATCTTAATGTGTGAAAAGAGCTGAATTATGTACAAAGAAAGTGGGGAAAAGCATGGCGGTAATGAAAATTAAGTTTGCAAGTCAAAATGGAAGGTGCATGAAAGAATAGGAGAGCAAACCTTTTTGAAACTTCAGGAACCTTGTTAAAAAAAAAAGTGGAAGTAGTGGGAAACAAAGAGGAAATCCATGGGTGCTTCCACATGGCAGCTTTTCTAGCCATCATAACACCAACAAAGAAATCTGAACAGAAAGGGACTCATTTCACAGGGTGGAGGTTTACTGCTATAGTAGTTGAGATGTGGTGCTGCTGCTGCCCAAGCTGAGTCTCCAAGCCCATTTGGAGTGGAAGTGTGATTCAGGCAATTGGTTCATCTAGTTCAGCAATTTCTTCAAGGACTGGCAGAAGCAATCCAGTGTTTTAGACAAGAGACTTGCCCAGCCCTATTGGGAAATCCCTGGGATTGAACCAAAGTTATTTTGCATGCAGAGCATAGCTGGTCTACCACTGAGCTGGATCTCTTCCCTGTGTGACTTTCAGGTATCAGGTGTGGTTCACATGCTGTGCTAGGCCAAACCAGGTGAATGAGCAAACATGCAGGATCCTGGAGAGGAGATTGTGGCCACTTTGCTCCTTCCCAGTCATTTTGCTGCTGCACTGTACTACGTCAGAGTTAGAACAAGTCCTGGCTGAATCATGAGAAAAGAACTTTGCCACAAGTCCCAGTTTAGACAACGCACTAAGCCAAACCTTCACTTAACTCAGCATGGTAGTAAAAAGGACTAGAGAGGATCAAAATGACTGCAGGCTCCTCTCTTAGAGCCTCCACATTCATGTGGTCTCAAGTGTTGCACAAACCAGGCCAGTTGAGAATAATTGAGAAACACCATGCAGAACTTTGGACCTACGTATAAATACCTGAACGATTTAAACCTAGTCAGCTTTCATATTATTAAAACCTCTGTGGTTTAAGAAACATGTGTGAAAGGCATTCTACAAACTTGAAGCAAGGCCCAGCTCCTTGCTGGGAAGCCATCAGTGGGAATGAAACCCAATACCATTTTTTTCATAAAATGGACATCTTGTATTATACTTATAACATAAGGAAGTATCCCATGGGTTTCTTTTGGCCTTGACTTTCATGCCTCTAGCTGATGTTTCATAATCTTTCCAGTCAGCGTAAAGATGAAATTTCATATCCCAGAAAACTATCAAATTTTCATTCAGGCAAAAAAGCAATTTCCCTGTCAGGCTAAAATGTGCACAATTCTGTTAACCTTGACACAGAACTCGTTGGGTCAGGTGTGAATTTTTCTTAGGTTTATATCTTGGGGAGAGCCAATGGCATTTATAATGTGAGCATATTAAAATTACTAAAGGGATTGTATCTTGCCACCACCTACCAATTTTAAAAAAACATATTCCTATTAACTATAATTTAGTTTTGTAATTTGTTCCAGAGATTTTAAATCCACAGTCAGTAGTAGGCATCATATATGCAACAGCTGGGACTAGAGTTATGTATTAGTGTGGGGTCATTATTATTCTCATTATAGTGAATTATATTCTTGCAAGAATTAAAAAATACTGATTCAGAAACATACTATCATTAGAATTAAAAGCAAGCTGCGAGCTAATTTGAACAAAACTATAGTAAAGGATGCAATGTTAATTTTGGAATTTGGCTTTATCTTCTTCTTTTTCCAACCTCCCCCTCTGGTGGTTGTGATCACTTCATCACATCCTATGTCTAAGTTTCTAGTTTACCATATCACTGTAAAAAAAAAAAGGAAGAAATTTGTGCAAAAAAGGGGGGGATAAATAAGTTAGTCAAATGATCACCATTAAGAATGCTGCTAAAAAAACCTATATTTTCCTTGATGGTTTTTTACAATAGTCCAAGCAAATTAAAATATAGCTCATTTAAGCACGAAGGGACAAATGGGGATTTCACCTAGAACAAGAAGGCACATCAACCTGTTCTCAGGAAAAGGAGTTTTGGCCTCACAGTATCTAACAGCAGATAATGGAGGGCAGGGCAGGGTAATAGAGAGTTAACATTAGGTCTGCTACATGTCTGGATAATCCTCCACAGAAATTAAGGGATAATGATTACTTTAATGTGTCTCTGCTGCATGATGTTGAAGGCAGGAAGCATGTGATGTCAAGCTGGCAGGAGAGGTGGAGGGTCTTAATATATTCCTAGTCATACTTCAGATGTATATGTAGTGGGGCCAGGATGGGAAAAATGGCTCTACAAAATGCAATATTCTGAATCACATGGCACAGGAATGTGCCCTCCAGCTATTCTTGGGACTACAACTCCCATCATCTCTGGCCATTACTGACTGCGACAAATGGGAGCTGGCATCCAACACTGTTTCTAGACAAGTTTTTTTGGCATTAGAAGTGTTGTAAAGTCAGGCAATAAGAGGAGAGAGAGCCTTCTATGGTTAAGTACCTGGTTAAGGAGCAGGAAGCCAACAGCAGGAATGGACAGTTCTCCCAATGGAAGTAGCCTATAGAAAGCAAAGTTCCCCAAAGATCAGTGCTGGGACCTGTGCTTTTTAACATGTGCATTAATAATCTGAAAATAGGTGTGAGCAGTGAGGTAGCGTAGTTTGCAGGTGATACCATTTCCCCCCATTGTGGTTAAATAAAAAGTGACCTCTCTCAACTGGGTGAATGGGAAGCAAAGAGGTAAATGCAATTAAATGTAAGCAACAGTAAAGTGATAAACATCAGGGCAATAAAGTACTTCACATAAAAGGTAAAGGTAAAAGGTAAAGGACCCCTAGACGGTTAAGTCCATTCAAAGGCGACTATGGGGTTGTGGTGCTCATCTCACTTTCAGGCCGAGGGAACCGGTGTTTGTTCACAGACAGCTTTCCAGGTCACGTGGCCAGCATGACTAAACCGCTTCTGGTGCACAGAACATTGAGACAGAAGCCAGAGGCTGAGCACACAGAAACACTGTTTACCTTCCTGCCGCAGCGGTACTTATCTATCTACTTGCACTTTGATGTGCTTTCGAACTGGTAGGTTGGCAGAAGCTGGGACAGAGCAGCAGGAGCTCACTCCGTCGTGGGGATTCGAACCGCTGACCTTCTGATCAGCAAGCCCAAGAGACTCAGTGGCTTCACATAGCACACAGTTAAACAATAGAATTTACTCTCACAAGATGTAATGGTGATGGCTGCCAATTTGGATGGCTTTAAAAGAGGATTAAACCAATTCATGGAGGACATGTGATTGTATATTTAGTAAAAAATACAAATTAACATGACATTTTGAACATGACAACAGGAGTCTATGGCAAATGTCATTATGGTAAAATATACCAAGAATTAATGTCAGGATAAGAGTAGGCCATTGGTTTCAGTTGTATGAACACAGGAAGCTGTCTTATAATGAGACAGACCATTCATTCATCTAGCTCAGTACTGTCTACACTGAATGGCAGTGGCTCTCCAATGCCACAAGCAAGTGTCACTCCCAGCACTCCCTGGAATTTGGAACCTTCTGAAGGCAAGAAAATGCTCTATCATTGAGCTCTGAAACCCTCTGCAGTGTTAAAAAAAAACTCGATTGCAGGAGTTTTTATACTAATACTAATCATCACACAAATGTACTCATATATGTGCGTCTTCTGGTTCATAGTAAAATTTCCATAATGATACAGGACTAAAATAAGAAATCTATTCAGCTAGATTTCTAATCCTGGTTCAGCTAGATTTCTAATCCTGGTTGTTTCCTGCTTGGCAGGGGGTTGGACTCGATGGCCCTTGTGGTCTATTCCAACTCTATGATTCTATGAACTCCTAGTGAATCTGCAGTTCTATCTGCTGCTTTGCCTTCACAAAATCTGTTTCATCTGGGACAACTTCAGATGAAAGCTACAAAGCACCCCTCCTTGAGCAATCAAAACAACTTTTCAGATGGTTTCTTCTGCATCCGTCCCCTGCAGGGGAGATGCAAGGGAATGTTGACAGCCCCTCTCATATTAGAAGTGGTCAAAAGAATGTTACTAAAGGCTGCTGCCTTCAGATGGGAACCCATCTGCTATGTGTCCTGTGCAATTTAGTCTTAATGATTTATTTAGGCAGATGGAATCAGAATTATAATCTTTCCACTTTAGCATGAGGTAACCCATATCAAGCATAAAATAAAATCTAGGCAATGATGGGATACTGTTGACCATGTGTAGATTCAGAAACACACACAAGGACACACAGAGTTTCTAAGCCATTGAAAATCTGCATGTATACAATAGAGCCACTCTGCAGCGTGCTACACCAATTTTAAAAATGAATATGTAATAATAGATTGCTCTGTTAAATCATCTTAAATAATTTTAAAACACTGTGTGTACTGAAAAGAAAGAAAAGTTTCCCAGTATGGGGTAGAAATACACCTTTTGACAATATGTACCACTCATACATTTGACAACATCAGCACTCAAGCCCACAGTGGGTCCTCAAACTGGTGAACTGAAAAATGCTAGGAGGAGATTCATTGCCAACCCAGACAGAAGTGGGCAAAGGAAATAACAGCAGAAATCAACTCCATCAGATACAGATGCTTCTTTACACTTTTTCGGTAGGATTCACCTAATGAGCTCCAATTCTTCTTAATGGAGCTTGTGCAGAAGAAATGCCAACTTGTTTGTCCCAATGGGATATGTGTCCTTAGCTGCATGGGCTGGTTGTGTCCTGAATATTTAAATCATGAGCTGATACCATGTTTATTCAAAAGGAAGTAAAACGTTTTTCTAAAAATCACAGATTCTGTCCCACAAGGCATATACTGATCAAAGGATAAACATTTTTGCAAAGCCACATCTCTGCATTACTTCTGCAACCTTTTATACATGGCAGCTGGCATCAAGAGAGAAAACTCATTAACATGCTAATGATGCGTCCCATTTAAAATTCTAGCCCTGATTATTATGTGATTAAATCTCTTCCCTTGACTTCTGCTTCCTTCTATCTAAGTAACAGTAAGTAAGGCATCAACAATAGAAAAGCAGAAAGACCTGTCTGTCAGTCTCACTCATACATTTATTTGCAACCATTTTAAATAGTGAGAGGCAGCTCTCCTCTTAAGAAACACAAATTTGAAGGCAGTCTTCTGGACACCTGCAATTAATCTTGTTATATTTTAGCAGATCCATTTACCTTTCTCTGTT
The DNA here is from genome assembly GCF_964188305.1 of Podarcis bocagei. Classification (NCBI taxonomy): domain Eukaryota; kingdom Metazoa; phylum Chordata; class Lepidosauria; order Squamata; family Lacertidae; genus Podarcis; species Podarcis bocagei. Next base: position 61,981,874 of record NC_138127.1, on the reverse strand, counting down.
TATAAAGTTGGGTTACAATGGAATACTTGCAGTGGTACTGGAAACTACAGGAAATATGGAAACGCGCTGAGTTTGCATGGCAAAATTTTGAGATGCTGAATATCATACAGAATTACTCTTAAAACCTCTGTGGTCAGGGGGTTATCCATTTTATGAACTCTACTAATGTAGGTCATGCTTTGAGATGGTGACAGGCTCAAGACTGCTAATTGACCTTTATAAAGTTGACTGGGGATTTGAACCAAGGTCTCCCCAATCCAAGTTCAGCATATCCATGGTTCTACAATCTTTAGCACATCTATTCTACACCTAAACTTGCTTCAAAAAAATAAACCTGCTATGTTGCTTGTTTTCAGGCTGTGAAAGACTCGTTAAAATGACATTTTTTTAAAAAAAGTTTTCCCCAACAATTAGAACACATTAAATAATATATCTAATGTGTTCTTTGGTCTCTTTCACATGGATGTTCTAAATTAGATTTCCGAAGTATGCCTAACTGAAGCTTTTATCATTTAGCACTGGTAGTTTTTAAATAGTGCTTTTTGCTGTTTCTGTTTCAATCCACCCAGTGTGAGATTTATTTAAAAGAATGGGGAATTGCCCTGCAATAGTTTTTAGTGGAGAGTGGGCCCCAGGGTGAAATATATGAGGGCTTATACCCACAACCATTTTCCTAAAAAACAAACATATTTTGGCAGCTACTTTATGGCAGCAATGTGGCACTTGCTCTCAGGAACAGATTCATCAGGTGAATATTTCGTATGTGATATACAGGCAAATAGATACATGATAAATGTACAGTGGTACCTTGGTTCTCAAATGCCTTGGTTTTCAAATGCCGAAAACCCGGAAGTAAGTGTTCCGGTTTTCAAACATTTTTCGGAAGCCGAACATTCAATGCAGCTGTTGGCTATTGTTTCTGGGGCACCAGCACCAATCAGAAGCTGTGCCTTGGTTTTCGAACATTTCAGAAGTCAAACGGACTTCCAGAATGGATTAAGTTTGGCGCTTTTGTTTTTGCTATTTATTTCGCATTTTTGTTTTTGAGGCTTTTTTGGTTAATTTGTTTTTGTGACTGTGTGGAACCCAGTTCAGCTACTGATTAATTGTGTGACTATGGAAATGGATAAAAGCCCCCCATCCAAACAATGACTATCATCCATGCAGGTAAGAAAAAATAATTATTTTTATCATCTAAAATACTGTCTTATTTATTTATAGTAGAGTACATTGATTATTAGGGACGTGGGTGGCGCTGTGGGTTAAACCACAGAGCCTACGACTTGCCGATCAGAAGGTTGGTGGTTCGAATCACCACGACAGGGTGAGCTCCCGTTTTTTATCATCTACAATACTGTCTTATTTATTTTATAGTATAGTACATTGATTATTGCTTTCATTTTATGGATTAATAGTCTCATTAGATAGTAAAATTCATGTTAAATTGCTGTTTTAGGGTTTGTTTTTAAAAATATGTAAAGGATTAATACATTTTGCATTACTTTCTATGGGAAAGCACACCTTGGGTTTGGGAATGCTTTGGTTTTGGAATGGACTTCCAGAACAGATTAAGTTTGAAAACCAACCACTGTATTTACAACACACCATTTAACACATAACTCTACCCATGCCAAGAAATGGCAGCCAAAACTCATGTGTATGAGGGGGGAATAGTGATATGCATCCCCCTTCCTCCAGCCCGGTGATCTAAGCAAAGCCAGTTGTCACCCCTTGCTATTTCTGGTGGTTCTTTAAATTTTTAGTATTATCTAATTCCCACGTTTCTTGGCCTCATGGCCTAGTTTTGACATTCAAAACTCTTAAAATCTCTATTCCTCCTAGTGTATTTGTGATGCTAATATTCATGGTAATTTATCCCATCCTTTAATTTATTTCAGTACATGTTCCTCAATATTGCTTATAATTATTCAAAAAAAAAAAAAGACACACAGGCACAAAAGACTCTGGAGAGTGCCAGGATCATAATATAGCCTTTCTATCAATATACAAAGATTGAACTTGCACGCTAGTTCCTTACATAATAAAGAAGAGATTCAAAAGCTACCTTTTCCACTCTACAGATAGGTGCACTGTGTCTAATAACAGCACTCAATAGCCCGTCCTGTGTATGAACATATTTTTTTTGTTGTTGTTCAAACTGGTGAAAGATCATCTTTGGTTTTCATGCTACAAACCAATTTTATTCATTAATCTTGATAGTTAGATCCTGCCAACAGTTTTGGCAGCAAGTTTGTGAATAATTATTCCTTTGATTATTCATTCAGATCAAGTTGAGTTCATTTCAGGTAGAAAGGGCTCTGATCCAGGGCCTGCTTTTGGCATAGTAACCAGATGAGAGAAAGCATTTGATCCAATTCACGGAAATTTTCTATATAGTGCCTCAGTGAATTTTAGCTTTCCAAATTGGTTGGTGTGAAGACGATGAAAAATATGACATCTAGTGGTTGTGTAAATGGAACCCTCACAGGTTTTCTTTTGGAAAGAGGGTACCAGGGCAGGCCTGACTTATCTTACACCCGGTGTTTGATCTGGTAACAGAACCTTTAGCTTGCATAAGCTGACAGTAAGGAAATAATGGTTTGGCTTAGTGTTACATGCAAAGCAGGTCACTGAGACCACCATTTGGGGACATGAACACATGGTGATACTGGACGCAGATGATGCTTGATTAATGGTATGCTGGATTAAAACAAATTAGAAGTTTCCATTATTTGGGGAATTCTCTGGCTTCAGAATCAACTGGGGCAAAATTCACACCCTGATAAGGAAAACTAAGAAGGGCGTCAGACAACTGCCAGTTTATATGGGTCTCTTATCATATCTGAAATAGCATCTTTGAAATATTCATTTGTGGCTATACAACTAAACAAACAAGATTAAACTAAAGAAGAGCATATTAAATTACAGCTTCCATTAACTGGGAGTGATTTGCATTTCTAGAGTTATACATTTATCCCAATATTTTTAATTGTAAAGGATACCAGTTTGGGTTGGACTTAGCACAATTGCCTTGATTAAATGGGTAGGCAGCCTCAAGTCCATTACATTTTCTGATACATTTCTCAGCCTGCCAAATATTAACAGTTACGAAAGCTTAGCCACTCTTCCCTGTTTTGATCCTTCTAGTCATGCTTATATCAGTGTATGAAAATATGCAGAGAGCCCACAGGCGAATCTTTTAGAATAATTTTGTTAGAGGGTGTATACAGATGCTATCACATCCATTTGGCACTCATAGTAAGTTTTATTCTTTGAATTGTGGAGATTTTATCAACTACCTGAGTCTGCAAAAAGGCAATGTATTTGAATGTGTTAATCTGGTCCCAATATAATCAGTGCTCAACCATCTACAAAATTTTGGAACCGAACCCACAGTATTTACGATGTATGCCTATACATTTGATTAAGACTTTCAGACAACAAGAATAATTAAGCTATTACATACTGCCATTCCCTACCAATACTTCACTGGTTAAGCTGCAAGCCATCACCACTTTACTAGAATGTGCTCAAACTTACTAATAAATGTTTCCATTTTCATGACACAAACTTAAGAACCTTTAAAAAATTAGACAGAAGTGTTTGTTGCACCTATCAAATGTTTAACATAATAGTATTAACTAATACTGCATCTAAATTTCAGTTAATTTGACATTGATCTTGATTTAATGTGGTTGTGTTTTATATAATTCTTGGTCTTCTGGAAAGGTATTGGATCAATCTTGTAAATAAAATAAAATAAAACAAAATAAAATCCAGTGCAATCCTATGCATGTTTATTAAGCAGTAAGTTCAAGTGCATTCAGCAGGGCTTACACCTAGGAAAGTATCATAGGGTTGCCATATCTAGAAAAGCAAAAAAGAGGACAGCCTGAGCTACTGGTAGCCCAAGCCAGGAAAAGAGGCATACAGGCGAGGGCATGTGTGAGGCCACTGCGGCGTGCGAGCGAAGGCAGGACCCCAGCTCCAACCTGATCTTCCATGCAATGGCCTCACTCCGCCGCGGCACTTCTGCTTCCCAGGCACAGCACCCTCCTAAGTATGCATGTGTTCCCCCCAAAAAATAAACCAACCCCACCAAAAAAACCCAAACCCAGACATTGCCTTTAAAATGTAAAAATCCTCCCAGGTGGGCATGTTGGCCCCCCCAAAAGAGAACATGTCCAGGTTTTCCTGGAGGTAAAGGTAAAGGGACCCCTGGCCATTAGGTCCAGTCGTGACCGACTCTGGGGTTGCAGCGCTCATCTCTCTTTATTGGCTGAGGGAGCCTGTGTACAGCTTCCGGGTCATGTGGCCAGCATGACTAAGCCGCTTCTGGTGAACCAGAGCAGCACACATAAACACCTTTTACCTTCCCACCAGAGCGGTACCTATTTATCTACTTGAGACTATATGGGACTGGCTGAAATGACTGGCAGAATCCGTGATCAGGGGAAAGAGACGGCGGAAGAAGATTGGAAGAAATTTAAAATTTATCTTAAGAAATATTGCAAAATTAATGAATGCTAAAATGTCGTGGTTTTAGGGGGGGGAAGGAGATTACAGCTGTAAAAGATTAAGTAAAAGAAAAGAATAAGGGAAAATTGGATAAAACCAAGTGTTAGGATTTGCTGAAATAATTTTGGAAATTGGGATGTAGAAAGGGGAGGTATGGGGAAGTCGGCGAAGTAAGGTTTAAGAAAAAGGGATATGAAATTATACATGTTTGTGTGTGTGTGTGTGTGTTTGTTTTGTGTATTGTTTGTGATTATAAAACTTGTGAAAAACCAATAAAAATTTTATATAAAAAAAATATATTTATCTACTTGCACTTTGATGTGCTTTCGAACTGCTAGGTTGGCAAGAGCTGGGACCGAGCAATGGGAGCTCACCCCGTCGCGGGGATTCAAACCACCAACCTTCTGATTGGCAAGCCCTAGGCTTTGTGGTTTAACCCACAGCGCCACTCGTGTCCCTTCCTGGAGGTACAGCAACCCCAATATACAAGTATACCCACTTTCACCATAAGGGCCGAGGACAGATTACAGTAATATAAAAATATAATGTTAAAATCAGTTATAGCAATTTGCAATCAGCAGAGTAGGATGGGTCCTAACAACTGTAAACCTGGCATATGGCTAATATCACTAGGCAACAATAGGTGAATAACGAGCTCTCAGTCAACCCCAATATAATCCTTGCAAATGGGGTAACACTGACCCACTATATGATTACTGTATGTATTATACAGACCATGTAAATGAAGCACACTGAGCGCTTCTATAAATGTAAAATATTACCCATATGATATACTGGCCAATTAAGAAAACATTTCAAGAAATATTCCCAACAACTAGGTCTTCCAGCTAAATATGTAGGGATGTTTTTCAATAATAATAATAATAATAATAATAATAATAATAATAATAATAATAAACACCCATTATAAAGTATTTTTGTTTTAAAAAGCAAATGGGGGATCAACAACATTAATATATATAACAATATTGCAAATAGCTTCATTTTTTAAAAAATCCTTAAAAGGCACCATAGGTTTGTTTTCAACAAAATTTGTTACACCCATCATATGCTTAATTTAATCAGAGCTAAACAAATTACCATAGCCTAAAGAGAGACATGCAGTAGATAACAGAGTAAAATGGGGATCACTCATTTTAATTATTTATATTTGCTTGGAGGAATTTGTGCTCCACTGGGCTTTATTATCCAGGAGAACATATTCTCTGTAGTCACTGCTTGAGAATTACAAGAAATGTAAGGTTCATCTTAAGGGGGAGGGGGAAGCAACACATATTGTTGTGTGTTTTCTAATGCGGTTACACCCTAAACAAAGGATGATGACACTCTGATACAAGCAAACAATGATACAAGCCAGCATGCATGCTGTCATCCAAAATTTGCTAAGTTTTCTCCTTTTGGAAAGTGAACCCCTCAAAACAGTTTTATAAATTCCCCAGAGTTCAACCCCAAGTTTGGGAATGCAGCACTACAGTCTTTACAGGGAAAACTGAGCTGGTGTGTGTGGTTTCTTCCTGGAGGGGTTGAGGCAGGTGGGGATTCCAGCATCAAATCCCCAGACTGCATTTTAAATTTAGGGCAGTTTAAAAAAGCAGTTTGGAAGTTCAGATGGAGGTAAAATCTCAGAAAAAGGAGAACAAATCTGAGGACAGAACCCTTAGCAAAACGTTACAGAACATTATTATTTTATTTTACAGAGACTACCTAGCAACAAGAACAGATCTATCAGTGATCAGACACTCGCTTGAAAACCAAACTAATCTCCATGCTATATTCTGAAAGATGGTTATTGTAACAATGGATCAACTTTTCAGTATCTTTACCTTTTTAAAATTATGTTTCTGTGCCGGGAACAGAAAGCAGTTCTTTACATTTGTTTTTCCATTCATATTTCACCTCATGTATTGGAAGGAAAATTATGTGTGCCTGCCTGCACATGTATTATTTATATGAAATGGAGCAGGAGCGTAAGAGGAAGAAGAGGGGACTGTCTGTGCACATGCATGCACAAGCTGAGAAGAAAGTCAGTTTGCAAATTCTGTGTGTATGTGTGTCTGAAACAGAGCTAGACAGCCAAAGGATGAAGAGGAGGAGACTGGCTATGCGCGCGCGCACACACACACACACACACACGTAACCAAGAGGGCAGTCACTTTAAATAGCATGCTGTTTTCTCAGGGCAACCTCTCCTGACCCCTGCCTTTAGGACCTTGGGAAACCACCAATGAAAACAGCACAATGACACTCACACATTTTTATTATATGTAAGATTTAATAACTCACTGGCCACCATAGGTGCCAGCTCCAAAAGGCCAAGGCACTTTGGGGGGGGCAATGTTTTTTGAGGGGACTGGGCCGTCTCAATGATCAGAGAGTGCTCAGCTCTGCCCCCTGCCTCCTCGCAATGTTGTGTTGGGGCCACTCAATCATCTTGAGAATATGGTGCCTCTGCTGACCACTCTCACAAGTACGCTGTTGTGATGACGAAAGGTTTTTGTGACAGCCACCCCAAGATCCCCTACAAAATTTCTTCTAAACTTTTTTTTTTTTTTGCTTCACCCACTTTTATGTTTCAGCGCCCGGAGAGCTGACCATGTGTTAATGCAGCCCTTAGGATGGTGCAAGCAGTTCTGTCGCACTGGGCATTGAGCCTAAGGGCCACCGCAGGGCGTCACAACTGTGACATAGTGAATTGAGCAGAATGGGAGGGGAGAAGCAGGGTGGGGGGCAAATTTTGGCCTCACACAGGGCACTGCTGAAATTTGAAGGAGCATAGTCCACTCCTAACATAAAAGAAAGTGATGTCAGACCAATAAATGCTTAGCTATCTAAGCCATAAATTTTACACATCTATGGGGTAAACGATACACAGCAATGATCATCAGCTTGAGTGCAAGCTATTTGCTTCAAAGATTTCCAGAGCAGGGTCCCAATCTGGGTTGCAACTTGGATGTGGGTGGGGATAACTCTTTGCTCCCCACAGCAACTCCAATTGGATCTTTTTTCCCCACTGCAAATTGCAGGTGTGGGCAGGGAAGGAAATCAGTATAAAAAGTTGGAAGGGGAGGCAAAAGGATTAAAGACCAGCACCACCACTGGTGAAAGAAAAGCTTGAACACAAGCATAAACTATATGATAAACATCCAGTACAGTTTAGCCCAATGGCTAGCCCTTTCCTCTTTGGTACTGGCAACATCAAGGTCTTTTCCAGGGAGTCTTCTCTTCTCATGAGGTGACCAAAGTATTGGAGCCTCAGCTTCAGGAGCTGTCTTTCCTGTGAGCACTCAGGGCTGAATAGGCTGAGGTAGCCTATTCACTGGAAGCACAGATCTTGGAAGCTGGGGCTCCAATACTTTGGCCACCTCGTGAGAAGAGAAGACTCCCTGGAAAAGACCCTGATGTTGGGAAACATGGAGGGCACAAGGAGAAGGGGACGACAGAGGACGAGATGGTTGGACAGTGTTCTCAAAGCTACCAGCATGAGTTTGACCAAACTGCGGGAGGCAGTGGAAGATAGGAGTGCCTGGCGTGCTCTGGTCCATGGGGTCACAAAGAGTCGGACACAACTAAACAACAACAACCTCAGCCTATCTCTGGTTGGTTCAGGTGTGCCTACTTTCAGCCACCTTAGCCACATTGCTTGCCTCTCAGTTACCTGCTCTGGTGTGGGAGTCCTGTCAAAGCCAAGCCTGGGGTTTAAAATAAGCTCCGCTGACCAATGTCAACACATGAAAAATATTTCCTAGTTTCAATGTGATTAATAATAATCTCACCTTTTCAGGACAGTTCTAGTCACTAAACTGGCAAAATCCACCTTAATCTTTCAGGTAAATAAAGACTTATTGCTTTCAAAACATTACACATGCTGTGGATTACATCCTTACACAACATGCTTAGACAACAAAAACCCAGTGATGCTAGGCAGTTTTCTTCCTGGGCTTGCGGGATCTTATATTTCCTATGGATTAAAACTGAAGCATGCACAATTCTATGTGCAGAGCACTATTAAATTATGCAGGAGCTATGAATGCAGAGACATTCTCACTGTCAGTTAGCAGGCTTTTCACCACAGGAGGCTATGCAAAAAATAAGCAAGAGGAAATCAACTCAAAGCCTGCTACATCATCAGCATACACAACGCCAGGGGAAAAAATACCCCTCAAGAATGACAAACTCCGAGGCTGACAGCACATTCAACCTAATATATATCAAATGGTCTGCCAGATTTGCCCATCAAAATAACTATTCTTATGTCATATAAATTAGATGGCTGCTCATCAGTTCAGGCAGGATACTGAATGACACATAGCCCAGGAAATGCCAGGCTTCTGTCACCCCAACAGCTGGCCAACTGCTCCACTTACCAAAAGCAGACTCCCCTTGCGCCATTTCTTCCTTCAGTCTCTTGTAACCTTCTTTCATTCTCTCTAATTTTTGGACATTTTTGGCACTCAGCGTGAACCATTCGTTGAGAAGTCCCTCCAGTCGCTCTCTTTCAGCTGTTAACGACTTAATTTCTTCTACAGGGTCTCTAGCCATACAGAAATTACCTCCTGTGGATTCATTGGAGGGACATTAGAGAGACGGTGGAAGACAGAGAAGAAACAATAGACACCCTCAAGGAGCTTACTAAAAGAAATTAATAGCTAATCGTTCATACAGGAGCTAAAACCTGAGCAGTGCAAATGAAAGAAAATTTGTAGTAAACACATTTTCCCTATGTCCACTGATTTCCATTTCCTCATACCTATACTGCCCATATAAACAGTGGTAACCTAATTTGATTATTATTTTTTCATTCAGGTTACCAAACTGCTACTTAGGTTTTTTTTAAAAGGTGATGGAATGCAGGGTAATGATCTGGTCAGTATGTAATTTTTTTTTAGATTAACAAATAATTGCATGCTGACTGGATCATTACCCAGCAATCCATCACATCATTATGCTACAGCTAGCTATTTATATGGATATCTTCAAAAAACTGAAATGAAATCTCCCTTGCACATCATGAGGAGCATATATTATACGCAAATAAATAAATCCTTTAAATTAGAGACAGTCAATACATGCACATAGCTTCTACCACCCCCATCCCCAAATGAGCTGGCCTCCCTCTGTTTTCATTAGAGATCCATGGCAGACTAGCCTGGTCAAAGGAATCCTTTCCAGTTGCTATCTTTTTCCTTTGCTATACAAAACTCCCCATGGTGTTTCTTTTAGTTACAGACTGGTTTCTCCAGAGCCAGCTGTTATACATGTCACAAAGAACCTGTGTGCGCATGTTTTTCACATGCAAACTTTAAATGTGTTTTTCTGAGAGGTAGATCTCTTACATGAGTTGATTGATCACCGCCCTGAGAATATGTCTAAAGAGTTCAGAACCTAGGAATTCACACCCAAAACAAAAACTCAGTTTAAATGGTATTTATTACAGTGGGGTGGGGAAAGGAATTTAATTACAAACTAATTAATACACTCCAGCATATAAGCATGAATTCACGGGTGCATTTAACCCTAATACATTAACAACACTAAAGAGTAAAATGCGTTCTTTAACGAGGAAAGATTGTGCTACTCTAAAAAAGGTGGAAGCATGACCATTTGACATGAAAACCTAGGAGGACAGAACAGAGATTCAAAGTTACCTTGCAGCTGTTAATTGATAGCAATGTTGTGCTGAATGTAGGTGTGTTGGAGCCACAACCAGAAGTGAGGATCAGGAATTCTAACTGCAGCTCATTATACAGAGAGCTGCCTCTGAAGACGGTTTGGAAATTTCAGCTGGTGCAGAATTCGGTGGACCGGTAGTTGACCAGAACAAGATTGTTTGAGTGTATTACACCAATCCTGGCCCACCTGCCTGGTTGCCAGTTAGTTTCTGGGCCCAATTCAAAGTGCAGTTTTTGACCTATACAGCCTTAAACAGCTCAGGACCACAATATCTCAAGGATCACCTCACCCCATATAAACCAAGCCAGATTCTGCAATCATCATCTTAAATCCTTTTTCGTGTGCCTCCTCCACGAGAGGCCTGGAGGGTGGCAACACGAGATCAGGCCATTTCTGCAGCGGCTCCCTGTTTGTGGAATGCTCTCCTCAGGGAAGCTAGTCTGCACCTTCATCATAAATCTTAAGCGTAAAGCAAAAATGTTCCTCTTCAACTAGGCCTTTGGCTGATGTCTAGATCCTTTTAAATGTATTTGTGGGAAGGGAGGTTATTGGTTTGTTTTCTTGTTCTTATTATGCACTTTGTGTTTTATTCTGTATTTTTATGCTGTGAATTGCCCTGAGATCTTTGGATGATGAAGAAAGAGAGTTTGGATTTGTTATCCCACTTTATCACTACCCTAGGGAGTCTCAAAGCGGCTAACATTCTCCTTTCCCTTCCTCCCCTGCAACAAACACTCTGTGAGGTGAGGCTGAGAGACTTCAGAGAAGTGTGACTAGCCCAAGGTCACCCAGCAGCTGCATGTGGAGGAGCGGAGACGCGAACCCGGTTCACCAGATTGCGAGACTACTGCTCTTAACCACTACACCACACTGGCTGAAGCGCTGATATACCGTATTTTTTGCTCTATAAGACTCACTTTTTCCCTCCTAAAAAGTAAGAGGAAATGTGTGCACGTCTTATGGAGTGAATGCAGGCTGCGCAGCTATCCCAGAAGCCAGAACAGCAAGAGGGATTGCTGCTTTCACTGCGCAGTGATCCCTTTTGCTGTTCTGGCTTCTGAGATTCAGAATATTTTTTTTCTTGTTTTCCTCCTCCAAAAACTAGGTGCGTCTTGTGGTTTGGTGCGTCTTATAGAGAAAAAATACGGTACATTGGCGCAGCCGAGGCGGGGCCAATATTGAATCAATAAAATTCAATAAAAATACATAGCAAACTGAGATTCTGCCCCCTCCCAACAAAAGGCCTGCCCCCCCCTAACAAAAATCCTGGCTACGCCCATGCTGGAATACAAATTTAATAAATAAGTAAATAAATAAATAACATTATTTGTGGTTCTAAGCTCTTCGAATCACAAGTTCTGCTGTGCAGTTGCTTTGAGTTAGGATCTGAAAGAGGATATAGAATAATGTACCTAGACTAGAGTCTTCTTTGTCTGGTGCACTGTGCTATGTCCTTCCTGTGTGCAGAGTCCAACAGACAGGAGAAAGGGGCTTGTTGGTGTAAGAGAGGGGTCAAAAAAACTCCCTGTCTGGCAAGTCTGGAGCTAGCACCTGTGTGCTTCCCTCTATTGCTGGAGCTATTCTGCCATGGGGCCATTCAAAAATTTAAGGCTTCTTAATTAGAAGTCACAGCCTAATCATTCTTCGTCTTTAAAAAAAAAAGTTAAGAAGAAGGCACTACCTTGCCTATTAAAATTTCATATATACTGAATCATTATTAATTCCCAGAGGGAAGGTTAATATCAAAACCTGAAGCTATGATGGAATAAACATAGTATCCCTGTTAATAATTTACAAGCATTTTTGCCTCTAATATATGCCCACGAGGCAAAACTGCCCTATGCAGCTTTTTCCCTGACAGAGGGAATAGGCCTTCAAATATCAAGAACTCATCAAGAGATCAGCACACCACTCGTTTAAAGTGCCAGTGCTGAACTCCTGACCTCAATCACAGTAACTGCAATGGGCACTTTCTAAATCCTACAAGAGAACTCGTTTTTTAAAAACATAAATATAAATCTGTCTCACTGTTAAAAATCACAAAATAATAAAGGTGTTCTGTATCTTTTTTTAAAAAGAGACGAAGGTAATTTTTTGGTGGCTGGAAATATATTCATCAGGGAAGCATCTAGTTAATACTGTTTAATTACTACAATTTTTCATTTCCATGACAGATTTATGTTTTATGTAAACTGCATGTTATAATTTATTCAGTATGCCTTTCTTTTCAACATTTCCATACTGCACTGTCTCAGATAGTACTTGTCAGATCTTGCTAAGCAAGCCTTTCCCAATAATTTGAAAGAAAGTATCTTCCAAAAAGCAGAAAAAGTTGATCAAATGATGGTCAATATTTTAAAAATAGCAATTACATTATATATTTATATATACACACACACATATACCGGTAGATACACACACACACACACACACACACACACGTTGCAGCTTCCTTTATTAACATTGCTTTGACATTTGTAGCACGGTCTTATTTAACATCTTTATCAACGACTTGGATGATGGACTCAAGGGCATCCTGATCAAATTTGCAGATGACACCAAACTGGGAGGGGTGGCTAACACCCCAGAGGACAGGATCACACTTCAAAACGACCTTGACAGATTAGAGAACTGGGCAAAAACAAACAAAATGAATTTTAACAGGGAGAAATGTAAAGTATTGCACTTGGGCAAAAAAAATGAGAGGCACAAATACAAGATGGGTGACACCTGGCTTGAGAGCAGTACATGTGAAAAGGATCTAGGAGTCTTGGTTGACCACAAACTTGACATGAGCCAACAGTGTGACGCGGCAGCTAAAAAAGCCAATGCAATTCTGGGCTGCATCAATAGGAGTATAGCATCTAGATCAAGGGAAGTAATAGTGCCACTGTATTCTGCTCTGGTCAGACCACACCTGGAGTACTGTGTCCAGTTCTGGGCACCACAATTCAAGAAGGACACTGACAAACTGGAACGTGTCCAGAGGAGGGCAACCAAAATGGTCAAAGGCCTGGAAACGATGCCTTATGAGGAACGGCTAAGGGAGCTGGGCATGTTTAGCCTGGAGAAGAGGAGGTTAAGGGGTGATATGATAGCCATGTTCAAATATATAAAAGGATGTCACATAGAGGAGGGAGAAAGGTTGTTTTCTGCTGCTCCAGAGAAGCGGACACGGAGCAATGGATCCAAACTACAAGAAAGAAGATTCCACCTAAACATTAGGAAGAACTTCCTGACAGTAAGAGCTGTTCGACAGTGGAATTTGCTGCCAAGGAGTGTGGTGGAGTCTCCTACTTTGGAGGTCTTTAAGCAGAGGCTTGACAACCATATGTCAGGAGTGCTCTGATGGTGTTTCCTGCTTGGCAGGGGGTTGGACTCGATGGCCCTTGTGGTCTCTTCCAACTCTATGATTCTATGATTCTATGATTCTATATAGCAACTACTAGCTTCCTGCACCAATTTTCTATTAATATATCTATTTAAAATGAAAACAAATAAACACAAAAGAATATTAGCAGAAGTCCATGCTTGTGTTTCCAAGTGTAAAGCTATATGGAGGCATTTCTTTCATTGCCAATTTTTCCATATCATCCTTTATACGGTAATGCATAAAAGACGAAACAATTACAACACTTTACTGGTGCACAGACTTTGGAATACTTTCCCCAGAGCTGTCTGCCTGGCCCTTGTTCTCCTCTGTTTTAGGCAGCAAATGAAAGCAATTTTATTTGTATGTCCTTGGAAAAGGGGAGGAGATAAATGTCTTTATGCTGAGGATTTTTTTCAGGTCTGAATTTTAACTGCTATTTTGTTTTGTTGCTTCTTGCAATTTTATATGTTTTTATTCTTTGGAATTGTTTTGGGTATATTTCAGTGGAAAGGCAGAAACAAATAATTGCAAACAAAATAAATAACGAATAAATGAAATAGGCAGCCTGAAGATTTGGGGGTTAAAGCAACACGCCTGGAGTCAAAATATTTTTCAAGGCCCACCCAGGGGCAGGCAAGTCACCTTCAATTAGCTGTCAATCAATCTGGACTCAATCTGAGCCATTCGAAGCAAGATACTAGGGTGGGGTACAAACTGGGTAGGGCACAAACTCTGTGATGAAGACCTACATAATGCTGCTGAAATAAACTGTACATATAGTTCAGCCATGCAATTTGCCACTTGGCAGGTTGCCCAGAATAGATAGCAGCTGCCCCAGGCAAATAACTGAATGGTAAACTGCTTGCTGTCTGCCTCGACCCCTTACTGCCCACCCACGACTGAGAATGAAAATAATTTTGCTTCTATACCACACCAAACAGCTGTGCACAAGACACTTATAAACAATAAAATATATACATTGCCAACATGAAACAAAATCATGTAAAATATTTTAAACTGAAAATTATACAAAAGGGAAATGAGAAGTTATTCCCTAAAAGAGTGCGGAAAATAAAAGGCATTCAGATGCTTTTAACATATGGAATGGAAGCTAGACAGCCGTGCAGGAATAAGCCCCAGATACAGGCAACGTTAATGTAGTTCAGAACCACATAAACATAAAAGTGCCATCTTAACCTTATCCACTATTTCAGGGGTAGACAGTGTAGTGTCCTCCAGATGTTATGAACTACAACTCATAGAATCGCAGAGCTGTACAGCTGGAAGGGGCCCAAAGGGTCATCAGGTCCAACCCTCTGCAATACATGAGTCAAGTCATCCCTGACCATTGGTCATGCAAGCTGGGACTGATAGTTGCAGCCCCAAGCTTCTAGACAGCACTGCTCTTTAGGCAGCCAATACTGGGGAAAAACAACACTTCCGAAGGGCCATGAAGAAATTAGACCTGTAATTAGCCTAGATCTGTAATTAGCCACACTGCCACAACCTGATGAAGCTGCAAGTTCATATAAGAAGAGATTCTAAAAGTCAGGCCATGTGGTAGTCTTAAGCAAACAAATGTGTAGCTTATGCAAATTAGTCCTTGAACCACCTACGATACTGAAATTTCAGGGAAAGAACAGGGTCAGCAATGAACCTATGACTCTCAGTCTCAGGCCCCATTTGCAATGTGGACATAATAGTACATTTGTTTTACAGAACTATTACGCTGAAGGAGGTTGTATCCCTTCTCTCATGCCACAGTCACAGTCCCCAGACTATTTGCTACGTATCCTCTTTATTCCCTCAGCAAACAGCAGCTTGCAGAGGGCTTTTTTTCAGGAACCATGGGAAAGGTTAAGCTCAAACTACATGCACTGTGCTCCCAGTCCATACTTTTTCTCCCCCCCCCCCATTGCTATTGAACTATACATCAAATATTATTGAAACTGAAACTACAGAGCACTAGTAGAAAAGCATTGTGAACCATATAAAAGTTCTAAGTTCTTACACACCAAGTAATTTATATAGGATTCATATAATTTCACTCAACATTAATCCCCTCTGAGAGATGCAAGAGCATCTCTCCAAAGCAGAGACAAAACTCACTGGAAGCCTAAGAAAAGTATTAATTGCCCAATAAGAGGAGCCAGCTGTGGAAAGAGGTGAGATGGGCAGAATGGTGAAGGGTAGGAGAGAAGGATGTGAGGAGCTGAAGTGGTGAGATTATAGGTGGTACAGCCCTTCTAAGAATATTTCAAGAGCTGATGGTACAACTCCTCACTTTATTTCAAAGTACAAAGTGCTATTACACAACACTATATGTGCTGGTGAGTGCAAAAATCATAAGCTATATGCATCCTCTTGGCATGCAGAAAACACATCACAACAGTGTTCTTTGATGGGAGACCTTCTTGAACCATACACCCATTCATTGGGCTGGCTCGTTGCCTAATGGAGAGATTTTCTGCTTGTCAACTCTGCAAATTGTAAACACGACTGTGCATAATTTGTTCTCTCTCACTCCTACTGAAAAAAAAGGCAAGGGACTACAGTAATCCAAAGTTCAAGGCATAAAAAGCTGTTATGGGGGGGGGAATCATAACAACTTAATATGTTGTTAAGTTCAGAGTCACATATCAGTGTTTTGCTCATGAATAATATTCACATGCACTCTGAAGACAAATAGCTCTTCCATTGCCAGCATTAGCTGCTTATCGATCTGAATAAGAAGCTGCCAATTCCTGTATTCCATTGTGGAATGTCATTTAAATCAGATGCATCTTAATTCTCAAACCTCTTTGTGTTCATGTGTTTATGAAACAAAACTACTGTTAGCTAGAAGAACTACCTCCTGCTTTCTTTACACATGCAGGTCATGATGAAGAATTTGCCATTAGAGACTAGGAAGACTCAATAACCCTTCATCAAAAATTACCTGGAATGCTGGTAAAGCTAAATCAGACAAATAAGGACGACCTGCTAGAGGGGATGCAATATAAAGCGGCAGTTTTAACTGCATGTGGTAGGACTGCCCAGTGGCTAATACATCCTGGGAAATTCCAGGAAATTCCAAGAGATCCCATTCAAAGCCCAACAATTAATCCTGATGAATCTGGGAATTGGTTTATTGCCAATTAACCCTGAGGCTACAGACAAAGACATAAGGATTTAACAGCCTTGCTGCTGGCTGCAAAGGGAGCCAAATACTGGTGGTACAAAACTTCATTTTTGCTGCAAGGATGGTGGACAAAGGTTGAAAACAGTGGCTCCAAATTAACTAAGTACTGCAGACCCCCCATTTCTCAAGAGTTATGTGAATGGTGCCACAGACCACCAGATGAGAACTACTGGTCTGGAACATAACACTGGTTGGAAAATTTATGAAGCCAAAGTGGGTACATAGGGGAACCAAACATAAAGATTCATTTGGTATGATTGATTTCTGAAATATTTATGGTCATAACTTTATTTCAAATAAGCACTGGACACTGCAATAACACCTAGTGCACACCCTTTTCTTGAGTAAGTTTGAGCTTCCTATGGATATGTAGCATAATGCAGTTGATGGTGTTTTGTTGTTGTTGTTTTGGTCTTATTATAGTAATTCAGTACAATGCCTTGCAACTCTGTCTGCATCTATGCAACCTGTATGAATACTTAATAGTTAATAGTTTAAAAAAAATCACCTGAAACAGCAAGCACTTTGGCTTCAAGAAGAGCTGGTAGTTGAGTCTCAATATCATTCACTTTCCTCCTTAAAGTGCTGCACAGCTTCTGACTGGTACACACCTAGATTGAGGCAGACAGCCATGATATATAATTCATTCATGTAAAAATATAAGGGAATAAAAAAGGCATTTCAAATTGTCTTGGTTTACAGACATGACATATCATTACACAGCATGACAATAAAGGTTAATAAAAAGTGATGTGTGATATTGCTGCAAGACATTCATCCTGCCATTCAAGGGCTTTGCCACAGAATCCCCAGAAATAGTAACTCTCTTAACAGTTGCCCAAATAGGGAAAAATGATGATCACAAACAAAGCAGACAAGCAGATACTGAAAGACTATATTTCAGGCAAGAGGCCAAAGCTGGAAAATTATTGCAGATGTTTGATCTTTCTGTAAATGTCTTGTTGACAGTCATAACAGCTGAAGATCAAAGTAAACAAACACTTGAGATTAACAATCCGGCTCTACTCTTGCTGTCCTTATGGAACAGCTAAAACAGCATTCCACCACAAGACATACAGGGCAGAGTCACGCAGGCTGGACCAATGTTCCTAGAAACTGAGCCCAATTCTCTTGCTGGAGTGAACAGCTAGCACAGTCCTTAGGGAATGTGCAGGCGACCTTGGAACGGACAGCTCACGGAAGAACCCCGACCAAACATAAGAGGAGGCGTGTAGTGGTGATAGGGGATTCCCTACTGAGGGGAACAGAAGCAGTGATCTGTGGGCCTGACAAGATGTCTCGGGAAGTGTGCTGTCTCCCCGGGGCTAAGATCCAAGATGTAACTGAACGACTGCAAGGAATCATAAAACCCACTGACAAATACCCCTTCCTCTTGGTTCATGTGGGAACCAATGATACTGCAAGCAATAGCCTCCAGAAGATCAAAAGAGACTACGAGGCTCTCGGCAGGAAATTGAAGCAACTAAATGCACAAATTGTCATCTCATCTGTCCTCCCAGTTGAACGACGTGGCCCAGGGAGAGAGGGGAAAATAGTGGAAGTGAACAGCTGGCTTCGCAAGTGGTGTAAACAGGAACGGTTTGGATTCTTAGATCACGGACTGCAGTTTCTTGAAGATGGACTTCTGGCAAGTGATGGGCTGCACCTCACAACGGTTGGGAGGAATGTTTTTGCCAAAAATCTCAGAAACCTCATCAGGAGGGCTTTAAACTGACTAATGTGGGGGAGGGAGACAGTGCTCCTGAAGGTAGGAGTCTATCAATTAATGAAGATGATCATCCAAATGTCATAGACCAAATGGAGCAAACAGCACGCGGACCTAGTGGTGGGAGGAAAAAATCCTTAAATAAGAGACACGGGGGAATGATTAATGGACTTCAATGTCTGTACACTAATGCGCAAAGCATGGGAAATAAACAAGATGAGCTTGAGCTCTTGGTACAGCAAACTAAATATGACATAATAGGCATCACTGAAACCTGGTGGGATAAGTCCCACGATTGGAATGTAATAATGGGGGGATACAATCTATTTCAGAGAAACAGACCAGACAAGAAAGGAGGAGGAGTGGCGTTATATGTCAGGGATGTGTATACCTGTGAAGAGATCCAAGATTTAGAACCTCAAAGCCAATGTGAGAGCATTTGGGTCAAAATTAAGGGAGAGAAGAATAACAGAGACCTCATTGTGGGAGTTTACTATAGATCCCCAAGCCAAACGGAGGACATAGATGATGCCTTCCTGGAACAGATGGCCAAGCATGCAAAAGGAAGGGAGATAGTAGTAATGGGGGACTTCAATTACCCGGATATTTGTTGGACGTCAAACTCAGCCAAGAGCATAAGGTCAAACAGATTCCTCACTGGCCTTGCAGACAACTTCATTGTCCAGAAAGTGGGAGAAGCAACAAGAGGAACAGCCATTTTAGATCTGGTCCTAACCAATGTTGATGACCTGGTTAGTGGGGTAGAAGTGGAAGGATCATTAGGCGCGAGTGATCATGCTCTTCTGAAGTTTACTATACAGCGGAAAGGAGCAGCCAAGCATACTAGGACTCAATTTCTTGACTTTAAGAAAGCCGACTTCATAAAACTTAGGGAAGTGCTGGGTGAGATCCCATGGACAGCAATACTAAAAGGAAAGGGAGTTCATGATGGCTGGGAGTTTGTTAAGAGGGAGATAGTAAAAGCACAACGTCAGGCAATACCATTGAGACGGAAACATGGAAGGTGCCTAAAGAAGCCAGGGTGGCTATCTAAAGAACTTTTAACTGAATTAAGATTAAAAAAGGATGTGTACAAAAAATGGAAAAGGGGGGAAACCACCAAAGAGGAATTCAAACAAATAGCCAGCACGTGTAGACACAAAGTCAGAAAAGCTAAAGCACAGAATGAACTCAGGCTTGCTAGAGAGGTTAAAAGCAACAAAAAAGGCTTTTATGGGTATGTTCGTAGCAAAAGGAAGAACAAAGAAACAGTGGGGTCACTCAGAGGAGAAGATGGTGAAATGCAAACAGGGGACACAGAAAGGGCTGAACTCCTCAATGCCTTCTTTGCCTCAGTCTTCTCCGATAAAGAAAACAATGCCCGACCTGAAGAATTTGGAGCAAATGATTCAGCAAAGGAAACACAGCCCAGAATAACTAAGGAGACAGTACAAGAATATTTGGCTAGTTTAGATGTATTCAAGTCTCCAGGGCCAGATGAACTGCATCCAAGAGTATTAAAAGAACTGGCAGATGTGATCTCAGAACCACTGGCAGTCATCTTCGAGAAATCCTGGAGAACAGGCGAAGTCCCGGCAGACTGGAGGAGGGCAAATGTTGTCCCTATTTTCAAAAAGGGGAAAAGAGAGGACCCAAATAATTACCGCCCAGTCAGTCTGACATCAATAGCAGGGAAGATTCTGGAGCAGATCATTAAGCAAACAGTCTGTGAGCACCTAGAAAGGAATGCTGTGATCACCAATAGTCAGCATGGATTTCTGAAAAATAAGTCATGTCAGACTAACCTGATCTCATTTTTTGACAGAATTACAAGCCTGGTAGATGAAGGGAACTCAGTGGATATAGCCTACCTTGATTTCAGTAAGGCATTTGACAAGGTGCCCCATGATATTCTTGTAAAGAAGCTGGTAAAATGCGGTCTTGACTCTGCTACCACTCAGTGGATTTGTAACTGGCTGACTGACCGAACCCAAAGGGTGCTCATCAATGGTTCCTCTTCATCCTGGAGAAGAGTGACTAGTGGGGTGCCACAGGGTTCTGTCTTGGGCCCGGTCTTATTTAACATCTTTATCAACGACTTGGATGATGGACTCAAGGGCATCCTGATCAAATTTGCAGATGACACCAAACTGGGAGGGGTGGCTAACACCCCAGAGGACAGGATCACACTTCAAAACGACCTTGACAGATTAGAGAACTGGGCAAAAACAAACAAGATGAATTTTAACAGGGAGAAATGTAAAGTATTGCACTTGGGCAAAAAAAATGAGAGGCACAAATACAAGATGGGTGACACCTGGCTTGAGAGCAGTACATGTGAAAAGGATCTAGGAGTCTTGGTTGACCACAAACTTGACATGAGCCAACAGTGTGACGCGGCAGCTAAAAAAGCCAATGCAATTCTGGGCTGCATCAATAGGAGTATAGCATCTAGATCAAGGGAAGTAATAGTGCCACTGTATTCTGCTCTGGTCAGACCACACCTGGAGTACTGTGTCCAGTTCTGGGCACCACAATTCAAGAAGGACACTGACAAACTGGAACGTGTCCAGAGGAGGGCAACCAAAATGGTCAGAGGCCTGGAAACGATGCCTTATGAGGAACGGCTAAGGGAGCTGGGCATGTTTAGCCTGGAGAAGAGGAGGTTAAGGGGTGATATGATAGCCATGTTCAAATATATAAAAGGATGTCACATAGAGGAGGGAGAAAGGTTGTTTTCTGCTGCTCCAGAGAAGCGGACACGGAGCAATGGATCCAAACTACAAGAAAGAAGATTCCACCTAAACATTAGGAAGAACTTCCTGACAGTAAGAGCTGTTCGACAGTGGAATTTGCTGCCAAGGAGTGTGGTGGAGTCTCCTACTTTGGAGGTCTTTAAGCAGAGGCTTGACAACCATATGTCAGGAGTGCTCTGATGGTGTTTCCTGCTTGGCAGGGGGTTGGACTCGATGGCCCTTGTGGTCTCTTCCAACTCTATGATTCTATGATTCTATGATTCTATGATTCTAAATATCTGCTGGGAAGAGGAATGCAGTATAAGGTGCTAGCAGAGCGCCAAACAACTATCCAAAGAATCAAAGCAGAAATAATACATTACAAGTCACCTCCCTGTTGAATGTCAGATGTTTGACAAAGACCTTTCCATTTCAGCAGACAATAAGGAAGTTTTATGCTTTTGTGATTAAGTTTTAATTGATTTTATTCACTCTGAGTTTTTTTGTAATTTTACATACACTACTTATAAACTTCAGAGATTAAGCAATATATAAACAGGTGAAATAGATAAATTAAATTTGCAAAAGAGACTGTCTTCCATCCCTTCCCATCTAAAAACAAGCATCATTTCCTCCCATGCCAAACACAGGTGGCTCAGTGCCTATCAGAAAAATACAACCACCCAAAAATAAATATTATTTGTTCTTACTTGGGACTAACTAAGTATGTATATTGATTTATACATGAAAAGAAAGAGATGTTGAAAGCAACAGCAAGAATAAAATGGCCAAAGATTAAAGCTCAATTAGCATCAGCTTGCTCTGTACTGATTCCACCGACTGCCTCAGTACTGCTGTTGTGGCTCTGCCTTGCCAACTGCCCTCCTTCAGTGAACTGCCACCATTTTGGCATTTAAATAAGCCACTCCGAGTAGCACTATGGTGTTCTAAGCGTAGAGAGCCAGGCTCCGTACAATACCTCACTCCTATATGAAGCTAATCAATAGTGGCAGGAATGGAGGATGCAGCAGTGTGTGTTAGAATACTAAAATTAACTCACTCTTTCAAAATGTCATGCTATCTTCAGTATTTGCTGTAACAATCACTTAGAAAAATCAAAGAGATGGAAGCAGTGCTGAGTTATTGATGCCAAAGGCAGCACCTCTGTCAGAGTTTCATATCCAAGTGAGGCATCGCCACTTTGCATCAGACCAGGCCTGGCTTTATTCTGAAGGGGACAAAGTGACTAAGGCTGACTGCTCAGTTCATTATCACAAAGTCTTGCTCAATAGTCACTCGAAATGCTACGTATCTTAATAAATAACACATATTTCCTATGACCATGTAGTAGCGGGAGGGAACAATCAGTTACTTATTATTGTGGGGCAAGTGACAGACACTACATGCTATTTAATTCTGGGCTTTCAAGATTTTTAGGTAAGGCTGCAATTGTAAATACCCGTAGAAATTAGTGAGCCCACTGTGTTTATATTACTTTTCCAAGATGAAACTGCATAATCTATGAGGCAGTTGCACAGTTCTAATTCAGCAATGTTTATTTCAGAATATTCTATGAACAGTTTTCACACCAAATAACTTTTCAATGGCCTCCACCGAATCCAAAATGGATACTGAAACATTTATAAACAATTCTACCATCAGAATCCTCCCTGCTATTGTGAAGAGGTTGCTTAGCACAGTATTGGGCTGAGACTCTCAAGACTAATAGAAGAGCATGTTGTGCTTCAGACAGTACAAGGAAGCCTGCCTACTCCGTGAACTGAGGTAGGAGCAAATATTGGAACTGCTGCTCCAACATTCTGAGAAATCCTAACATGAAAAAGTAATGCATTTTCTTAGGGCGTGGAAGAGTGGTGGACCACTTCCTTTCCTCTTGCAATCTGTCCTAAAGACTGCAGCAGCAGTTCAGTTCCTAATATCAAAGCACTTTTGTACCTCTTAGAATAGTAGGAATGAGCCTTCTTGTTAAATTTACTAGCATGATTTGCCTTAGCATGTTGTCCAAACCCTGGCTTGTGGTTTAGTTCTCCATGAACTGTAAATCACAGGACAAATCTTGGTTAGTCTGAAGAAAGTTAAATCACAAGCCCGGTTTTCAAACAACACACTAAGATTATCCATGCACTGTAGTTGAACGACTGATGAGTGAAGCATCTCACCAGACGTCCCAGTTTCCCGGGGACAGTCCCCGGATTTGCGAATCTTTCCCCGGACAAATTCCACCCCTGGAATGTCCCCGGATTTCATCTAATGTCCCCGGGAAACGTGGCAGCGGCAGCCTCACCAGTCCGGAGCCAGCCCGGCAGTGCAGTTGGCTCTGGCTGGCTTCAGGAGCTGCTCGCTGCTGTGGCCCCCACCATTTTGTCTCGCCAGAAGTCCCCATATGATGGTGGTGCAGGGGCTCCAAGATGCATCTTCCGGGCTGCCTCCACCTTCCCTGACCCCAGCAACTAAGCTGTGAAGGGAGGCTTCATGCTGCCTATTGGAGCAGCCCTGATCCCAACTCCTACTTGCATACTCTCGGCCCTCCTTCTCCGCCTTCCATGCCTGACCTAACATGCACCGCTTCCCCACCACTGCCAAAGAACCAACAACTCAGGGGCTGCCCAGACTCATGGAGAAAGGAGATAGAAGCCCTGGAGGAAGGGGAAATGTGGTAGTTGAGGTAAAGACGGTGGCTGCCCCTCTGCCACCGCCATCACTGCAGCATCAACGTCCCAAATGTGTAGTATGTATACACGTATGTGTGTATTTAAAGTGTCCCCGGATTTATTGAAAAAAATCTGGTAACGTTAATTTGCAATCTCCTCTCCATGTGCCTGCATGTTTGGCTTTGTGTGACATGTAAACCAGGCCATTAACTACTGCTATGATGGCTAAAATCAGGGATATGAGCAAGCAGAGAGAGAGACAGGACTGCAGCACTCACTCTTATCAACTCTACTGAAAAACCAGCATCCTTCAGCTCTGTATCCCTGAACTGTTTCTGTTCAGGTCTGTCATTACAAGCACCATTAAGAAATTATGCCTGAGCTTGCTTGTTTTCCTCCTGTCTCTGAATCCCCATTTTCTTTTGTGTTTTGTCCTTTAGATCGCAAGCTGATGGGTAAAGACTGTTTGTTATTGTTCTTATTAATCCTATTCTAAGACACTCCAAAAGTCTTTGCAAATGGAGATTGGTGGGGGGATGTTTTAAATAATATTCAAAGCCCTCATAAACCTGATAATTTTTTCCAATTGGCAGCTCACTGATTATCTCTCCTTTGCATGAGCTAAGAAATAAAATATCTAATGCACCATTCCACCCACTATCCAGCTGTCACATTTTCACTTTTTATACACTGACCAAATTAGCATAATGTCAGCATTCCAATAATCACTTAATATTACATTAAAAACAAGATCTTTAGAAAGCTGTTCACAGACTGCTTCCTTACACTTATGTAATTAATTGCCTCATTAATGCCTTACATTTACAGAAACAAATATAGCAGTTAAAGTGCACTTACTCTGGCAGCTGTATCTTTAATGGACATATTGAGCGATTGCTCTTTTTCTTGAAGCCTAGAAAAATTAAATGAATATTAAAAGATTCCCATTATTGGATAATCAACATCTCAGAAACAAAAACAAATATTCCAGTTTGTTTATCCCATAACAACTCTCTCAGATAGTTGAAACTATTGTCTGTTACACCAAAACACCCATTCATTTATTTACAGCCCAACTCATCCAAAGCTAAGCACTTTTAAATGTATGTATTTATTTCTAAAAGTATTCCTATGTTACTTTTTGGCTCTAAAGAAGAGGTCACACAAAATCACATTAATTTATGAAGAACATATGTTTAATCCCTACCCCACCCTGGGCTGGACATAAAAAGTACTTAAGATTGACATGACCATGCCCACTAAATTTTATATTTTAAGGCCTGTTTCTAACATGAGGCCATCAGAAACTGTAGCATCCCATTACCAAATAAAGCTGGCAGGGGGTAGGAAAAGAAAGCTAACTCAGTGTGGGATAATGCCAATAATCCACACTCACATCTGAAAAGACAACTAGAAGATGTTGGTGAGCAGGTGTGGGTGCCTAAGGAGGCGATCATATTTTATTTGCTGAAGAGACTCCAAAACAGCAGTACACACTGGTTCTACCACAGACTTTTGAAATTTTTCCACAAATGGCATTTTGAAAGCCATGACCTTCAAAATAGATCTAATCCAAGTGCTTTGAAAGAAGGCAAACACTGTACTCCAGGGGCTTCTATCTGCTGAAGCTTGCCTCAGTGGAAGATATATAGCAAAATTCTATTAAAAGTTTGAAATGGAATGATTTCCTTGCCCTTCAGCAAAGTCTGCACAATACGAATCAATCAAGGAATCAATAACTCCTTGGCATGATTACAGTTCTTATCTGTGAACCTCTCCATGTGCAATTTCGCACATCTTTTATCAAGCAACTGCTCATTACAATTAAAGTTGTTTTTTTAAAAAAAACTTATTTACCATTGGATAAATTTGTTGTAATATCATGAATTATACAAAAAAAGAATGCTTCTTGGACCAATTGTGCATTGTGAAAACACAATAAAAATTAAGTAGACTCATACTGGATTCTCTGCAGGTGCTTTCACTTTACCCTAACAATCGTTACATCTTTTGAAAAGTTACTGCTTAATCCAAATAGCATAACGTGATTGTTAACCCATAAAGTGAGACTATCAATATTTCAAGTGAAGAAGAAGAAGAAGAAGAAGAGGAGGAGGAGGAGGAGGAGGAGGAGGAGGAGGAGGAGGAGGAGGAGTTTGGATTTGATATCCCGCTTTATCACTACCCTAAGGAGTCTCAAAGCGGCTAACCTTCTCCTTTCCCTTCCTCCCCCACAACAAACACTCTGTGAGGTGAGTGGGGCTGAGAGACTTCAAAGAAGTGTGACTGGCCCAAGGTCACCCAGCAGCTGCATGTGGAGGAGCGGAGACACGAACCCGGTTCACCAGATTACGAGACTACCGCTCTTAACCACTACACCACGCTGGCTAAACAGCTTTTGGGCTCTGATACTTTAACAAGACACAGTTAGGCAATTAACATAAAGTTCCAAGGTTAAGGACTACTTGCAATATCAAAAAGGAAAATATGTGTTAATGCGATGGTTCTTAGAATTTCAGAGATGAACAGAATTCTCATAAAAGTGAAAGGAAGTGTAAGTGTAAGAATGGTGTAATAATGCTTATTTTATTTATTTTTATCCATTTTATTTATATACGACCCTTCAGATCTCAGGGCAGTTCACATGATAAAAATACAAGATAAAAGCAGAAATAAATAGTTAAAACGAAAACAACAAAACAATAAAGCCCCCTCCCACAAACACATTTAAAAGGCTGTAGAATATTAATCAGCCAAAGACCTGGTTGAAGAGGAACGTTTTTGCCTCGTGCCTAAAGATATATAATGAAGGCATCAGGCGAACCTCCCTGCGGAGAGCATTCCACAACTGGCACAAATAATGCAGAAAAATACATAAACTAATGTAAGGTTGTAAGGTTTGGTCTGTATATCCAGGGGTTTATTTGCTTACATGCAGAATTCATAAATGCAGACTTTTCAGACCACAGCATACAAATTTATCATCTTCCATGAGTAGGATAAATCACACGTGCAAGTCATGCATCAAAAAAGCCATAGATGCATTTTAAAAAGTAATCAAAAGCTGAACAACTGAAGCTGGGGGAAGAGATGTGGCTCACCAAGGAGCCATTTGGCTCTGAATGAAGACTAAAAGTAAGCTAAAATGAGGTAGAATACTCAACTTTACTGTGCTTCACCAGCAGCTAGGGATGACAGCAGCAAACCCCAGGTTAGGAGGGGAAGTTGCAGCAGAAGCCCTACAAAATCAAGTACAGAAGTGAAGGCAAGCCATTGGGGGAAACGACTGTCAGAAAGGAATTCCAGACAGGGAAGACCACAGAATAACAGTCCAACTGGCACTCCATATAGCTCAGTGGTAGAGCAACTGCTTGGCATCTAGGAGGTCTCAGGTTGAATCCCCAGCATCTCCAGGAAGGGCTGGGAAATATTCTTTGTCCTTGGAGAGCTGCTGCCCATCAATGTAGAACAATACTGAGCTAGATGGACAGATGGTCTTTGGTGTAAGGCACCTCGTTATGTCCCTACGCATATTCCAAATAATTTACCATTTGGAATGGAAGTGTCAGGAGGGAGGTGACATTTCTAAGACTTTTTCCTTCTTGTTGCTTTGCCTGTGGCTACTGACAAACCTGAAAGTAAAGGCGCACAAAACTAAAGACTCCCTTGAGTTTTCTATAATGCTTGGGCAAATCCTTAGATACCCATATTATCCACACACCAGATATAAAAAAGAAAGTACAAAAAGGGATATTAAACATTGGCTAGCAAATCCAAAAAATAGCTGAATTCTGTTTCCAGGGATATCTGCTAGTGTATGGATCTGAATATTTTCCACCAGCACTGCAAAATAGTATCACTTTATCTGGCTAGTAATTGGAATTATGCTACTAGCAGAATTTTTTTACATTTCATGCAAATTTAGGTGGCTTGTTATGACCTATGGTAATAGTAGTTTTTGCAGGATTTTTATTCTATTGCTTTTCTTATGAAGGGACAGGATTTGGTGTTGCAACTTGCCCCAGATCCTTGAGATGAGCCAAACATGAGATGAACAAAACATAAATACCTAGTACAGATGAGTGAGTCACCTTACAGCATGGGTAGGCAAATTAAGGCCAGGGGGCCGGATCCAACCCAATTGCCTTCTAAATCCGACCCGTGGAAGGTCAGGGAATCAGCATGTTTTTACATGAGTAGAATGTGGCCTTTTATTTCAAATGCATCTCTGGGTTATTTGTGGGGCATAGGAATTTGCTCTTTTTTTCCTCCCAAATATAGTCTGGCCCCCCACAAGGTCTGAGGGACAGTGGACCGGCCCCCTGCTGAAAAGGTTTGCTGACCCCCTGCCTTACAGCTTACATAGCTCTCTACAGATTTATGGCCAAATCTGAATGAAACCAAGATTTATGTATATTTTATGCTACAATAAGTTCTATGGTGACAGACCCTCCTACTGACAATAGATATTTCTTCAGGGCACCACTTTTCATAGTGCTTAATGAACATATTGAACAATCATAGTTCTCTCTTCACGCTAATTTCCTCAAGCAGCGCTCTCTCTCTCTCTCTCTCTCTCTCTCTCTCTCTCTCTCTCACACACACACACACACACACACACACACACACACACACAAACAGAGAGAGAGAGAGAGAGAGAGAGAGAGAGAGAGAGAGAGAGAGAGAGAAATTGGCACAAGCTGGCCTTGTCTTCAACCAGAATTACTATGTGGCTGAACAATATTCTAACTAATAAGCCTTTCAGGCCCCAAGCGTTTAAGATTATCTTTGAATTAACCTCTTTCAGACAAACCTTTAAGGGCTCTTGTAGCTGAATGGAGTGGTTACCAGAAACATCAAGAGAAAATCCTACTGCCAATGGCCATGACAATATTAATCCAGATTATTTAAAACATCCATAAAACAGGTTTTGCATTCTGGACGCATTTCAACCAGCAACGGCTAAAAAGGGGGTGAATGTGGGAATGAAAGCGGAGCGTTCAAGTTTTTTTAAAAAAATGTTGGACACTATCCAGCCCTCAAGGCACTGTTTTAGAACTGGCATCCAGATTCCCACTCCCTCCCCTAATCCAAAATAAGTATTTTGGCATTACCCTAGAGTATAATACAAGGGAGCCAAGAATGAGCAACAGGAAAGCAGATGAGAAGATTAAATTTAAAAAATATGAAAGCTAAGCAAGATACATACAGATAAGTGGTTTCTGTGATAATTAATCTCAGTTTTGTAGATGTGACCTCCATTGATCTTTTTCATCAAAGCATGCAATAAAAAAATGTCCTTCTCAATGTATCTACTTGTGTCAATAACAAAGCAGGATAGCAACTGACTAATCCAAAAGCTGTCATTTTAACTCCCGCATTTGTTGACTGATTTTCCAACTGAAATTGACAAATAGGAGCAAAAATTATTTAAAATCAATGTAATATGCAACTGATTTCTCTGACCCTAAAGTCTTTTCTTTCTTTTTTTACAGAATTCTATAACCAACTAATGGAAATAAGACAGGACAGACATTTTCACCCCATCAGCATTATGCTAAGTTAAAGACACCCACCCCTTTCAGCATGATGTGAAGTGAATGACATTTGCTTTGTAATGTGGGGAGGGGGTGGCACCTCTCTTCTGTAATAATGAGGGTCTTCAGCTGCAATATGATAAAAGGTTTTGAGATCAGAGGTCAATAAATGGGTATGAGGACGTATTTTGCCACTTCTCTGCTTGGTGGGCAGGACAAATCACTGTATCAAAATGAAAGACCTGCACTATAATAAACTGCCTGAGTCTTTATTTAACAGTTTAAATAATCCCCTTCCATGACACATGGGAAAGACACCAGTAAGGATGGAAATGGCACAAAAGATTGATAATGCTGCTTCTTACTCAGCACAGGGGATGAAATGATTGCCTTCTGGCCATCTCTGCACTAATGAAATCCTCATTTAGAAATAAAATGCAAGCTTCTTGGGGGGAAAACAACCACATGGAAGGTGCTCCATGTGGGAAGGTGTTCAAGTGAAGTAGATCCTTTCAAGGCTGGGAAGTTTTCACCATGCCATCACAAATGTATGTTATCAATGAATGGCTTATGTGACTATTGTTATTAGCTATAGTAAACCCAATTCCTGGTAAAATATTATGTAACACCAAAATCATTCCAATGCCTCAAAGCAGCTTCCTGAACTTCAGGTTCTAAAGCTAAAAAACAGAAATTTTCATGTATTTATTTTCTGATGAGGTAAGATGCCCTATAAGAGAGAAATCAGAAGAAAACAATACATCAGAGTTTTTATACAGGATTTCTAAGTATCGTACAATAATACATACCTTTTAAGGGACTCTGGTAAATCCAAATTGCACGGAATATTCTGTGATGCCTTTGAAGTTTCAGTCAAGGCTTCGCCTATTTCTTGCAGCTCTCCAAGCGATACCCAGCTAAGCAAGGTAGACAACTCACAGTCCTGCGTCTGAATAAACTGATCTTGGTCCTGAATTTCTCTCCTTAGCTGTTGATCTTTAGCTTCTAGAACAGCCAGCCTTGCTCTAAGGATTTCAATTTCTTTCTGCATGAAGTAGAGACAGAATTGTGCATTCTTGTTAAAAAAAGGATGCGATGAATTATACCAAATGGTGCAAGCACACACAAACACATGCAAGAGCCAATTCTCCACATGGCTATAATGCATTTATGAATACCATGGATACCAAGCTCATCTTTCCCACCCAATGAACCTCACCCACATGGTTACAATATGTGCAGCCATGTCACAGTCACATGGGAAAGAACCATAGAAAAGAATCTCTCACGTAACTCAATATGTCTGAAAAGAGCTGAAGTTCTACCTTATCCTCTTGAACCCAATGAAACTCAAGTTGAATGTTATTAATGTAAGTCCTACTGATTTAAAGAAAGCTTATCTGTGAGTTATGTTCTCAGGATTAGGATCAATATGTTTAAACAAATACAAGCTAACAGCATGAATCAAAGCAACAACAGTCAGTCACTTTGTAAAGGCACATTTCTGAAGATATGCCAACCCTTGAAAGCTAATTCAGCTTTGCAGTTGTACTAATTAGCACAGGAAGAAGAGCTTTTCATTCTGAACTGAAATAGTCCATCCAATAAATTCAATTTGCACTTTGTGTTGCCTGAAACATATGTTATTTGCTGTACAGTTTCTTCTGCAGCAGGAAAACAGACAAAAGTAGTGCTTCAGCACACACAAGTATTTCTCAAGGTCACCAGGACAACATCAGGTCTGTTACTTTGTGTATAAAATCAAGTTTGTAGCACAAACAATTCATTCTCTGTATTACTGATTTGATAATAGAGCCAAAAACCCAATGGTCTTCAGTTAACAAAACTACATCTCCAAACTCAACCGTACTAATTTCCATTAGCTGGTAAAGTTGGAGAAAGAAATAAAGAGGGAAATTGTGTTATATAACTTCTGTATTGTTAAATATTTGACAACATTTGTAGGGGGGATATAGGACTAAAATCCAAAATTACAGCTATGTGACACAACATTAAAAAGTACACTCTAACAATGTTATTATTTCAGGTGCACAAAGATCAACAGGCTGGGCCCAGCATTGTTAGGGTATGCCACTCCCACATGACTCTTCCCACCCAGTAAAAAAGCAGTTTCTAAATCTAGCTTCAAATCCTATAGAATTGTAGAGTTGGAACTGAGGATCATCCAGTCCAACCCCCTGCAATGCCGGAATCTCAACTCAAGCATCCATGACAGATGGCCATCCAACTTCTGCTTAAAAACCTTTGGAATCCACCACTGTCAAACAGCTCTTACTATCAGAAAGTTATTCCTGGTGTTTCATTTGAATCTTCTTTCTTGTAACTTGAAGCCATTGGGTTTGGGTCTTAACAGTGAAACCTGGTTAGTGCTAAGTGTGGTTAATGTTTATTTAAATCAGGGCGGGGAACCATTTTGGTGCTGTATACCAGATCCTTATCAGATACTAGTCTTGTGAGCCGAATTTGACAGGTGGGCAGGGCTGATGACATCTGTCACATGAAGTCATAATGACTGATTGATTAGGCAATCTGAAGTTCCAAAATCAAGACTTCAAAACACCCAGCAGGGCTTGCAGGGCTTGTGGGGCTTAAAAGCTAAGGCTTTGGCTTTCCACAGGCATCAGCTGCACAAGTGAGTTCCCTGTGGAGAACTTGCTTGTGTAGAAAATCCAGTCTGATTTCCTTGCCAATGTGCAATCACTTAAAGATTTAAGATTGCGCATTGGCAGTTGTATCCCAACCTGTCACACACCTAACATCTCACAGGCTAAATCTGAATCCCTGGTAGATCAAGTTTGACCTGTGAGCCGGAAGTTCCAAATTCCTGGTTTAAACCATTTAATAATGCTTAGAGACGGATAGCTGGAATTCATTCTGGAACAGGAGAGGCAGCATACAACTCCAGGTGCCATGTAGGGCTTAGAGAAGAGGCCAGGCAAAAAACTGAACATGAACTTTATTGTTTCTTTTAACCAGGAACAGAACAGCAACAAGCAGCTCTTCATTCTACTCAAATACAATTAGGTCTAATGCCACCTAATGACCAAACCACAGAATGATGATATACTCCATGGTTCACTCCCAATCCTTTAACCTTTGTGGAGGGCAAGAATACACTATGTTAGAATAATGTGACTATAACACTACTTTAGGGGATAGGCCCAGGGAGGAGGCTCAGCTAGAGGCAGAAGGAGAAAGTAGCCAGGGAATGAAGACCTATTATACATAGTTCTTTAATAAAACTATTTCTTCTTCAATTCCTCTGACCTGCTCATCATTGAAACAGAGAACATTACACACTACATCTGCATTGGTTCATGAACAGGTAGTCCTGCTGGCTTTTGACAACCCAGCCTTTTTTCTTCAGCAAAGAACTTGTACCTATTTTTGAAAACCAATTACAACAAAAGCTACATCATAAGTCAACATTTACAAGTTTCCATTTATTAGTTATGATCATGAATATTTCCTATTTTACTAGAAGAAGAAGAAAATGAAGATTTCAAAACCGTATAAGAAAGTTAGGCAAGAACAACATTTTTATAAAAATCATTGCATGTCAAACTTCTAAGTTACTTTTTCAAGAACCTAAATCATGAAGTTCATTGATCAGACACTGATAGAATAAACGAAACAAAGAATAAATGAAATTTGTTTTTGAAAGTTTTATTTCCCTCCCGCTCAACTAATTTCCAATAGCCAATTAAATTTAAGAAAGTAAATATTTTAAAAATACTCAGAAAAGTAAAAACATGTTCATGAACAACTAAATCTTCAATACCCTCCAACCTTGCAAGAAGTTTGCACTACTCCTGTGGCCAAAATTATTCATTATTTTTTTTAGACTGCCAAATGGACTAAGATTCTAATTACTGAACAACAATAAATCCACTTGACCATACTTCCCATTTGCTTTCCTATATATAAATATTGATGCATACACTGGGATATCATGTCCTTCTTACCTGTATCCATGCCTTTTCTTCAAGCAGCTGATCTCGTTTTGTGGCTGAAATTAGTAGTCTTCCATGGTGAGGAAAATTTAAAATCTTCTGTTCACATCTCTGCAACAGCTGTTTTTCTTCTCTATTAAGCATTTCAAAAATAACCATTACAAACGCTGACATGTGTTGCATTAGCAAATTGGCAGTCATCTCCTAAACATTTAGAAAAACACACACTATCTTCCAGGTCACGGTGATCCAGTCTCTAAAAACATAGTTGTGCCAAGCTTGAGAATTTATTTAAATTTTAAAGCAGTTTAGTGGTCTGATGTTGTGTGGGGCTTTGAGAGTTTAGCAGAGGCCATAAGGTGGGATCACTAATTAAAATATGATGGCCTAAGGGTCTTTTTTCTCTGTGTACATCATACAATGCTGTTTGCCTAAAATGCATCCATTAGTGTCTTAAATGAGTGGCTAGAGGCAAATGCATAAATGCAATTTTTTATCTCCACCGTGACAAATTTCTTTATCAATTAGCTCTCCAGTCCTCAGTATTTGTGCTGATATCTGCCTGGAATGTAACAATACTACCACCTTAAATGATGGCAGAAAGCCATGCTGAGAGGCTGTGCTGATGGTTTGTGGGAACCAGCATAAGAAGTCTCACTACAAGAACAAGATTTCCCTGTTTCCTCCCTCCACCATGCACCCTCAATTGGCTCTGGAGTGTCTGGAGAACCTCAAGAACAGCACATGGTGGGAGAGAGCAGATCATAAAATGCTTGTACTAATGGAATAACTGGAAGAGTGCAAATTTGAATTCCTCCCTATATAATTTGTTAAACTGAGCATTTAGTGGCCAGCATTTACATGCAAATCCAAGGTAGGTGCATAGATGAATCACATCCTTTTTTGTGCTGAATCACACCTTTCCAGAATTCAGTAAATTGCAATTAAATATTATTGTCATAATTTTATTTAAAACTCCATCTCGTTCCCAATACTACTGTAAGGGAGTAAAAACATTTTCCTCACCAGCAGGTGGTGTATATATGGAAAGTCCCACAATCACTGGTATGCAGCTTTTTAAAAATAGTGCCAAGCCTTTTAATATGTGTGTGCTGAATGTAAAACAATCATGAATCATTCTTTCACTACCATCCAAGAAATGCCCAGATTTTCCCAAAGCTCTCATTTGCTTTGAATTTTAGAAAGTAAAAGAAAAACACCTTCTGAAATGATAAATTAGGCTGCAATCTTGGGCACATTTACCAAAGATAGACTTCCAAGCAGATATGCATAGGATGGCACTTTTAGATGTCTGGTCCTACTTGAAGATAGCACACCTCAAAATAACATTTTCCTACTCTTGTTAGGAAAATCATCCAATAGGAAATTAGATTTTTAAGGGGAGCATGTTGCTGGATTACCACCTTATGAAACCACTACTTACAGAAACTATGCTGCACAGTTCCCAGTTTAAAAAGTGTCCAAGCACATTCCCTTGGGTTGGCTTGGAAGCAGGATTTTTATTTGCGGGGGGGGGGGGGCTTCTTTTCCCTTATTAGCGTATAAAAATAGAAGATTCTGCTGGCCTGTGCAAGGCTGAACAGATAAATCCTTTAATTCATGTGATATATCCTTTGCAACTATGTGTTCTTTAATTTCTCTTATAACACAACAATCATTCATTCCCCAGTTACAGTTTCAAAGTTCAGTCAAATGCCTTCTGAAGTCACTTGTGAAAGTCACATGGGATTTGATTAGTTCAGAAACACCTGACCTGCTAAGAGGGCATGAGAGAACAACATGGGAAATCAATTAAGGGTGTGGACAATACCGCTCACCTTTCCCACTGAAAATATGAACCTTGACAAATGCTTGTGCAAAGACAGTAACAGTCATAAAGAACTGATTATAAAAGACTTGAACAAGGAAAGAATAATCTAAACAAGTATGAGGTTTTCTTTCCATGAAGTGGGAGATTGAGGGAGAGGCTCAGCAAAGAAAAGAAAATGTCAGGACCTCTGCTATGGTGAGTAATAATCTGCAACACCCTTCCCCAATCTGGTACCCTCCAGATGTTTTGGGCTACACTTCCTGTCTGCCCCAGCCAACATCTGAAGGGCAGGAGTTTGGGGAAGGCTGATCTACAATCCATTCAGATGTTCTCCTGTGCAAGTCACTCTTAAATATATCAGACCTGTACGTGGCCCTTAGTGAGGTTTGCAGAGAAATACTTCTTGTTAGACTGTGCCCCCAAACAGTCATCATCATTAGATACATATATGATCAACCAACAATAGGTCAGTGCAGTATCACTATCCCAAAATGTGCAGATGGAGGAGCCAAGTCCGAGAGTTAGTTATCTTAAGGCCACCCAGTTAGTTCATGGCAGAGACAAGATTCAAATGAAGGGCTTCCTGGTTCACAGCTCAGCATCCTAACACTGCATGAGCTCTCTGGACTTCTTTTGGTAAGAAGTGTGCAAGTCAGCAAATAGTGGCATGTGCTTTTAAGTCGGCCATGGGTGCCTTGGCAGAAAGGGAGGTATATAAATGCACTCACTCGCTCGCTCACTCAATAAATAAATAAATGACAAAGGCCCATTGATTTCAATTGAGTGCTGGGTTTCACCCTATGTTCACAAATTTCAGCACAGTTTTTAAGGAAGCTTAAAACATTATCCTATACCACTAGGGCCAGCAAACTTACCTAGGAACTTCCCCATACAATGCCACTTGAACCTGTGCTTTAAATCTCTCCAAAAAGCTGCTAATTGAAGGATGTTGTGAAGGAAGCTGAAATTTTAGTGCACTTTTCTCTTTCTCCAGCTCTTCAAGTTTTCTTCTAAATTTATCAACTGGGAAAACAAGGAGGAAAACACATTATAATTAAATGATTCCGGGCTATATTTTGTTCGAAAGAAAGTCTGGTATAGTGATAAACAAAAGGGACATATCATAGACAGAAAGCTTTGGTTATGTGAAATATTTTAAATGATAGCGACATTATTAAAAATGCAGCCAAAGAGTCGCACTGGTTGCCAAGCTACTTAACCTATATATATGTAAAGAACCAACCCTTGACATTATTGCATACACTGTTGAAAATGGTAACACACATTATGAAACGTGCAGTACTGACATCAAATGCTTACAGCAAAATTAGACGTGACATTAATCATACGCTTGTTTTTTTCCTCCACCAAAAAGCAGGTGGAGGGGGAGGCAATTTGAATCAGGACTAAAGCAAAAAGACTGTGGGGATTTAACCCTTTGCCTCTGTTAGTGTCCCAAAATGGATCAGGGCCCACACAACTACTATTTGACCCCATCTTTATGTGCCACCTCATTTTGGGTAAGTCAACTCTATATTCCCTATTCAAAAACTTATTTCTTAAGAACTTATGTCTTGGGTTGAAATAACATTGATGAAACTTTGAGAACTTGGATAAAAGGCATACTTGAAAACAATATTAACATCTTATTTTATAAAGAAGCTGCCTATCTTCTGTTAGTAATTGACACTTTAAAAAGTTAGCATCCTTTTGTTTCTTTATAGAGGCTTTTAAATTCCATAGAGTATATTTAAATATACTCATTTCAAACAAATGTAAAACAATATTTTTATTCTTTGAGAAACAAAAGATCCTCCAATACTTCCACCATTTCCAACCACCATCACTCAGTTTTCATTCTCAGAACTATTATTTCACTCTTAAGTAGAAAATTCAGCTAGGTGCTTTGAGGGAAATGAAAATACATCTAAATGAGGGCTAAACTGAAGCAAATGGGGGCAGCTTTTGTGAAGATTTTCAAAAACTGGAGGGGTCCCCAATTTTGAGAAGGCCATCACAGAAGTGACCACCTAATTAGATGTGAGAGAAGCGTGAGCATTCTCCCAAGCATTCTCCCTGGTATACATCAGGAAGAACTTTCTGACAGTAGGAGCTGTTCAACTGTGGAACAGACTCCTTGGGACTATCCCTCCTTGGGGATTTTTAAGCGGAAGTTGGATCTGTCATGGATTCTCTGATTCTAAGTTTGGTTATAAACTACAGTGCAGCTTTCAGCACCTGCAAATGACTGTATCAATGGTGGGAAAAGGTATCAATAACCCTTTGCCCAAAGGTCATTTTCCCAATCAATGCCCCATCCCTACCCTTTGTCCAGTATCTTTTGTCAATAAATAGAAAAACAGTCCACAGACAGGGTTATGGGTACCTTTCCCACCCACTGCCATAGCAGCTATACTTTATTTTTTGTTGATTTTAAAGTTCACCTATCTCCTGTATTTCAGCTTAGTCTAGAGAAGTGGCGTGGAAGCTGCTTCTCTGCAGCATGACTCCCCTTCCCCCTCTCTGGTCCATTCCAGTCTAGACCATTTAGCATTTTGAACTGAACCTAGAAACCTACTGGGAGCCTGTGAATTTGCCACAAAATCAAAGTAATTTGCTCCAAGCAGCACCCCCTTCTCCCCATTAATACTCTGAATAGAATAAGACACTGTCAAACATATTCTGGGAAACAATTACTGAGGTCCAATTTAAAAAGAGAAAGACACACACAGAGAGAGGCAGTGATAACATACTAAATGGAATAAGATGTCCAACAGTGATAACATCTAGCAGCCATTTCTGTGCCATCAGTCCCCTAGGAATGACTGGTACATGGAAAGCTTGCCATGCTATAGCTACAGGGTTCACATTTCAACACACATATCCTTCCAAACAATACGCTTCTGTCAGGTTAGCATTCCATCAAATCTGTCAATTGCATCATGTTTTTGCGCTACAGGACAAGATGACACATTGTGTAAAGGTCAAGTGGGAAAATGTCCCTTCCACTACATCATCAACTTCAGCTGGTAAAGGTCATTCCGCCCAATAGTTGCTCCTACAGAAAACAAATCTACATGAGGAAACGATCCAATACCTGAGGAAGAAGTGATCCAATACCTTTTGTCTCATCCAAATGTTTCTTCAGAACCAAGTCAAACTGCCTATTTCTTTTTCACCATTTTAATTACAGAAATCTAGGCTGCATAGAATGGATTGCATATAGGCTGGACATAAATTTCAACAAGTACATTTTATAAGATGTCAAAGGTTTCCCATTATGCCATATATGATTTGCCATTAGAGCCAATAAATGTGAAGTGCTTTCAGTACTTAGAAAAAGAGCTGTTTGGGTTGTATGCACTCTTATGACAATCCCTCTATAAACTCTAAGTTCCAGGTACTTTAACTAATGTACTGAACTCAATAAAATTCCAAGTATGAGGTGTATTTTCTTCTAAAGACAATACCAAATGAAATGGATCCAAGTCTGTTTTGTCTGAAAGCCTGTTGTTTGATTTCTACATGTAGACACTCAAATAAAGTAGTAAGAACTGGCCATGGTCAAAATCCATGGCATGTGCCACTGTTGATTTCAACATAAAGTAGTGGTAAAAGTCTAGAGAAACCTTATACTTAAATTGCCTATAAGTATGCTGCATGGTTGCCAACACAAAAAGATTCACAAAACATTCCTGAAACTATAAAGTTTTAGTAGGATTCATCTTTTGGTTATTAAAGCTGCAATTATCTGTACAATGTACTCACTTAACTGCCAGCAAACCCCATTGAACTCAAGAGGACTTACTTTGCAATAAGGATGTCAGAGAATTCCAACAAAAACTGAAACAGAGTGGAAATTACCAATGTTCATTTGTTCATCCCATGTCCAGAATTGTTCCTTTCAATCTGCGAATGTTACATAATTGATTATGTTGATTCCCATTTGCGTTGTGTTTCCTTTGCACTGAGATGAATGGGATAGAATAGCATAGTGGCAATGTAATTACACAATTTACATAATTAATTACGTAAAATATGTAATTTCACTACAGCGGACAGCGAGACAAATATAGTCATATTGGGCAGAAAATGAACTGCAGTGCAATCAATACATGAAGTACAGGGGTTGGCATCCTGTTCATATTCCCAGATCTCTCAAGAGTGCTTGATGAAATTATAGAACTACTCCAAACCTCATACCTTTTTACATAGGCTTATACCAGAAAAGCATGAACCCTTTATCTAAAAACAAATGCTAGGAGACAAGTATAGAATTTTCTGATCAGTCAAACTCTGCTGCGATTAGACAATTATTATTGCAGGAGGTTTGCTCCTCTGACATCTGTTTATCATTATGGCCAGTTAATTAAGTGTTCAGAGATTCTCATTCATGACAATACCAATGTGCTGTCAAACTAGAAGCTGCCATTTTCTATCCTCACTGACAGTCTTGTGGATTGGTTCGCTTGATTAGGCAGCAGAATAGCATGAATGCAGGTCCAGCATCTGCAAGATTAAACCTCTTTTTCTTCCTTCCTCCAATTTAGCAAGGCAGGACAGCAAATGGAATTTTCATGAAAAACTCTCAGATTTTTAGGATCTCATATAATTGCATTTGCAAAATTTCCCTAGAGGTTTAGTAGTAGGAGAGGAGCCATTATAAACAGCAGTATTGCCTCTAAAGAAAGCCATTATTCCTTATTCTGGCTACATAATCAAAATTTACTTGAGAACATAATTAAAGAAAATACCTTTTCAAATAAAGAAAATTTCCCATGGGGCAACATTTTCAAATTTAGATACGTACTCCAAGGCTGCCGCTATCATACCTAATTATACATTTCACTTTAACATTTAATACTTGGTATGCACAAACAAGATTTCCAGTGAATTCAAAGGTAGTTCATGTTCTCAGCACCTATTGACATTCAGAAACTTGAACATTGATATAGGCAATTGTTCACACTATTTTTAAAGGAACACAACAAGAACTTTTTTGATAGAAAAATGAATGGTGGTTTTGTATAAGAGCACAGTTGTGTGCATCACAATCACTTCAGTGGGGTTTAAGCAATCAATGCTCATGGTATTTCTTTTGTGCCATTTAAGTCAAAATGCTGTGTTACTATAAAATAGAGCAAGATTAATTCAAGAGACACAACCTTTTCCATCTGTAAGCACAGTTCCATTTTATGAGAAGGAGTGGGGAACCTGTGGTCATGCTGGCTGGGGCTGATGGGAATTGTAATCCAAAAATATCTTCAGAGTCACAAATTGTTGACCTCTACATTAGGATGTATATAAGAAATTACACAAAGACAGAATCAATTTGTCCTACTTTTAAAATGAGAGGAGGTGCCATTCCATTCCAAATCAAATTATAAGTTACTCTACGTCAATAACCTGCCTAAACAAGTGGTAAGGATGAAATGCCCACCATTTCCAAATCAAAGCATAGCAAACAACATCAACTCTTAAACTAAGCTGTTTGTGTGGTATTTTCAATGGCACAAGTGGTAAGAATTCCATTCTAAACTATCTGAGGCACTTACCTAACCTATGTGTTATAAATATCAAAAGTCATAAAACTGACTGAAGAATTCAAGCAATCTGCAAGAAAGTTAATAACATATGCAAGCCAAAACAATTAACTTTCTAAAGCAATGTGGTCCAAAGCATAACTAAGATAATAAATCATTTTCAGATACTGCTGTTGCCTGGTACCATTCTCAAGGGTAAAGCATTATAGCCAAAAGAGTCTTTTCCTCAAAAGCCAGTAGATTCTTTTTCTTAAACTTGACTCTTGAAAACTTGCTTGCTGTCTGCATTCAGTTACGAAGGTAAATTTGATGTTTGCCTAACAGCATAATCCTGTAAATGTTTACCTAAGAAAGCAAAGATGTGTAATATTTTGTCAGGAATACAACATTAGCAGATAGGATCATCCATTAGAAAGTTATATGGATAACCCATTCAGATCAAACATTTTTCATGTGTATGGTCTAAATTGCTAAATATTACCATCACAACTAGTCCTAAACACTAAGTTAAAGATCCCATCATAGCAAAATATGTTTTTCGTTTTGTATATTCCTTCAACAGTGGTTTTTTGAAACTTTGCTGGGTTGATTAAAGTGCATGCTAGCAAACACTGATTTAAATAAGCACATTTCCCCCAAATACTTAGCAAACTCATATATCTCTCATATGTACGTAATCTGTGGAACAGAACTTCACCACAGAAGTATAACTAATATACAACAAGAGTGTACAGCAGTGATGGGACGCCTGTGGTCCTCCAGATATTGTTGAACTCCAGCTCCAATTAAAAGGGCCATCCCGCCTGAAGTTCCTTATCCCTGGGTCTTTGTCTACAATGATGCTCATTTTTCAGGTTATCCCTACTAAACAGCTATCATGTATTGAGCAATAATTTATGCCTTATTTGAAGAACCCAAGCAATTTGTTGTGTTTATACTCATCTTTTTTATTTGATACAAGGGAATTGTTTTGTAGGTGGGTAGGTAGGTAGGAAAAATATGCTATGTACACACAGAGTTTGGTGAAAGACTCAGCCAGGAAGCACTATACTAAGCAGATTGTGGCTAACAAATCACTGGTCCCACTCAGATACTAAAGTGGGAAATTTTGGCAGCACATACTAGTTTATGCAGTCCAAGCAGCATCACTGGAGTCCAAAGGAAAAAGTATCTGAAGGGAATCAGAGGGTGGTGTCCCATCATGTCCAACCATGGAAGATAGATCAAGAACAAATGAGCCTTTAGAGCTGGAGAGGCAACATTGAATCCCATTATTTATAAATTAAAAACCGATTTGTCCATATCGCTTGACAAGAAATAGCATTCCTCTGATACAAAGATATTCTTTGGGAGTATTCAATGAAGGTATGTGTATGTGAACTCTTTGATTTTCTGAACTGCATTCAATTAATGTGGTGGGACTTGAACGTACAACAGTATAACATACAACCGGTGTGCAGAGCCTAAACTAAACCCCTTTC
This sequence comes from Podarcis bocagei, assembly GCF_964188305.1. Lineage (NCBI taxonomy): Eukaryota > Metazoa > Chordata > Lepidosauria > Squamata > Lacertidae > Podarcis > Podarcis bocagei. The sequence goes on along the minus strand of NC_138127.1, from coordinate 61,939,612 downwards.
ACATGTGCATATTGCCAGGGCCCACACTGAAAAGAAAATAATCTGAAAACATTTATGCCCTCCAAAAATCCTATACAAACATTCAAATTGGTACAAAAAAAAAGCAAGCTACCCATTCCATCTACCTCCCACAGATATTTTACTTAAAAAATAAAATAAAATCTTGGCAGCAAGTTTAACCTTGGAGCTGTCAAGTTCTGTCATGAATAATGAGCCGTAACAACATTCCAACATCCTTGGACAACAGAAACATTTCTCCTCTGTGCTATGCCAGGCAAAATGACTTCCCCCTACCATCCTACCTGTGAGAGTACGTATGGTAATGTGGCCATCAAGAGGAGATTGCAAGTAAATACAAATAAGCCATTTCATTATGTTTCATCATACAGACTGTAAATTGGGTAATAAATAAACTGTGTAATAAATAAAATAATGTGTAAAACAAAAACATGTTACATTTAAAATTAAAACAAGGAACAGAACAATACATTTGCCCTAATAGTCACTCAACAGGGCATCTGCATATGATAGCATATCTACACTCAAAATAAGCAAAATCTGGTAAAAAGATTTCAGGCTTCTCTCCCTAGATATATAATAGTAATAATGAGTTCTTAGCATCATCCAGAAGGATAATGTGCAATATCCTACTGAATTAGGCTTTCCAATATGAAAGTTGTGACTGTGCTCTGTGTTTATTCAATATAGATAGAAATAAACCATCAAACAGCACTTTCACACAACCACACTCTGGATCTCTTTTAGGAGTCACTACAATATTATATACGTTCCTATGATTAACAAAATCAGATTTCATTTATGTGGCAAAATGTTTCACTTTCCACCTTAATCAGCTGCTCTGATATATAGTTGTTGTTGTTTTTTGAGAGAGAGAGAATTACTGTTTCCTAATCAACCAAGCCAACTATCAAAATAATCCAGCTTTGATGGCGATGTAAGATCTCCTACTCAATATTTCACTGAGGTCATGTCAATGTAACATCTCCTCGAGTCAGTAAAGGGCAAGGAGTTTCCCACCACAAAACCACTGGCAATATATTGCAGGTATGGTAATCTGTGGTCAGTGGTAGGCAGGAGAGCGAGATACATGATAACTGAAATCCAAATGAATGCATTATTCATATTACCAGCACCAGGCATTCCATTTAATTGGTGTTTAAATCATATTGTGCACAGCGTATCAAACATTAATAAAGTCCTAGGAAAGGATTGTGGTTAAAGAAGCAAGTATGAAGCAGGAATTCTCACCCTTCTGAAGTTCCTGATAACATACGTTTTCCATAAAATCCAATTAACTTGTGATTGTTTACTAGAGATGCAATCCATCACTTCAGTGAGGCTTGCAAGGCTGTGGATTACATCCTAAATTAGCTGTTCAGCTCATTATTTTAAACAAACCAGGGGGCTGCCTTTAAGCTACTGTTTTTCTTTCTATGGTCTCACCATCTCAATTTCACACTAAATATGTCAACAAAAACAGCACACGGACCTGACACAGTCCATACCTAGCCCTCCCACTCAACGATGGGCCCCAATTAGTGCTATAACCATTGATCAGGTCTTGCACTAGAAAAAGAAAAATAAGCACTTAAAAGATAAATATATATATATATATATATCCATGATTAGGATGGGTAATCCCTCACAATATCTTTCTTCCCAGCCACTGCCCTGCCCTTTCCCTTTCATTCCTAAACCTTCCCCACCCTCAAAACCAGTCTTTTCTGGATTTTTGTTTTTAACTGTTTTTACTAATATCTCTGTTTCCTTCTTTTTGTAAGCCACTTTGTGGGTTGTTTTTTAAACAGTTTATGCCCCATATAAATTTGATGAAATAGAGAAAATAAAAAGATTCAGAATTTGTTTATTTAACAAAATGCATATGCTGCTTCACTGTAAACAACACAAGAACCAAGTTTGACCTTTCCCTATACCAGGGGTCTGCAACCCGCGGCTCCGGAGCCACATGTGGCTCTTTTACACCTTTGCCGCGGCTCCGGGGCGGATACTAGCGAGGGGAGGAGGCGCATTGTGCGCCCCGACACTCCCCACTGTGGCGGGCACTGTACTGGCTGTGACGTCGCATGGGGGCGGTGCGTGCGTTAGTCACGCACCGTCCCGACATCACCTTCCCGCCCGCTGTCAGATCGCGGCTCCGGAGATATATTTGTTTTAAATGTTGCAATGGTTTTGCGGCTCCCAGTGTTTTTTTCTTCGGAAACGGGTCCAAGTGGCTCTTTTGGTCATAAAGGTTGCAGGCCCCTGCCCTATACAGTATCTGAAAGTCTGATGCAGGCAGCAGGAGCTTTGCTTCTTTGTTCCCTTGCTGGAGCACAGTAACAGAGAAGCAATCCCATAATGAGAAACCTCTCCCTGGATGCAACTCAGGTCTAGGACAACAGATGTGGGAGGGAGGAGCTTGAGGACAGGCACACCCTGCACCTGAGTGTCAGATTCGCTTAGGAAAGTGGTTTAGGATTATTGTTTACCTTTCCCTCCTGGGAATGCTCCTTTGCTTTGTGCTCCAAGGAAAGATCAAACAAAAAACAAACAAAACCCAAACCACCTTGCATTGTTAGATATTGATGAGTGGGTGATGGGTACAGATATGTTTGTCTGCTAGCAAGTGACTAGAATTTGCAGAGGAAATCTGGAAAAAGTGGATAACTTGACACTTTCACTGGAATTCTCTCAATTAGCTACCAAAGCAAGGAAGAATTTGCATCCATTTTCATACAATTATAGTACTGTGTGTGTACTTCAATATAAAAAAAAATCCTTCCAGTAGCACCTTAGAGACTAACTAAATTTGTTATTGGTATGAGCTTTCGTGTGCATGCACACTTCTTCAGTAAGTTCACACACACTTTTTAAAAAGCAGCTTGTCCCTTCTTAGAATTTGGTGCCCATTTTGAAAGCTGTGCTAGAAACCAGACCACACACACACCCAACAGCCTGAGATCTAGGCAAAGGAAGTTTTCCTGCCCAGTGAAGGAGCTTGTTTCTCTAAGAACAGAACTGCACACCAAAGAGAAAAGGGTTTGTTGGGGTAAGGGGGCACCACTTCTCTGCTAAACCCAAGTGGGGGCAGCAAGGTGGCTGTGAAATGAATTTCCAGAGGTCATTCCAGATCCTGTGAACCGCTCCAGAGTTTAGACAGGGCAGAAACAACATTACCCAAAGGGCGAGTTACCATATGACAGAATCAGGTTGTACAGAATGGTGGGAAAGCCTTCATGGGCTGAATATGGCACAAAGGCCTAATGCTGTCTACACAGCTAACCTTTCACAGATCAAGCAACTGGGCCAAACTAGAAATGTGCATAAATACATAGCAGGTGGCTGCACATCTTGTTTTTCCTTAACTAGCTACAAGGGTGGCATGTCTGATTCTTACTGGGAAGGGAAGGTGGGGCGGGGGCTTATATCTCCACTCTCCCACCAATATCAGAATGGAGATCACACTCACATAAAGACCTAAGAGCCTTAAAGAGAGAAAAGTCCCCAGATGCCAACAAATCAAATTAGGCCTGAATTGCCGCATGGGGCTGTTACCACCAGTACATTTCCAGGGGAACTACTATTACATCAGCTGCAATGAATTAATCATTTATTACCAGAGGATCTTGTTACCAATACATTAGTAATAGCAAATGGGTTATTCCTGACCAGAACACAAATCTCAATTAAAACTCACCAAGAGACCTAAAGAAAGGAAAGGAGAAGGAAGAAAATAAAGGTAAATTTGTGCCTTTCTGTTACAGAAGAAATACCCTAGGTATGATAACATAGGTCCCCAGAATAAATATAACCTTGTGCAGAGGGAAATATCACCCAAAATCCACAATAATGAAACAATACCTTTAATGCCCAGGGAAAAACTTGTCAAAACATATAGTACCAAGGAGATTCTTGCCTGCTAATTAGAAATATCAGCACAATTTCATCAGAATGTATTGCTCCTTTGTTGTTAAGAGACAGATTCTCTAAGCAAAAGGTATTAACTACTTCCCAAATGTATTATCCCAGGAAAGCCTCTTCAATAAATGTTAATGATTAATCGGTGCCTTCATTGTGAAATGTAAATTCTATTAATGAAGTGGGAACAATGAATGGGTCTCTCCCCAATGTCTGCCAGGTAAAAACAATTTTAATTCATCTCTCTTCATTACTCAAGAAAACTATGCTAAGATATATGACCAGATCCTTTTGGGAAACAATGTTTGTGTTCATCTGGATTAGAGAGAGATCCAGCTACAGGAGGGCCCAATATTCAATATCGCAAAGACTATCTGGGGAACTGAGAGGAGATAATGAAAGCAACCCACATATTACAGAGAGAGATTATCAGATGTATATCCATTATAGGGAATAAATACCTATTTCCAGGCAATAATTATTCTCCAAGATTTCACTAACACAATGCAACAGAGGGCATAAACCTGGTGTGACTTGGAAGTCGCTAGGCAACCAAGTCTACCAGGCAGATACTGGTGGACCCCTCATCACAGACAGCTGGTTTCTCTAGAATACCTATATTTTCCTAGATAACACATTGGGATAGAGATATTTCACTCCACTAGTTTTGGCTACAGTCCAACAGGCAAGGCTGGTTTAGGGAAAGGTCTCTCAGAAATGTGTGCCCTTTGGAAGGTCAGAGGTGAAATTATTCCCCAAAGTCACAGGAAGCCTACATATGGACCAGCAGAGAGATCATCCCTCTCTCTGCCCTCTCCATGGAATTAATTCTGGTTTTCCTGGAGCCCCAGGGTCAACCCAACCACAGCATTCCATGCTACACCTTTTATGATCAGGCATGGCTGATCATGCTACAACGAGGTTAGGCCAACCTGAGCTGTGAATCATTTCAGACATAGTAATAAAATAGCTTTTCATGAGAAGGTGAGAAAAGCACAGAAGCATAATCTCCATAAAACAAGTTACATACTTCCAGTTCGTCATCGCCCACTTGTGCTCTCTAACCAATTCATGATATGGAAGAAATCCTGTGCCCAAAATGCTAATCTTTAAAGACCTCCAGCAGATTCACCATTCCATTCATAGCTATACAGTGGTGCCTCGGGTTACATACGCTTCAGGTTACAGACTCTGCTAACCCAGAAATAGTACCTCAGGTTAAGAACTTTGCTTCAGGATTAGAACAGAAATCGTGCTCCAGCGGCTCGACAGCAGCAGGAGGCCCCAATTAGCTAAAGTGGTGCTTCAGGTTAAGAACAGTTTCAGGTTAAGAACGGACCTCCGGAACGAATTTAGTACTTAACCTGAGGTACCACTGTATAGGGAAAGGGGGCTGAAGTCTAGTTCAGTGACTGTCTAGAAAGCATAGGGTGGGAGATATTATACAACACAATAGATCATTTTGAGAAACATCTTCATGTGTAGTGAAGCCCTACAATAAAATGTCTTATCAGGCACGTCCAACAGGTAGGTTGTGATCTACCGGTAGATCACTGGACGTCTGTGGTAGATCACTGGTAGATAACTGGCTCCCCTCAAAGCAGCTGCCCTAAAAAAAGTTCAATTTTTTTGCCCTGCACCCCCCAAAAACGGGGCTTGCTTTTCCCTAAAAAAAGCTCAACAACAACTCTTTGATCCGAATGCCTTAAAAATGGGCCTTCCTCCTCCCCAAAAAAGCTCAACAACTTTGATCTGAACCCCCCAAAAGGGGGTGGATCACTGCCAGTTTTTAACTCTAAGTAGATCACAGTCTCTTGGACGTTGGCCACCCCTGTCTTAGATGATGTTTTGCAAAGATAATTAGTAAGGAACAAATAGGATGTTCTTAATGTAGTCTCCCCCACCTTGTTTCATAATGACGGTGATTTATTTCATCCTGTTCCCCATAATATACTCTGTTTATCATATGGGGCCTGCAAGTTCCCCTAATCCACTTCCTTCCTGCCCCATCATACAACCTATTATTCACATCACATGAGGAATTATAAATAATCAGCTCAGGTGTCTTGCAAAGGAGACAGGTAACAAGTAGTCTTTCCATACTTTAGTGAGTTTTAAAACCTAACTTTTCACCAGGTGTGACTTTGCTACATTCCCCAAACTACAAAGTAATTTCTGCAAACAGAGCTGAAACCGACATGACAGCAAAGGGAATGGAAGGTCAAGATTTTAATTCTTCTTCCTGCTCTCAGCTTTCAAGATCAGAAGCTTTCCCTTGAGAGAAGTAACAAAAGATCTTGAGAAGTCTGGTCATATGACACAAAATAATAAAAAGCAGTGCCAGAAACTTGGCTGAGAACAGCGTCAGCAGAAAGGAAAAAGAAAGAAATAGGTCAAGAAGTAAAAAGTTAGGAAAAACTAATATTGTTATTTCTGCAGCTTTAAGTTTGCCTCCTTATGTGCATTTTGACAAGATGATCTATGGATATGTAATGTCAGAATGATAACATACTTGTCACTTATAAAAATGCAACTAATGCAAAGCTCCAAAGGTAGTTCTGGAATTTACACTAAGTTCCCTTGAGTCATGTACATTAGATAGAATCAACCTTATTTTTTCATGGATCTTTAGTCACTCCTGAGTGCAAACCACAGCATTACAAACATCTGCCTTTCAAAAATAACACAAGAAGTGCCTTTTTAGAACATGGTGGTCCCATGATGGAATACAAATAGCCATGGGCCCAGTTCTGGGGGAAGTAGAAATTCTGAGGATCTGACACAAAATGAAAGAAAGCCATGCATGTCAAAGCACACAGTGTGAATGAACAGAACAGACAGATGACTCCGCAAGTGAAGACACTGGAAGAAGTGCAACACAAGGGTGGTTGCATTTCAACACCATCATACCCTTGGACTCTGCATTTATTTATTTTAGATGCTGATCACATTCTTTTTGCATGGTTGACATTGATTAGAATCCCAACTTCACCTACAGCTAGGCATAGAAAAGGGTAGTGGAGAGAGAGGGTAATCTATCCTCCAGCCATATGGACCATGAGTGGCCCTCCTTTAGTGACTAAGCACAGAGCAGGGAAGAAATAATGTCTTTCTCCCCATTACTTTATCTCATTTCTTTTTAGTAGAAGTTGACTATTCCCATATCAATTTTTCTAATTTTGAGTTAACACTCAGCAGCTAACTATATGTCACAGCAAATATATACATATAATAGAGCCCCCAAACCTTGGAAAACAACAGAACCACCACTTTAGGAGGCAGAAAATTGGGGCAGAAAAGTGATGAGCAGGAAAAGGGTTACGTTCCCCATCTCCACTACTATTTCTCAGCTCCAGTTTTCTCCCTTCCAAATCTGATTTTCTTTTCTAGAGTACTAAGACTCTGTTACAAATGTTTGAATTAAACATACAATTAGCTCTATGCAATAATACATAACATTGCTTTTTTCACATGCTATTAATCATTTTATTTTTCCTAATGGGGATGTGGAAGACTCAGATTCAAATCTCTACCCCATCATTAAGGTTAGCTTGTTGGTCTTGGCAAGTCACTCACTCTCTATAACCTCCTTCATTAGGGTTTTTCTGAGGATAGGAGAGTATTGAAATCCACCCTGAGCCCTTGAATGGAGGGGAATGATTACCAAGACCTCATCATCCCTAAAAACTATCACAGAAAACTATATTGTAAAACAAAATAGAAGTCCAGCAATAGGAGGAAAAAACTCACCCCTCTCATAATCATCCTCAGCTACCGCCTTCGCTTGAAGTCCTTGAAGCTTTCTTATTAAGGATTTTATCTGCATTAATTAAGAGACAATTAACAGTATTTCTATGAATCTTTATTTTCTATTGAATTCAAATCTATATAACTGCATATATGATCATAACATTTCAAGTGTGTCAATTTTGGCACACTTAACTAGAAAATTTCTGAGGATACTTATGTCTTATAGATTTCAAAAGCAGGACAGAGCAGGCATCGAGATATTAGAAGAGCATTTCACAAGCTGTCAAATGAGACAGGTTTCATGTTTGATAATATCCATTCACATGCAAATCTGAAAGCACAACTACAGAACAAACTCTGAATTCCGTCTCCTGCCTTTCATGCTTCAGCCAAGAAATATGACGTCAAATAGTAATAATTCTACCTAATTTTAAAATAAGCCTGAAGCCATTAAGACTAAGCAGTGAGCTAAGAGCCAATAACCCAAGGGGAAAGACCTCTTTGAAAGAGGATGGAAGTGGCATGGAGGGAGCTATGGGGAGCATAACCAGGAAAAACCTAATAGCAAATGACACTGTGTTGGTTGGCTGTTTATGTATTGCCAAAAAAGGGAGCGGGGAGGAAATGCACTACCAAAAGGGAGGACATCACATTGAATAATATTTATATGTATAGTGGCAAATAATATGATAGAAGTGGAAATACATCTCACCACAGCAGGAAAGACTGTGGCCTGGTGATCTGTGTGTCTGCCCAGTCTGATTTCCCAGCTGCTACCTGCTGGTGGCAACTTCAAGGCCCCTTTTAAAATGGAGTTGGGCAGAAAGGGACTGGAGTTGACAGAAAGGGAGTAGGTAAGGTAGGAATTTTTGGAAGAGAGGAGAATGCGCACTAAGGAACTAAAGAACCAATATGATGGAGGATGCACTACAGGGCATGATGGGGCTGAATTTTGCATGTTGATTAAAACTAGCCAACAACAGTTCCATAACCATATTTTCCAATCCACACTACAAATGCCACCAATAAGTGCAACAACTGCTTCCTGTCTTGCACAACAAGCTATGGATTTGATTTCAAATTCCTATAACACAAAACAGGAATGAGGAAAACGCTAACCTTTAATATACTCTGGTTGGCCAGCAAGCAGTCCTGTAGCACTGGCTCATATTTCTTCATCAGGGAATCCCAGCTGTGATCGCTAACAGTGTTACTACTTTCATAGCCTGAGGTCACAGAAGAACCAGCAGATGCTGCTTCCAAAGACTCAGTTGAACAGGAAAATGCAGCATTCGAATGTGAAAGTGAGTGTGATTCACAATCCTGCACTTTATCATCTTCTGCAGTCTCCCTTGGGCACTTGTGATCTTTGCTACACAGAGAGATGGATGAAGCCCACAGTTCTTTCCCTGAAGTTCTTTGTCCCTCCCAAGGTACATGCAAAGTAACGTTTTCTGCTCTTCCTGTTTTGCATGTTTGCCAAGCTTCTTTAGGCTCTCTACAATCTACTGGGCCTCCAATGCCATTTGTTTCACAAGCTGAATTTAGCGAGAGCTGTATGAAGCTAAAACTTGAATTAAAGTGATCCTGAGGACTGAAAGAGCTACAAGGCATGTCCTTGCTTTCAGATTCCTGGTTGTTGTTCTCTTCCTTCTGATCCAAAGCATGCATTCTTTCCTTCTCCTGTGTTCCACCAGCAAAAGCAGTCTCCTTCACAGTGTCAAACAAATTAGTCTGCTGTGAGGATGAGCTGGATGCAGGCAACAGATCTCTTTTATAGATGGCAACCACAGGACAAACTGGTTGAATTAGATCTTCTGATTGCTGCACTCTGAAATCAGCCAGGGGTCTGAGACTGACTGCTTTATTTCCAGCAGTAAGCGATCCAGTTGCCACATCTGGGGAAACTGAGGGACTGTTTACACAAGCATTACAATGTAATGTATCATTTTTGCATCGCCTCTTCAGAAAGCAATTTTTAAATTCTCTGTAGTGTTTTCTGCCATTATGCTCAAGCCCTTTGGGGCCGAAGGGTTCACAGTCAGAAAGAGGCTGAAATCCTATCTGCTGCAGCACTTCTGTTCTCATGTATCCTGGCCTCTTCACCACCCTCTTTTTGTGAAAAGAGCCCGCAGGCAGTGAGCCATCCTGGACCTCTAAAATAAAGAAAATGACAAAAGGGTCACAACAATATTTTGCCTTGTAAGGTAACAGCTTCTGGAGAAAATTACTTCCCTGAAATATATACATAGGCTTAGCTTTTAGCAACATAATGCTGCTGAGAAGTAGAAACTAAGGGGCTGGCATCTGGTATAACACAAATTTCAATAGCCCATGTATTATTCCATCCATTCAAGTGGTTTGTGCCCACATTTCTCAACACATTCTCCTGTTTTTCCCAGGTTTGTAATTTCACCACTTTTGTCAATCTATTTAAATGTGTGCACATTTGAAGTTGCACATTTGAAGTTGCTCACTATTTAAGCAATGAACCTGGATTTTAGAGAGAACAATGCAGATAGAAGGCAAAGAACCAGCCAGACTGGTTTAAAGCTGGCTAGGTAGCACTCTTATTCAGATGACACCTATCAGCCTAGAATCTAGAGATAACAAAAGTTATTATGTGGAATATATATCTGAAATGTTTTATATAAAAAGATAGACTTAAGAGACTGATATCATTCACTGTAACCATTTGGCTGACATATTTGGCTTATAAATCTTGGGATTATGCACATTATCCATTATGTGTATAGATCTGTATCTGAATAGACAGGCACAGGCCTTGCATATGAGATCACGGATTTTGGATTTCATTCCATCCCTAGATACAGGGACAAGATGTACGTACACATGTCTAAGTGTACATTATGTCAGCCATTCAAAGTGATTGGCACATGGACAGCTGATTGACCCATTCATGCCCTAGAACCCCTGGTTTTCAACAGCATTTAACTAGGGCATTGAGTTTTCATTTCCCCAAATTTTATAATGTTTGAAATATTTTATTGTTTTAATGTATTGCAAATTGCATTGGGGACCCAAAAACTGCCTAGTAATGCATATATAAATAAAATCTTGCAGAGCACCCTTCTCCCCACCATGATAAGTGGAATGTCTGACAATGCCTGTTGGTTATTCTAACCCTGCACACATTACTGTATTAACTTCACTCTTCCTTGTACTCCATTGACAAAGGCATAGGCACACAGCCCTGGTGTGACGTTGTGATGGATAACCCTCTTCCCCCACCCCTTTTTGTTCATGCCTTTTGAAGGCTGCATGACAGTTGTTTTCTCTCCACCTGTGCTGTCCCTCATGTTGAAAATTTAGCAATAAGATTCAGACTGCCTGCTGTTAATGTGAAGAATAATAGTAGCTGGACCATTTTCCTATTGCCTATTTCCGATTGTAAGCTCCTTGGGGTAGGGACCTGTCATATCAGTTCCTTGCAAAGCACCATGTACATAGATGGCACCATATCACAGAGTGCTTCTGTTCCATTTACAATCACAGAAATTCCTCTGTGTGCCATAATCCAGCTGCATTTCACATTCAATTCCAATTTTCAACTTTAGCTTCAGACCTGTTTTCATGGCCTGTTTTTATTTTCAAACATTAAACTTTTATGGTCTACATAAGTGCTTCCACACATTTTGAGCCTAGTATGACTTTACGGATAAGTATATAGCCGTACTCCCAACACATAAGGAATATATAAACCAGTTTCTATCAAAGACCTTGCCACCATTTTTAGGGCCAATGCTTTCCCAAACCCTCTGAATATCTGAAAAACAAAACTGTTGTGTTCTGAGAGAACCACTGGTTCAATTACCCCAGTGTTGTGTATTCCAACTAGCAGTATCTCTCCAGGGTCCAAATCAATGCCTTCTGCAAAAAGCTTTCTCCATCCGAGATATTTCTGACATGTTTTGCCCCTTTGAGTTCTTTCCAACTGGCCAATGACTTCACCTTGGTCCCCAAGTTACTGCCAAATACCTCAAACCCCAGTCAGAATCACTCAAACATAGGAGCCAACTCGTAGGGGCTGAGGTCTCTTTGTACACCCATTAAAGTATTGAGGTGGCCAATCCCCACCCAAATTTGATTGCCATTCAAATAGTGTGTGCACGCGCCACACCTTTGGATCAATTATGTGGAATGGGGCTAACCTGCTCCCCCAATATTTTATTCAAGTTGGCACCCCTACACTCAAATAGCTCCAAGCTGGCACACACTAATGCCCAACCAGCCCTAATGCTCCCTAATTCCAGATCTACTGTCACACCAACTCACTCCTCTTCTCCCTGAAGCCCCCATTCCAACAAAATCTGAGTCCCTCCGTAACTCCTCCCTTTAACTGATGCAATTACCACCACAGAACCCAGCCTTATGTTTACCTTGCCAGTCTGGACCCAACAACTAGGATGCCCCTATTTTCATCAGAGAAGTGTTGGAGGGTATGCAACTATAAGAAACAGCGAGTGAGAGAATACAAAAGAAAATACATGCTTTCTCCCATCTTTCTCCTCCCTCATAGCAGAACTATGGCAGGAAAGGACAGCCCATTTGAATATGTGTTTGTTGCTTTTAAAGAGAATGCACCTATCAATTTCGCAGTTTTGCAAAGCCTTCAAATATACCTTCATAAGCCTTCAAGGATGGCACTACCCAGTGAAGCAAGGAGGCACTGAACTACACCAAGTCAAGTCATAAAATGAACTGATTAATATTTGTGTGTTTGTTTTTCAAATCTGCATCACCTTGCTGCACAAAGGTTACAAAGGCTGAAATACCACCTGTTCATTTAAACACACCCACATACACAGAGTGCAAAATTTAAGAGCAATATATACCATTGCTGTAATATATCATTAAACGATAGCTTCTTATAAGACTGAAAAATCCTTTGCTGCTTTCAGTCCCGTTGAACATGTCTTTAAATGGCACACTACAGTAGAGAAGTGCATATTCAGAAAGCAGCGACACTGCACACTTTTGGAAACAGGAGGAACACCAGCTGGCAAGTGGCTTCCTGTTATTCACATTACTCTTAACTAGAGGAAAGATCCTTCTTGTAAATTTCCTATTCCCAGAAGATACCGTCTGCTGCAAGTAGTCATGGTTTAACTTTAAGCAAGCCACTTAAACTGTTTGGGTTAAAGAACAACATTTTACCTTGCTGATCAGAGTTCTAGTAGGAAACAACACTAGGAGTAGGCTTGCATCATTTCAGATGCAAACACTCTCTCCTCTCCCCATGGGCTTCCGAAACTGTGGTCCATGGACCACCAGTGATCTGTAAGCTTCATTCAGGTGGTCCACAATATATCTGTTAAAATGCAATTAAAAATCCTAACAGCAAATAGCACAACACATTACAATTGCTACCACAGGCAGAAAAAAATCACTAAGTGGCATACCAAGACCCTCAGCAATTTTCAAGCAGACTGAGGAAATTTTGGGGGGAACCACTGATCTACCCTGTAGGATTTTTTTATCCAGTTCAGCTTCCAATGCTTCCACAGGGGGGATACACCAAAAATGTACACCTAGTCTTCTGGAAGAAAGTACCAGAGAAGGCATAAACCGACACAGAACTAAAGGTTTTTTAAAAAGAAAAAAGAAAAAATGCTTTATTGGTCTTAAAAACAAAACAAGTACAAAACAAAATACCGTATTTTTCGCCCCATAGGACGCACCGGCCCATAGGACGCATCAAGTTTTTTGGGGGGGAAATAAAGGGGAAAAAATTATTTTCCCCCCCCAGGCGCTTGTGGGGCCGGCAGCGGGGAGAAGTGCTCTTCTCCCCGCAGCCCGCCTTCAGATCAGGTCCGGGGACAGCCGGGAGACGCGCTGCGCCTCCCAGCTGTCCCCGGAGCTTGCGAGGCCGGCAGCGGGGAGAAGCGCTCTTCTCCCCACTGCCCACCTTGAGATAATAATAATAATAATAATAATAATAAATTTTATTTATATCCCCCCCTCCCCAGCCAAAGCCGGGCTCAGGGCGGCTAACAACAATCAAATAATCACACAATAAATAGTCACACAATCTAAAAATATTTCATTATAAAAATTAATTAAATCAAATTGATGGCAACCAATTAAGCAAAATTCTGTGCAGGTTGCCAGAGGAGGGAGTCAGGCTGCGCCCTGACCAAAGGCCTGGCGGAACAACTCTGTCTTACAGGCCCTGCGGAAAGATGTCAGGTCCCGGGGACCTGCACCTCCCAGCTGTCCCCGGAGCTTGCGGGGCAGGAAGCGGGGAGAAGCGCTCTTCTCCCCACTGCCCGCCTTCAGATCAGGTCCAGGGACAGCGGGGAGACACACTGCGCCTCTCCACTGTCCCCGGAGCTTGCGGGGCTGGCGGCGGGGTCTCCCCGCCGTCAGCCTCCAAACCACTTCGGGAGACAGCGGGATGGCAGTGTTCCGCCTCCCTCTGTCCCCCGACCTTGTGGGGCTGGCGCTGGGGCTCTCCTGAAGCCTGGAGAGCGAGAGGGGTCGGTGCGCACCGACCCCTCTCGCTCTCTAGGCTTCAGCGAAAGCCTGCATTTGCCACATCGGACGCACACACATTTCGCCTTCATTTTTGGAGGGGGGAAAGTGCGTCCTATAGGGCGAAAAATACGGTATGTAACGATCAACAAAAGGCAATCCAAAATCAACACTCATTACAAAAAAAGAAAAGATTGGATTCACATGTCATGAATTCCAACATGACTTCTGTTATGTACTAAAGTTCTCACCCTGGGCCAGCAGGGGGATACTGTAGATAGTTATGCAAATAAGGGATTGAAAGTGACGTTCAGTGATTGGATAGTTTTAGAAAGTTGCTACAGTTACGTTGTACTGGAGATCTATATAAGCAGTTCAGTTCTGTTCTGCCCTGTGAATAAACAAGAGCTGTTTGAAGAATCACTGTGTTGTCTGATATGTTCACCCACAACTTAACAACTTCCAATCCCCACATTGTGGTTCCTAAATTACATTACAACTGTGCACTTAACGTTCTCTCTCACAGGTTGTTCAGTTGTGTTAATTTTGTAAAAGTCTCTTATTTTATACAGAAGTCAATCCAGGCCTGCCAAAGAATTTAGATTATTACAATGTTCTTTTAGATATTCTCTGTAAATATTCCACTCTTTATTAAAAAATTGATCTGTATGGCCTTGGAATCTTGTTGTTAATCTTGCTAGCTCTGCATATTCTAATATTTTATTCTGCCAGCCTAATTTTGAGGGAGTAGAATCTCCTTTCCATACCTTAGCAATCAGAATTCTTGTTGCTGCTACTGCATACATAAAAAGTTTCCTTACCCTGTAGAACATTTTCATGAAATTCTCTTTCAAAGCGCAGCACTCAGTAAATTTCAGGTCCTCCCTCCACAACCTTTCCCATGATTCCATTTGGATGTTGTAACCAAAATCTCCGGCCCATTGTACCATAACAGATTTTACTTCTTCCTCCTTGACCTCCCAGTCTAGGAGAAGTCTGTACATTTTAGAGAGTGGCTTTTTTGTGTTTGTATTAGGTCTTTCTCAAGTCTTA
Organism: Podarcis bocagei; assembly: GCF_964188305.1. Lineage (NCBI taxonomy): Eukaryota > Metazoa > Chordata > Lepidosauria > Squamata > Lacertidae > Podarcis > Podarcis bocagei. The sequence continues at coordinate 61,924,375 of NC_138127.1, read as the reverse complement.
AAATTTCTGTGGATAAGCCTTTCTGTTTGTCCTTTTGGAATGTTTCATTTAGCTGGAAATATTGCAATCAGTCAAATGGGTCTGAATTTCTTCATTTAAAAAAAACAAAACCTTATTTTCCTGCTCCAATAGATCTTGATAAGTTGCCCAATTTCTTCTCGTGTTTTTTGTTTTTTTTAAACTGAGAATGCTTCTGTCGGTGAAATCCACCATGGCATTTTTGGTTCTAGTAAAGTCCTTATATTTAGCCCACACCATATATAACAGTTTCCTAATCACATGGTTCCGAAAACCTTTGTGGACTTTAACCTTCTAGTATTCCAAATAGGCATGCCAACCATATCTATTATTGAATCCTTCTAGATCCAGCAAGTCGGTATTTTTCAACGTCAGCCATTCCTGAATCCAAGAGAAACAAGCTGCCTAATGATACAGTTTTAATTAAGGTTCTGGATGTCCACATCAGTAATTTGAACCTTACTATTAATCATTAAAATATGTAGTAAAAAAAAATTCAGCTTTTATACTGCAAGGAGCAACCAGGTCAAGGACTGGAAACACTCAATACTATGAGCAACTGGCTGACCTGTATAGGGAACCACCAGAACTGCAGTTTGGGTCATGTCCCTGGACAGTAAAGTGATTGTAGATTCTGGCCAGATCGATCCAGGCTAACCATTGGGCTCCCATAGGCCAGACAAACTATAAAAGGCTTCCTGTTTAGGCTGAGGTTTCGATGGGCAATAGCTGTCTTCCCGGCTCTCACCTGACTTATGGCTTTGCTCCTCACTCAGACCCCTGCAGTGACTCCTGGCTCTCAATGCTAACTTAACAGCTGCCTATAAAATAATTTACTGTAGTTCAGTTTTCTACTTCACACATGCCCCTCACATTAAGAAGACCAACCCTGTATGTGTATTTTTTTACATCACTTTGTACTGTATTTACTGCACAGGTGTACTGTATATCCAACAAAAACAGCTGGAAAAAGATTCCAGTCCAGTACTCAATGATTTGGTCTGATTATCTGACAATCCGAAGCAGAGGATAGCTTGAAAATTTAGGTCTCTAATTTACTTCAAAGTAAGCTCTGTTAGGTTAAGTCAAACTTGTTGGAGTTAGGCTACTTGTATACAAAATGGTTTTTGCTGAAAATATAGGGTTTTAACAATATTTTAACGGGTAGCATTACCTGGTAGAATGTGATGTCTTGTATGACTGTCGCCTTTGAGGAACTATTTAATAAGTCACTCATGTCTCAAGCTATTGGCTGAAAGACAAATCTTTGGCCTCAACGCCACTCGCTTCTGTCAAAACACCTGGTGAGTGCTTCAGTATAAGACTCATCAGGCAGATAAAAGGCAGCACAACAACACGCCAACAGAGGCCAATTTAAGAAACAAGCACAGTTTGAGTGTTCCAGCTGAACTATTTGAATTTTTAATTTCACCAAGGGAATATATTGCAAATTAAGTGTCTGACACACAGTCCATTTGGAATGAGAATTGAGTTTACTGAAATAGAAAGCAATCTTCTCCTAGCAACTCAGTAGTGATTGCCTATAATGAGAATAAGACAACAAACACTGAAGCTGCCATTTCAGGTCAATAAGTCAGATATGTCCAAAATTTGGCCATTCAATTTAATAAAAATCTGGATTGTGACTGATCTCTAGCTATCCCAATTATACTACTTTGGCTGTTCCAATATATTTACTGCATATTCAAAACTACAATATAATGTAATGCACAGGATCACATAAGATCACATAGCAGAATCAGGACATGTTATCCAGATACTTAAAGAATGGAAGGAAGGCAGAGGAAGGAGCACGTGCATTTGCAAAACCATTTAAAGTGAACTAATTACTCTTTAAGATGCTTTCTCCCCCCCCCCCCATGGCATAATTCACAGAAGGAATTTCCTAGTGATTGGGCTCACAATCATGATACTAAAACAGTAATATACTGTAAGATATTACAGGGGTTTATTCTCTCACTATTCCCTTCCCACCAAAGCTCAAAACATAAATACCCATCTTAAGCATATTTAAAATGGAATTATTCCATTGTTAACTACTTGTGAGAGCTGGTTAGGGAAATTGATTTCAGGTTAAAGACAGAGACAAGCGTAAAGTTGATGGAAAACTAATCCTAAAACACCCAGATACAGTTTTAAAAAATATATTAAATTATTTTGAACACATTCTCAAATCTGGAATGAGCAATCTTTTAGAAATTGTAAGAACTTGATAACATCACCTTTCAATATGTTATGTAGCAAATTTTAAAAGTTCTATTTTTCTGCTGGATATTATTGAAAGCCAGTATTCTAATATTAATTTATACTGAAGGACAGAATATAAATTCACAAAATAAATAACGAGAAAAATCAATGAGATATTAACAGCCGATCGATTCCTAAGGCTGAAATCCTATACGGGAGGGTGAGGCTCCACCCACCCCACTTACATATGAAAACAAACTTCACCACAGCCAATCACAAACAAACAACCACACCCTAGGCCAACCCCAACCTCTCTCACCACCAAAGAAACACAAGCGAATAGTGAACAGAACCCGCACAAGTGACGCTGACACAAAACCCCACACATACATTAAGTAAAATAGAAACATCACCACCCAACTCCACCCCCACTCACCATGGCCCCCTCCACCTCTTTTCCCCTTTTCTTCCTAATGTAACACTAATGCAGGCACAGGCAAACTCAGCCCTCCAGATGTTTTGGGACTACAACTCCCATCATCCCTAGCTAACAGGACCAGTGGTCAGGGATGGTGGGAATTGTAGTCCCAAAACACCTGGAGGACCGAGTTTGCCTATGCCCGCACTAATGTCTCAACAAATGAAACTGATCTGTAGAAAATGTAACTTGAAAAAAGAGACATTGCACATACTTTTGTAAACCAAGAAATCTTTAATAATATATATATATATATATATATATATATATATATATATATATATATATATATGCAGGTTTTGGTGTCTTCGGGTGTCTTCCCGTGTAAGAGTTGGGGTGTCTAGGCGACGTTTCGACGAGGTCTCACTCGTCATCTTCAGGCTGGTGCTTTCGGCTTCTTGTTACTGGAACAGAGCAGGATCTCAGTGTTTGAGTTCCTATAAATACTGTTGAGGGGGTGTGGTGTATAGCCTCCAACGTTCTGGGCAGAGAGGAAGTTCCCAGGTTAGTGTGTCTTTTCTTCTTTTGTTCATTAATTACTTGAGGGATATCTTGAGTGATTTCTTGAGTGATATTCTGAGTACCACTTAGGAGGGTCATTAGGTGTGGATTAGTTGCTAAAGCTTTCGTGTCTTGACCTCTTGAGCTTGTGAAGAGTTTTTTCTGAGAAGATGGCTGTACTGCACTTAGTTGTGCTCTGGCTTGGCTTCGTGTATAGGGGCGAGCTGTGGTTTTGTGCCCTGTGCCAGCCAGATCTGTGTAGGGATTGCAGGGGGGTGCAGCATCCGGAGGTGCCACTATGGTTTGGCTACTGGATGGTGTCTGTAATTTATCTGTGGAGAGGGTCTGGGTTTGGGTCTGGTGTGGTTGATTGGAGATGGCGTTCTGTGTGCCTCTGGTTCTGGTGTCGGTTTTTGTGGGGAGGGCTATTTTCCAGATGTCTGGCAGGCGGGACGTATCGTCACGCTTGTTCATGTTGTGAGGGTGTTTCTCTATCTCGATGGCTTCCATGATTATTCTCTTGTGGTGGTGTTCCATGTTAAAGAGCAATTTGGAATCTGAAAAATTAATTTCGTGTCCTGTTTCTTTCATGTGTTGGTAAAGAGAGGAAGTTTTTTCTTCTTTTTTGACGGCATTCTTGTGTTCTGCGATACGTGCATTTATTCGTCTGTTTGTTTGTCCAATGTACGTGGCTGGGCAGACTTTGCAGGGTATTTCATAGACCCCTTGGTTTTCTAACTGGATTTTATCTTTGGGGTTTCTGAGGATATTGGCTATTTTTTGGTTGGTGCAAAAGGCTGTTTTGATATTGTGTTTATGGAGGATTTTGCTAATTTTATCTGTAGTGCCCTTGATATAAGGAAGGAGGGCCATGCCATTGTTTTCTTCTGTGTCTTGGTTTTTGGGGGGTGTTTCTTTTTGGATTAGCTTCGTAACCCTGTTTTGCTGGTATCCCTTCGTAACCCTGTTTTGCTGGTATCCCTTCGTAACCCTGTTTTGCTGGTTTTGCAGGGTTACGAAGCTAATCCAAAAAGAAACACCCCCCAAAAACCAAGACACAGAAGAAAACAATGGCATGGCCCTCCTTCCTTATATCAAGGGCACTACAGATAAAATTAGCAAAATCCTCCATAAACACAATATCAAAACAGCCTTTTGCACCAACCAAAAAATAGCCAATATCCTCAGAAACCCCAAAGATAAAATCCAGTTAGAAAACCAAGGGGTCTATGAAATACCCTGCAAAGTCTGCCCAGCCACGTACATTGGACAAACAAACAGACGAATAAATGCACGTATCGCAGAACACAAGAATGCCGTCAAAAAAGAAGAAAAAACTTCCTCTCTTTACCAACACATGAAAGAAACAGGACACGAAATTAATTTTTCAGATTCCAAATTGCTCTTTAACATGGAACACCACCACAAGAGAATAATCATGGAAGCCATCGAGATAGAGAAACACCCTCACAACATGAACAAGCGTGACGATACGTCCCGCCTGCCAGACATCTGGAAAATAGCCCTCCCCACAAAAACCGACACCAGAACCAGAGGCACACAGAACGCCATCTCCAATCAACCACACCAGACCCAAACCCAGACCCTCTCCACAGATAAATTACAGACACCATCCAGTAGCCAAACCATAGTGGCACCTCCGGATGCTGCACCCCCCTGCAATCCCTACACAGATCTGGCTGGCACAGGGCACAAAACCACAGCTCGCCCCTATACACGAAGCCAAGCCAGAGCACAACTAAGTGCAGTACAGCCATCTTCTCAGAAAAAACTCTTCACAAGCTCAAGAGGTCAAGACACGAAAGCTTTAGCAACTAATCCACACCTAATGACCCTCCTAAGTGGTACTCAGAATATCACTCAAGAAATCACTCAAGATATCCCTCAAGTAATTAATGAACAAAAGAAGAAAAGACACACTAACCTGGGAACTTCCTCTCTGCCCAGAACGTTGGAGGCTATACACCACACCCCCTCAACAGTATTTATAGGAACTCAAACACTGAGATCCTGCTCTGTTCCAGTAACAAGAAGCCGAAAGCACCAGCCTGAAGATGACGAGTGAGACCTCGTCGAAACGTCGCCTAGACACCCCAACTCTTACACGGGAAGACACCCGAAGACACCAAAACCTGCATTCCTGTACCCGTGAAAATCTACGAAAGCATATATATATATATATATATATATATATATATATATGCAGGTTTTGGTGTCTTCGGGTGTCTTCCCGTGTAAGAGTTGGGGTGTCTAGGCGACGTTTCGACGTTTCGACGAGGTCTCACTCGTCATCTTCAGGCTGGTGCTTTCGGCTTCTTGTTACTGGAACAGAGCAGGATCTCAGTGTTTGAGTTCCTATAAATACTGTTGAGGGGGTGTGGTTCAAATGGAACCACACCCCCTCAACAGTATTTATAGGAACCACACCCCCTCAACAGTATTTATAGGAACTCAAACACTGAGATCCTGCTCTGTTCCAGTAACAAGAAGCCGAAAGCACCAGCCTGAAGATGACGAGTGAGACCTCGTCGAAACGTCGCCTAGACACCCCAACTCTTACACGGGAAGACACCCGAAGACACCAAAACCTGCATTCCTGTACCCGTGAAAATCTACGAAAACAAATATATATATATATATATATATATATATATATATATATATATTTAAAAACCATGAGGGGTGAGGCACTTTTCTCAGGTGGTGCCATCAGGGGCTGGGCTGAGAAAGTACTGAGGCAGCTGTGCTGCTTTCAATGCCACCACCCATCCCTTCTGCCCATCTCTATCTGTTCTCTGCTGGACTTTGGAAGGGCCCACCGGAAGGCCCCTTGCTCAAGACCCTTTCAAACCAAAATGTTTTTTTAATCAGATCATTTTTATTCTTCTGTTTCAGCTACATTCATACACCTCTTGAAAAGTAACCTGGTTTAAAATTTAACATGAATTTAAATACAGAGTAAACACACTTCTCTCAAAACTGTCTATATGACCCTGAGTTAATGCTTGTGGTTTTCCCCATGTAAATGAATTAACCAAATGGAAAATTGCTTGACCTTTCAGATCAAGCATTATTAATATGACACAGTAGGTCATTATCTTATTTATTATTGTGCAAAAAATGAATTGACCCTGTCAACCAAACAACATGGACATTCACTTTCCAAGTCACTGAAAAACATTGTTCTTTCTAGTTACTATCAGTGCTCTGAGCACCCTGCTAGAGAGTTTGGGCTTGTGACAGAGGCTTCTGGTATCCCAGTGGAATTTTAGATATTTCCATTTGAACAAACAGAAACACAAAAAACCTCTTCTGAACTCAAGGGGAGCTTCAAAAGCAGCTAATCATGCACCATGGTTGCCAACTTTTTGAGGAAGTACAACCCTAAAAATCCCCTTGGACTCACAGAACTAGAGCATGATAATATTCTCTTGATCTTCACTTCACCAAGAACTGCTCCATCTCTGACATCTCAGCTGTAGATGTCCAATTGTGATAGTATGTTCTTTAACATTACAAATATTGTAACCCTTTCTCTGTCCTCTCAGCAAAAATACTGTTGCACACGCTAGTCACCTTTCACCTTGACTGCTGCAATCTTCTGTCTAGCCTTCCACTGCCCTATCACCTCTATCTACCACCCTGCTGCCAAAATTATTTGCCTCTACTGTCACTCTGACTATGCAAATTCCTTTATAAATCCCTGCACTGTTTTCCTGTCTGCTCCCAGATCTTGTACAACCATTTCATCATTGCCTTCAAAATTCTTCAAGGTTCTCCACCATCCAGCTGCCTTTAATTTCTTAAACAAAAAAAGGGTGATGGCTCCATAAGTTGAGCAGCTTACATTTGTCCCTATTAAAATTGTTTTTGTTAGTTTGGGTCCAGTTCTTCAATCTATTAAGGTCACAGGCAGGGAAGACAGGATACAAATTAAAAAAAAATATTATTATTATTATTATTATTATTATTATTATTATTATTATTATATTGAATCCCGATTCTGTCTTCTGCAGCATTAGCTGCCCCTTCCAGTTTGACATCATCTGCAAATTTGATTAGCATCCCTTCAACTCCTTCTTCTAAGACATTTATAAAGATGTTGAACAACAACAGGCCCAGGACAGAACCTCATGGCACCCTACTTGACACTTTTTTCCAGGATGCTGAGGAACCATTAGTGAGCACTCTTTGGGTTCAGCCAGCCAACCAGCTATAAAGCCTCCTAACAACAACCTCATCCAGCCCACATTTTACCAGCTTGACACCGAAATAACAACTTACCAGTAAAAAAAAAATTAAATCCCTATACAAGAGTATGGAACTTCAAGAATCATTAAAGAGCAAAAGGAATCAATCAGCCTCAAGAACAACAAACCCAACACTTTTGTTTCCATTCCATGCAAGTTACTTGTTTACATCTGTATCATGCACGAAAAAGGGAAGCAGAAGTATTGCTGCATGCAGTGTCATCAAAACAGAGGCAGGTTTCTCCAAATTTGCAAAAGCAGTGGAGGGCATGAGCCAAATACAGCAACAAGCTGACAAAGCTAATAGAATTTGGCTGGATAAGTTATGACAAAAGCAAAGATGTTCAACTTGGATACCTACAATTCAATGTTATTAATCTTCCCTTGGAACCACTTTACACACTGAGACTACAGTCCTAAAATCCCACTTACATAGCAGTAAGCCCCATCAAGCCCAATAGAGCATACTTATGCCTTGGATTGGGCTGCAAATTTATAAACATACTGAAGTTTACAAAAGTTGTCCCCATATATTAAAACTACTCAAATTTCACTTGATCCGCAAAGTGCACTCAACATCTGGCCATATAAGTTTCGGGGATTTTCCTTCTGTTTGGTAAACACACACTGGCAATTTCTTTTTCTTTGTTAGTAAGTATTTATTCAGGATAAAATTGTATCTGCTTTTATTTAAAACTAAGCTCCCACTGAATTCAGTTGGACTTACTTCTAAGTAAGCATGCAGAGGATCAGACTGTTAATCGCTCATATAAATAAAATTCTTCAGTCAAGCAATATTTGGCTATGGAAGTGTCCAAAAAAAAAAAAAGCATGTCATTTACTGAATCAGACATCTGATCGGGTGATGGCTACTTAATAAAGTATCTGTCCGACTTAAGGACTTCCTGGGCTTCTTCAGCTGAAGAGACAAAGAAGTCTATTGATGGAGATCTTTTTAAAAAAAATTCCAGTGAAACAGTGTAGGCATTATATTGGAACTGAAAGCCTTTTGACTCTCTGGGGGACTATGACTAAAACTGAAAAGGGAACACCCAAAGGAGGCTTTAAAATGGGTTCCAAAGACTTCACTATTTAAAGAATTCTTCTCTTGGCAAAGACGGTTCACATGACTACACAAAAACAAACAGGAAGATGTGTAAAAGCTCCTACAGTTTCTTGATGTTTTGAGAAGATATGAGTAAAGATTTGCTGCGACTGCACTGCATCAAAGTCTTCATGAATATTTGCACTGTTTTTATTTTACTATTTACTTTTTTAAAAATTCATTATGTTTTTCCATAATAGGTATAACATGTGATCACGTTTCCCTTCTACACTCAAAATCCAAATAAATATGCAAGATATTTAAAACAGAAAATATGATCCAGACACATATCCACTCAGAATAATCGTAAGGTTAGAATGCCCTCTGTAGGATTAAAACAGATGGTGAATTTCTTCAGATAAACTAGTTACCTCATACAGTGCAACAAGAAATAAAGGGAAAGTGCAGGTTGTTATATGCACATGCAGTTTGAAATACACAGCAATGTGTACAGTATCCTATGCAAGTTATTGAATATTTTGTTCACATAGTAGAATGTCCACATCATCAGCCATCAGGCTAAATGTGCTAGCGGTGGGATTAATGGAGGACCCTCTTTAATGTGAATGTGATAAGCAATTGATGCGGTAAAAAGGTTTTCAAACCATTTGAACAGATTTCTAAATAATTCCCAAGAAATATCCATTCTTGCTACCACATTTTTTGCTCTATAAGACGCACCAGACCATAAGACGCACCTAGTTTTTGGAGGAGGAAAACAAGAAAAAAAATATTCTGAATCCCAGAAGCCAGAACAGCAAGGGGGATCACTGCACAGCGATCCCTCTTGCTGTCCTGGCTTATGGGATAGCCGCACGCAGCCTGTCCCGGGCAGTGGGAGGAAGGATCCCTCAAGAGCCGCACTCCCTTTAAAGAGCGCACGGAGCGTGTGTGCGGCTCTTGGGGGCTTTTCCCCGAGGAGGGAGAAGGGCAGCCCCTGTTGTTGTTGTTGTTGTTATTGTTGCAAAAGCTGTTCAACAGGGGAAAGGAATACCTTGGAAGGTAGTAGACTCTCCTTTGCTTGGGATTTCTTAAATAGAGGTTGAATGGCCATCTGCCAGGGATTCTTTAGTTTTCTGCTTTGCAGGGGACTGGACTAGATGACCCTTGGGGTACCTTCCAATTCTATGATTCTATGATTGTGGAAGAGGGTTGTATTTTTAAAAGCACTCTTTACATAGAAAATGTAAGTGGTCTAAGTATCACATAATCCACCAGCAAAAAAACAGAAGAGGAAATAAAATGCACTTCTCTAATTAATGTGAAGAAGTTTGAGAAGAGAACAAATAGGAAGGAAATTATTTTAGTGTGGGCATTGTGGTATCAATGTACTACATGACCACAAAAAAAAAAAAGGCTGGCTAAAGCCGACTAGTTTCAATGCACTTAAACATCCTTCACTCTGTGCTGGAGAGCAGCCCTTGTCTTGTTTGAGAAAATAAGTAAAGGTAAAGGGACCCCCCCGAACATTAGATCCAGTCGTGACCGACTCTGGGGTTGCGGCGCTCATCTCACTTTATTGGCCGAGGGAGCCGGCGTACAGCTTCCGGGTCATGTGGCCAGCACAACAAAGACGCTTCTGGCGAACCACAGCAGCGCACAGAAACGCCGTTTACCTTCCCGCTGGAGTGGTACCTATTTATCTACTTGCACTTTGACATGCTTTCGAACTGCTAGGTTGGCAGGAGCAGGGACCGAGCCACAGGAGCTCACCCCGTCGCAGGGATTCGAACTGCCGACCTTCTGATTGGCAAGTCCTAGGCTCTGTGGTTTAACCCACAGCGCCACCCGTGTCCCTTTTGAGAAAATACTTTGCAACTATTTCAATACAGAAATGATTGTACAACTTTTATGTGTGAGAAAACGCATGCAGTGACATTTCCATGCAATTAGCAATCTATGGATTAACATACAGAGGTACGAATTACCGTGTGAAAAGGACACATACAAAACTTCAGAAAAGTCCACTAGGTATTACAGCTATAAAAAATGGGCAACTTGTAATTCAGAGAAACAACAGAAGCATTTAAGGAGCAGGAACACCAGAACGTATCAGTCTCCAAAAGCCTATGCTGTAATAAATTTGTTATATCTTTAAATTGCCACAGGAGTCTGGAAATCACTGCATATGCCAGAAATCGTTTTCAGAAAAATATCATTGAATTTGGTGGAAAGTATATTATTTCTTGGTTGATATGCATATTATCTGAATGTACTGACCTTTTCCAGTCTGACACAAGAGGATATACAGTGAGCTAACAATCTAGATTTTAATCAAGAGTCAGAGCTGGCTACATGAAAAATGCAAGCATAAGCTGTTCTGCCTTGCTTAGTGATCTCACAAGAAATATGATAGGGACAGCTGAGTAGGCCTCTAAGATATCTGGGAAGATCACTTCCACAAAATTTCTCTTCTAAACTTTCCAAAGCACTATTCATACTAACAGGAGTGCCAACTTGATCCCGCGACTGTGGGTGCCCGGGGGTTGTGGGTGCCATGCAGCATACATGGCCCTGGTTCTGAAATTTGTGGGTGCCCGACCCCTTCACAGGGATTTTCATGGGTGCTTGCACTCCCAGGGCCCCAAGGAGTGGGCACCTATGCATAGTATTGTGCAATTTGAAGGTTCTAAGTCAGATATCTTTCCAGCTAAAAGTAGAGTCAAACAAAACAATAATAGTGTGTCAATTCTTGTGGGTATTTATTTGCCCCCCACTCTGTTCCAGAGCTACACTTTGGAGGACACAGCAAGAATATGAACCCCAAGTCATATGGCAAAGGCTTACAAACCTGCTCACCTGAACCACAATGATGAGGCACAATGATTCCACAACTGCAGGCTGCAAATGATGCCACACTCTTCATCCCAAAGAGTGTCTGAGCAGTATGTGCACATTTTCTTCTGCGGTGCAAAGAGGGGTGCTTCAGAGGGATGCAACTGAGATTGGGAAACTAGTGCAGGGGGTGAAGGGTTAAATATCCTTTCCCCAGAATTGCAGCCCCAATCTAAATCAGTCTCATGATTCCTTTTAACCCCCCCGCCCCCAAAATATATATATATTGGAGATTGGATCATGGTTGGCCACGCTTGGTTTGCCACCTTAATTAATTTAGTTTGATCCTCAGGGACAGACAATCCATGACCCAGATCTCCCATTTTTTTTGTATTTGAAGATCAGTGAAGTGGCTTTGGAGAGAAATGTTTAACTGTTTCCTCCTCCCGCTCCCCCCCCCCCAAAAGCTACTCCACCTCTGTAACTCTCAGCCCTTGCAAAGCTGAAGTTGGATTTACAAAGTGGAACAGACAGTAGTTACAAGATGCTTTTCTAAATACTGTGTTTTTAGTACTCTGAGGAACAGCACCCCTCTTGGTTGTCAAAAGAAGAAATTTAACGACTTTCATCAGTACAATTTATGTTGCAACACTTGTGCTTTGGAACTCCATGCCTGTTGACATTAAGCAGGTGCCATCACTATACTCTCTTACACACCTGCTGAAAAGTGTTCTGTTTCATGTCTGTCCAGGCACATGTTTTCACTATATCAGTTTTTAAATTGTTTTACATGTTTTATTGTGTTTAACTGTTTTTTGTTTTTAAATATATATTTTTATCTTTAATTATTTTTTAAATCACAAGTGTTTACTGCTCTGGGCACCTTTGGGAGCAAGTGTGGGCCATTAAATAAACAAATCCTTATCTATTTTTTGTTAGTTTGTTTTCTTTGTTGGAGATGGGATTGGGGAAGTTGCAAGATACAGTTATCAAAGCAGATAGATAAATCTTGCCCACCAATCTAGCTTCTTCAGTCTTCTGAGAGTTGGCTGCACTTGCTTCATAAAGGCTTATCTAGATGATTATTTGTTACAATAACTAAAAGAGCAAATTCCAGCATTATGACCTGTAAATTCCTTATGTGGCAACAGGTCCAATAAGGGCAAGTTAGAAGAATGTCTTCAGAATTTAGACTTTCAGCTGATTGCTACCATTTTTGGTAGTAACAACAAAAAATGCCATAGAAACAGCAACAGATAAAAAGATATAGATATATATATAAACAACCCTAAATAACCAGGACTGTAATCATTCCACAATTAATGAATAAATATTGAACTGGTACTTTTACAAGTGCCACAAAATTCCACACTTGTAAGGGATTGATATTTTAGACTGCCAACTCCTGCATTCTGAAACTTCCTACTAGCTGACATTAGGCAGAATGCCCTATCTATACACTTTATGATGCCTGCACAAAAACTTTATAAAAACTTTGTCAATAGTTTTCATCTGTAAGTTTGGTTATAATGACCTTGTTTTTAACTTGGGACTTCTACGAATAATTTTAATGCATTCCTTGGAAACTGCTGAGTGGTCCTATTTAAAGTTAAGCAAGATAAACAAATCATGTTAAATCGACAAATACAGGTCACCTTGATATTCTGGAAACAACAACCGTCTTTACTCAGACTTTTGTTGTTTTAACCCATGTGCAACAACTGGACTCATTCTAGGTGCCTCTTTTATAGTTTTGTTTTCCATCTTGTTGCTGTTAATACTTCTGCTTTATACACGCTGTAAAATGAAATAAAAGAAACTTTGCAAAAGAAGAAGAGCACAAATCATAATAACACGTCCTGTCACAATATATGGCAGAGAAGGGGGAACTGTGGCCTCTAGATGTTGCTAGACTCCCACCTTCCCTGACCACTGGCCTTGCTGGCTGGGGCTGATGGGGGCTGATGGATAGCCCAGGGCCCCTAGCCCCGGTATAGGGTGCAGTACAATAACTTTTCCCTTCGTGTTTGTTTTTTACAATAACTTCCCTTCGTCGGACACCCCCCCCCCCCCGCGCGCGCATTTTTCTCTGCAGGGCTCCTATGCCTTTAACCGTTGGAAGTCAACAAGTGAGGGAACTTCCCAACTTCTGCCTCTCTAACCGAGGCGGCGACTGTTGGAGGCCCAGGAGCCCTGGCGAGGAAGGACACGGACCGGCAGCCCCCTCTAGTCTTCTTCCTCGCCTGCTGCTGCTGCCGGGCTGCCCGAGTGACGCCTCTAGGGGCAGCGGAGACCGGGAGGGGAAAGCAGCACCGAAACTTCTCCCGAGGGAGGAAAGCCTTCCCCCTTGCTTCCCGCCGCCTGCCGCTCCCAAGGCTCCAGGGGGGTGAGGGGGAAGAGGCGGCGCTTTCCCGCTCTCCCCCATTAGAGAAGCGGCTCCGCCTGAGAAGAAGAATCCCGCTTCTTTTCTTCCCGCGCCCGCCGCCGTGCGTGGAGCTGAGGCGAGGAGGAACTCCGGCGTCCCCGCCGCCCCCTCAGGCCGAGAAGCGCCCAATCCTCACCGGCCTTCGGCTCCGAGCTCTCAGTGGTCCGACGCCTTAGGTCTCCTGAGGGGCCGCCGCCGCTGCCGCTCCACATCCTCCTCCTCCGAGGCTGCCGTTCGTGGGCCGCCTCGGCCGCAGCCCCTTCCCCGCCCCTTCGGCGGCGGCGGCGGCGACTCGCATCCGCTGGAGCAGGCGGGAGCCAAGCGCTGACTGAGGCCGCCCCCTGGCCCGCTCCGGCCGGGTGGGGGAGAAGGAGCTAGCTGGGTCGCCAGCGCTCCCAGGACTTCTCGGCTCCGCCATGCTCGGACCCCCGCTTTTTCCCGGGCTTTTGTGTGCCTTTTATCCAACACAGGACGGCAAGGGAAGCTTTTCCTCTGCCCTGCGTCGTTTTGCTAGAGGCGGCTTCACCTGTTGAGCCTCTGCCTCGCGCAGCTGTCGAAAGCACAGAAGCCCTAATGGTCGAAATCTCGCTCTGTTTCCCTTTGCATGCCTCAGCCAGTGCCGGATTTACGTATATACGCTAAAAAAAACTGTAGCTTAGAGCCCCACTCTCTTGGAGGTCCCCAAAAATTTAAAGGAAAGAAAACCTGGGTGTACATTTCCAAAATATAAGATAAAAAACAAAATAAAACCTACATACAGCAACAGTGTTTTGTGTTATGTAGGCTCCTACGCTGTAAGTAATGGGCCCTGCCTGCTCCCTAAAATATCACTGGTTTGCTCATTTCTATATATAGGGTGCCTACATTCTGCATGGACTGGTCGCATGGCAACAATGTGCAAATGGCTTTAGATACCTATTAGGTCCATAAATTACCATATAGCATATATTCAACACAAAAACAGTGACAATTTGTTGTTGACAGAGGACAGCTGGACATATAATGGGCCTCACCAAATCTAAACCCAGCCCTGGTCTCAGCCTCTGCGTCCCACACATTCAGGATAATTGAGTGGGGGGGGGGGTGGAGCTCAAAAGCGGGAATTAAAGTTATTAGCTGGGCCTGGGCTGGGAAGTCAACCTATTCCCCTCATAGACCTCCCATTCCCGGGACTGATTGTTAAGCTGCTCTCAGAGTTGTAGCTTCTGCAAGGGGAATTAGGGGTCTCTCCTAACAACTCTCAGCCCCTTTAACTGCAGCTCCCAGGATTCTGTGAGAGAAGGCAGGACTGTTTCCAGTGGCATGATACTGCTTGAAATGCGTAGCACAGATGATACTTTTCTTGCTTATAATGCCTCTGTGATTATTAGTAACCAGTAGCAGGGTGTATACCCTGTATCTTCTGAAGTGTAGGGGGAAGTAAATCACACCTATGGATCCAGAAGTCATTTGTGCTCTGCATAAAATTGAGACACAGCTGCTTTCAGTAACATTTCCAGGGCCTTTCGCTTTGCTTTGTAAAACTAGGGCTTCTTCCTGTTAAGCTACACACACACAGTTACTAGCATCAGACTAAGCAGGCCCGTGACATAATAAGCCAGAAGTAAAATGGTAGGACAAGAGGTCTTTGATGTTTTGGTAATAAAGTTCTGTTACTCTGATATTTTGTAGCTTCCCCATATAGTACAGAGCTTTTGTTGTCAAATAACTCTTCCCAGTATAATGTTGTTCCAGCTATGTTGCTGCTTAGAAATTTTATTCCACTGTGGTAAAGGTTGTTCCCTTTAAACAGGAAGTTTGCTGTTTACCTTTCCAATACAGTGACAAGAGTTCACCATCGACTAATTGTACAGTTTGATAGATCTCCAGCATAGATCCCTGGAGATCTTGTTCCATTACATCAAGTGTTGATAATATTGTTCAGCCCAAGGACCACATTCCCTTCTGAGTAACCTTCCAGGTCATATGCTGGCGTGAGCACAGCCAGAGGAAAAAGGGGGGGAAAGCAACAAATACAAATTTACTTTTGTACAGTAGGCTAGCTTCTACAGACACCTCTATTTGTCCTCCATCAAAACAAGAGACATTATCAGAGTTTGCAGTTCTATAGTTAGAACTGCTACGAGAAGCAAACTGCTGGGCAGCACTGGCTGAACTGGAATGAGGAACCAAATTTAAACTTTATTTGCATACAAGTTGGTGGGAGAAAGGGAACTGAATCAAGTCTCTTCTGCCTGCAGAGCTGCAGGCTTAACAACTCTCCATTTATTTATGAAGGGTCTTTATAGGGACCATTCACCCTGAGTAAAGCAGGTGACAATTGAGCAATGACTGAAATGTACTATATTCTTTTTATTTCTATGACTGTTTAAAAAAAATAATCCTCAGGCAGGCTGAAGTAGAACATATTAAGGCAGCAAAGGATACAGTCCACAAGATGTCACTGTAGGACTACATCAACCAGTAAGACTCTAAACCTAGCTCATGTTCATCTCTGCAGAAGGCAGTTTCTATGTTTCAGCATGTAGGACCACCCAAACATTTGTATTTCTTTATGCATCTTACATTTAATTATATTAATATATTTTGTTCTACACTTGCTGTGCACCTTGATGTTCACTGTATATAACAGCACAGGATACATTTTTTGTAAAATAAAAATAAATTTATATACGTGAAAGGCTGATAAACCCAGAAGCAACTTAGCAACACATTACTTCCTAGATAAGCCCCTTCAATGTAATATTTGTAGATATGAAAATAACTTCCAGGTGTACCCTCATTAGTATGTATGTATGTATGTAGCCCTAGGTTGGCGATATCTGTGATGCAAAGAACATTACTCTGGTTATATATTCTAACTTTTATGGTTATATATTTAGCTGTTGAAAACTAAAGTAGGTGGTACATGTTATAGTAAGGCTATAATATATATGTGTTACTCACTTCAGCAAATTCACTGATAGCTCCTAAACGAAGCGAGCACCATCTCTCTTAGCAGAACATCTGTTTTAACTATGCCTCCTTTTTGGCCCAATACCAAGCATATGACCGACACCAGACTTAGGCTAAGAAATGGGCATCCTGCCATTGATTGTTTAGTGGATAAATGTCACTTTCCCAAATATTCACAGTATTCATGCAAATACACTTAACTTTTTGCAGCTTTCTTTGGAAGGTCAATCATGAGGTGCTGATGAGCCATGACTTGACTTCCCATCTCTTTATTTTTTGTTTGAAAAGACTACAGCCAGAGGAGCCTCCAAACTAGATCAGGATGGCAGTACTGGGGAATTTCATCCTTTCTCCTTATACTTCTCTATGTAAATTTTCTATGTGTTGCCTCATTGGAGAAATCTTAGATACTTCTTCTTTGGAGATCACTCGTAGCCGAGTAAGATTGTCTTCCATAAAGGTAAAGGCACCACTGCCCATACGGGCCAGTCGCGTCCGACTCTAGGGTTGTGCGCCCATCTCACTTAAGAGGCCGGGGCCAGCGCTGTCCAGAGACACTTCCGGGTCACATGGCCAGCGTGACGAAGCTGCTCTGACGAGCCAGCACCAGCACAGCACACGGAAACGCCGTTTACCTTCCCGCTACAAAGCGGTACCTATTTATCTACTTGCACTTAGGGGTGCTTTCAAACTGCTAGGTGGGTAGGAGCTGGGACCAAAAGACGGGAGCTCACCCCGTCACAGGGATTCGAACCGCCGACCATACGATCGTCAAGTCCTAGGCACTGAGGTTTTACCCACAGCACCACCCTCATCCCGTTATTGTCTTCCATAAACACGGTTTTAACAATGAGTCTGTAAGTGACTGTGGGGGCAAATTCTGGATCCACACGTCCTTCCACAGTGGGGACATTGGTTTCCGGGCGGGAGTTGATCATGGTATGGATTTGCCAAGCATGCCTTCCTCTTAGCACATTTCTTCCTTGTATCCTGAGTTTGAGTGTCTTCAAAGCCCATGACACCTTTGGTAAAGGCTGTTCTCCAACTGGAGCGCTCACAGGCCAGTGTTTCCCAGTTGTCAGCGTTTATACTACTTTTTTTTTTAGTTTTGCCTTGAGACAGTACTTAAAGAGTACTGGGCCCTAAGCTGTCTCCAGTCAGCTTTAAATGCAGATGCAATAGTGGTCAGCAATCCAAATAGTTATCAGATCAAACAAAACAAGTTTCTCTTTAAATGCCATCTCAAACTGAAAGCTCTTTGTGACTCTAACACTACGTTGTCACACTTCTCAGGAAAAGCAAACTGCAAATAAGATAACTCCTGTGATCTCAGAAACTTAAACTGAAGCCATGAGTGTTCAGAATAACTCTTGAGGCTATAAACTCAAAACAGGTACCTGAAAGTGTTCTTTGATTTATTTTTCAGCAGTAAAGTGGCTATGCTGCAATATGGCAAATGTCACAACAAACCATTCCCTTGATTAAAGGCTTGATGTGAACACACAAGAGGATTAACCATTTTGCCAAAGGTAAAATGGATGGTAAATGGCTAACATTCTTTACCAGAAGGTTATTTTCATTAGTTTATTGTGGGGGAAAATATAGAAACACCAACACTCATAACATTCAATAATGGGGGGATATACATTACATTTTAAACTCTTATTACAGACTGGAGAAACCTGTGATAATTACCAATGACAAATATTTGCTCTTATATTATACTTCTGAAACTATGCCATGCCAACAGACCATTTGCCATACAGAAGCAAAGGCAGGGATTTGTGTCATTAATGGACCTGGTTCTTCTACTACTTCAAAGTATTTTTTTGTATATAAATTTTGTTTCCCATCTCTTCCCCCAACACAATGGCTTGGATTCTAAGTTGCTCTTCCATTTGCACAAGGGGTGGTGATTTCCACTGGCTTTCCCTTCCATGTGTAATCCCAAACAGCATATTCCACACCATTTCCAAAGGTTCCACAGGAATGGATTTCCAGAGAACGTGGGGCGCTATAGTGGGAAGTGGGGAGCAGGAAAGCCCTGTTCCATTAATGGAACTGTTCTATTCAAAGAGAGGAAGTGAGGATTCAAGCCAAAGTACATAATCAAGAAGACAGATCAACAACATCTGAACTTGGAACAAGTGAGTTGTGGATCTCGCCTACCATTGGTGTCAAACACTTCTGATGAAGAGCACAAATGACACACAGGCCTGGGTACATGTCTTACACATAGTGTATCAGAATGGGATGAGGAATGTGTGTGTGTGTGTGTGTGTGTGTGTGTGTGTGTGTGTAAATTGTTGTGCATACATACACTGACAAGCTGCTGCCAACAGCCATTTCCTCACATATGAACAAGCATTACAACCTATATATGGAAATTGCTCTATTTCCTGCACAGATATGATCCTGGTAATTTGGTAATATGTGAAGTAGTAATAAGAATCGTGAGCTGGTCATAAGCACCAACGCATGTTAGATGACAAACTGTCAATAAGCATCATTGTATCATTGTTCAGCAATACAGTTAGCAAAGATAAGTGGTAATTTGCAAAGTATTAGCCTAGTGAAAACTTCATTTTTAAAAACACGGCATTGACAACTGAACAGTAAGGTATTGGAATTTTACATTAACAGTGTGTATGTATTAATATTACTCAGAAGTGTCAGAACTTGCTTCTGTTACAAACAAGCATGATAAATTATTACAGCTTTTCCAGGCTTGTTTTGCTTGGCATCATTTTCAGCAACAGAAAGCTAGAATTAAGGCAGGATGTTCAAAGAGGTGAGTAAGGGCCCAAAAATATTGCATAACCTTAGTTAATTAGTTTCTCCAAGGTACATTTCTCATTCAAACATTCTCTATTTCTTTTAAGTCCCTTGGAATTTGACGTGTTGATTATAATACTTTTTCCCCCTCTCAGTCGTCACTATTCAGGAAGTGAAACTCAAACAGAAATGAGAAAAAAAAGTTACAACATTGAGTGTATGCACTATGACCCTTCCCCAATACCTCTCAATTACAAAGGGAGATTGAAGTGGGTCTATAACAATAAAATTTAGACTATAAACAGTGCCATTTGTGAGAATAAATAGCATTACAAAGTAGATTTTGCACTGACCAAAGAGCCTAGTGGGCTTGTAAAGTCACTATCTAAGAACATTTTTTATATATATACAAATTATTCTGGTTCTTCTTCTATCCCAAAACTTAAAAAATTAAAAAGAAAAAGATACTTCTAATAAACAAATCCAAAGTAATGAAATACTTTCTTACAATTCTACAGTTCCCCTCTCATTTTTTAAATTTTTTTTTTTGCCACGAAGTTTCTAAGTAGTTTAAGAAAGCCCATCTTCTTGGTCAATTATTTCAGTTTTGCTGGAGAACACATCAGCTAACATATGTTTTGGTATCTCAGACCCCCTGACTTTTAATGTGTAGCAGGCATTTTCCACTTTGGCCAAACTCTGTTTCAAGGTATAGAGTTTTTTAGAAACTTCATATGGTCCAGTGTTGCCAATATAGGAAAAGCCATCATAGATCTGGCGCAGGAACTGGCTCAGCTCAAATGGGGTATCTATGTCCCCATTGCCAACACTGTTAATGCACATCCGCATCAGCTCTCCAGTCAGATCAGCCACTCCCAGGAGGTAATCTACAGGAGTCACCTTCAGGCTTGAAGTGTTATGTTGCTTGTTGTGACAATCAGAAGATGGCTAGCAACAAAACAGAATACAATGGATAATTTAGAAACCAGTGAAATTGCAACTTGTTAAAGATAATTCAGAGAAACAACTAGTTATATAAAAATAATTCTGGAAAGAACATGGTCTTTCTTTTGAACCAGTCAACACATGAATATGGTTAATGTATGTCTCCCGTTATTTATTTGCAGTTAGGCAGGTATTAATCCCTATGTTGTGCCCAATTATTAACAGCTTAACCATAATGTGGTTCTCTACTATTTTCCCCAACAGGTGTCCTGTGTCTTCAATAATAACATGGCTTCATCCTCAGGCCAGGAAAAGCATCACCTACTAAATTTTTGCCTGTCATGCGGCATTTAAGTTATAGAAGTGCCCCCACTCAACAGCCAGCAACTCTACCTATTCTACATTCAGATACTTGGGTTGTTTGAGTTCTTCTTAAATGATACTATTATACTTATATCATTCACTCACATGGAGCTCTCAGTAGTTTCCCATCCAAATCAGATAATCCACTTTCTTTTATTTTTTGTTTGTGGACAACAATGTCTTCATTTGCAGAGCATGCACATGTACTGAGTGTGCACGCAAATGTTTGCTTTAAGGTCTACATTTCCTCTAATCAACAAAAACTTATTTTACAGATTCCCACTCACTACCATGGTGAAAACTGAGGCACAAATTGTCCAAGAGGATCAACTTGCTGATTAAAGAGGATGGCCAATGTTACTTAGGCAGGTGGAATGCACATGCCTTGGGTGGTATCCAGCAAAGTTTACTCAGAGTAGACAATTAAAATTAGCAGGCTAACTTAATAGTGTTCATCAATTTCAGTGGGACTAATCTGAGTGAAACTTTGTTGAATACCACACTTCGTCAGTTTCAAGGAAAAAAACACACAAACCCATTCAAGTTTCAGGAATCCTGGCAATTCAAAGGAATATCTGAAAAAAAGATATTTAATAGAACGAACAATCTCCAGCCTTGACACATGGGATAGAGATATGCCCCCTTCTACTCACAAATCCTACAGCACACAGACAACTACCAAATATATTTGTGAAGGCCCATCTATATAATAATAATAATAATAATAATAATAATAATAATAATAATAATAATGACAATAAAGATATTATTATTATTATTATTATTATATAGATGGGCCTTCACAAAGAACACCGTTAACATTTAGTGTGGCATTAAACCCCAGAGGTGAAGGGGTTTGTGAAGAAGTACAAAAAGAAAACGAGAGAATACTTGGTTTAAGGAAAGAAATGATGGTGCAGCTTCACACACCAGGAAACAGTGCACTGAGGGTTTCCAGTAGCAACAATTTACTGAAGCTTATTTCAAGGCTCATAATTTGGGGTGAGTAACATTGTAACACCAACAGAAATGACGGAATGAGAGCCTGAGCCCGCTTTGCTGTGTGTGCTCAGCCCAGAAAATACCAAAATTTACTTCTTGCATAAATTGTGCAACTGCATACCTGCATTTATTTGTTTTGCATAATTCATTCTGTTTCTGTTTGTCATAGGGGTAAAAGGGAAAGAGGAAGGCCCTGAAACCTCTAGGGAGTTTACAAGGGAAAAACAAATTTCACAAAGCTAAAGCCATGCTGCTTCAGACTTAAATAATAGGAATTTCCTAATATGCGAGTAAGGGATTGTATCCAAGAGTTGTAGCAGGCAGCCCCAAATTCGGCCCTCCAGATGTTTTGGGACTACAGTTCCCATCATCCCTGACCACTGGTCCTGTTAGCTAGGGATGATGGGAGTTGTAGTCCCAAAACATCTGGAGGGCCACGGGTTGGGGGTGCCTGGTTATATGTAACCATAGAAAAGCTTCTTTCTAGGGGGACTGTGGGCCTCAAAAATGCTGTGATTGTGGCAACTGCTGAAAATTGGGGGAGGCAGTTTACATGAGTAGAGATCCTACTCTACAAGCTGTTTCTGCCCAATTATCTCAAATTCCTTCCTCCTGCAACCCAGGTCTTAACTGAAGGTCCACTGGCTGCCAGAAAAGGGCTTTTCAGGGGGTTGTAGTAGGCAGGATAGGGTGGAAAAGGCTCACTGCACTGTACAGTAAATTATGGATACTATAAATGTGTTAGTAAACTATGTGTTTACTATAAATAGCCAATGCTTCATCCCCACTAATCATAATGTTATAATTTAAACCAGTTTCTGAATATTCCCTACTATATTTTATTTGGAAGGATGGGTATAATATATGAAAATAATTGGGGTTTTCCTGCTATTTTTATGGTCCTAAAGTAATAAATTATCAACTTTTGTATGTTACTATACTGAGCTGCAAGTATCTGGAGTCTTATTTTTCAAAAGACACCTGGACCTACAAAAAGTAAAACATTTGACTTCTGTCTAAATACTCTCCATGAGTCATCTGTAATAGCAAAACTGGGTACGCCACTTGTTCTTGTAGGAGTCATGTAATTTCCCATGTCAACAGCTCAAACTGTACAAACATTATGATGTATGGTTAGAGTTAAGCATAACCAAGATGTTAAAACATTAGGGTCTGAGATGACTCGGCGTGCTTATCTTTCACCTATGACTCAGTTCCAGCTTTTCAAAGACAGTATACAGCTACTTGCTGCAAACAAGTAAGACATTATGCAGCTACTTGCTCAGGCTGTAAAGCTATATTTTTTAATGCAAGTCCTCATGAATCAAAATCAGTTCTAATTCATGCATCTTAAATGTAGGTATATCGGGGACCTGCAAAAATTACTGGAATTTCCTTTGAAAATGTGTAACTTAAAAAACTATTTCACGGCATTTCCAAAAGATGATAATAAGTGAAAGTGCTGGAAAACATTAAGATGCCTTCCCTTAAGAACAGCCTTGCTAGAGCAGACCAATGGGCCTTCTAGTTCACTATCCTGCTTCCCTGCAGCGGCCAACTGCTCTGGGGGACCAAATTGCTATTTTTAAAGATGAAAGTTGCAATAATCAGGCGCCTAGGCCAACATCCATGTTGTAGGATTGTAGGGGCTGAATTCTTCATCAGTAATTTTCCAATAATTTCATTAGCGGGGGGCAGGGGGGAGAGAGGGAGAGGGAGAGAGAGGGGGGGGGAGAGAGGAAAAAACCTCCAAGATTACATATTAAAATACACTACATAAGATAGAAATGCCAAGTAATGGACAGTTTCTGTTGAACACAATGGGTTTTAGCTCATTAGAAAGCCAAGAAGTATTTTACTACCTTTGCTTCTTCCTCTTTTTCTTCTTCTGGAAATATCAGTTGCCTATTGATCTCCTCTATGCTAACTAATGACCGAGTTTTGATAAAATACTGGAATGAGACAGCTTCCACGTATTCCTGAAGACCTGGTTGAAGTGGGGGAAAATAAAACAAATGACATTTCACCATCATCAATAATTATTATGAAAATTATTTGAGTAATATTCTCAGGGTTCCTACAAAGAGAGTGTAAGAGTTTGGATTTGATATCCTGCCTTTCACTCCCCTTCAGGAGTCTCAAAGCGGCTAACATTCTCCTTTCCCATTCTCCCCCACAACAAACACTCTGTGAGGTGAGTGGGGCTGAGAGACTTCAGAGAAGTGTGACTGGCCCAAGGTCACCCAGCAGCTGCATGTGGAGGAGCAGAGACGCGAACCCGGTTCACCAGATTACGAGTCTGCCACTCTTAACCACTACACCAATTATGCAGCCAAGAACAGAAATATGGATGAACATTTCATAAATAAAAAAGCACAAAGGGACCCATATCTTGCACTGAAATATTATTGTCCCTGTACAGCAAATGGAAGATTCATCATAGCACCATGCATGCTGCAACTCCTATCTGCAATTTACAAGTTGCAGTGGGGAATATTCATGTCACTTGTGCCAGGTTTAAATGGGTAGGATCAGGCCCTAAAATTCTTGAAGAATTCAAAGAGAATTTGTTGCTTTCTACTCACAAGGCAAAATGTAGATCATTTTAAAACTTTATTCTTAGTTAATGACATGAATTCCATGACTAGCCAGGTGTATACCTAGCACACAACGAAAACTCTATGCTTCATGAAAGTAGAAGAATACACATACCCTAACCTCTGGTTAGGTACTTAATTTGTTCCGGAGGTCCGTTCTTAACCTGAAACTGTTCTTAACCTGAAGCACCACTTTAGCTAATGGGGCCTCCTGCTGCTGCCGCGCCGCTGGAGCACGATTTCTGTTCTCATCCTGAAGCAAAGTTCTTAACCCGAGGTAATATTTCTGGGTTAGCGGAGTCTGTAATCTGAAGCGTATGTAACCTGAAGCGTATGTAACCCGAGGTACCACTGTACTGGTGTGTTTGGAAAATGCATTACCACGGCATTTGATAGTGGAGGTGACTGAAAAAGGCTGTGGTAAATCTGTGGTAAATCTTTTGAAATGCCTTCATCCCTTTTGGACTTAACAGACTCTTTTACTTAGAACAGGGCAGAGAAGAAACCTCAAGTTCAGGATCTCATGAATAACTGAGGGCAATAAATATTGGGCAGCTACCAGCAGTAAACCTCATCAGTGAATTTCTCCTCAAAATAATGCCTTGGAAATAGCTACATTTTGGGGCAAGGCATCTGAAAGATGAATGATCCTGTCACTTGCAAACTCCCAGTGTCCCTATACGTCACTCAGCTGCAGATTACATCTTTCTCATTGCCCTCTCCTTCTACATTCAGCACCTCTTTACTATTGCCAGAGTTGCCACCCTCTTTTCTCACAAACTCTAGTTGACACATTAAACCAAAAAGGCAGTTTGACTGTGGCTCAGGAGCTGTATATGGCTGAGCTAAAGTATTCACTATTTTTAGTAATATCAAAACGGGTTTCGTCTTGACCATTTTTCAGTAGTGGGACCACAACATACACTCAGTTTACATACATGATTGCAACCTTATGCAGCTGTGGGAAAAATAAATAAAAGGAGAACCAGGGAAACCCACTGGTGGCCTCTCTCCATTTACTTATTTTTTTCCTACCCATGCACCCAACTGCTTTTCCTTACTTACCGGGTCCTGGGAAGGTCTCAGCAGGGCCCTGGGAAGCTCCCAGAGACCTTGTGCCTCCTTCTGGATAGGTTACAGGAGGGCTCTTGGAGTGGCCAAGGGACTTGTGCAACCTTCCCCGAGTCCAATAAGCAGACCCCCACCTTTCAGAAATGTTTGCCTATTAATCTCACACTCTGAAATGAATGGTCTTGTTTGGATATAACATTACAAGAACAAGCCCCAGTTCGTTGCTGGCATGCCTGCAAGGAGGAGGAGATCAAAATCTTTTGCTATACAAAGGGACCTTGGTTCTCAAACGCCTTGGTTCCCAAATGCCGAAAACCCAGAAGTGTTCCGGTTTTTGGATCTTTTTCGGAAGCCGAACATCCGATGCGGCTGTCAGCTATTGTTTTCGGGGCGCCTGCACCAATCAGAAGCTGCCCCTTGGTTTTTGAACATTTCAAAAGTCAAATGGTCTTCCGGAATGGATTAAGTTTCGCGCTTTTGTTTTTGCTATTTTGCATTTTTGTTTTTGAGGCTTTTTTGGTTAATTTGTTTTTGTGACTGTGTGGAACCCATTTCAGCTACTGATTGATTGATTGATTGATTGATTGTGTGACTGTGGAAATGGATAAAAGCCCCCCATCCAAACAATGGTAAGAATTGCAGGTAAGAAAAAATAATTATTTTTATTTTTATCATCTACAATACTGTCTTATTTATTTATAGTAGAGCAGTGTTTCCCAACCTTTTTTGGGCAAAGGCACACTTGTTTGATGAAAAAAATCTCGAGGCACACCACCATTACAGCCCCGTGACGTCAGCGCGCAGCGTCACGCCGGGAGGGACGCACGAAAGTGTAAGTTTCCATTTTTTTTCCTCCCCCTTGCCGGGGAACCTCCAAGCTTTGGGGGTGGGGGGGGAGGAGGCAGCAAAGCGAGGCAGGAAGGAGAGCGTGGCTTGGCTGGGTGAGCTTTGGCAGGGGCAGGGAATGAGAGCCGCAAGGCGGGCGCTGCGGACAGAGGCGCTGCCCGCCGAGCTCGCAGGCAGCCAGGCAGGCAGACGGCGAGAGCCCCGCGCTGGGCGGCCTCTCCTCGCTGCCGCCGCCCCGCCTCTCGCCGCCCGACTCGCCCACCTCCCTCCAGGCAACATCTTGCGGCACACCAGGCAACATCTCGCGGCACACTAGTGTGCCGCGGAACAGTGGTTGGGAAACACTGTAGTAGAGTACACTGATTATTGCTTTCATTTTTTTGGATCAATGGCCTCATTAGAGAGTAAAATTCATGTTAAATTGCTGTTTTAGGGGTTGCTTTTAAAAGTCTGGAAAGGATTAATCCGTTTTGCATTACTTTCTATGGGAAAGCGTGCCTTGGTTTTGGAACCGACTTCCGGAACAGTT
This sequence comes from Podarcis bocagei, assembly GCF_964188305.1. Lineage (NCBI taxonomy): Eukaryota > Metazoa > Chordata > Lepidosauria > Squamata > Lacertidae > Podarcis > Podarcis bocagei. Next base: position 61,897,511 of record NC_138127.1, on the reverse strand, counting down.
TAAGTTTAAGAACCAAGGTACCACTGTATTTTTAACTAATTGTGGTTTAGCACACAGTCTGAAACCATCCAACTTCCAACTGCCTTATGAAGCTATGGGCAATCCCCCCACCCAAAAAAACTGAACAACTCTGGGCCATCTCCCCCCATTTTCTTAATTTGGAGTCCCCAAAAATAGGAGTCGTCTTATACACGGGGGTGTGTTATACATGGAAAAATACGGTATCTTCATTGAGTCCTTCAAAATAAAATCAGGATACTAACTAACAGCTGTTTTAGACTTATCCTAATGACTACTGAACTATGTTTTCCTCATTATAATCAAATAAACTAGACATGAAATACGTGCCTTTTAGAAGTCCTCCACAAAAAGCAGCTTGAAAATGACATTTAGAATGACCTAAGACCTTGACATAAGGTGTTTTTAATAAGCAGGTAAAAGGATGTTTAAATATATTATATTGTAACTTAATGGAAGGACATCCGCTACTTTCAGCAAATAATCCCAACGGTGAAAAAAAATCCATCCCATTTCACTATTCCATCCAACAATACCTTCCTCCTCCTGCTCTCAGTTTTGGGTCGTTTCCAAGAAAAGGATTACTTAAGGATCATGCTGCCAGTAAGAGAATAGTTTATAAGGCTGCCTTTGTGTAGTTTGTTTTCCCTGAGTGAACATTGGGAAGGCCAATTAAAAATCCATGATTGCATCTGCCAGCACTTCCTCAGATATTAAAACAGACTAAAAGAATAGTAAAGAAATGTTGACATTCTGTCTCAAAAGTGAGAACTTTCAAGAGCCATCTGGTCACCAGATCAAGTAGATGGTACTCCTATAGTCTTCTGTGCCTCTTTTCTGTTCTCTCAAATAGCTTTTTAAATTCTACTCTATATATGTATTACAAAAGTGCAGGGTTCTTAATGCTTCCAACAGCTTATCCATGATAAAGATGACAAGGAGCAACCAGCAGGGACAACAGTACAACTTTCAAGAAAAACAATATAAATAAGAATGGGGAGGCTATTTATTAATCAACCCATTGCACTGAGGCATCCACACAAGAAGGTGGGTAAGATAGTTCTTGAGAACAGTCAATGAGAAAATAATACATATTTTCTATTTTGCAGCATAATTTGCTGAACTTCATATGAAGGTTTTTCATTACTTGTCTGAATTAAAAGTACCTTCCTGTAATTTAATGTTATTCAAGTATTTAGATGCAGAAGCCAGGTCTTCTGGATTTTATATTCTCCGTTTTCTTGATCAGGACAGTGTATTTTTTCAAAGACTTCCCTCCAAAATTAATCTGCATTCAGTTTTCTCAATAATGAAATACAGCATTCACATATGATTGACAATAGACAAATTAAACTTGTCCATTTTGGGAAGAACACTGCAACATAGGAAGCTGCCTTATGCTAGTCAGACCATTAGTATATTTTGCTCAGTATGTTTACAATGACTTTCAGCAACCCTCCAGGGTTTTAGACAAGGCATTTTCCCCAGCCCTACCTAGATATGCTGGGAAATGAAACTGGGACCTTCTGCATGGAAAGCAAATGATCTACTACTGAACTATGGCCCTTCCCCAAACAATGAAATAGTTGGAGCAGGAAGTATAAGAAACCCAGTATATATCACATGACTCTGCTAACTTATCTAGGACCTTCACAGGGTGGCAAGAACTTTAGCAGAAATATGTACCAAAAAGGAGGCCCTAAGAGTCCTACAAACAAGTCCCAGAATAAGGATCCAATATTTAAAATCTGGCAAAGTTGTTTTCCCCCGCTTACCCTGTGCAATTTACTCCCTTGATCTCATTGCAATTACACAGCTTACCTGAACAAATGCCACGTTTCAAAGTAGATTAAAGCTAGTGCTTTAAAGATAGATAGATATACAGATTATTAATTTTAGTTATATTAAGTGTTCCTTTAAAATAATGCTTTATGTTTCAAATATCACAGCTGCTAGAAATCCAGTGCAAAAAAGACACTGGTTAGATCATGCTCCTGAGCAGCATAGGTCTCAATTAAATTGCAAAAGTATGTTTAATTTATTATAGAGATGCTTGCATGTATGCTAGCTTGCTCAATATCTCACTACTTGACCCAAGGAAAATGAAGCAGATCTGATGGCAGTCCATTAAAAGATTATTTAGTACTTTAAAAGCAATGGTGTCAGAATGGCCAAAACCCCAAATAATTCGAGAGAAGCAAATTGGAATCTACCAAGATAGCCCACCTGTAACATAACAAGGGAAAATGCACAACTATCCCAGAACAAAGCTAATTGATACAGGGGGAAATTACTTTTAAGTAATCTGTGTAGAAGTCCTTAATAATGATGACATTAGTTTTTTCAGTAGTCCAATCAGAAAACTGCATTTCCACATTTGGAATCTTATCTCTGTTGTCAAAAACAGCAAGGAGAAGAGCTTATTTACCGGTAATTTTTTCGCTACATCCTGTTTATTTGTTATTCAGCGGTCTTAATTTTACACAGCAATCCAATGGACCTTTTCAAGAAATTCTCCCTCTTCATGAATTTAAGATCTTTTATTCCCCAGTGAGCCTGGGAAATAATTTGTAATTTACATTGTATCACTTATTACATTACTAGTTATTTCTGGGTTACTGCTGCACTGTATGCATACTGCTATGAAAACCTGCATACAATATACAGTCTTGTTTTTGTTCTAGTTACTTTACAGCAGGGGCAATAATTTTTTTCTGTTGAGGGCCACATTCCCTCAGGAATCTGTCAGGGTGAGTGGGGTCATCAATTTCTTTCTCTATCACTCACCCCCCTCTTTCTCACATTTCCTCCCCAACCAAAAAAGGAGGCTGCTAGGAGATAGGTAGAGATCTAAGCTGATTACTTGCAGAGGGCTTTTGAAAACAGGGTGCAGGTCACAAATGGTCCTAGGACTGCAGGTTGCCCACTCCATGCTATAGTTCCTAGAAATCAGTATAAATTTGAAATCTAGGAAACAAATATGGTAAATATTTGCCTTATTATTTCAAACATATGTGAAGCTTCAGTCTACCTCATTTCTGCAGCTCTCATATATTCTCTCTCCTAGTTTTCTCTTCTCTTACTCATACCTGATGGCATCTCCTCCTCCCCATGTTCTTTTAGAAAAAGGGTGGCAAATTCAAGAGTTTGTTTCAAGTGGCCTGGCAACTCTCCAAAAGTTCTCTTGCCCTAAACTTACTTTGCAAAGCTCCTATAGCACTCAGGAAACAGGAAGGAGAGCCCCTTCCTTCTAGCAGGGAGATTCTTGTCCTCCTAGCTCAGTTCTAGCACATGGAAGAAACCACTTTTTCTGCTCTTCTGATAAATCAGAAACCCCTCTGCTCCCATTCCTCAGCTGATCATCAGAAGAGCAAGAGGATTGTCTGAGTGTGTGTTTATATGTGTATTCAAGTGTGTATTGGCAAGTTTAGCCATGCCCTTCACTGGCATGCAACCCTTGGAGGGCTGGGCCAACCCTCAATGCAGCCCTCAAGCCAAAAAAAAGTTTGCAATCTCTGTTCTAGAGCATTTCCACTTTCAGACTCATTACTCCTATCCTAGTTTTTTTTGCCTACTTTGTCTTAATAATTGTTTAGCTCAATCACTGCAGCCCTGCTGACTGCTTAGCATCTTAGTGACAGGCAGGCAGTTTAACCAGTTAACTGGCAAGGCCTTCATCACTGGGGTCACCACAACATCCCTTTCTGAACTACGTTATAGATAGGTGCCATTCTCATTGACAGAGTGGGCCAAGAGGAGGAGGGATGAGTAATGGAAGTAAATATATACCTACAATGGATGAGTCTCGTCTTTGCTCACCAACAATTTCTCAGTTATTAACATAGTCCTAGTCATAGCCATGAGTCTTTTCATGCATTATTTATTCCACTGCGCAGCTTATCATACATTAAGAAAGTTTTGGTTACAATAGATCTAGTTTGAATGCATGGCATTGAATTTAAAGTCTTTCTTTATTTTTATTTGTATGCCATCCCGAAACAAAGCTATCTTCGTGTCTTACAATAAATAAGTAAAAGCTATAGAAATGAATAAAAATGTAAAATCATTAACATAAACACAAAATTCACTACACCCCAAAATTAAAAACATATTTTTTTAAAAAAGAGGCCCAGAAGTCACAGTACAATTGGAACAAGGAAGGCATTTATTGCTATTTTACACCTGGAAGCCAGCATCAATTTTCTGCTTTCCTAACACTTCTTTAATACATATTATTCATTCTGTCAAAAAGGAATGCTTCGAATATGCTATAAACTAGGAGACAGGGATTCTATAGTACAAGTGCTTTGACTTCAAAAGTTATCACAAAAGAACACTATTCCTAACCATATGCATGAGTAGCTCTCTATTGTTGTTGTTTTAAACTAGTTATTTCAGTATCTCTCTGTTTGCTTGTATAGTCATCCCTTGGGACAATCTGTACTGTTAAGAAACGTGTAGAAAACAGGCATCCTTTTTGTTATTGTTCAATTATTAGTACTACACTCAGCGTTTGAGCTCATACAAGTATCCTTTGGGGAAATGCTCTGCGTGCCATTAGCACTATTCTTAATGAGGGAAAGCAGAAAACTTCTTTTAGTGCTCTGCCAGAATTGTTTTATCTTTAAGTCAAAAGAACAACGGCTTGGAGTAACCCCAAAAAAAGCATTTCATAACTACAAATGGCAAACAATACTCCCAAGGATCATATGTCTATTTATAGATTTACAATTATTACACCAAATACATGCACATCCCCCAGCAGGTTTGTTTGTTTAAATGGAGCTGCTACTGTAACTCAATAAAATAAAAATTAATTTAAACATTTTCCACAGGAAGGCTGATTGGGCCCCCTGGAAGTATTTTAAAGAGATGTATAAGGGAAGAAAAAGAATAGGATATTTCATGTCTGGTTTTAGGCCGATGGACAACATTTGTAGGAAGTCAAATGTTAATTGTACAGACTGGGTTTTTTAGATATAAATATTGGGTTTCTTTTTTACTTAGTAGAACACTAATGCCATGCTTGACAATATATTCAAATTTATGTTTTTGCATACGGTTTTTTGAACTGAGTAAGGCAGGCATAGGCAAACTCAGCCCTCCAGATGTTTTGGGACTACCATTCCCATCATCCATGATAACTGGTCGTGTTAGCTAGGGATGATGAGAGCTGTAGTCCCAAAACATCTGGAGGGCCGAGTTTGCCTATGCCTGGAATAAGGAATAGAATGCAGTACTAAAACGACGGAGAGAAAACATTTTGCTATTATGAAAAGTGAATGTTTACATTCCAATACTGTAATTGTCTTATTGTATTTATATCTCACATAACAATAATGACAGAACTCTGCCACTGATTTTATCTCCAAAGCATATATAAATCCTTAGGATATCATTAATTTCTCAGAAGGAGAACCTGGGATGAGATTAGCATTATTTATCTATAGCTTCTTAATGTTCTCTGGCAGATCCTTCCTTGATTTATTTCCAAGTCTTTGAATGAGAAGGGGAAACAGCTGTTGTATACAGAAAGCAAATGCAGCCTATTTGGTAATTATACTTTGGTAAGAGTAGCAGCCTCTTTCTTTTTGCTGTTAACTTACTAGTACAGTGCTACCTCAGGTTAAGAATTTAATTTGTTCTGGAGGTCCGTTCTTAACCTGAAACTGTTCTTAACCTGAGACACCACTTTAGCTAATGGGGCCTCCCGCTGCCACCGCAGCACGATTTCTGTTCTCATCCTGAAAGAAAGTTCTTAACCCGAAGTACTATTTCTGGGTTAGCGGAATCTGTAACCTGAAACGTCTGTAACCCGAGGTACCACTGTATTATGTTAAGGCTAAGCCACATTTTCAGGTGCTATTTTTCAGCTTCTTTCATTTTACCTTGCTGCTTCATATGCTTGGGGCAATCTTTCACTATTGATCCAACTGGTTTCTTTTAATATTTAAGAAGATACTGAAAACCCATCTATTTATTCATGCTTCTCATTCACGGTCCCTTCTTATACCTATTGACAATTGGCACAGTAACTCTCTTTCATCTGAATTCACTTTCTCTCATATCTTAATTTATTAGACTGCAAGCCTTCTAGTGCAGTCATATCTCTTAATTTTTGAATGGTGCTGTTGTATGCTGGTAAGTAAAATTATGACACAATAATTCACCTACAGTTGGTCTGAGTGTGTTGAATGGATTGCTCTGTCCCCAGTTTTGCTATTTTGAGATTTACCCATTACCCACCTGGACCAAGTTGTGATAAAACTTTACAGCTATTTTACATTCAAACTGACTTGAAAGCCAGAGTCCAAGATGGAGGTCTTGTCACATTTGCTTGGATAACCTTCTCAGTTTCCTAGATGTGACATGTTGTTTTACAATATGTGTATAATCATATGATTTATTATTTCTTGCATATCCTGGCTGATGAAAGCGAAATTGATGGGTATTACAGAAGCTTCCCAAGGGAACAGAAAAACGCCAAAGCTTAAGGAGGGACCATTAATGAGAAGCATGAATAAATAGAAGGGTTTTCAGTATCTCCTTAAATATTAAAATTAACCAGCTGGATCAATAGTGAAAGATTGCCCTAAGCATATGAAGCAGCAAGGTAAAACTAATCCTCAGCATTGGTGTTTTTGAGAACTAACACTTTCTTGTCCTCTAACATCGATTTCTTGAGGAAGGCAATTAAACATGTTGCTGTGCTACTCTAGGACTCTATGTACAATGCAAACTTCCATATGTTCCTGGTTCCTGGGGCGGATGATCTTCATCTGGAGCTTGACAAGGAAGTGTTTTCTATTTGACCTCTCAGTAGGTTCCAATATAGAAAAATAACCAACTTCTATAGGATCACTTAAATATCCTTGTGAAGATTCCAGGTATTGTATTACAATGGTTATAATCTTCTTTATCTGAACATTCACAGAGAGTAATAGTGGGAAATGACTCTTCTCCTTCTGAAGATGATCCTGAGGGATGTCTTAGATTTCCATTACAGTGGTACCTCAGGTTAAATACTTAATTCATTCTGGAGGTCCGTTCTTAACCTGAAACTGTTCTTAACCTGAAGCACCACTTTAGTTAATGGGGCCTCCCGCTGCCGCGGCGCTGCCAGAGCACGATTTCTGTTCTCATCCTGAAGCAAAGTTCTTAACCCGAGGTACTATTTATGGGTTAGCGGAGTCTGTAATCTGAAGCATCTGAAACCTGAAGCCTATGTAATCCGAGGTACCACTGTATTTATATTTAGTATTTAACATCTTCCCAAAGCCAGTGGAAGATATTGTGTGAAGGTTTACAGTTAAGTGTCATCAATATACACATGGCAACCAACTACACCTTTATTCACCAATCAAGCAACAAAAATATTGGTACTTTACTGATGCTTGGGTGATCAACTGGGTTAGTATTGATTGAACACCTATAAATCGAGAGTCTACAAAACTAATCTTGAATACACAAGATGTGCATGTTCAGGGTTTTTTTTTATTCATTTGCACTTCAGGCATCCCTCCCACTAGAACCCCCAAGCACAGTCACATAAAACTCTTACACACATGCAAGTTCCTCTTCTGAATCAGCCAATGTTGGCGACCACCCACAAAAAGAAAGCATTATTGATCCAACTGAACTTGTTACAAATTATACAGAAAAAGTTCCACTTGAATTCTGTGTATCTTTTCTTAGTCTTGCAATGAACTTATAAATCCAAATATTCCAATACAGGGGTGGGGTGTGTGCCCCTGTGGAAAACCTTCTAGGAGCCACATGCCAGAGATGGGCGTGGCCTGAGAGAAAAATGGCCAGAGCAACAAATGTGAATCTTAGCTTTATACAGTAGACTACATTCCAGCCATGCAAAGGTCAAGGTTTCCATGCACACACACCTCCCTCCATGCAGGCAAGCAAGAGACATCATCATAGTTCAAGATCACATTCCAGTCAAGCAAAAGTACTAGAGGCAGGCACAAAGCAAGGCCAGTGAGAGGGGAAGCCTGGTGAGAAGGGGCACAGCCTAGGAAGGGGTGTGGTCCAGAGAGACTTCCAAAGGCCAGTTATAGAGGCCTGAAGTTCCACATCTGATCCTTGGGCCTGAGGTCTCCCACTCCTCTTCTAATATAAGCCATTCCCGACAAAATCAGACCAATGTTCACATGTCAGGTGATGAAATAAAAACAGACCCAACTAAATCAGTGCCTTATTTCTTATACATACCTGGAGAGATGGCTCTGTGAAACTGATACATATCTTCTCCCATCAATTCTTGCGCTACTTGTTTTATCTTCTGTCTCACGAGATCTAATTTGGTCTCAGATTCCATTAATATTTCCTCCCCATTAGGAGCACTGTCAACACAAAATGAATTATACATGGTAATACTGTATCTGCAGCAAAGAGGCAAAGGGTATAATGTGCTCAATTAAGCTTAATCCTCTGCCATCAGAAAAAAACTGAATGAATCCATCCAGTATCAGAAATACAATAACAAGAGATGTCACAAAATTCCTTCTATTCCTGAAGTTCAGCAGCAGATGACATCCCTTATGAAGCAGAAACAGCAATATCCATACACAAGAGGAAAGGAACCTCAGGGTACCCCAAGGTTTGCAGAAGTACAAAAGAAAGGGGGAAAAGAAAAAACCGTATGGGGAGGGAATAAGCCATTGCAGACTATTCATGCCCAGGGGCCACAAAGACTAACTAACTGGCACAAAACACAGGGTGGGGAGGCTACTGGGGAGGACAGCATGGCTAGCCGACTGCAACAGTAAACAGAAGTACATTTTTCCTAGCTCTCAATTGTAACATAAATAATTGTAACAAATTACAAATTATTTGTATATTGCAGCATAATTTTTGTGGACTGGAACCAGCTGACATTTCAGCAAACTCAGCTGACGGATGTGGAGTTTTGTTTTTTTAAAGGAATAGAAGATCTGTTATTACAACTCAATGAGAAACATCAACCAATATGGTGAAGTATCAGATATTCACACAAGCTCTTATTCATCTGCACTTCTCAACACTATCATCCATGCCGCTGCATCAGCTGTGATTACTAGTACAGCAATGTGGCCAAATAACTGATGCTCACTTCCACTATAATCAACTCATTGTCTAACAACGCTAAGCTAGTCCAAACAGTGCTGTTAAAGCTGTCAACAACTACTGTTATTCATAGAAGCGCTGCCACCACAAGATAGACTAGGATGATAGAAAAATAAAAACTTTTATCAAGGCCAGATGCGGAGAACCTGAGGCCCTCCAGATGTTGCTGGACTACAACTTCCACCATTCCTGATCACTTGCTACCCTTGCTGGGACTGTTGGGAACTGAAACTTGGAGGCTTCTCACTCCTGATCTAGGCAAAGCCTACTGTAACATGTAATCAGATAACCTCTTTATGTAACAGATTCTCATAAACCATTTTCTACCATGCATACCCTTTGCTATGTTCACTTGAAGGATCACAAATGGCCCTAAGGAGGCACAGTAGAGAAGAAAGCCAACTGAATGTCCTCAGGGATTTTGCAGCCAACTGAATGTCCTCAGGGATGGGACCAGCCTAATCGCCTTAGGGAGGGAATTCTGTAATTGGGGCACTGCCACAGAAAAGCCCTACTCCAGGCTCCCAATGGCCAAACGTCTTTTGGTGGTGGGACCTTAAAAGGATTACCAAACAGTATTGCACAAATGCAGCTAGATAAAACTTATGCCTCTGCAGCACTGACAGTCTGCACAATGGGAATCTGCCTTTAGCTTTTCTTTAAAGATATACCAGGATAAGGCAGGTCCTAGGCTCTCTCTTTTTCATTTCATTTGATTGTCCCCGGACTTGCAGTACAAATTAGTTTCTCACTTGGTTTTGTTAGTGAGCTAGCAAATACAGTAAGTTTATGGAAAGTTACAGTGAATGTTTAAACACAGCAATGAAATTAGAAGTTCAACACTGCAAGACAGTAGGCAATTGAAAATAGGACTCCTGAATTTTTATCAGTGGCAAATTTATTGGGTCCCACTTTCCGCACTCCTGGACAAAAAGGCAAATGTATCCCAACTCCAACTTTTACACAGCTGTTAAAGAATCAGGAACCCTTTCCTCATTTGTATCTGGTTATCCTACAGAGCAAGCAAAAAGAACATTAAAAAGCTACATTAATTACTCACCTGGTAATCCTATGCAGTAAGAATATGACCCTTTTACTTTCAATAGTTATATCACGACTAAGTTTCACAAGCCTCTCATATTTATCATGTTTTGTATCAAGTTCCACCTGAAACGCTAAAGAGAACAAAAGGCAGAGAAGCATGTCAGTCAAGCATATGTTGAAAATATCACAAAGGAGCATCCACCAGCAAGCCAGAAAAAGTAGCAACATTTCTAATAGGCAAATATTTAGATGTGAGCTTGTTATACAGAATATTATTCACGTTAGTATTCAAACTAAGCTTGGAAATCTTCTGTGGAACCAATAATAACTAAGAGCTTAACTCTTGTCTTTGACAGAGCAAACTATTTTAGCAATATTGATTTCACTGGACTCGTATCAATTCTGACACACATTTTTTTAAAAAAAAATCATGGATGCAAATCAGCTGCTTCTTTTCTCAGTGCAGTTTCTCAAGTGTGTGGAAGTGAGCGTTCAGCATGAATCAGACAATACACAGGAAGAGTCTGAAGCCATATCTACAATCACAACAGCAATTTTTACAGCTACCAACTGAGAAAATATATGCAGATTGTTTCCACTAGAGCCCTTAAGAGCTCAATACTGTACATAGAGGAAATGCAATAAGGCAGCCAGTTTGCATGTGCAAACCAGTCCACAGGCCTTTAAGCAATTGCCTACCTTTGAAGGACATAGTCATCGCTGAAGGAGGATTAATGCTGTCTTTTTCTTCTCTCCGATGACCGTGAGGGAAATTGTCATGCTTTCTTTTTCGGAACTCACCTGTTCCTAGGAATATGAAAGAAAAGAAATGAGAGATAAACATCATCAAATTGTAATATCAAGAAACAAAGGTTCACAAATTTTGGCTTGTCAAAAGTTATGCTCGCCATCAACCTTGCCCTGAAGTGTTGATCACAAGAGCTAGCTTCTGGGGCAAAGTAATGTCAAAGCCTAATAGAACTCTAGATGCAACCTTCTTCCCAGCTCTAGGTAGACAGTTTGAGAGCTCATTCTTGTACTTTAAAAAACAACAACTGTTATGTGTACTGCCAACACTAAACTTTGCACTTCAGTTCATTAGTTTGCATACAATGTTAAATTCAGGCTACTGATCTGAAAAAGATGGGTCTCATGGTATTTTTTTAGATGTGAACATAATCAAGAATTACTGAGTGCCTCAAACAAGCCAATGGTTCTTAATAATACAAGGTTTTGTTTTGATTATCAATATAGCAGCAAATAGGTGCCTAGTACTTTTTACTGAAATATTGATTTTCTGATCTCTTACTTCAATAATATATCCTACACAACCAGCTTATCTCTCACTATTTGCGAGGAAATTAAATCTTCCCCTTACTTTCTCACTATAAAGATCCATCTCCCAAAGACCAAAAGCCCATGGTTGTTAACTACAGTATACCTGCCCCCAGTAATTAACGATTCCGACCGCAATGAAAGGTGGTCTGAACTTTCGTCTTGGCTCCATGATCTTCAAACAACTAACCCAGGACTTCCTCAAATCCTCTTAGGCGACTTTAATGCAAGAATAGGTCCCAACGACGATGATATAGTATCCCTCGCAGCACTCCTGGACAACCCCCTGCAGCCCCCCTGGGGAAACAGATGCTCTCTTGATCCTATAACAAATGCGTCGGGGAGGCTGATGGTCCAATTGGCCATGGAAAACGATCTCTGTATCGCGAATGGTAACATTACTCCCTTGTCCTCGCAGCAATTAACGTGCATCACTTCCCGGGGAACTAGTGTTGTCGACTACATTTTACTGACGCCGGAGCTATTTTCAATTTCTACAAAAATGGAAGTGGCTGAATATTTTGGTGGTGACCACCTTCCATTGACTCTATTGTTAAACCTAATAGAGCCATTTTCAGTCCCCTCAAACTACAGTACCACAGTACAAAGCCACCCAGTATACAAAACAAAGAAATGGACAAGCCTCAGCTCTTCTCTTGCCCTGGACATACAAAAATCATTTGTTATGTCTCCAGTTCCCTCTGACCTAATCCTGCCCGCTGATCAATACCGGAAATTACTTGATGCTTTCTCAACAACTTACATAACCACCACCTCGCCTACCCACCAACGCCTCTTCTCTGAATCGCCTTGGTTTGACAAGGAATGTAAAGCCCTAAGAAGGCAAATTAGGAAAATGGTCAGAACCATCAAATTTTCCAACGATCCCCAAACCCGTGCAAAGCTCACAGATACTAAAAGGACATACAGAAACATGATTCATTGCAAGAAACAGCAGCACATCCTTGAGGCTTGGTCCACTCTTTGTTCGGCTGTAGAGAGGCATGACTCCCGCTCCTTCTGGCGCTTAGTTAGACCTTCGGCACCATTCAATCCAGCTACCCAGATTTCCGCTGACGAATGGATTGCCTACTATTCAACCAGTTTCGCTTCTCCAAATCATCTTACAGATCTCCTCCAATCCCCGTCGGACCCTTGTTCCTGCTCTCTTAGCCCCACTTCCTCAATAAACTTTACCTCAACTCGCATTTTCAACATCATAATGTCAATGCGAAGGAATAAGGCCCCCGGCCCAGACATGGTCCCGTTGGACCTTTTCCTGACTGATCCTCTTTGGTGGAGCGAACAGCTGACCTCTGTATTCACCGCTATCTCCTCCGCCCTAGACATCCCCGACTCCTGGAGAGAAGCTATAATAGTTCCGATCTTCAAAGGCGGCCAGCCAAACATCCCTAGGAACTATCGCCCCATCAGTTTATTATCTATCCCGGGGAAAATATTTGCCGCTGTTTTACTGGAGGAACTTCTCTCATGGGTCCAGGAGAGGAACATTCTACCGCTAGAACAGATTGGTTTCCGAAAGTCAGCATCAACCATGGACCACTGCCTAACTCTCTATCACCTTGCCAGTAAATACACTGCACCAAGGCAAGGCCACCTATTTGCCGCTTTCATGGACCTGGAGGCTGCCTTTGATTCCATTCCTAGGCAGAGATTATGGTCCAAACTTGCCCATCTGGGAATTGATCCGCACCTCCTCTCCCTAATTATTTCCCTGTATTCAAACACCACAGCCCGCGTCCGAAGTGGGCCCAACGGCTCCCTCACTACTCCATTTTCAACGGCCAAGGGCGTCCGACAAGGTTGTCTCTTAGCCCCTCTACTGTTTAATCTTTATCTTCATGATGCAATTTCCACTTTGAAGCTAGCATCTAAGTACCCTCCTCACTTAGCAGGCCACCCCGTTGCTTCCCTTTTCTATGCTGATGATGCCGTCATCTTATCCAGAACAGCTGCGGACCTAGCAAATGCAGTTAATGCATTTATCGCCTATTGTAAGGCGGAAGCTCTTAATATTAACTATAAAAAATCGAAAGTCCTCCACTTCACTCGTTCCCGTAAACTCAAGCTGGAGCCGCTTAAGATCACAGGTGGCTACTTAGAAAAGGTAAAAGCCTTTAAATACCTAGGCTTAATATTCACTAATAATCTCTCCTGGACCACCCATCTACAATCTGCCTTTCTCGCTGCAACCACGACCTCTAACGCCATTGCCCGATTTTACCACCAGAAGGGTGGCAAACACCTTCCAGCAGCAATTCAAATATTTAATGCCAAAGTTGTCCCTAAATTATTATATGGATGCGAAGTATGGACTACAGCAATATCAGCTAACTTGGATCGCCCTCTTCATATGTTTCTGAGATCTCTTTCCGGCGTCCCGAGATGTGTCTCAGGTGCAGCCCTACGACTCGAGTTCGCCCAGTCCTCAATTGTAAAACGAGCATGGAGTCGAGCCATTTCCTATAGCTCCCACCTATTAGCATCGGATGCTCGAATTAGAGGTGGGTTTTCCAATCTGATCCTAAGAGATATTCATAACTCCCCTTGGAAAACTACAATTAACCTCAAACTCCGCTCTCTTCTCAATTTGAATTGTAAAACTGTTCTTAACTCAGAGTATATCAGCCCGGCGGCCCTACCTCCAATTAAAAAGAAACTGCAGCAACTTGACTTCTCTAATACAGCTTCCTATGCAAGAGGGCCGTGTTCAGGCCTAGCCCTAGCTATTCCACCCCCTGAAGGGATCCCTCTATATTGCTTCACAATTTCTTCGGAGGCTAAGCGAAGGGCCTTTACCTGTGCCCGTCTCAACTGTTTTCCCACAGCAGTTCTGTCGGGTCGTTATTCCAGAGTTCCCATCGCAAATAGAACATGCACCTGTAATGACACGACCCTGGAGACTATGGAACATGTAATGCTCTTCTGTCCTAATTGGACAGATGAAAGATCTCGGTTTTTAACCCCTCTCGTGAACAAGCTTCATCTCCCAATCCAGCCTTGGATAGTGTCCCTTTTTTTGCAGGATTCTGATTGTTGGATTACCGAGATGACAGCTAACTTCCTGCTTAGTGTGATGAAGAGGAAAGCGGCACTAACTTCTTCCTTAACACCACAGCTGCAGTCGATACGCCACACAATCGAACGAAGTCCCAAGTAGCCTTATTGTACAAGGACAATGGAGTTAGGACAAATCTGAGGAGCTGAAGGACCCTTTAACGGTCCTCCCCCAGCCTCAGCAGTTTTTTTCTTTTTGTGTGTGTGTTTTTTTTTCTCTTTAAGTATTTGCCCAGGACGATATCTACGCTTACCTCCCCACCCCCATTTTATGTTGTTATTTTAATGTATATTATGCTATGGCCGCACGGCTAATGCAATAAAATTTATGTGTGTGAAATTTATGTGTATCCTACACATATCTCTCAGCGATTAAATCTCACTAAACTCAATGGGATTTATTTCCCAATATCGGGCCTAGGACTGAACTGCAGCCAGTAGTTTTCAAAACCACACCAGTGCATGTAGATAAGTAGGTACCGCTGTGGTGGGAAGGTAAACTGTTTCTGTGTGTTCTGGCTTCCGTCAGTGTTCTCTTGTGCCAGAAGTGGTTCAGTCATGCTGGCCACATGACCCAGAAAGCTGTCTGTGGACAAACGCCAGCTTCCTCGGCCTGAAGCGAGATGAGCGCCGCAACCCCATTGTCGCCTTTGACTGGACGTAACCATCCAGGGGTCGTTTACCTTTACCATAACTCCTTAAGTCCCAGGCCAGTGCCTGTAGCACAATTTCTTTTCCTTTTCCTACAGAAAAACAGAGCTGGACCCTGGCTTTGGCAACAGCTGCACTGCTATCATTTTCAACACACCACCAGTTTGACATGTAGTCTACCACTAGCTTAGCAAAATATAATGAATGAGCAACTAGCAAGTCTGCACTTTTTAGAAGTGCAATACATATATATATATATATATATAGGCATTCCTATATATATTCCTAAAGTAGTAAACACTCCAAAGGTAATGGGTAATGCTCATCCAACTAGCATATGATTGGATAACGTAGGCATAACCTCAAGTAACCTGGAGGGTTGCACAGGGTCACAAAAGAACATTCAAGTGTGAACTTGTACTGTCACAAAACAGCACGGGCAACTATGCTGCTTGACGCAGTGAAGCGGCCACCTTTTCTTGCAGGATTCTTAGACCATACTTGTAACCGCTACTCGTTACTTGGTTTTTTGCTTCTCCCTCACCACCTTTTCTGCGCTGGGTCTTGCATTTCTGCCTCTCAACCAGCTGTCACAGGTGCAAGAGCCTTTCCAAAAGGGGCGATGCTGGAAGACGGGGAGGGGGAGAGAGGAAGAGAGAGGGAGACCATCCGAACACAACAAGGTCCTGCCTCCACAAGCGGTTAAGAGCGTCGGCCTGTTACTGGGGGCCGCGGGCGCTCCAAGCCCCCACTTGGCCATAAAGCTCAACGGGTGCCGGGCGACCACCGCCTCGCAGCCAAGCTCCTCGGGGGAAAGGCGGGATAGGAATGGAATAATACACTGGCATTTGGGGGCTAAATGGGCGAAGGGAAGAGGAATAAGAAAACGGGAGCGAAAGGTCAAAATAAGCTGACTGGGGCGCGGGGCAGGCGCGGGTCGAGGGCCGCCTGAGCCTCTCTCGACGAGGGAGGCCCGTCCCTCTTTCCCCCCTCAGCCCGCCGCTGCCGGCACCTTCTCTGCCGCTCATGTCGCCCGCGCTCGCGCCCCGGGAGGCCTCCGCTCCGCCCCTTTCGAACTCTGAGGGCGCCACGCGCAGCAACCGCAATGGACGCCGCAGCTCCCACTTGAGGGCGGGTCGCTGGGCCGCCGCTCCGTTTCCTCAGTTTGCCAAGACCTTCCCGCTCTCTTCTCACCGCCCTCCTTTTCCTCCCTCCCCCCACCGCCGCCTTCTTTCGGCGTCCTTCTCAAATTCCTGACAGCAGAGTTTAATTTCATGGAGCGCCGAGCCCGCCGCGTCTTCGGCATCGTCTCCCACCGCCTCAGAGCAGAGGGTGGGAGCCGGCCTAGACGCCGCCATATCTTTAACTATTTTTCTGGATAAGGGAAAAGACTTTCCGAAGCAGGCATTCGTTGTGGAGCCACATCCCGCGCGCTCTGCAGCCGCTTCAAGCCCTCTGGCCGAGCAAGGCATTGTGGGGAATGTAGTTTTCGTGAGAAAGGTGGCGAAGGGGCCTCTCTGAGCCATAGAGGTAAGAAAACTTAAAGGCGGGAAGCGCGAGTTCCTCCTAGCCCCTCTTCGTAAAAACTGCAGAGGCTTGTGGCAACCTTGAAGACCAACAAATCTGTTGATTTCATGATTACGACGTCAGATGTACGGAGCCAATCCCGCTTTATATAGCTCCGCCAAACGAGGCCAAGCTTTTCCCATGAAAACATCATTTGCATCTTAGAATGTCCCGGGATGTGCAGGAATTCCGCATCAGGGGCTCCTGTACTGACAAATCAGCACGGGAAGCGTTCCTTGAAGTCTGAAGGAACAACTGGGAACGCAGTTACACCAACGCATTGCATCCTAGACACTGCTGCTTAGAATCCCATACAAGCCATCACAGGGCTCACCCACACCAAAGCATCACAGGGTTTTGGGGAGGCAGATGAGGTACAGTGGTACCTCAGGTTACATACGCTTCAGGTTACATACGCTTCAGGTTACAGACTCCGCTAACCCAGAAATAGTACCTCGGGTTAAGAACTTTGCTTCAGAATGAGAACAGAAATTGTGCTCCAGCGGCGCAGTGGCAGCGGGAGGCCCCATTAGCTAAAGTGGTGCTTCAGGTTAAGAACAGTTTCAGGTTAAGTACGGACCTCCGGAATGAATTAAGTACTTAACCTGAGGTACCACTGTAGTTGACTAGTGCCTGCTGCTGCACCATTACTGAGGGAGCACTGACTGACGGCATGCTCATTCCTATGAATGTTATTAAAGTTGGTAAATGTTCTAATCATAACGGCTATAAAAATTCATAGGCACACTTACTTCAAACAAAACATAAGTAGAATTTGGTTGCAATAGTTGACAATTAGCCAGCAATTTTTAAAAGTGTGTCTGGCTGTTAACCAGAAGGTTGGTGGCTCAAGCTCACCCAGGGATGGCTGTGGGAAGGATTTCTGTGTTGGATTAGTTGACCCATGAAGTTGCTTCCAACTCTATGATTCTATGACTTTTATGACATGCTGTCTAAGAAAATACCTGAATAACCCTAGGCTATGTTTCACCTAGCATTGCTGCCAGACTTCAGGCAGACATACTTTCTGGCCCTCCTCCTTGAAATCTTTTAAGGGAGTTGAGTGAGTTTCCTACCAGAACCCCCCTCCCTGGCATTGTGTTTCTATTATTGTGACTAGTGTTAGGGGAGAAATTAGATTCAGTTCACATTTCAAAAGGCAAACCTACCTAATTCACACTTTCCAAAATAATACACGGACCAATACACAGTCATCCTTCAAAATTTGCACTTAATTTTACAGTGTAGTTCTCCAACCAGTAATGTGTACATAAATGCATGTACTAATGTGCACATATAAATATGTCATATTTGGGAACATTAGGGTAATTGCTTTATATTAGGCAAAATTAAATACAATATTGTGCATATCAGGAAAAATTCATACTAAAATGCTGGTGAATTGTCATAAAAAAATCACAAACTGATGTGGAAATGTGGAGAACTTAAAATAGGAAAAATGAGAAATGAAGATACCAAAATTAACAGATTCACCCATTCCTAATTGTGACTTGCTACTTCCAAGTTCTCCTCTTACTAGGGATACTATTATTAGCTGTAGGAATGAGTGGTGGAGGCAGAGAATACACAGTTCTTCACCCTGTTTGTCCTCCTCATCTTGTTCTCTTACACTCTGTTGGCTGGCTCTGACCTGAAATGATTCCCTACCCAGGAAAAGTGTCAATAGGGGAGAAGCAGCTTAACTTTGTCTACTGGAGAAGGGTGTTTCAGATCAAGTTGTAAATCCCATGTAGGCTTGCACTGACCAAGAAACAGCCTGGTCTACTCCTGTGCCTATAGCAGCAACTTACCAGCAGAAATCAGCAGGTGAATAAGTATGCACAGGATTGCAGTAATTTTGTCCATAAGCAACCCACGGGTAGTCAAAAGAAAATTTTAAAAAGTTGTTGCACACAATAAAATGACAAGATTTCACATTCCAACTCACAATAATAAATTCCATGGCTTTAAATAAATGTACATTCTTTGACTCTTTTCTTTTAATCATACGTTAATTTCATCATTAGCCACTTTTTGTGTTTTTTAGCATAATTCTAGCTAAGGCTTTAATTTTATTTCTAAGAATGTACTAGGTTTCTCTGGCAGTTCTTCCTGGAAATACAAAACAAAAATGGTTCAGGTAGCTAAATTTATGGCTGACAGAATAAATGGTATATTGTAAAGCAGTGTTACTGAATATCTCAAGGGTGAGGAGCCTTCCATTCTTAGTCAATCTTTCACTGGCCACACGCTAGTGGTGAGCAAGACCAGAGATAAAGGTAGATGAAGCATTAAACATGAATTTTACCTTTGTACAGTAAGCTCGTTTCTACACACACTTATACATCCCTCTCTAGCCTCCATCCAGGCAAGCAATCAGCTTTTTCAAAGTGTAGGGAGTCCAGGGATACATTCCAGGGATACAGTCCAGTCAGGTAAAAAAAATACTCAAGGATAATGCAAAAGGAGGCTGGTGAGGGGTGTGGTGTACAGCATTTGGCTGCCAGACCTGGAGGTTCCTCTTCCCTGAGATCTATCTATTTATCTATTAGCCCTGATAGCTAAGTGGGTCTTCCATGTTTAAAGGCAATCTAAACACCTGATGCTAAAAACAGTTATTGGGTGTTCTGTTCAGCCAGAACTCTGTATGCTAGCTCCAAAGCTGTGTATATATTTTGGCTTCGCTCTGAGCTATGAGGAAGTTGTGGTGAGCAGGAAAAGTCCCTGTGTGTGTGAGTCAGTGATGATCCCAGCACATGCCAATCACAAGGAAGAAGTTGCATCCTGCCCTAGTTAAATGCAAGCTCCAGTGCCACTTTTAGTTTAAGCAACATCCATAATTCAGCAAACGATCTCCCATTAGGAATAAAATTATCATCCAGAAAGCATACCCGCTCTAATAAAATGAAATAATTCCCTAGCCTGTCGTGAGAAGACCAAGCCCATTCGTTTTCAACAGGCTGAGGGTGCATTACTAATAGATTATGTATTGTCAAGGCAATAATATAAAATTCACATCTCTTAAGAACTTCCAAACCCTTCCTCTTTGATCATTAGGGCTTTCAGGACAAAATAAAATAAGGCTACTGAAATGAGGCAGATGACTTGGGTCCCATGGGTAAGGGGAGATGGCAAACATCTCTAGGGGTTTATGGGGATCCTGAATGCTGCTGGAAACCCAGCAGGAAGTCACAACTGGTTTGACTATGCTGCTGCAATGGTCCCCTTTTCTTATCACAAGACAGGTCCTATTTGTGCTCCAACTTTTATGATTTCCACTATCTGCTGTATTTTCCCAATCTCAATCTAATCTGGTTATCACAAGACAGGAGAGCTACTATATTGCACATAACTTTTTCCCTTTCTTTGTTCTTTCACTTTCTCCATAGCAAGGCTGTGTTTTGAAAGACTCTGTGTCACAGTTCCCCGAAGCAAGCAAGTCCAACATGCAGAATGCTGTGGAAATATGTTGAAAGGTTTATTCTTAATGATTTATCTTTTAATCCCCAGACCTCCTCTGCACACATTCCAACTAACCTACAGTGAATTCTGGGATGTTTTCGAAAGATACTAGGTACCAGGAGATGTGCTAATGACACCGAAGTGCGAGTGCATACAAAATCCAGCCCTTCTTCACACCTAGGTCAAAAGACAGTTCTGAGGAGCTGGCACCTATTCTGCTACCTCCATATTCCCCTCACAGCAACTTTCCTCATGCTGGTAGTGGGTGGAACCAAAATCAAAGGTGAATTTTATCTTTGTACAGTAGGCGAGTTTCTATGCAGCTTCACAGATTTCTCTGTATTCTCCATCCAAGCAAACAAGAAGTATTACCAGAGTTCAAGGGCACATTCCAGCCAGACAAATATACTCAATGAGGGTTCAAAGCATGGCTACTAAGGGATGTGGCCTGGGGAGAGGGAAGGTATCAGGGCTCAGTACTTTTAGTCCTTTATTGTCAGTAATTCACTCAACAATAGAAACAGAAATGAAAACCCTTATCAGGGCAACAATCACTATAGTTTAGGAGGAAACTAGAGATAGAAACCAGATTTAGATTAATGATTAATTATTTAACATTGTTTTTCACAAAGTGAGCCAGCAACATGGCATATGAGGCAACTGTATTAAACATCACAATGCAAAGTGAGAAGGTCATGTTATGATTACTTAATGCTGAAAAACAGGCTACTGCTGAATATAGTCTTCAGCTTTTGGATCCTATTATCATTCTGTGATATGTAGTCCCCTGAATTAATTTTTTTAAAAAGTATCTTATTTGTATTGAGTTGTTTAAAAAGAATCTAGCAGTCATATAATATCTAATACACCCACTGCCTATTCAATATAGGCTAGCGAAGATTACTGTGCCTATAATTATTTTGTTATGGGGGACTCAAGTGTCATCTTTTCAGAGTAGATATGGATGTTGTTGATGATGATGATAATTCATGAATCACACATTTACAATCATACAATAAAACTTAAAATAGGTTTAAAATCAACTCGCTTTTAAAATTGACAGTACAGTGGTACCTTGGTTTAAGAACAGTCCGGTTTAAGAACAATTTGGTTTACAAACTCCACAAAACCAGAAATAGTGCCTTGGTTTGAGAGCTTTACCTTGGTCTAAGAACAGAATCCGAACGATGGAAGGGCACCGGCAGTGGGAGACCTCATTAGGGAAAGCGTTCCTCGATTTAAGAATGGTTTTGGTTTAAGAATGGACTTCCGAAATGGATTAGGGTCGTAAACCGAGGTAGCACTGTACTCAGGCCACAACCTGTTGTTGCTGGCATGACCCCGATCCCACACTAGTAGCATTCATAATATTTGTACTGATGGAGGATATAAGGTGGCTTTGTGATTATCACAGGCGCCTATCGACACTACAAATGCCAAAAAGTACATTTCTCTGTGATACACACTTAAAAATGTTTTGATAAAGGTCTTGTCCACTTTTCTAAATAGGTGCATGTAGCCTTTTTGAAAAGCAACCTCTTCCCATGGCACAAAAAACACACAGTTAGCTGTTCCCTCCCTTCTAACAACAACCCTCAACTTTCAATACCTTTCCCTCCTCCCCTTTTCCCTCCTTTCATTCCCTTCCTGGAGACAACTGGCATCAAAGGTCAGCATACTTTGGCATTTGCCAAGGACCCACACCCCAGCAGGGGCTCATCAACAAGAGCCCCCTGCACCTGCTTTTCCTCTCCAGCCATTGCAACCTGCTTGTGTCTGTCACTCTGGCCCAGGCCCTGATGGTAGTGGTGGTGAGGAGGAGGAGCAATAGGTGCCACTGCCTGCTTGCTCATTAGCTCTCTGCCTGGCAAGCAAGCAGGGGTAGCAATGATGAGGAAGAAGAGGAGTAGTTTTGAGGAGGTGGACTCACAAAGGGTGGGGAGTGGAGTCCATGGAGAGTGTCTCCCCTACAAGGATAGGTTACAACATCTGGGGCTCTTTAGTTTAAAGGATAGATGAGTAAGAGGTGACATGTAGAAGTGTGTAAGACTATGCATGGTGTAGAAAGGTGGGTAAAAGGTAAAGGGACCCCTGATGATTAGGTCCAGTTGTGGACAACTCTGGGGTTGCGGTGCTCATCTCGCTTTATTGGCCGAGGGAGCCGGCGTACAGCTTCTGGGTCATGTGGCCAGCATGACTAAGCCGCTTCTGGCGAACCAGAGCAGCGCACGGAAATGCCGTTTACCTTCCCGCCGGAGCGGTACCTATTTATCTACTTGCACTTTGACGTGCTTTCGAACTGCTAGGTTGGCAGGAGCAGGGACTGAGCAATGGGAGCTCACCCCATCACAGGCATTCGAACCGCCAACCTTCTGATTGGCAAGTCCTAGGCTCTGTGGTTTAACCCACAGCGCCACCCGCATACCAAAAAGGTGGATATATGCTTTTTCCTCTCTCATAACACTAGAACTCATGGACAGCCAGTGAAGCTGTATGTTGGACAATTCAGGACAGATAAAATGTATATGGCAAAGGGGGGGGGGAGTGGAGGCTCAAAGCAGGGGGTAGGCAAAATGGCAGTGGGCTCCCTTTTACATTCCTCCTCATTGTTGGGGCAGGATGTCAGGAGCAGCATAGCTCCTCGATTGCCTTCCTGCCAAAAAAAGGGGCCGACGGCACTCAATGTCAGACAGGGAAGGGGCCACAGGTATTGGGGGATGGCACAGTGCAACTTTTCCTGATGGCAAATGTGTTGATCTAGCACATATGCTAACAGAAATGGTGCCCAATAGAGCTGCACAGTAACATAAGGCCTTCTGCTGAGCAGCTCTGTGGAGGAAGACACAGGTCCATGGAAGGTGGGCATTCAGGGGTTAAACACCATGTGCCTCCCTGCAAAGTGAGCACCCCAGCATCGCAAGCAGCTCTGTGTCTGATACACCAGGCATGCTGGGTGTGGCGAGTTACTGTGGGAGTTGTCAGAGCGACCTGCAACCTGGGGAAGTCCCAGGATGGCAGCAGGGCCGAGACTGCCTCAGCTCATGTGGAACCCAACCACAGCTGGCAAGGGACCCTCTGGATGGAAGGCAACTCCCAGCTCTAATGAATCCGCTTGAAATGCTTGGACACCTCCCTGGTGGTATGTCCAGGCCCCTTGCACATGGTAGCCAGGCTTGCTGGGGGCTGCTTCCCCACTCTCTAGCCTCAACCCCTCTCAGTGGGGTTTGGATGCAGCTTTTTTGCACTGGTAGATGGGTAGCGGCCATGCCACCTGATGGATACATTAGACTGCTCTGTAAGTATAGCTGATCCATCCTTTTCAAAACCAAGGCTACTACACTGTTTACCCATCTGTGCCAGGGAGTGTGCCCCCAACCTCTGGAATTAAGGAAACTCCATTTGATGCAAGACTTGAGGCAGCGCAAAGGGCATCAGGTTCTCTTGGCAGAAGGTAGTTCTGGATGCATTTTTGTTAGCTCTCCAGCCGGGTTAGAACCATAGAATCATTGCAGTAGATCAGCAAGACTTCCAAAGGTTTGCGGTAACAAGAAACAACGAGCAGGTCTTCTGGATGTTGAATTAGACAGGAATAACAGGAAAGCTTGAGGTGTGATTCACTGTGCGTGTGAAAGAACTTTGAGCTCACTCCTCCAGCTGCTGAGAAGCATATGCTGAACATTACTCGAGCGTAGACTGCTCTCGAGTAATACGAAACGTACTTATTCCTCCCCTCTCCCCGTTTCCCAGCTAGCTCTGGCTGGTGGACCTCGAGCTTCGAATAAATAACTATAAAGTAGTAGATCCGTTCTGCCCAACAGCGAAAGGACCCCTTCTGAGCGACGGCCATGTGGCCGCTCTCCCCCGGCCCTCCTCACACAAGAAAGAGGGGAAGAGAGGGTCACGCCAACCGCGCGTGGCAAGGCCTTCCCAGCCCACCTCTGCTGAGGCGGCGGCGGCCCCCTTTCACTTTTGTCGCCCCGCCCGCCAAGCCGCCCGCCCGCTTCGGAGGCAGGCAGGCAGGCGCGCGCGCGAGGCAGCCCTCTCGGCCCCCTCCCCTCTCGCGCGGGCTGACTGGAAGTGGCGTACGTGCAGAGCGCAGCCCGTGAGTGGCGGCGCAAACTCCTCCTCCTCCGCGCTCGACTCCAGCCACAGCGAGCGAGCGAGTGAGGAGGAGGCAGGCGCGCAGGCAGGCAGGCCGAGGGGCTCGCGCCGGCACTCGGTGGCGGCTTTCCCCCCCTCAGCGCTGCAGGCTGAGGCCGGGCAGGAAAGGGCCGGGCAGTCTCGGCGGGAGAGGGGCTGCTTCCCTGCCCCGCCACCGAGGCTCGCCGCCGCTATGAGGCGGTGACAGAAGCGAGCCTCGGAGGAGGCGGCGGCGGGCAAGAGGGCGGCGGCGGCGGCGCTGGGCTTTGGTGGCTGACTGTCCTCCGCCCACCAGGAGCGGAGCGGGAGGCGGGCGAGGCAGCCGGGGGCCGCAGCGCTGACTGGGGTCGGCCATGATGAAGTGAGCCGCTCGCCTCCTTCTCCTTCCCAAGGCCGCTCGAGGAGAAGCAGGGGCGACCGAGGAGGGGGACGCGGCAACATGGCCAATGACAGCGGTGGGAGTGGCGGCGGCGACGGCAGCAACGGCAACAGCGGCGGGGCCGGACAAGGCGGCGGCGACAGTAACAGTGTCGGTAGCGGCGGCGGCTGCAGCGCCAGCAGCGAGCGGGACCGGCAGTACTGCGAGCTGTGCGGGAAGATGGAAAACCTGCTGCGTTGCGGGCGCTGCCGCAGCTCCTTCTACTGTAGCAAAGAGCACCAGCGCCAGGACTGGAAGAAGCACAAGCTCATCTGCCGGGGGAGCGAGCCCAGCGCGGCGGCGGCGGCTGGAGGGGGCGTTGCTCAGCACCGGAGCGGCGGCGAGCGACACCAAGGCCACGGCCCCGCTCGCTCCCCCCAGCCCTCCGCAGGAGGAGAAGGAGACGGGGCGGCCGCCGCCCCCAAGAAGGTAACGGCGCTCCCGGCCAAGCCGCAGCCGGACTCTACCTCGGAAGAGAAGAAGGCGGCGGCGGCGGTAACGAACAACCACGTTGCCAAAGTGGCGCCAGAGAGCCGAGGGCAGGAAGGGGAGGAGGGCAAGGAAGCGGCCGCGGCGGCTCCCGGAGCCGGGAAGGCGGCGCTCCTCTACCGGGATAAGTCCAACTTGAGCGCGGAGGAGTCGCTGCGCCCCAACGGGCAGATGAAGTCCCTGGTGCCGCAGCGGCTGGCGCTGGAGTACATCGTGCCCTGCATGAACAAGCACGGCATCTGCGTGGTGGACGAATTCCTCGGCAAGGAGCTGGGCGGGCAGATCGAGCAGGAGGTGCGCGCCCTGCACCACACCGGGCACTTCACGGACGGGCAGCTGGTCAGCCAGAAGAGCGACTCCTCTCGGGACATCCGCGGCGACAAAATCACCTGGGTGGAAGGCAAGGAGCCTGGCTGCATGACCATCGGGAAGCTCATGAACAGTATGGACGATCTCATTCGCCACTGCAACGGCAAGCTGGGCAACTACAAAATCAACGGCAGGACGAAAGTGAGTGACAACCCCTCCTCCTCCCTCTCACCATCTCTAAACCTTCCACCTGCGGCAAGTTCACGACTTTCACTGGCCGGTGATGGCTCCCCCTTCCTCTTTATTGAATTCCCTAGTCACGCTTATTTTCAGGAATATTATATTTCAGAGCAGCTTAAAAGGCAAGATTCTCAAATGGTTGGTGAGTGACAATGGCGAGGGCTAGAGTCAGCGAAGGGTTCCCACATTCTTGAAGGTTGCTATCCTAATGCATAGTTAATGTTAAACTTAGCTGGATTTGCTGGCAAAACTTGTTTTTGCCTACAACTCGAGCAGCCCTATCCATATCACGTTTTCAGGTCCACAAGGGAGGAATGCTGAGAATATATAATATTACTGCGTTGATTCCCTAAGCATATAATTAATACTGTTGTGATTGTGCTACACTGGCTTGTAGCTGTGATTGTAAGGGGACCACAGTAACTTGATACTGCTTTACTAGTCAAATCAGATGGGTGTGGTCAGGGAAGAAGTAGTGTAGGATCCTTCCATTCATAAAGAGCTACTACACTCTGTCCATCAGTCCCAGCAAAGACTTACTGTATTTATAGTCAGCTTGAGAGCCTGACTGCTAACTCTGGTAGCTCTACTGCTAACTTTTAGGCTATTCGCTTCTGCCTTGCAACTAGTGGAGGTATTATGGTCAGGTGTTTTTTTAAGCACTAAAAACTATTGAAAATGATAAAAGTTTCACAGAGTCCAGTAGTCCAGGAGAATAAGTCACAAAAAGATGATATAGTAGTGTGGCGTATTGCTGGATTTGTGACACTACTGAATCAGTTTTGATTGTGCCATGTTCAAAACTGGGTGTGTATCTCCTCAGTTCCTCAGTTTGGTGTCTCTGATTAATTACCTTTGAAATGAACCAACCTCGCATATTGTTGATGTTCCCGGAGGTTCAGTGCCTCTCCCCCTATTTATCAAGATATGTGTGGCAGAGGTGTGATAATATTTATACACTATCAGCATTTAAAATAGGATATGTTGGCCATCAAATCAAAGTTTCAGATTCCAGGAGCAATTCAGCGCTCTATAATAATGTAACACTACCCCCAATACTCCACTCATCAAAACTTCAGTGCTCAGCACCAACAGTAGTCATAAAAAGCAAACTTAGCCATGTTGATCCATAAGGGGGGAAAACTCCAAAATCCACAGTTGGCCAAGTACCTTTCTGAGGACTATCCAGAATGTCACAAAATTGTGGCAAGCTTTTGGATTCTCTAGAATTCTTAATTAGGCAAGAAATAACGTTTTTCCTTGACCCCACCCCCTGAGTTGTATAACATCTTGCCTGATGGTGAATTCTGGAGAAACCAAAAGCTTACTGCAGTTTTGTGACACTTGGCCAGCTATGGATTTTGGAGTTTAGGGATTATGTAATTTTACTAGCACAGTAATATTTCATTTTTAAAGCTAGGTATTGTGATAAGAATTAAAATCAAGATAGTCACAAAATAAAGCTATTGTTAAGAACTATGTGTTTCCTCATATAAGTGCTGTCACCATCATACATCATCACATGAACAGTATTGTGACTGGATATTATCAAGTAAAACTTCTCTTCTGTGGTTCTGTCAACCTAGCTGGAGGTGGTACAACTGCCAGTAGTATCTAGGACTACTTCACAGTTGCTTTTTTCTGACCTGTAACCGATATGATAAGGTTGGGTGAGAACTGATATCTGAAACTAGTGCATGTGCCTGATAGTTCTGCTCTCTCAGCAGCATGTAGCAAAGCCCTTTAAGGGGAACCATTTTAATCAGAATTCATGTTTACTAAAAAAAACCCACAACTTAACCTTGAGAATATATACTATCTAGGAAGATGTTCTGATCCCACCTACCACTGTTATAAAGAACATGCAAATAAAACTGTCATTTAACAGTTGTACCTGCATGTTCAGTATGAGACAATATGATATACTAGGCTTTAATTAAATTACAAAAAATTAGCAGAATTGTACCTTTACTAAATATCAGTGGAAACTAATTGTGCAACAGTGATGTAAGGTAGCAACATACCTAGACATTACAGGGGGCTGAAATTCTTAAATCATCAGAATATCATTAAGAGAGAAAGGTTCTATAAATCCATTCAATGTCACAAGTATGCCTACTACATCTTGGGGCTGCAGAGGGGCAAAGGATCATCTCAGATTTCTTGTTGTGAATTGTGGAGCCCTTCAGTTAATGAAGCAATATTCTGAAATATCTCTATTCTAAGCATTCTGATACAGTTTCACCTTTAGTCTTCTGAAATGATTAGCAGTGCCTTTGTGGCCTGCATAATCTGTTTAAATGCTGATTCTATATTCTGTTGACAGTTGCCATAGACTTGCCCCTTTAATTTAACTTATAAATCTCTGTACAGGGACCACATTATATTTATATTTTGATACAATATCTAGCAGGCTGTTAGCAGTAAATAAATAATGTTGCAAACAGTGTTAGAAACAGATATGAAAGCTAGGAGCTAAATGGCGTATTAAACCCAAGTTATGGCCTCAACAATGGAATGTCTAGGCGCATTTTTTAATAACAAGAATACAAAGCTGAAAATGAATGAACTACAGCTAAAATATTGTGTTCATTTTTCACATGGTCTAGTTCTTCTCTTGCCCACCTCCCTAATATTCTTAAGAAGGTCTCTTCTCCAGCCTTCAAAGAGTAGCTGGAAGTGGAGAGGCAGAAAAAGGTCCTCCTTTCCTTCCACTTTTCAGTTTTAATCTGAAATCTTAGGTGCTGTACTGCACCCAGAACTCAGAAACTGCTTACATTAATGAAATTCCCTGTCGCAAAATGCACCTAGAACAATGGGAATTTCAAACACGGATTGGAGATAATGTGAAACATCATCACCCCCTTCCTTGGGAGTAAGTCCCATTGAACTCAGTGGGACTTAATTCTGAATTGACATGTATAGGATTGAACTGTTAATGCGCTCTCCTAAATTGTGAGACTTGAGCCATTCAAGCACCCAGGCTTAAGCGCATGGGAGCTGCTGAGGTAGCCATCCACAAAGTGCTAGATAAGAAGGTGCTTAACATATACAGTGTAAAACTTCCTCTGCAAAAAAGTTTGCCAAAAAAACACAGCTTGTTAAGCAGACTTTACTGCACTTCCTTTAAAGGCATACCAAGCATTTAAATATAATATGAAGCAGAGAGGCAGATAACTTCTTAAAAGTACTGTAGGTTAATATGTGTGTAGGGAAATGAAACAGGTGTATCTTAAACAGATTTAATAAAAGTGTGCTTAGTGTCACAAATGAGAGAGACCTGTGTTAACATGTTTAATATTGGGGCAGTGGATATGTAAAAAGATTCAGACTTAGGTTAGTCCAGTCTTGCAGACAAGTCCGCAGAAGTGACCGGTCCTGCTATGAAAGCAAATATGTCAAGTAGATAAGTCAAGCATGAAATTTAAAACCCCCAAAGAAGACTGGTATTATTAAAAAAATTATTTTGAAGGTGTATGGCTATTTACAGGCCCCAGGATTAGTAAAATATAGGTGGTCATTAAAATAGCTTTAACTTAAAATCAGTTAGAAATTTTTCTAATACAACAGTGCTTAACTGCTTGTGAACATCTTTTCAGGACACTATTGTGCAGAAATTCCATTTTTGAATATTTCCTCTGACAATATTATTTCTGTATAGCATTATGTTACCTTAAAGCAGGCATGGTCAAACTCCGGCCCTCCAGATGTTTGGGACTACAATTCCCATCATCCCTGACCACTGGTCCTGTTAGCTAGGGGTGATGGGAATTGTAGTCCCAAACATCTGGAGGGCCAGAGTATGCCTATGCCTGCCTTAAAGGGTATTTGACTATTCATAATGAGCAGATACCTGATTTGTGTCTGGGGAACTGAAATAAAGATGTCCTTTTAAAAATAATAAAACAATACAAACCAGTAAGAGCCATTTTAAAACTTTCAGGCACTTGTCACCCGTTGACTTTTCCACTTGGAACAGCTGCCAGTACCACCATCTCTCTTCGTCCTATACAAGGCTCCACATTTTGGTTAGGCTTAGTTTTCAGCCCAAAAATTGTAGTTGCCAATCCTATTCCTAACAGTGTCTGCACCTCTTGGATATTTGGAAGTTGTAGATTTTCAAGTCTAATAGACCACTGCAACAAATCTGTGTGTTCAGATGAACATGGCACTGACAGAAGGCAAGTCAACACATTCTGGGTTTGCTTAGTATATGGGGCAAGAGAATACATAGTTCAATGGTAAAGCACATGCTTTGAATGCAGAAGTTCCCAGGTACAATTTCTCAAACTAGGGCTTGAAAAGACTTCCGCCTTTAACCCTGAAGAGCTGCTGTTAGTCAGTGTAAGCCAGCTTTCTCTAACCGAGGTGCTCTCCATGTGTTTTGAACTATAACTCCCATTATCGCAGTCCATTGACTGTGCTGGCTGGTGCTGATTGGAATTGTAGTCCAAAATAACTGAAGGTCACCAGGTAGGAGAGGGTGGTGTAAACAATACTGAGCTAGATGATCTGACGCTATGTAAGGCATTTTACTTGGGCCAAACCAAAATATTACCCTTGTACTACTACTGGGGTTATTTGTTCTGGATCACTGTGGCTGCCTGCATTTATCACATCTTGCTGTGAGCTTGCAGTTTTATTGTGTTGACTCTGTCATTTATTGTCACTTCCTAACCTCTGTTTTAGATATACGCAGGAAACACCTCCTTGTTTTAGTTAAATAGGTATAAAGCTAATAAAACTAAATGGTCTTGAAAGGAATTAAAAAATGTCTTCCTGTACCCAGTTTGATTTGTTAGGTTATAGATCGGAATCTTAAATAAAGTTAAAAGACCTTTTTGCAAGCAGGCTACTCTGAGCCCAATTCTGTAACAGGCCATTGCTGATGAGGTTAGACCACAGGTTTTGGGTTTTTTTGACTTGGAAAGCCTTTTAATTGTCATGGCATGCAACGTCAGTGGGTAGTACTGTGGTCCAGATATTGAACAGTGTCGAATTTGAATTACTGCATGTTTTCTTTAATTAGTATTCTAGTAAATGTGGTTGACTTTCAGCGCAATGAAAGTATCAGTTTGTACTAGAGCTTTGTTTGCATTATTGTCTCCATTTCTCCACTAGTTGGTTAACATTTACCCCAAAGTACAGTGGTGCCCCGCAAGACGAATGCCTCGCAAGACGGAAAACTCGCTAGACGAAAGAGTTTTCCGTTTTGGAGGTGCTTCACAAAACAAATTTCCTATGGGCTTGCTTCGCAAGATGAAAATGTCTTGCGAGTTCCTGCAGGTTTTTTTTCCTTTCCCCCCCTTTTTCTAAGCCGCTAAGCCGCTTATCAGCTGATCCGATAAGCCGCTAATAGCGCTAATCCGCTAATCCGTCAATGGGCTTGCTTCGCAAGACGAAAAAACCGCTAGACAAAGAGAATCACAGAACGGATTCTTTTCGTCTTGCGAGGCACCACTGTAAAATTAAAATTTAAAAAATCATTAAATATGTTATTATTGCTTAGAATTCTAGAGCTGGAAGGGACCCTAGGGTCATTGAGTCCACCCTCTGCAAGGCAGGAATCTTAACTAAAGCTTGTTAATTGAAATTAAAATCCTATTGGTTGGTTGTGAAGGAAGTTGTCATTTAGCCTTGTAAAGAAAAACAAGCAAAACAGAAACCTCACAAGTTGATAAGAACAGCTTGAGCTAATAAAACTTCATATAACTTGCTCAATAAAATGTTAACTAATATTGATATTGGTTGACTAGTTTGCTGCAGGTATGGATTTGGGGCTGTGGAGGTGAGGATTAATCTAAAATAGTGGCTGAGGTTGCACAAAAAAATATTCTGCTGCTGCTGCTACTGCTACTACTACTACTACTACTACTACTACTACTACTACTACCACCACTACTACTACTATTTGATTTGATTTTGATTTCTTACTTTCCCATCACCATAAGATTGAAGGCCTGATTACAACAATGTAAAAATAAAAAGATTTACGGTAAATCATATAAGACAATTTACAATCAGAAGAACAGGGTGGGTCCTAAAAATATCTCTCAGGTGTCAAAGGCCATAGTAGAGAGATGTATATTCAGCCTATAATGAATATTGTATAATAAATGTGCCAGATGTACCTCTGTGGGAAGATAATTCTGCAACTTAAGGGCTGCCACAGAGGATGTACTCTCCTCAGACACACATCACCCCACATTTCTCAGCGTGGTTTTACTTATTTTACTTACATTTAGTAAACAAAACTTTTTAAAGTACCCATGTTAATTTTTCATATCAATATACAACATGTAATTGACTAGAAATGTGGGGGGGATATTATACTACATAGATTTTTAATTGGAATACATATATGCTTGTGGGCCCTCTGTCTGACCAAGGGGTTTGGTTATTGACAACATAGTTCACCTTGGGAAGAGACCTCTGAAATCTCTATGATTTGCCTCATTATTCAGACCCCACACAGAGTTGATGCATACCCAGGCATGTGCATCCTTGCAGTTCTTTAAGTAGAAAAAAAAAGCAATGGTAATGAAAACTATTGATATGCTAATAAATTTTAGCAGCCCATAGAACAGCCCAAAAAAGGCTGGCACCTTCATTAAACACCTTTAGGCACCAGGTGAAAACCTTCCTCTTTAACCAGGCCTTTGGTTGATTGACATCTGATGCCCTTTTAAAATATGTTGTGGAAGGGAGGATTATTATCTTTGTTTTTATAATGTATTTCTCTTTTCTATATTATGATTTTATGTTGTGAACTGCCCTGAGATCTGTGGGTATAGGATGGTATACAAAATTAATTAATTAATTTATAATTACATGATATATTGATTCCACAGCCTGGAAATGGTGAAGATTGTCTAATTGTATTTGCAGTTGATATCCAATTATTGTTACTAATTAACTTATTTCCACAGAAAAAAGAAAGCACTTGGGGGAAAACACCTCACATCACTGCTTCCTAGAACACTTCATCATTTTGTATTACTGAACTTCATTGGTGGTTTGAACTTTGTAGAACAACTGCTCTTCATCCCTTGTTCTGTGAACAAGTTATGCCACTCTGCTGATAAAATGTAGACATATAAGCACTGTTTCTTATTCCATTTCAAACTTGGGCTCCCATCCAGAAAGTAAAATCATATTTATTTATTTATTTGAGAGAGAGAAAGAGAAAGATTGGAAATGAAACTCTAATTGAGTGACAGTGCTGAGTAATTCTTATAAAAAGAATTACCGTATTTTTTGCACCATAACACTCACTTTTTTCCTCCTAAAAAGTAAGGGGAAATGTCTGTGCGTGTTATGGAGGGAATGCCTACGGGTGGCATGCCTACGGATTTTCTTCCTCTAAAAACTACATGTGTGTTATGCTCGGGTGTGTGTTATAGAGCGAAAAATACGGTAGATTATTATTTGTAAAGCATCTGAAACTTTATATAAACGAAATAAAACAGTACCATCTCTATCTGCAGACTTGAAATCTAAATGTACGCATGATTCAAAAGGAAATATGGAAGGGAAAACAGCCAAATTGTGCACTAATTCTTCATAAGTTACATAATGCGTAATAAATATAACATTAGAAAATGACAATGGTGCCTAAAATTAATGTTTGTTTCTCAGACCATAGATGATAAGAATAGCAAAGAAGTAGTTCCTGTGATTATTTGTCAGTAATTGGCTTCATTATCAACCTCTTTTTGTTAAAAAGGATGCAGGAATTGCCCTCCATTGCATAGCCTTGATTTGATAAAAGCCAGAAATGGAACATAAGGAATGTTGCTGTCTTAAGAATGAAGAATGTTGGCAGAGGAAGCCATAGAGGAGCTTTGGTATTGCTTGTACACTGCTAACCTGGCTTTAATCAGAAATGTTTTCTGAAGTTCAAACAGTTGGGATACGAGAATGTGGTTTAAAGGAAAAGGATAGTGTTAGCCTGCCAGCTAAAAGATACATCTTTTGTTCTTGCTTTAAGCCTTATATAATCTTGGAGACCAGCCATATGTATAGATTCAGTGCTGTATAGTGGGATAAAACTTGACAATTGTTGGCAGTGTTTAGACTATGCTCAGCCACAGAGATTGCTGCTTGGGCACTCTGCTCCACCAGTCGTCCATTAGTTTTGCATGCCCTTTGTTGACATTCCTCAGTGAGTCTATAAATGGGATCTAGCCTGAGTGTTTTAGGATTTAAGATTAACTGTATTGAAAACATAAATACAACATGGACTGCTGACTTACAGCTTTGAAGTTTGTATAAACTTTAAGCATATGCCCATCTAAATCTAGTGCTCTTTTCTATATGGTAACTGTTGATTTGAAATAGCCCATATTTGGCAGATGTTTAGTTAGTAAAAAGCTGGCCAAAAAACAACAAATAAAGGTGTGAGTTTCCCCTTCCCCCAAATGTATACAGTGGTACCTCAGGTTACATACGCTTCAGGTTACATACGCTTCAGGTTACAGACTCCGCTAACCCAGAAATAGTACCTCGGGTTAAGAACTTTGCTTCAGGATGAGAACAGAAATCGTGCTCCAGCGGCACGGCAGCAGCAGGAGGCTCCATTAGCTAAAGTGGTGCTTCAGGTTAAGAACAGTTTCAGGCTAAGAACGGACCTCCGGAACGAATGAAGTACTTAACCTGAGGTACCACTGTACTTCTCTGTTTAACTGAAACAGTTGGAGAACCTCCTTCAGTGGGCATTCAGGACCTGGATTCCTATATTTGTCAAAGTGCTGAAAAAGATTCAAGAGTTGTAGCCACTGTTAGCCATATTCAGAATAAACGAAGTGAAATCAATGAATGTGACTAACTTAAATCCCCTTATTTCAGTGGATATATTCTGATTTTGTTGAATACAAACCACAGTTGTGTTACAGTTTAGAAGGTATTTGTGCAGTTTAATTATGACAAAATTATGGCACTATAAAGGCTTGATGGATTTATTGTGGCACAAGCTTTTAGGGGTTCCCTAACTACAAAGAGCAGACCATGTTAGAGCATTCCTAGCTCAGCTGAGGAGCCACCCTTTTTTGAATGAAAAGGGGCTTCTGTGGACTTCCATAGACAGGTAGGGCAAAACGTCCACTCCGTTATCAAATCCAATTTTAGAATCAGTGACTTGCCATTTGATATTTTTTCTTTTCCCTTCACCAGTGATGTTGACAGATCCTGAATAGTATAAATTGAAACAAAAAATTACAAATACTACATGGTTGGTTCTTTTTTCCTAAATAACCAGGATCCCAACAGGAGTAGCATTATGGGGGGACAAATCTACTCATGAAACTGCCAGTGTGAAAAGAAGATAGTTTTCTCTACAGTAAAAAATGAGCAGCTTTATTATGCAGAGATCATAGGTAATCTTAGAGCACAGATTGGTCTACAATGCTAAGCAGATGTTAATTTTCAGGACCTTATAAACTATATGTGCATATCCTTGAGTTCACGAAGTGCTTTTGATTTAGTGGAGGCATCTGCTAAAGGAAGAGAAGGGGGCACTATTTTTGCTGGTTCTTTCCCTTACACCATGGGTAGGCAAACCCAGGCCAGGGGGCCGGATCCAGCCCAATTGCCTTCTAAATCCGGCTCGGATGGTTGGGGAATCAGCATGTTTTTACATGAGTAGAATGTGTCCTTTTATTTAAAATGCTTCTCTGGGTTGTTTGTGGGGCCTGCCTGGTGTTTTTACATGAGTAGAATGTGTGCTTTTATTTAAAATTCATCTCTGGGTTATTTGTAGGACATAGGAATTTGTTCATTTCCCCCCCCCTCAAAATATAGTCCGGCCCACCACAAGGTCTGAGAGACGGTGGACCGGCCCCCTGCTGAAAAGGTTTGCTGACCCCTGCCTTACACGGTCAGTGCCCTGCCCCCACCCCCACCCCCAACTAGAGTTGGGAGAACAGGTTGGAAGTAGGTGCTGCAGGGGGAAAGGAAATCAGCAATAATTGCCTCCACTCTTCTGTTAGTTGATGTATCTGCTGGATCAAAAGCCCTTCCATGAGCACAAGGAAATTAGTTGTTTTACTTTATACATTGCCTTGCCTTTGACACTGTATTTTTCTTCCATATCACCTTTGTGCTTCTCATGGAAAATAAAACTTATGTTTGTGAGAGGGATTGAAATGTAATTGAGGGTTAGCGAGAATTACCCCCAAAGTAATCACAATCGGTGACATCCAGGAATGTCTCCCTTCTTGCACAAGGAGATTATTTTTGCACAACAGGTCTTCCGTTTTCTCCTCTTTCTCCCCTCCTTTGTGCACCCCCAAAATCTGCCCCAGAGCACAGGGGTCGTGGAGGGAAGAAGAAGCTATGTTGTACAAACAGATGCCTGTTCATGATCCCAAATAAGGAAGCAGTTTAACAAAGGATTTTTACTGTACTATATGCCAAACTGTTTCGGCTTTTCAGCTGTCTTGTTCACTCTGTCTTGTTCTTCTCTCCTAGATTATTATCCACTCCTGTGTGCTAAGGGTTTCCATGCATGCAAGGGCCTTCTTCTTCTCACCTCACCCTGCAGCCCCCAGTGCTTCCAAAATCTGCTCCATAGGTTCAGAAAACTCTTGAAAAGATTGGGCTGTTGAGGGGGGACAGCTGGGGGAGGAAGAGCAGGTCTCATTGCACAAGTGGAAGTCCAATCACAAAATGTTGGTTATCATCCAAAACGTTCTCTATGGAGGTGAACACTGAGCACATCTTCTCTCATCCAAAGACTTGACTTACGTCCAGTTGACACAGATTTTGGCAGGAAATAGAGCACTTCTTAATCAATGTTCTCATTTTAAAAAATCTTCTGTCTTCATTAGAGTAGAGGCTAATCCTTCATACCCCTTTTAATGCAGCATGAATTTTTCAAATCTTAGGCTTTTTTTGTTATACTTAAAGTCTAGTTTTTAAACCCTTCCTAGTATTTTTGAGGGAATTTAGAATATATTGAAAGTCTGAAAAAGCTCTACCATTTGAAAACACTGCTATTAATTTGATTTGTAATGACCACAAATAAGACTTCTTCTTCCTGAAGGAGTAAATCAAGGGAGAGGAAAGGAAAGTATGAGTATTTTGATTCCCACTGTTGGATAGAATCCAGAACATTGTGTTCTCTGTCTTCCAGTGCCACAGTTCGCAGGAGAGCTTAATTAGTACTTGCCCTATTTTTAAAGCTGTCAAAAATATAGTCTCTGGGGCAAGAGAGGTGCTATCCTGCATGTTAACCAATAATTAGAAGCCATATGGGGGGGGTTTTCTGGAAATATTTAAAGAGGGTTTCATATTTAAATTTCTATAGGACCTTTCTGCATTTGTTAATGCAACATATCCCAAAGTAAGCAAAGTATAACACAGTATTACGGTGTTCA
Organism: Podarcis bocagei; assembly: GCF_964188305.1. NCBI lineage: Eukaryota > Metazoa > Chordata > Lepidosauria > Squamata > Lacertidae > Podarcis > Podarcis bocagei. The sequence continues at coordinate 61,860,269 of NC_138127.1, read as the reverse complement.
TAGAAAGAGAGACCCAAATAGGGAGAAAAAGAGAAGAAAAACCAGGGCCACTTTGCCCTCTCGCTGTCCCATACAGAGTGGCTTGCCGTTGATGGAGTCCAAGAGGGGGAAGGCTCTAGATGTCACTTGAGCCAGGCAGGCTGATAAAAAGAGTCTTGTTTTCTCTCCCACTCCCTTGCCATGGCAACAAAGTTCTTAAAATGGGCTTAATTCTGTATTTGGTGAGGGCCTTAAGCCATTTCTGCTGCAACAGGTATGTTCTGTGACCCAGGGGTGATACCTCCTATCAGAACTGCAAGAGAGGGTCCTAGAAGCATGAAGACAACTATTTATGCATCTAACACAGGTTTTATTAAGTCTTGAGTCCTTTTATTTTTATGTCACAATATTCTTCTTTGAGTCAATCTTCCTGGCAAATTGGTTGATAATAAAAAGTCACACAATTTAAATCACAGAAACAATGACAAGGGCTTTACAATTCATAATATTACTGAAAATAATTATTAACTTGTAATATTGAATAGAAAATGCAATTGTTTTGCAGAAAATTCATGAAGTAAGTTTACTGTCTTAGCCTCACACAGCTGGTGAAATGTCATATTGTTTAAGCCACTACTATGCTTGTTCAGTGTCTGACAGGAAAAGGCCTTGTAGCTGTTCTCTACAGGGAAGGAAACCTGCTTATTTTGACATAAAGGGTGTGTGGTACAAAATGTGGATTTTAAAGGAAGTAGAATACTTTTGTATATAGTATTTTATTCAGTTGTTGAAATTGAAAATCCCAATTTTATAAGCAACTGAAAATCATAGATGGGAGAAAGCGTGAGTTATCATATATAGTCTGCTCTATAAATGTGTTTCTCAAGTTTTAAAAGCAAACTAATTTTGATACATTAGGAGCATGTGAACAGTTTAAGCCAGTTTGGGCATCATAATGGTTTATCATGACAGGAATGAGCTACAGTGTGTCTTGGCCTTGCTTTCTCACCCACTCCTCTTCCCTTGCATGGTTGCATGGAGGAGACTGGAAGCTTTCACTTCCATTTTCTATTACCGTATTTTGCGCCCCATAGGATGCTCCGGCCCATAGGACGCACTTAGTTTTTTGGGGGGGAAATAAAGAAGAAAAAAATTATTTCCCCCCCCAGGTGCGGGGCTGGAAGAACCAGGTCGGGGAACAGCGGCAAGGCGCGCTCTGCCTCCCCGCTGTCCCCCGAGCTTGTGGGGCTGGCTATGGGGAGAAGTGCGCTGATCCCGGGACTGCAGGCAGCTCTGCACGGCCATCGGGAGGGGGGCGGGACTTTGCGCCCTGCTCCCGGTGGCCGCGCAGAGCTGCGCTGATCCCGGGACTGCAGGGAGCTCTGCACGGCCATCGGGAGGGGGACGGGACTTCGTGCCCGGCTCCCGGTGGCCGCGCAGAGCTGCGCTGAGCCGGGGACTGCAGGCAGCTCTGCGCAACCCTCGGAGCCGGTCTCCCGAGGGTTGCGCAGAGCTTCCTGAAGCCTGGAGAGTGAGAGGGGTCGGTGTGCACCGACCCCTCTCGCTCTCCAGGCTTCAGCGAAAGCCTGCATTCGCCCCATAGGATGCACACACATTTCCCCTTCATTTATGGAGGGGAAAAAGTGCGTCCTATAGGGCGAAAAATACGGTAACTGCTGTTTGATAGGTCCAGACAAAACAAGAAGGTATGCTTTATCCTAACAATTCTGTGTTGAGAAATGCCAGCTACAAACCATGGTTTATGACTACAACTTAAGGATTGCATGTATCAGGAGCCGTAGTCAGGTGTAGGTTAGCAATAAAAAAACACTGGTGTCAGCGAAGTTAACTCCTTATTCAAAGAAACCAAAAACAGTGAAAGCCTAGTGATCTCAGCTACTCTTCCCAGTAGGTCTTGCCCCAGGGAGGCAGCTGCGAAGACTGAATGTCCCCACTTTTCCACAGCTGCCTAAGTCCCCTCCTCTGCAGGGTTTTTCCCAAGCAATTGGAGATTGTGTCTGCCCACACCTAATCTCTCCTCTGCTCTTTTCATTTCTCTGCATGTTCTGGTTGACCAGGTCTAGGAAGCTGGTCACAGCAAGAGAGGGAGACTCCCTGGATTATTCAGCAGCCTGCCTCACCCCTGTCTCCTGCCCCCTAACCTCCAACTTCTACATCAGGACTGCTTTCTGCCCCAGCTTCTTCCTTCTCACTAAACCCTTTTGCCTGTTCAGCTTCCGACAGATTCTATAATACCTGCTTTAAATTGTGTTTAGTTACTCTATGTCATCTAGAATGTTTTAGGATCATCAAGTATGCTAATAGCCCTATCCTGGGCACATTTATTGAAAGCAGGTCCAACAGAGTTCATTGAGGCTTGTAATAGTGTGATCCTATGCATGTGTACTCAGAAGTGAGTTCAGGGTTTTTTACTGCCAGGTGAACATTTATAGGATTGCAGTCTTAGCATCCATAGGATTGCTTCTTATGTCTTCTGTAGAAATGTCAATTAATCAACTTGATAGCAGGAAATCAAACTGAACCAGAATGGCAATTAAGGAGGAAAAAAAAAACAGAACTAAAAGAGGAAAGAATATTTGAAGAGTTTCCTCCCCCAAACAGGAACACCATCTGAAGAGTCTTTGGTTTCGTACAAAGTTTTTAAAAATGTTTATATATATTGATTTTTTTAAAATTTCAAAAGCTCACAATTACACAATAAATCAACAAATAAACACTGAAAAGATCTAGAAAAAAGAGGGGTTCAGAATATGGGTAAACTTACTGCATCCAGTGGAACCAGATTGAATTAGAATGAGTTCATATAATAAAACCAATATTTGGAATGATATCTGTATTTTGGATTTGTTCAGGCCCTGTGCCTAGGAAGCATTGGACAGAGATTGGACTAGGAGCCTACCTGAAGGCAAAAACCATTGTACAATATTACAAAAGATAAACAGCCTGCCTGTTGGAGGAAGGAAAAGGGAGAGGACACCATTGTAGAGAATGCCTCTCCCTCTCAGCCAGCCTCTCTAGGTGGGTGTTAAAGGCTTCAGTTGTGCTTACTTGAATTGAAGCACTGTTTCTTCACTTTTGAGCTAAAGGTCTGTATAACATCTTGTTTGTTTATTCAGCAGTGCATCTGTGATGGCCAGGCTTGCAGCACGTTGGGGAGAGAAGGGTGTAGCAGCCTGCTGACTTACTGTTCAGGTCCTGAGAATCAGAGAGACAAGTAAGCAGGCTCTTGCAGGTTGAGGAACCACGAAGGAGCTCAGGAGCACTCAGCCCAGGCAGTAAGAACCGTGCGGGGGCAGAGAATTTCACTGCAGACAGTGTTCCACCTCTGGACTGGCGCTGGGTATTCCTGCTTACCCTGATATGAGCTAGCTTTAACTGAGAAAGAGAGATAGGGGTTGTGGTGAAGAGTGCAGTGGATTTGCAGAGCTTTCCAAACTGTGTCGCGACACGTTAGTGTGTCAGCTGCAGAGTGTAGGTGTGTTGCGCGAACACTCCCTGCGCCTCTCCCGGGACTGGAAAGGGGATAGTTTAACCTCCGGCTTGCTAGTAAAACTGAATTACTGTGTCGTGAAATGATGCATGTCTCAAAAGGGTGTCACCAGCATGAAAAGTTTGAAAAGCTCTGACCTATAGATTCTGTGCTAAGGATCATTATAGGCAAGACTGAAAATAACATTTGCCAGTTTTACTGGGGCCTCTACAGAAATCTGTGGTGGGATCACACTTGGAAAAACCATACAGTTCTTGCCTTATCTCCAAAAGATGCATTTTTGTAGTGTTGAGAAAGTGGATAGAGAAGTTTCTCTCATAGCACTAGAACCAAGGTCATCCAATGAAGCTGGGTGGGGGGAAATTCAGTTGATAATTTAGTTGAAAAATCCTTTGCTATTCCCAGTCATGTGTTTTGCTTGTAATGATGCTGTCAATGAAACTGGAGGATTTGATAATTTTATCAGGGCCAGAGTCTATGGACTTCTATCCAATAGGATGTTAAGCAAGGCTAAAATTTTATTAAGTGTCTCCTGTGGTCTGCAGGTTTACTTGGAGTAAGCCCTCTTAACCTGCTAAAATTGCTTGGTCTCTTGTTTTTACTCTCAGATATTGATTATTTAAATAATTTATTTAAATAATATTATTTAAGGTGTGGGTCTAGTTTTGAAAGTCAGGCAAGCTCTTCTAGTTTACATCTTGCGGTGTATTCTTCAATTACTATTGTACTAGTTTCCTTTGGATTTGTGTTTAATACATCCTGTGCTTGCTCCTATAATCACCTGTCTCTTCTAGATTTTTTTAAATAGTCTTTTTGTAGCAGCTGCTCATTCCAGCACTTCCTCTTTAGCATGTAGTGAATTCTTGTCCATCTACTTTCAAGCTGTTTCCTTGTTATTAACCTTTAACCTTTTCAGCTTGTTTTGTTATAGCTAGCAAAAAAGAGTGGAAATAAAAGCATTATGAAATATTCACCCCGCCTATTTTAAATCTAGTGGGATATTTAATTCTTATCACAAAGAATTGGACATTTGGGGGGGGATACAGTAGAAAAGGGCTAGTGTTTTGTATTCAACAGTGTATTAACTACAGCAAAATTACTTAAATCTAACAGGGCTACATGCATTCTACATGACTCTAAAGCAAGATATTTACTGATCCCTAGGAAATAGCTTTGTTGACTGTTCATTTGATCTTGTATTCTAGTAAACATGATGGTCAACCATTTCTGAAACGGTAAGAAGGTGCACTTATCTCCTGGTTATCTCTACAATGACTCCTTAACCCTTTTGTGTATTTGGGACATAACAGAAAACAAAAACAACAGAAGTGTGTAAAACGTGTTTTCCTTTATGGTCTCTGGATTTTCAAAGGGTGAGGTATTTCAGCACCTTCCCCCTCTAAATAAACAAGTACTGGAATCAGCCTGCCAGTTTTAAATGAATGAGGAATGGGTTGCTAATTTATAACCACTTTCTAGAGCAGGGGTCTGCAACCTAAGGCCCATGGGCCACAAGCAGCCCACGGGGGTCGTTTAACTGGCCCCCAAGCCACCCCCGAACTGAGCCGCCCACTCGGCGAGTCCCCGCACGCTGTGCTAAACCAGCACAGTGCAGGGACTCACTTCCGTGGTGCCGGAAATCGTGTCTGTTCAGATGCAGACACCGGAAATCACATGCTCATGGAGCCCATGGAGGGCTCTCCGCTGGAGTGAACCGGCCCAGGCGAGGTAAACCTTGCTGACCCATTCTAGAGCTTCCTACTTGGTGCTTCCCCTTCCCAGGGCTTTGGAATGCTAATCATTAGGCATGACATGAGGTTTAATTGCATAAAGCAGGAGTTGTGAATGTGGTTCTTGCAGGTGCATGTTCTCAGAGAGGCCTTTCCTGGCACCCTCAAAGTCCTCTCCCTGAAGTTTGGCTTGAAAGAAGCATACTATTGTAGCCAACAATCTGTTCTTATGCTAGTTTTGTTCTATTTTTATTACAGGCAATGGTGGCTTGTTATCCAGGCAATGGAACAGGATATGTGCGCCATGTTGATAATCCAAATGGAGATGGAAGATGTGTCACATGTATATATTACCTTAATAAAGACTGGGATGCCAAGGTAATTCTATTTTAGAGAGGGTTTTTTTACATGTTTGAATAACATGTCATGCCTTTTAAAGCAATATCTTGTACACCTAGTAAACATATGCTTTGAAGTTGCATCCGATCCTATATCCAGGGCACCTCACCTAGTGTTTGGTCTCCCTTCCACTCCAGCTAGAATCTAAAAACATACTTTCCTTAGAAAACTGTCAAAAATCACACTAGTCATGCTGAAAGTTTTAAATGCACCTCAAGTAGCTCTTTGGATCCCGCTTATTGTTTTTATGGCAGTAAACTTCTGTGTAGCTTTGATGCTAATGTTAAATGTGAAACAACTCTTCTAGTTCATGTGTAAATGTGAGGAATTGCCTTCTTTAATACTAAGGTTATGAGACGCTTTCAACTTTGTTAAGAATATATTTATTTGCTATAGTGAAAATAAATTATAGATCATATATTCACAGATCTCCCTGGTCGTCTTTGGAAAAAGACTAGAATTTATTTCCTTCTTCAGGAATTTGATAGCCATTTGTTGTGGTGCTGACTCCTCATTGTTCATATTTAACTTCAAGGAACTATGAGAATGTTGGGCAAAGTATAGAAATTAGTTAGACTAGTGGCTGGTAATTGCCCCAATTGAAACTCAGCTAAGCTAGTTGCTTGTCAGAAATCCAGGGAGAGTGCTTGTTGTACCCCGGTTCTACTTCCTGTGAAAACAGAATACTGGACTAGATGGGGTCTTTAATTTAACCCAGTGGAGGAGTTCCGACATTATTCAATATTTTTAAAGGTGGTATTTATATTCATTCTGTGGACCACTCATTCAGAATTTGTATGCAGTTAACAATATCAGCACAGAGATTTTGTTTCTCATAAAACAGTAATTTTTGGTTTTGCAAATGTTCCATTTTATTAATATTGATTATCTAAATATACACTAAAACGCAGTCATTATAATGTATGTTACAAAAATCTGAGACATTTTGATTGTTTGAATGATTTTTCAGTCTGTGCTAGTTCATTTTATAGAGCCAACTTATGAACCTCAAAAAAAAGTTTCATTAGTGCAACTTATTTTTATTTGGATCACTGTGAGAAGGAAATCTTACTGTCTGCTTTAATTATTATAGAAATAGTTGAGTTAAAAGGAAGCTATATGTAGGTGCTATTAGTACATTGAAATTGCTGATAGCATCTTTGATTGTGAAGCACTGTTTATGTCTTTTAAGGTAAGTGGAGGTATTCTTCGAATATTCCCTGAAGGCAAAGCCCAGTTTGCTGACATTGAACCTAAGTTTGATAGATTGCTGTTTTTCTGGTCTGACCGCCGCAACCCTCATGAAGTGCAGCCTGCGTTTGCTACAAGGTAAGATGAATGAATATATACCGGCAGACTTTAGTAAGTTTACAACAGAAATGAGAAGGAATTGGAAATCTGCAAAAAATGGATTTATCTGTCCCAGGAAGGTGACTAATATAAATGGAGCCTCAGTTATTCAGAATATATGACTTACGCTTGACAAATTTTGAGAGTTTTAACTTGCATTGATTAATGACATGCTATGTTACCATTAGTTATGGATCAACAAAAGCTAAGGTTTGTCATGATTTATAGCAGGTTAGTTAAATGGGAAAAAGTCATTGTCTTATCAATGGTGTCATGCATTGTTATAAGCTGTCGGGTTTTTTCTCTCTGAGATTTTTTTGACTGCAGTACATTTAGGCTGCAGGCCTATACATGGGGAGTAGACATGTCAGTTTATTTCTCAGGTTAAAAAAAAATTGAATTTACGTGTCATATAAAGCAGATGAAGGCATAGGAGTTGATCACTTAGGCCAGGCATGAATTGTTAACAGGTGTGTGAGAGCTATTATTTGGGAAGACTAAAAAAGGGATAAAAATAGCTGTGTTTATAAGAGTCAATTTAATGCAGTAGTTAGAAAGTAGGACTAGGGCCTGGGAAACCAGGCTTCAAATCTTTACTTGGCCTTGAAGCTCATTTGGTGACCTTGAGCCAGCCTGATCCATGTATGCCACCTTGAGCTGCTTAGAGTAAAGGTGATGTTTGCGTATTAATAAATATGGAGATTTGGCTTTTAAACAAGTGCATGTACATCTGAGTATCAGTTGAATAAATAATTTTGTAAATGTCTCTTGAAATAAGACTTTATGTACATACACTGCAAAATTTATCACTGTATTAGATTAGATGTTTGTTTCCTGAGTGAATGGAGTTCACTTTTTTGGTACTGTACAAATGTTAAATTTATAAACCTTGTAATTAACATTCTGTTGAAGTGAAAGGGGGCAGTTCTTGGAAGTGTAGAGATGCAACTTAGTTTGATGTGTCTCCAAGGGAAAGAGCAGGTAGAGAAAGCGAAACCTCCAAGTTTCTTAGACTGTCCTTTCTGACCTAACCTGTCCTGAGTGTCTCTAAAGTGCTAGACCTATGCTCTTAGGGTTGCAGACTTCATTTCTTGCTTCCTACTGCTTCATATGTTGTGAAAATTTAAGGAGAGTTTGCTGGTATAAAATATATTAGAAGTTTATTCTTGTTGGTTTGTTTTTTAAGCAACAGCTTTGAGTTACAGTCTGATTCTAGGCATGCTTACTTGGAAGTCCCATTGAGTTCAGTAAAATTTAGTACTTGCTGGCAAGCAAGTTTGTATAGGATTGCAACCTTACCAAGTTATAAAACAAGGAAGCTGTCTAAAATCAAGGAACGTTGCTGGGGATCAAAAGCATTGGAATGCTATTGCACTCTTGTCCTGCTTTTGGGCCTTTCATAGGCATCTGATTGGCCAGTGTGAACTCTGGCCCAGATGAACCTTTGCTCTGATTCAGCAGGGGCCCTGTTGTTTTCTTAAGAATGAATTTGCTTTTCATTGGAAGGAGACATCTGTTTAGTTGGGTAAAGTCTGAAGGACCATTTTTTTTCCAATAAAGCTGAAGATGTTTAGAGTTGGATGTTTCCTACTTATCAGTGCCACCAATTTATTATTAGTGCTATTATTTACCTGCCCTTCTCCCTAAGGTCCCAGGGCAGGTTACAACACTTCAAAGCAGTTTAAAGCAACTTAACAATCACAGAAATAAGGTGGGTCCTAAAAATACTAATCTGGTGTCAAAGGCCAGGGTAAAGAGGTGTGTCTTCAGCATTCACCACAAACTGTATAATTAATATGCCAGATGCACCTCTGTGGGGAAGGAGTTCCACCACTTAAGGGCTTCCACAGAGAATGCTCTCTGCTGGGCCAGAGCTTCTAAGGGTGGTGGAACAACCAATAGGTCCCTCTCTGCCAAGCTTAACACCCAATCTACAATGCAATGAGGCCTGCTTGTTTGGTAAAGATCCTTTCTCCTGTGGTTAATATGAATTGCCTGAGCCAGTGGTCTGCCAAGAATTGAGTTGTTTTGGAAATTAGAATTTTCAGCTCAAAGTAGTAAATTACAGATTGTATTAAGTTCTGCAAATTATTACGTTACATATACACAGAATAAGTTGGCAGTATACACTGCTGTTTAGGTGGCTCAGGTATACGGTTCTGTCATGTAATTGGAGGGATCTAAGAGAGTGTTAAAATGTGTTGTTTTTTAATATAGTGTGTTACTATTTCATTCTTTTTATCTTTTAAAGGTACGCAATAACAGTGTGGTATTTTGATGCAGATGAAAGAGCCCGTGCTAAAGTAAAATACTTAACAGGTAATTGGTTTCCCTGTTTTTTATGTTTGTGTGCTCTCTAAAATCAGCTGTATATTAGTGTGCGTAGCTGTAAAAGTAACTGACAACAGCAGCTTCTGAGTACAGTTGTACCTCGTTTTGCGGCTGGGATCTGTTCCGGAGCCCCAGCCACTAGCCGAAAAGGACGCAGGGCAAAGTCCCGCGCATGCACACAAAGCAGTTTGCACTTCTGCGCATGCCTGAAGCGCAATTTTGTACTTCTGCGCATGTGTGAGCGGCAAACCTGGAAGTAACCCATTCTGGTACTTTCAGGTTTGCTGGAATGGACGCTAGACAAGGCGGACGTTCGTGAAGGTATTACTGTACAGTGATATTATAGCTGTAGTTAATAATGAACTTCATTAAGACCTATACAGTGGTACCTAGGGTTACTTAATTCGTTCTGGAGGTCTGTTCTTAACCTGAAACTGTTCTTAACCTGAGGTACCACTTTAGCTAATGGGGCCTCCAGCTGCTGCCACCGCGCGATTTCTGATCTCATCCTGAAGCAAAGTTCTTAACCCAAGGTACTATTTCTGGGTTAGCGGAGTCTGTAACCTGAAGCATCTGTAACCTGGAGTGTCTGTAACCCGAGGTACCACTATCTTGAGTATCATGAAATGGAAAGAGCCTTAATTTCATCTTATTTCTTGCCCCACCCATAGTGGTTCAGAGCTAGCAACAAGTTTAAAAGGCCACACAGGGGGAAAATAACCAACTGAAACATTATGCAAACTGAAAAAACTATTTCAGTCCTGCTTAATCATAAGGTTAAGTCACCCCAACCAAGAAAGCTTCTAGAAAACATTATTAAAACATTTGATGCATTAGGGGAATGGATTTCCATGAATGTGCAGCAAACACTATTACTGTCTTTAAACATTCTTTTATTATTTGAATTTGATGCACAAATGATACAGTCTGAGGTGGTATTTAAGATTGTGTTGAATTAGAATCTAGAACAAATGAACTGAAGAACAGATCTGTTGGATTTTTGTCATGTAAAAATGTGGAGAAAGGAAAGATGTATATATTTGACAAGCTTAATAGAGTGTTGCATTCTCCTAAATCAATTTGAGGGACGCGGGTGACGCTGAGGTCTAAACCACTGAGCCTAAGGCTTGCTGATCTGAAGGTTGGTGGTTCAAATCCCCGCGACGGGGTGAGCTCCCATTGCTTGGTCCCAGCTCCTGCCAACCTAGCAGTTCAAAAGCACGTCAAAGTGCAAGTAGATAAATAGGTACTGCTCCGGCAGGAAGCTAAATGGCGTTTCCATGCACTGCTCTGGTTTTGCCAGAAGCTGCTTAGTCATGCTGGTCACATGACCCGGAAAAACTGTCTGCGGACAAACGTCGGCTCCCTCGGCCAGTAAAGCAAGATTAGCGCCGCAACCCCAGAGTCGTTCGCAACTAGACTTTACTGTCAGGGGTCCTTTACTTTTACCTTCAGATCAATTTGACTAGCACCAGAAAGGTTGAGCATCCATTGGGACAGATTTTGCCATACTTCCAGGAGCCTTGTAGTTTTGCTTTGGGTATACTGTGTGGTATGTGTATGTCTGTGTGTGAGAGGCAGGAAGGTATGTATGCGTGAGTGAGAGATTCACACACGTGTAGTTGTGTATATGTGGAGTGTGTGAGTTAGGGAGATGGTGTGGCCTGTGTGTGTGTGTGTGCGCGCGCATGCGCAAGAGTGTGTGGTTGGCCACCTTGCATATCTAACTTGTAATGGTATAGTATTTCTGTGTTTTTTTAATAACTCCCCCTTTGTCTTACAGGTGAAAAAGGTGTGGAGACTGAACTTAACAAGCCTCCTGATTCAAATGGGAAAGACCTTCTATAAAGCCTTTGATCTAGTAATTCCCTGTGCTACGTCCTGGTCCATCTCCCCCTCCCCACAACAGTCCTAGGCGCTGTCTATTAACTTTTGAATGTGAATAATGAGATAAAGGAAAATCAACGCCAAATCAACGTTTGGAATAAACAAATGAATTATGGGTTTCAGTGTTTCATCAAATGGATTTCTAATAGCTTATGCATTGTACTACATGATTGTGACTCTAGTCCTGTTAACTGCTTATGTGACGATAAGCATTGAGGAAAAAAACAGCTTACACATGAAGTGCCCTACATAGAAGTTTTCCATCCTTTATATTTTGCCATTCAATCATCCAGTTCAATGCTATTTATCATCCCCCCTTTTTAAAATGTGGTAAAAGTTTTGAATTTTAAATAATTTTTGTATAACCAGGTACAGCTGATCAACATCGAGCAAAGCAAACATTTTTCTCCAAAATGGCATTTAACTATTTTTGTAAATTTGCTGTTCACACTGTTCTCCTACCATGTAAAACCTAATTTAAATAAGAATTGCCAGTAACTGATGATCACTCTGTCTTTACACTTAAGTCTGAAAAGGAGCACTTTAATTCCCATTTAAGAACCCAATTGTTTTATTTTCATATCTTACACTAATTTGAATTTTTTTTAAGATTGCTGCTGTATTGTGTTTGTGTTCTCTCTGAAACTTTTTTTTAAAAAAAACTGAAACAGATGCCTATCTTGCTGTCAATTACTTCCTTAAATTTGTGGTTTTATATGTTGTATACAGAGAGCAAGCTTTCTGTATCTGTGTCATTTGGGTTTTCTAAGTGACTGGCTAGCACTAAGTGGACTTGACGTTATCCGTACTGTCTTTTTCATGTTGAGAACTGTGGCTGCAGTTCCGCTGGGAACTTCATCTATGAGAGCCATTCGATGTGAATGAAAATCATTCAAGAACACAGCAGTACTCATGTGCAGCTCCTGCTTTTTCCAGTGGGGCTTGTGCAGATGAAGTGCCAGGTGGACTCTGCCCGTAAGTATCAAATCCCTAGAACATAAGGGCTTTCCTAGGCTTTTAGGTGTACCAACATCCTTTCTACTATTTTGATGGGAGATCTCAATCTTGACTTGCTTTCAAAAGCTTACTTTCTGCTACTTTTTTGGTAAAGTCATGAAACTGCAGAGATTTGCCCCCAAAGCAGTAGTATCCTCATTTGCAGTTGGGTCCCTTGATCCCCTTATATACTATCAAGGGGTATATTTAATGCATTAAGACTGAAGTGCATCACTGCAGGCTTAATATGTAAATATTTTCCTACTGCTGAGAATTTTTCTCCCCAAAATAACATTGGCCTCTGATCAATACGAAAATGTTTTTGACAAGGAAAAACTAAATTACTTTTAAGTGAGGAAGCAATAGAGAATAAAATTAATTCAACCAGATATTTTGAATTTTTTTATTTTGAAGGGATTGGTTTGTGCTCAAAAGTAACCCCCTGGAGGGAAGCTTCTGAGTTCTAGCAGCCTTACAAACAGGAGCCTCCCCATTTAAAGGCTCCATATTTTATCCCTTGATTCCCTCACTTAACCAAAACAATGTGAGTGTACAGAAATATTTCTGTATGTACAACTTTGCCTATTTTAGCATCTGTATAGTTTGTACTTGTATTAGAGACCTTTTCTATGGAAAGCTCAGTAATTTTTATTAAAAAAAAAGCTTACTATTCATGTAAAACATGAAAAAAAAGGATTACGTTTAGTGACAACTGACAAAAGGTGGGAAATTCAGTATTGTGATAGCATACTAAGGGAACATCTGGCAAAAAGTCTTTGGGGTTTTTTTTGTTTTCCCCACCCCCTTTAAAACGATTAGCTGTCAAAACTTTTAACAGTTTGGTTTTTCTCTTAATCCTGGTAAATCCGAAGAAAACATGTCTACTGTAAGTGCCTCTGCAAGCCTGACCAAGGAGTGCAAATTTTCTCTACTGTCTGGTCTGCAGTGCAATGCACTGTTTTAGGCCTAAGAAACACCATTTCTAACTTTTAACTGCTTTTGTATTATGTTAAATGTGTTAGACATGGACAACATAATAAGCCTTTACATTTTTTGTTTGTTTGTCCCTCTATTCAAAGTATCAACATCTTACATTTGTGCTTGTTGGGAAGATTTAAAATGTGCTTAAATCTCTCAGTTGGTTATTTTACAAAAGGTCACCAAACTGGGTCTTCTAATATCCATTTAGAAGCTGTTCATGTCAGTTAAATCTTCAGCCTTGGGCGTTACCAAGCAGGAACCTGTTTCAGACTATTTTTAAACTGTCTTATGGCCTGTATATGTGTTTAGTCCTGGTTAAAGATAAAGCTTCATAATGCTATTTTTATTTCATGACATTAGCCAGCTGTAAAACACAAGACTTATCTAGCAGGCAAAGAAATTCAGAATTAATTTGCAGATTTCCTATAAAGTCATGTAACTTTTGAAAAGCAGTGTTCATTACTGAAAGAGCTCTCAAGTTGCTTGTAAAGCTAATCTAATTAAAAGATGTATAAAGGTTCTTGAAACAATGTGGTGGTTATTTGTAATTATGTAATATTTTTAAAGCCTCCTACACAGCAACTAATTAGTAAACTGATATGGGGTGTGTCTGTCTGTTTTTAGCAGTCAGTGACATTGCAGCTGCAGTCAAGGGTCTCCTGTTAGTTTCATTTATAAACCCTGTTTTTAATTATCTAGCTGTGATTGTTTTTAAAGGAGAAGGGGGGGGGGACAAAACTGTCAGTTGTAGCCTGGTACTAACTTGGCATTACCAATGCAAACATTTTATTTTCTGATCACGTGGAAAGGCTAGGTGTTTTTCCTTCTGAAAATAACCATCTTGAATTTTGGGTGTTTAGGTAAGCATTTAGAGCATGTCCATAGATTGAGTTAATGTGTCAGATGCATTGTTTCAAGACTTCAATCACTGTGGTACCACATTGCAGGAAACTTCTCCCTGTGCTAATGAGTTTTTGTCACACAGTATAAACTGTGCACGTTGCGTGGTTGCCTTCTCATGATTAGAAGCAAAGGAAAACATTTACTTGTCAGAAGATATTATGAGGACCTGCTTTTAACAGCTACCTGCTGTGCCTTCTCAGTGCTGTTTTCTGTGGGGTGATATGAACCACCCTTAAGTAAAACCTGGTTCTCTGACTCTTCTGCAATTATTATTTTTTTTGTTCTTTACTGTATTTGGACACTCTTCATAACAATTTTTCTTGATGTTTATTTGCTAAAGCATCTCCCACTCATGTTGTTATTTTTTTATCATTTGGTAATCTCTATTGATAATAAAACATCAGTAAGACATTATAAAAAAACAGTCGCAAATTAAAACCTGAGTCTTCAAGCAGCTTTTCTTTCAGTAATAATAAATGCTTGGATACCAAGTGCCTTTTAAATGAGCAGAAGACACATACGCTCTCTCATGGAGGAGTGTCGGTTTCATCACCCAGCTGCACTGCATGCTGTTTCAAAGAATCTCCTATGTGTCAGGAACAGGGTTTTCAGGGGAATGTGAGGAGCTACAGTAATATAAAGAAAAGCCTTGTTGTGTGAATGCAGTACACAAGTTCTTTGAGCCTCTGTCTCAGTACAGCATAATCTGAAGAGCACTGCAGTTTCATATTTGAGTTCTCCAAGAACTAACAGGTAGATATGATCTGTCTGAACCAGGCAATGTGTTAGCCTTTATTATATCAGCCGGTTCTAGAATTTTCCTGTCCAAATGCCCATGCGCCACGGAAAGGGAAATGCCAAAATAACCCCATCTCACGAATCCCTTGTGACCTGGATACTTGAAGGAGCACCTCTCCCCTTATGTGGCAGCCCATGCTCTTAACATCTGTGGGAGAAGGCCCTACTGTTACTGCTATCCTTAACCTCAGCACACCCCATAGTGATTTGTGGTAGGGCCTTCTTGATCGTGGCTCCCCAGTTGTATAATTCCCATATTTGGAGATACGTTCTCAGGATACCCTTATCTGTTCCTTGCAGCATATGAAGGTTAAAAAGATAGGACTGTTTCTATCTCACCCATTTATTCCTACTATCTACTTCCTCACACGCGTGTGCACACACACCCCACCCTGTGTTTAGGCAATGTGTGTCTGCAGCTTTGGTCTTCCTCATGGCCTTTTTATCTTAACCACTCTCCCCTCCCAGCTCCATTGGTCTCTTGGGGATTAGCAAGCATATCGCTCTTCAAGGCCATCTTTCTTGTTTCAGCCTTGGAAAGGCTGTCGCCATGCCAGAGGGCTCTTTCCCTGTCTCCCAGGATCTTTGTAGCACAGTGTCATGTAGCAACCTGTACAGTAATTGTAGGCAGGAGATAGATTGCTGAAGAACTTAAAGCAGACCAGCAAGGGTTTCTTTCTCCAAACTATGTAAACCAGGCATGGCCAAACTTGGTCCTCCAGATGTTTTGGGACTACAAATCCCATCATCCCTAGCTAACAGGACCAGTGGTCAGGGATGATGGGAATTGTAGTCCCAAAACAGTTTGGCCATGCCTGATGTAAACAATAGCAACAACTGAAACCCTGATCTGTAATAACTCCAAGGTAGATTCTTTATACTTATGCAAGTGGGAACGGCAACAAAATGTTGCAGCATGTCATGTTGGGGATTCCAGCCATTCTGTCCCCCTCCCCTGGTTTCCCAATCAATCCATCAATCAGCATTCTGCCGCCATTGGCATGCTCAGTCCTCTTCGAACTGTTTTCGGAGTCCCTCCCCCGAAAAAAATACTCATTGAGCTTCTGCAAACCCCAGGGATTTCCCTAAGCAAAACGTAACACCAATCTCTTCTTCATAGGTGCTACAGTTTTGCATACACTTAGCAGTGGCACTTGTAGCTGGAAAATAGGAAAGTGAGAACAGGGGCAGTCCAATACATGTTGGCACCTTAGGCAAACCACAAAATGGCGTCTCTCACCCTGCTGGGAAGATCTACATCAGGAACTGGGGCGGGGGGAGGGGAGTTGGATAAGGATGAAGATGGGGAACCAGGTAGGAAGAGGCCAATGAGGCTCCTCCTCGCCAAGAGGCTGCTATGGAGGCAGCAAATGGCGGGTTCAGAGGAGGTGACAGATCCAGTCTCCAAGGAGCGGCTGCAGCTGTTGCTGGCACCACCACCACAACAGCAGCGGGCAATGTGTTCCTTGGAGGTTGGTTCTGCCGCCCCAAGGCAGTCGCCTCACCTGCCTTATGGGCAGGCTGGCCCTGAGCAAGGAGTATGTTATGCAAGGCATTGAGAGAAAGGCTCATGGGTTGCAGAAGCTACTTGACTCTGCGTTCAGAACTCCTATTTTATCTTTGCTTCTCTCCCCAGATACTTTATGGGACCTGGTTCTGGTTTATAGACCTTGGGAGTGTAGTCAAAACCAAAGTAGCCCCCAGAAACCTGAAGCCTGCCTAGTGCTTATGGTGCTTATGTAACATTTGCATTCTTCCAAGAAGTCTGAGGCTGGCAGGGAGAGGTTTCCCGGGTGTGGAAGATCACAGCACTTCAGTGATGGGAAAAAGCAGCGCTTGCCAAGTTTCTCCCTGCCTTTCAGCTATTGGAGGGAAAGTTGTTGTAGAATCTGAACACACCGTGCCAGTCTTACTATTCTGGCATGCAAATCAGCTTACCTTGGGGAAAATAAACTGGTTTCCGCATTTCCTGCTGATGCATTCAGGGAGAGCCTGAATCTACGAAAATAAAAACGCTTCCTTGTGAATGGATTTTCTAGAAAGGCCATGCCAACTGTCTCATTTGCCCAGGCCTGGTTCTGGAATGTTCTTAGTATGAGTTGCCCTGGGTCAGTTCCTGTTGTGTTCATCATATCCTGTGGTGGGTAAATTTTCATTTTCATTTCCCTTCTTTCTGCTGATTAAAAAAAGAGAAAGAATATGGTGGGCGACAACAACTGAAAGGAGTTCTCACAGATCATGATCGCTGCTGGCCCACCTGACTCCCTGTTCTGTTAACTGTCACCACAGACCACCAAACCTATATCTTAAGGGAGGAGAAACCCCAAGCTGGCCAGGGAGACTGTCTTGCATATCCGCCTCCATAAAGCAGGTTTTTGGGCTGTCTAAGTTATGGGTATGAGGGGTCTTAGCCTAATAGAAGCAAAGGCCGAAGTAGTATCATAGAATTGTAGAGTTGGAAGGGACATCTCAAAAATCCTAAAGTCCTCAAATGATTGAAAATTAACAAAAGTATTCAAGTTTCTTCAAATATTTTTCTCTTACTGCTTTGGCTTGGCATTAATGGTGTCATACTTCCAAGGGGCTCAGAGCAGCCTCCATACATGGATACTTCTTTCCCCAACCTCATCCTCATAATGACAACTTAATGGTGAAGATAAGGCTAAAATAGAGTGACTGGTTGGAAATCACCCAGTGAGATTTGTGGTTGAGCATGGAAACTGGAGAGTCTAGCTAATAGTTAAACCAGACCTCTATCCCTCACCTAATGGAAGAGAATCATGTTGTGGTTACCTATTTTATTTTATTTTATTCCCTTCATCATACGTTTTCAGGGCAACAAATATGTCACATAATATCTTAACACAGACACTATAAAATGCTACAATGATAAAAGACTGAACATCCACAGCAGTAAAAGGATGTGTCAAAAAAAGGGGGGGAATGGTTAAAAGGTCAATCCCTCCCCAAGGCTTGGGTTAATGAGATGCTTCTTCAAATGTTGATGGAAGAATAATCCTCCACTTCAGAGGAGAAGTCACTTCACAGGCAGGAAGTTACCACAGAAAAGGCTCTGCCCATACACCACCACTACCACCCAAACCTTCCTGGGTAATGGAATTGCCAGCAAGTTCTTCTGGTTTGACATGCATAAGAGAGTTTTTGACATCTCCCTGCACAGGAAGCCAGAATCAAGGCTAGAGATCAGAAGCGCAAAACAGAATAATGAGAAGGAGCTTCCTGGCCGGGACTCCATGTAGGATGCTCCATACATGAGACACAAACGTGAAATGGTGCAACCTAATACAGTGGTACCTCGCAAGACGAATGCCTCGCAAGACAAAAAACTCGCTAGACGAAAGGGTTTTCCGTTTTTGAGTTGCTTTGCAAGACAAATTTCCCTATGGACTTGCTTCGCAAGATGAAAACGTCTTGCAAGTTTGTTTCCTTTTTCTTAACACTGTTAATACAGCTGCGACTTGACTTCGAGGAGCAACTCATAGAACACAGTGTACATAGTAGCCTTTTTTGAGGTTTTTAAAGACTTTGGTGATTTCTGAAGCTTTTCCAAAACTTCTTTTGCAGCCATTTGGTAAGTTAAGCTTTTAAAACTTTTTTTGGGGGGGTTTGGATTTTGGGTTGGGGTGTTTGGAATTCAAGGACTTGGTGTTGGGGAGGGGTTTGCAAGAATCTGGAAGCTTGTGTGTTTTTTTCTGCATTTTTATGATTTTTTGTGACAATTGGGGCACTCTGCTGTTTTTTTAAAAACAAATTTTCTGGGTTTGAATTTCTGTGTGCTGGGTGGCTGGGGGAACAGTTGGGGAGGGGTTTGCAAGAATCTGGGAGCTTGTGTGTTTTTTTCTGCATTTTTATGATTTTCTGTGACCATTGGGCCACTCTGCTGTTTTTTTTAAAAAAATTCTGGATTTGAATTTCTGTGTGGTGGGTGGCTGGGGGAACAGTTGGGGAGGGGTTTGCAAGAATCTGGAAGCTTGTGTGTTTTTTTCTGGCATGGAGAGGCTGCCAGTTCTGATGTTTCTGTGGCTGAAGACTTTGCAGCAGAGTTCCTGGAGGTTGTGAAGACGGAGGGCTACGTTCCACAGCAGGTCTTCAACTGCGATGAGACTGGGCTGTTTTGGAAGAGGATGCCCAAAAGGACTTTCATCACACAGGAGGAGGCCAAGTTGCCTGGCCACAAGCCCATGAAGGACCGTCTGACCCTGCTCTGCTGTGCCAACGCAAGCGGCGACCTGAAGATCAAGCCCCTGCTGGTGTACCACTCGGAGAACCCACGGGCCTTCAAGAAACACAAGGTCAACAAGGAGCGGCTGAGTGTCATGTGGCGATCCAACAGTAAGGCTTGGGTCACACGTGTGCTGTTTGTGGACTGGGTCAATCATGCTTTTGGCCCTGCTGTCAAACAGTACCTGCTGGACAACGACCTGCCGCTGAAGGCTTTGCTTCTGATGGACAATGCTCCTGCTCATCCTAAAGGCCGTGAGGAGGACTTGTTGGAGGAGTTCAGCTTCATCAACATCATGTTCCTGCCGCCTAACACCACGCCACTGCTCCAGCCGATGGATCAGCAGCTCATCGCCAATTTCAAAAAACTCTACACCAAGGAGCTTTTCAGGCGATGCTTTGAGGTGGCTGATCGCACCACCATCACCCTGCAGGAATTCTGGAAGGACCACTTCAACATCGTCACCTGCTTGAAGATGATCACCACGGCCTGGAACGGGATCAACCAGAGAAATTTGAATTGCGCTTGGCGCAGCCTGTGGCCAGACTGTGTGGCACCAAGTGACTCTGATGCACCAGAGTCAACAGTGGTGCAGGACATTGTTGCCTTGGGGAGGACCATGGGCCTGGAGGTCACAGAGGAGGACACCAGCGAGCTGGTGGAGGAGCACAACCACGAGCTGACCACCCAGGAGCTGGTCGAACTGCAGGCAGAGGCTGCGCAGGAGCAGGCCTCGCTGGAAGAGGAGGAAGCAACTGAGGAACGGCTGTCCTCCAAAGAACTGAGGGACATTTGCCTGAAGTGGAAGGATGTGCAGGCTTTTGCACAGCGGCACCACCCTGACAAGCACGTGGCACATGACCTTGTGAACACTTTTGATACGAGGGTCATGTCGCCTTTCAGGGACGTGCTGAAAAGGCGGATGAAGCAGCAGACCATGGACAGGTTCTTCAGCCAGAAGCAAAGAGTGGAAGAGGAACCTTCTTCGAGTTGTCCCCCAGAGTCTTAGAAAATGTACTGTACACTTTGTTGATTTTTAAATGTTTTTCTGTCATGTTTAGAAACTTAAATTATTGTTCCTTCAGTTTTTGAAATGCTCTTTACAGTATGTGTGACTTTAAAGAGCACTTAATAAACTCTTGTTGTACCAAATTTGGCTTTGTTTGGACTTTTTTTGACCATAGGAATGCATTAATTAATTTTCAATGCATTCCTATGGGAATTCGTGATTCACAAGACGAAAAATTCGCTAGACGAAAAAACTCGCGGAACGAATTAATTTCGTCTTGCGAGGCACCACTGTAGTAGCCATTCTGACAGATAGAATGGGATCTTATGAAAGAGATTCTTATAGACACCTTTTACTCTGAGAGTCATATCCAGTCAAGTAGCACAATGTACATATAATCTCATCTTGTTTTCACTGGGAATAACCAGTTTTGACTGCTTCCCAGATAACAAGGTGACTGAAGTATTGTAGAAATGTAGTGTTGGGAGGGACCACAAGGGTCATCCAGCCCAATCCCTTGCAATGCAGAACTCTTTCCCTCAACCTGGGGCTCGAACCCACAACCCTGAGATTAAGAGTCTCATGCTTTTAATCAGTATCATCTCCATAATCTTTTCAGCCCTCACTCTCACAATCCTGTCCTTGCATATGTTGCATAAACTAAGTAAGGCTGCTTTATACCTGCATGATATATGAATACTGCTTTTCTGATTTCCTGGAGTTGCAATTCTGCATTCTGTCAAAATGGTGTTTTATCTCTCCTTCTTTCAATAACACACACACACACACACACACACACACACACACACACAGAGAGAGAGAGAGAGAGAGAGAGACAGACAGACAGACAGACAGACAGACAGACAGACATATAGACATATACAGTATATGGATAGGTTTTATGCATTTTCATTTTAGTAATTTAGTAGTTGCTTTGGTAATTTTTATCAGATCTTTGAAATATTTCTTATATAAATGGTGAATGGGAATTATATTGTGTAGTAACTCATTTTGGATGAGAGAACAGAATGTTCGACCAGATGGACCCTTGGCCTGATCCAGAATTTATTTCTACTTAATAAAGTTGTCAGGTAGTTTTCCTCCCATTTGCACAGAAAAGAGCTCTGTTCCTGACAAATAAGATCTATTTCTGATAGCCAAGTCATCCTGACACAAGTGCAGTATGTATGTTCATCTAAAACACCCCCAAAGGCTGAGAAGCTAGCTGTTTCAGTGCCTAGCAAATAGCTTGACTTTTGGAGGCTGTACAAGAGTCAAACAAGGACACTGTATTTTATCTCCCAACAATCTGCATATTCAGATTAAAAACAAAACACACAGCTCAAGATATGGTGCCTGTTGAGACAGCTCTCCCAGGTGAGAGGGAATCAGTGTAGTCAAGAGAGCTTTTTATAGCCTAGGCGCGGGCAATTCCCTCCCTCTCTCAAGGGCCACCTTTCCTTGGAGGTCCCCCTGTCAGGGGCCGCATGCTAGTTATGAGCACGACCACCCACTTTTATTTCTCCCCTATCCATCTCTGTTCCTCCTTGCCCAGCAGGATGCCAGGACAGGGACAGATCACTCTTGCCTCAGGTCTGAATTAGGCCCAGGTTCACAGGCAGCCCACTCCTGATATATAGGAAGGAAACACGATCTTATGCAGTCACATGGGCTACATGGGTACAGGGCAGTCTGCAGCTACAGGGAACCAGGCAGAGGGCCTTCTCGGTAGTGGCGCCCGCCCTGTGGAACGCCCTTCCAGCAGATGTCAAAGCGATAAACAACTACCTGACATTCAGGAGACATCTTAAGGCAGCCCTGTTCAGGGAAGTTTTTAACGTGTGATATTTTATTGTATTTTTGATTTTTATGGAAGCCGCCTAGAGTGGCTGGGGAGGCCCAGCCAGATGGGCGGGGTATAAATAATAAATTATTATTATTATTATTATTATTATTATTATTATTATTATTAAGAACTCCCACACTGCCTCTTTGAGTAGTGGATGCGTCATGTTTAGATGCATCAGTTACTGGCTCAATACCTTGCTTTTAACGTTTTATTTCCTTGAATTTTCTAACCTACATGTTTCTGCATGTGCACATGTTCACACATTCGAAGTTTTGTATACAGTACTAATGGGAAATTCTCTTTTTGCAAAGTTCATTTTCAAATTTAAGCTCTGCCCTGGGTAGAGTACCATCTAGTGGCAGTTTAAGGAAGTCAGAAGTGTTGAGCAATGCTGCATAGCAGCAAAACTAGATAAATAATACTCTACCCTTGTTTCACTCTAGCCCTACTAAAACAGCAACATGTAAGGTTTGGAGAGTGGAGATTTCCCATTAGCAAATGCCTTTTTATAAAAGACGTGTTTATTAGAAGAGGAGTTTGGATTTGATATCCCGCCTTTCACTCCCCTTCAGGAGTCTCAAAGCAGCTAACATTCTCCTTTCCCTTCCTCCCCCACAACAAACACTCTGTGAGGTGAGTGGGGCTGAGAGACTTCAAAGAAGTGTGACTAGCCCAAGGTCATCCAGCAGCTGCATGTGGAGCAGAGATGCGAACCCAGTTCCCCAGATTACGAGTCTATCGCTCTTAACCCCTACACCATTAATCTCTTATGATTAATTTGCTTACTGGACTGTTAGGAGGCCTACTGTCAGGCAAAAAGGTGGCATATATTGTAAAGAAATAAAACAATTCTCCTTTTTCTTGAGTACTTCTTTCATTACCTGTTCTGGGAGACTAGACATTCCTGATACCGCATCCCCACAGTATGGTCCTGAACACACAACAGGGTATCTTCCTCAATCCCACTTTTGTAAAAGCAATTTTCCCAGCCAGTCATTGGCTTAAAAAAGAGAGAAAGAACACACCACACTGCCTCCAGGTATTGCCTATTCTTGATAAGGTTTACCAATTTAGTAGGAGGTATCAGGCATTGTGCTCACACTTTCTTACTTCTGTGTAACTATTGTCCCTCCAGAGTTCCATGCTTCCTAACTCTCCTTAACCATTCATTAGACCAGAGCTTTCCAAACTGTGTGTCGCAACACATTAGTGTGTTGGCTGCAGTGTGTAGGTCTGCCATATGAACGGTCCAAAAGCTCCTACCTAGGCTGGAGAGGGGTTTACAGTGGTACCTCGCAAGACGAAAAACTCGCAAGACGAAAGAGTATTTCGTTTTTTGAGTTGCTTCGCAAGACGAATTTCCCTATGGGCTTGCTTCGCAAGACGAAAAACGAAAATGTCTTGCAAGTTTGTTTCCTTTTTCTTAAAACCGTTAATACCCAGGGTGACTTTGAGGAGCAACTCATAGCATGCAGTGTGGTAGCCTTTTTTGAGGTTTTTGAAGACTTTGGGAAACCGTGCTTCGCAAGACGAAAAATTCACAAGACGAAAAAACTCGCAGAACGAATTAATTTCGTCTTGCGAGGCACCACTGTATTAACCTCTGGTTTGCTAGTAAAACTGAATTACTGTGTCGTGAAATGATGCACGTCTAAAAAGCATGTCACCAACATGAAAAGTTTGGAAACCTCTGCATTAGACAAACCATCTTTTTTTAAAAAAATGTGCAAGCAGCCTAGATCTTGCAAGGATTAGAACTGGAGATGCTAGCCTTTAGATCCATTGTTGCCATGTTTGCAACCGCTGGATTAGTGCTTTTAATCAGAATATTGTGGATTTCTATAGCTCAGTCTGAATGCACAAAATTGCACAGTACTCACTAAAATCTCGTGACAAGTGTCATATGCTCAGACTACAAATCTTGAGTGTTTCTTGCATAACTTGTTAAACAAGAAGTGCCTGCTTTAAGTTCTGCTTAATATTTTGATTTGCACAGTCAGTATCGCGAAGGATAGCCACAGAACAGTACTTTTAAAGATAGTTGCCTATTTGGCATGTGGGATAAATGAAGGGTGAACCCTCCTCTATAGCTCTTAATTATATATTAACAGATGTTTTGGTAAAAAAAACACACAACTAGTTGCAACCAACACCCATGTTTAGTTTACTATAAAGTGCACAAAAATTAAACTTGCATTTGCTACCGCTTGCATTCCTTGAGAAGGACAGGTTTTTGCTATGCTGCACAATTAAGTAACTGGAACACAGGAACCCTAACAGGACATAGCAATTTTAAATGAGGTCTTTTGGAGTATTTCCCTCAAAACTTGGAGATTGCACTGGGGTTTTTTTGTTTTTAATTGCCCTGATAATAGTACAAGGCTTCTCAAATGTAAAGCGCTGATTAGTTCAGTGAGGGAAATCCTTTACTAACTTTTGGTTAGTACTGGGTCTGATGACTTGAAGACACTCAGGCAGCATATCCCCTAAAAGTGGGGCCAAGACCACAGATCCTCACCCGCTCACTGGCAGTAGCTGCTGGACCTTCTCCTCTCCTCAGCTGTCACTCACCTATCCAGGAGCCATTTCATCAATGTATTTGCTGCTGCTTCTCCTCATTGTTGAAGGCCACTTCTCAAGTCTCTTGGGCAATGACAAGAGGCATAACAGAACAGCCTGGTGAAATAACTGCTGGCTGAGCAGCAATAAGATGGTAGCTGCTGCTCCTTCTCCTCCTTGCCACTAGTACTCAGTTTCAGGAGCTCCAGTCAGTGGTGGGGTATTTGCAGCACATGGACAGATGCTTCACTATGCTGATCACTGAGATCAGATGTCTCTTGTTACTTTACTAATTAAGAAAAAGTCTATCACAGAACATCACATCAAATCACTGAAACAGTGTGGTCTACATCTGCAGGTTACTTGTTACCAGTTGAATATATAGTCTGAATCACCACAATAACAATGTGGTGTTAATTCTCTTTAAACACAGTGAAAATAATATATTAAACAATACTGAATTCCGTTAACCTGCACTGAATTTTAGAACTGGCAGATTTTGGAATTTCTAGCCCACTTTTATAGAACAGAACCCTGAATTTCAAGTGCTGTTTCTGAAAAGTTATTTTTATTTAAAATTTATCAGTTGGCTGTCAAATGCTCAACACAAGATACAACGTAATTGAAAGCTTCATTTACAGGTACACGTGTACCTAATAGATGAAAAGGAGACCTCCTGGCTTGTGAAAAGAGATATCTGACCAAATTCAACCATTGGGGGGTAAAAATGGAACATCCTAATTGTCAACAAGCAATCATGTTGACACTTGGGGCTCAGAAATGAACATAACCAGAATGGCATGAAGCAGAGGGATAATACATCCCAGATCTCTATCAACATTAGAACAGGCCATTTTTCCTGCTGAATGTATAAATTATTAGAACAAAACTGAACTCTAGGAAGTGGAGGCTTTTGAACAGCAAACTGCTCTTCTATATCACTTAAAAAGTGAGACTTGTGAGATCTCAATCTGATTCCAGAATTAGATGTATCTCATCTGTTTCAGACAGCCTGAGGATATAAACCATTATGTCACATATGGCTCCTCAAATATATGAAGGTATTTGTCCTATTTCATCTATCACATCTTCTCTCACAAAACATTTCCCATAATCTTCAGACACATTAGCAGCATATATAACAATGAGATGGGCCAATAAACAGTTTTAGGGACAGTGCCACAATCTGGAGACTTAACCCTCCCTCATAGAACATTTTAAAGCTCTGTGAAAACTTCTCATGAGTGCAGCTTTAACCATCTCTATTTATTATAATAAAATGTGTCGCTTCTAGGAAATTAAGTCTGATTCAAATGTAAGCAAAGGTGGAAGTATATGAATTCACACACATTTTGTATTCCGTTGATATTAAATGGCTCAAAAACAGTAATCTGCAAAACAGGCTTGAAAGTAGTTTTTGAGATAAAACAAACAGGTATTTTGAACGAGTGAATAGGCTTTTAAAAAGAAGTCAGTTAAAAACCATGCATGTTTCTTTCTTTAGAACAGGTATAGGTAAACTCAGCCCTCCAGATGTTTTGGGACAACAACTCCAATCATCCCTAGCTAAAAGGACCAGTAATCAGGGATGATGGGAACTGTAGTCCCAAAACATCTGGAGGGCTGAGTGTGCCTATGCCTGCTTTAGAACAGAATTTGTTTCTCTCATGGCTATAAATGTGTGCTGAACGTTGGTGGCATTACTAGCACTATTCCAAGCTGAAGAAAACTTCCTTCACACAGAAGAGGATGTCATAAGTCCCCTCCTCACTGCCACCAAAATATGGAAGACAATAAATACACATGAAACACTCAAGATTGATAACCCCTGAGCAAAGCACCATCTTAATGCCAGAATCATGTTAAGGTATCTTGGAGACAGGAATCTAGATGTTCATTAATTTTAGCTTCCAAAACTTCAGAACTGCAGACAGGGCAGGAAACTTTTCTGTTCTCATCACTGGCAGAAGTAGCTGGCCTTTCTGAAGCTATTGGTTCATGCTTTCTCTTCAAAGAAGGGCTGGTCAACTCTGGATCTGTTTTTTGTATAAAATATTTTTCAAAGGCAGCAGTGTCTTCCATTTTTGCCCGTTTTGTTGGTCCACCACTGGGTGTGCTGCTATTTCTATGAGATGAACTATGGGGTTTTGGAGTTGAAGTAGATGGTCCAGAAATGCTTTTTACTGGTGTTGTCTTCGAGGGTAAGTCCCATGTAACATTTATAGGGCTTGACTTTGATCTTCCTCCATTAAAAGAAACATGTTTAATGGGTGAGCCATTAACATTAGTGTACGCTTTTTTGTTAGCAACTGATATTTTAGGGCGTGTAACATAGGAAGCAAAGCTATTCTTATCACCTTCAGAAGGAAATGGTGAGGATATGCTTGCATTTTGAGGATTCGATCTTATCAAACCAGAAGGTGAATGATGTTGCGAACTGAGCAGCAATCTGTTCTTATCATTGCTTGGACTTGTGGTCCTCTCTGATGGTGACAGAGTGCTTTTTCCTCCAAGGATATATCCTTTTCCACTAAAAGGAATTAGGTTCTGCATATTGCCTCCGTTAGCGTTTCCTGCAAATACGTCAGAAATACACAGAACAATCACATATTTGGAAAACATTCACCAGCAGTACTCTATTACATCTCTAGGAGCGATCATTCATCAGAAAAATCTTTTTCCCCGCTTAACACTTTTAGGAGACGCACCTGAAGGAGCGTCTCCACTCCCATCGTTCAGCCCGGACACTGAGATCCAGCGCCGAGGGCCTTCTGGCGGTTCCCTCATTGCGAGAAGTGAGGCTACAGGGAACCAAACAGAGGGCCTTCTCGGTAGTGGCGCCTGCCCTGTGGAACGCCCTCCCATCAGATGTCAAAGAGATAAATAATCACCTGACATTCAGAAGACATCTTAAGGCAGCCCTGTTCAGGGAAGTTTTTAATATGTAACGCTGTACTGTTTTTAACACTGACTGGGAGCCGCCCAGAGTGGCTGGGGAAACTCAGCCAGATGGGCGGGGTATAAATAATAAATTATTATTATTATTATATTATTATTATGTACTCTTCGGTTTATGCTATAAACCACCCTGAAATATTAACTGATGAAAAACAGTTATGATGCTGGTAATAACATCATCATCCTCTGCTGGTAATAACTAAATGATATTCAAGTACCTTTGCCATCAGCTAGGAATTTTGATTGTGGGACCTTCTCTTTGCCTTTCTTGGTGTAGTTCTCTGGCTCCTTGACCTTGGTATATGTACCGCCACACGTCTGTTGGTGCTCAGCCCACCAGAAGTCATTTGCAGATGGTGCTCTATTCATTGCACGCTTCACATAGCCAAAATACGGCTTTTTATTTTGACATGGACCATTGCATCGCCACCAGTGCTGGCGATAGGAATCCACTTCATCATGAAACTCATGATAGATCTAAACATAACCAACAAGTTTTTCTTAATGCAGAACATTCATTTCCATTTTGCAGTGACACCAGATTAGCTCACAGCCCACCGTGAAGATTGATGGAATCAGGCCAACCAGGGCTTCCCAAGTCACTACAGGCAAGAGTTCCACATGGATATTGGAGCTGGCCCCAAACACAGAAGAAAATCAAACAGTATCTACTAACACCAGAATTCTGTGGTCTGTTTCAAATATCAAGGCCAAACCATGGTTTGGCAACTGGGGGTATTCAGGGGCTTGTATGTTCAGTTCTACAGAGACACATGCTCATTTCCTGTCTTGCAATATTCAGAGTTTGCTGTAATGTCTGAAGCAGTCGAACGATGGTTATTGTTAACAACATTTGCATCCAAATTAGAATCTTAAACCCATTCCAAACCATAGTTTTTTATTTTTATTTGAAAGTTATGATTAACAATAACCACAATTTTCCCAACTCACACATCACACCATGGAGGCCTTCCAAAACCGGGTGCCCTCCAAATGTTTCAGACTACATATCTCACTAATCCCAGCCAGACGTACTAAGTAGTGTTGTCCAAAACATTTGGAGGGCACCAGGCTGGGGAAGGCTGCTGTGGTAAATGATTCATGGGGCTTAGTAAGGGGGGGCGGTTTAAAAAATGTTCCTGTTTTGGATTTGATATATTTAATAAGGCTTGTTTGCCTGAGGGTAAGTAAAAATCTCACTCTTGGCTACTTTTGTCAGGGGAATTGGAACGTGGAGAAAGCTGGGGTAGTTAGGGGGAGAAGAGACGGAATGGTGGGCTACTGAGGAAAAAATACATGTCCTAGCTCCTAGCTTTCATATCTCAGTTTCTAACACTGTTTGGGAGTGGCTGTGGAGGACAGAATGGCTGTAAGGTGCAGGAGTCTCTGGCAGCCTGCAATGCCAGGGGAGCAGCAAGAGAGCACTGCCTCACAGGGAAACCCAAGCAACACCACAGCACCATAAGGGACTTAACTGGAGAAGAGGGCAGCAGTGTTGATTTTTATTGTACAAGAAAGGGCACAGTCTCGTTAGGGTATTGTACGCTGGAGAAAACATATTCTCTCATTTATAATAAAAGTCGCTTTAACCAAGATGTTCAGGGCAGCTTCCAAACGCCTTTCCCAGAGTGCAACTCTGGAGTGTGGCCTGCTGCCTGTGACACTGCACTTTAGTTACAACAAAGCAGGAAGTGGGAGAAGGGATCACCATTCATTAGTGATACAGAAGGAGAGAGCCTGGAGAATGCTCCTGACAGCTAAACCATGATATGGCTGCAATGTCTGGACCAAGCCAGAGTACACACCAGAGATTCTCTATGCTAATTCAAGTTTTCTGGATTATGGCCAAAAAGTGCAGTTAACACCTTATCAAAATCAGAAGAAATCTGGTGATTAGCTTGATATATTTGATTTTATGTTGCAAAAGTTAAATGTTAAAATGTTAGATGTTAAAATAATCACCGACTCTAGTGTGCTTGTTTGCCACAGTATCTTTTAAATCTAAACATTTATAAGATTCATTTTATATTCCAAAATCAGTTTTACAAATCTACAAACTAGTGTTCGTTACACAGAATGCTTACTGTAATATTGGCTCCAGTTAGGCGGTTTATCCGATGCATGTGTTTGCAAAATTCCGGGCCATGGGATTCATGATCTTTGTCATTATTAGTGACAAATAACAAGGCATGAATCATTTCATGTAACAGGGTCTGAAATTAAAATTATTACATGATTACTTAAATTGCTGTGTCCTAACATAAAACATTTGATTACTTACTGTTAAGTTGGCTATGATAAGAAATGGTAGTTAATTAAAAAATAAACCTTAAAATCTTCTTGCTTCCAGTTTTCCATTCTCTGGGATAAGTCAGACATGACCCCAGCTTCATAAAACCATAATTTGGGACACAGACATTTGAAGAGCTGTTTCCTCCCACACCAATACTTCCATGTGTTAAGATCAGCAGCTGACTGATGCCTCCCTGGCTGTTACAGTATGCATCTGAGGGGCACCTGTTATGCAGCAAAGAGGGCTTATTCTGTACTGGCAGTCCAACTATGGAATACTCTCCCCCTTGAAACACAGAACAGTTTTGGGGATCAGCTGAAAACACACCTATTCCACCAGACTTTTCAGGGGAGGGGGTGGACCACATAGATTTTGATTGATTGCTGTGATTTTATCTTTTGGTGTGATTTTATCTGTTCCTTTTATTTTTAGGCTTCTAATTGTATCGGTTGATTTTAATTTATATTACTGCACCCTATGCTGGTATCACATAGAAATATTTTGTGAGAAATAAACACAATATTTCAAGGAGACATTCACATTATAAGTGGAAATATTGGGTAAAAAATACCACTAAAGGACATGAGAGGATGGAGAAGTCTCTGCAAGCAGCAAGGAGCTGCTTGCTTCTCCTGTCTTTGCAGAAGTAGCTGCAATATAAGATAGCTATTTACAGCACTGGTAAACATGTTTTTTTCCAAAACTACAAGATACATTTGATTTTGGGAATGTACATATCAGCTGCAAGAAGTGCACATGTTTGGGTTCATATCTATATACAAAACAGGAATACCTCTACAAGATCCTTTCTTGGTCGCAACTTCAAAAGTGGTTCACTGAGCCGGATGGAGCACATTCCACCACGGCCTTCATAGCAGCAAACTCCAGCACACCTAGAAATACAAATAAAAAAGGCAAATTGTTTACTGAGACACAAACAATACTTGCTAAGCATTAGGTACTTTTATTAAACATTAGGTCCCACTGCTAGTGGCTGGACTAGACCTCCTGAGAGGTAAGAAAGCAGGCACTTTCTCCAATTCTGTTACAATTCAGGTTAGAATATTTAGTTTACAAATAATGTCATCACACTGCAGCAAGTATGCTAGGAGACATAACAAGTTATTGATTTTTTAATTTGTGATACCATGCACTGCAGGAAACCTGCGGGCCTCCACATATTGTTGGATTCCAGTTTCATTCAGCATGGAGAATTTTCAGGATACAGCAATATCTGGGGGGTCACAACTCGCCCTCTCCTTTAAGAACTGCATCTCTCACAAAGGTCAGATAAAAGACAGAATACAACATGCTCCTCAAGTTGTAAACAAGCACCAGGAGCCCACACACAGTATACAAATACAGTGGCACCTCAGGTTACATATGCTTCAGGTTACATACGCTTCAGGTTACAGACTCCGCTAACCCATAAATAGTGCTTCAGGTTAAGAACTTTGCTTCAGGATGAGAACAGAAATTGGGCTCTGGTGGCGCGGCAGCAGCTGGAGGCCACATTAGCTAAAGTGGTGCTTCAGGTTAATAACAGTTTCAGGTTAAGTACGGACCTCCGGAACGAATTAAGTACTTAACCTGAGGTACCACTGTACAGAGAAGCTGTTTTCTGACTGTGTGCTTGTGAATACAAGGCTCGTGCCACCTGGAACAAGACCAAAACTAGATCAAAGTCTCTTGAGTCAAAATGAGAGTACCCCTAAACATTTTTAGCAAACAAAAAACCACTATTATTATCATGATTTTTTAATCATTTGTTACCCGCCTCCCCCCCCCCCCAGGTCCCAGAGCGAGTAACAGCCTTAAGGGCAACATTCAGGGCGATTCAGAGCCGCCTCTGCCTCGTCCCGCAGCGCCTCCCCCGTACAGCGTCATGCGCGGGCTCCACTTCACTTCCACGGCTGCCAGGCGGCCCCAGAAGAGGGTCTCGTTGAACTGCAGGAAGAGGCCTCGCACGTCGGGGCTCGGGTCCAGCAGCTCCCAGGCGCTGTCCACGACGGAGAGCGGCCGCGCCGGGGAACCGGGCGAGGCGGCAGGGGAGGCGGCGGCTACCGCCTTGGCTCCCTGAGCTTCCCCGTCCTCTGCCTCCCACTCCGCCTGCAGCCGGAGGGCCAGCAAGAAGTCGCCGTCCATCTCGCCCAGGCAGGATGCCAGCCAGCCGGCGGTCGCGAACTCTTCAAACTCGGGCGCATGCGCCAAACAACTTGCCCTAGGAGGAGCTCAGAGGCGCGCCTCCCTCCTCCCCCTCCATCCATCCCCAGCCACTCTGGTTTCGTTACGCGCTTGCGCGGGGCCCCGCTAAGCCCGGAAGCGCCTCTCCGTGTGTAGCTCTACTCGCTGGGTCTGGTTCGCCGTTGCGCCGGCCGCTCCACGCCCTCTCTCTTCCGTCGCGCTCGCGAGGTCGTCAGCGTCCGGCGCAGGCGCTCTGGCGGCTTGGCGTTTGTCGCTGGCCTGCTTCCTCTCTGCCCCTCGCTCTGCTGTCTCGTTGCTCCGGGTTCGGACATGGCGCTGTCTGTGGGCGAGGGGGCTGCGGGCGGCGGCGGCGGCGGCGGGAGCCGTCTGAGGCGGCAACTGGAGTCCGGCAGCTACGCGGCGGAGGAGTACGTGAAGCAGCTGTCTCAGCAGTCGGACGGCGACCGGGACTTGCAGGAGCACCGGCAGCGCATCCAGGCGCTGAGCGAGGAGACGGCGCAGAGCCTCAAGCGCAACGTTTACCAGAACTACCGGCAGTTCATCGAGACGGCGCGCGAGATCAGCTACCTGGAGAGCGAGATGTACCAGCTGAGCCACATCCTCACCGAGCAGAAGGGCATCATGGAGGCCGTCACGCAGGCCCTCCTGCAGCAGGCCAGCGTCGCCGACCGAGACGACCCGGCCCTGGGGGGCGCCCGGCGGGCCGCCGCCGACCCTCACACCAACCCCTTCCTGGCCCTCTCGGCCAAAGACAACGCTGCCAGCGACGAGGGCCGCCAGCGCACCCTCACCACCCTCCTGGAGAAGGTGGAGGGCTGCCGCGACCTGCTGCCGGAGAGCCCCGGCAAGTACTTGGTCTACAACGGGGACCTCGTGGAGTATGATGCCGACCACATGGTGCAGGTCCAGAGGGTACACGCCTTCCTCATGAACGACTGCCTGCTCGTGGCGGCGTGGCTCCCCAACCGGCGTGGCGCGTACCGGTACGATGCCCTTTACCCGCTGGATGGGCTGGCAGTGGTCAACGTCAAGGACAACCCGCCCATGAAGGACATGTTCAAGCTGCTCATGTTCCCCGAGAGCCGTATCTTCCAAGCGGAGAACGCCAAGATCAAGAAAGAGTGGCTGGAAGTGTTGGAGGAGACCAAGAGGAATCGGGTCCTCAGTGAGAAGCGGCGGCTGGAGCAGGAGGCCCCAGTACGTGCCCCTCCCCCTTCTCCTCCAGAAGCCACCAATCCTTTTGAGGAGGAGGATGAAGAGGAGGCAACACCAGAAGAAGAAGTGGTGGATTTGTCCCTAGAATGGATTCAGGAGCTGCCTGAGGATCTGAATGTCTGCATCGCTCAGAGAGACTTTGAAGGGGCAGTTGATTTGCTAGATAAACTGAATGAGTATCTGGGAGATAAGCCTGTGACCCAGCCAGTCAGGGAACTACGAACAAAAGTGGACGAAAGAGTCCGACAGCTCACGGATGTGCTTGTGTTTGAACTTTCTCCAGATAGGTCTCTACGGGGTGGGCCTAGAGCTACCCGCCGAGCTGTTTCTCAGCTCATCCGCTTGGGTCAATCAACCAAAGCATGTGAACTTTTCTTGAGGAACAGGGAAGCTGCAGTACACACAGCCATCCGTCAGTTGCGCATTGAAGGTGCCACTCTGCTGTATATTCACAAGCTCTGCCATGTCTTCTTCACCAGCCTGTTAGAGACTGCAAGGGAGTTCGAGACAGACTTTGCAGGCAACAGTGGATGTTATTCTGCCTTTGTTGTCTGGGCCCGATCTGCTATGAGGATGTTTGTGGATGCATTTAGCAAGCAGGTGTTTGACAGTAAGGAGAGCTTATCCACTGCTGCCGAGTGTGTGAAGGTATGAGGAAAATATAGGCCCAAATGTGGGTATATTATGCTCAGTCATACATGCACTGGATGACCACAATTTCATTGTTATAACTACTTCAGTTTTCCAGATAATGTCATAGAATATAGGACAAGGAGGAAACCCGTGAGTCATTTAGTCCAATTCCCAGTGCTGAAACAGGGTGTTCTGTTTGTAAAGAAGCTGTGTAAATAATTTATTGCAGTAGCTGCATTGGCTATCCTGTACTCCACATTCCTCATCACTTGGAGCCTCTCTCCCTTTTCAACTCTCTTACAATGTTAGAGTGCTTTTTGCTTAATTCTAAAGGAGAGCAACACAAGCATTTCTTTCTCTTCCAGCGTAAAGGAGCCCTTCCACTTTAAGATTAGGAACAAAAGAAAGGGCTAGTCCTGTGGCATGACTTTACAGATTTTGTCTATCTGACCAAAGTATATTTTGCTATATTTGGGCATTGAGACCTTCCGGAGTTGTTACTTGTTTTTCAGGAAAAGGCAGTCTGTACTGGATATCCAAGGTGCCTCCTTCCTACAGCCAGCAAGAACAGTGAGGAGTGTAGGTGCCCACACCCGCTTCCTGCCCTAATCATGTGGCAGTCCCAAATACACTAGGAACAGTAGTGGGCTGGCTGCTGTGGGGGATTAAAGGAGGGGGAAAACCATGTATGCCACCTTGAGCTCCTTAGAGAAAAAGGTGGGACAGAGA
This sequence comes from Podarcis bocagei, assembly GCF_964188305.1. Taxonomy (NCBI): domain Eukaryota; kingdom Metazoa; phylum Chordata; class Lepidosauria; order Squamata; family Lacertidae; genus Podarcis; species Podarcis bocagei. The sequence goes on along the minus strand of NC_138127.1, from coordinate 61,825,711 downwards.
TGCAGTAAACAAATAAATGTGTTCTGAGCAATTACTTTTACCTAAGTTTGGAGAAGTTTGCCTGGACAGAATTGCTCTGCAACCCACTCCTCCAGTGAGCTGCCCTGATTAGTGGGAAAAGGTGATCTCATGTCTTTGCTTTATCTAGGTGAAGGAGACTGTAGTGGCTGATCCTATCCTGCCAGGAAAGAGACAGCCTGGATAACCTTGTGTTACCTGCTGCTCTGTCCAGTGTGATACAGCAAGGGTAGTGAACCTGTTGCCCAGGGTCTGCTTGTGACTTCCAGGTGTCTCTGGACTCTCTTTAAGCCATATCCCTTTCGCAGGCCATACCCCTTACCTGCTCTGCTCCACATCCTCCTTAAATGCTTTTGCCTGGTAGAAATGTATTACAGTGGACGCTCGGGTCGTGAACGTGAGCCATGCGGGAGGGACGTTTGCAACCTGCAGTGTTTGCAACCTGCAGCGCTGCGTCTGTGCACACGCAGGTCACGCTTCTGTGCATGTGCAAAGCACTGGAACCCAGAAGTATCCCGTTCCGGTACTTCCGAGTTCGGCGTGGTGTGCAATCCGAAAACACACAACCTGAAGTATCTGTAACCCAAGGTATGATTGTATTGACAGTGCCTCCTGCTTGCCTGGATGGAGAGATGTGTAGAATCGCCAAGTTTTGTGTTGTTGGGTTGCAGCTTACTATACAAAAGTAAGGGTCACAGCCATTGCTCGGGCCCTTTTGTCTCTTGTCATATGGCATATGACACCCCCCTAAAGGTTCTTCACAAGGGAATGCAACCCTCTGGATAACAAATGTTTCCCACTCTGGGATACAGACTGCCTTTTTCTGAGGGCCAGAATGGTAGGGATTAATGCTGGGTCATATCTTCTTCTCCCTAATTTGTATAGTGTTAGAAACTTGGGTAGAAAAGCTAGGAGCCAAATGCCTTCTGGGACCTGGATTGTGGGCACCAAAACAGAATGTCTAGTTGCCATTGGGGGGGGGCGCGGGGCAGTCAGCAACACTTTTTATTTAATATTTTGATAACCATGAATTAATACACAATTCACATAAGTGACACATTGTTGATATCACATTTTTAGCAGAAAGGACATGTTTAATTTGGTGTTTACAATAAAAATATTGGTACTATACTTCAGTTTTCAAAACACTCTACTCTTTATTGTTAAACTCCTTAACATATTGTCTATCTTTAACATATACTTTGAGGCTTCAAAGCACATATATTTCAGTAATCCTCGAGTGTCAGTCAGGCGCAAAAAATGGCACCCTGACTTTTTGAGGTGCTCTCAGATGGAGAATCTTTAAGGTACAAAATGTGCCTGGCGTCCTGCTCATTTCGAACCCTGAATGTATGTCGTGTTTTTCGTGCTGTTCATAATGGGGTGATAGTTATCTTATCTTTTAGAGTGTCTCTGTTGTGCAACTGCTTAAAGGTGTAGTAAAATTAATCATGTAACTTGTTATTGAAGGTGGCAAAGGAACACTGCAAGCAGCTCAGTGAGATTGGCTTGGATCTGACCTTCATCATTCATACCCTGCTAGTGAAGGATATCAAAGGGGCTTTGCAGAGCTACAAGGATATCATAATGGAGGCTACAAAACATCGTAACTCTGAAGAGATGTGGAGGAGAATGAACTTGATGACCCCTGAAGCTTTAGGAAAACTTAGAGAGGAGATGAAGAGCTGTGGTGTGACCAATTTTGATCAGTACACTGGTGATGACTGCTGGGTAAATCTTAGCTATACTGTTGTGGCTTTCACCAAACAGACCATGACCTTCTTGGAGGAAGCTCTCAAACTGTACTTCCCAGAGCTGCATATGGTTCTGCTGGAAAGTCTGGTGGAGATAATCCTTGTGGCCATCCAGCATGTTGATTACAGTTTACGCTGTGAACAGGACCCTGAGAAGAAAGCATTCATCAGGCAGAATGCATCTTTCCTTCATGAAATTGTCCTTCCTGTTGTGGAGAAGAGGTTTGAGGAAGGAGTAGGGAAACCGGCTAAGCAGCTGCAAGATCTGAGGAATACTTCAAAACTGGTGCGTGTTAATCCTGAAAGTACTACCTCTGTAGTGTGAAATGTATTCTCTCATTCTTTTAGTATAACATGTCATGTATACATGTGCACATTTTCAAACATACATTAACATTCCCTTTAACTAATTATGCCCTGGAGAAAAAAAAGACAAAGACAAAGGGAGAAGAATTCAAGCAAGTACTTTAGTAGACAAGCCACATCTAGTATATTTTCCTCAAAGGTCTGGTTGTGACATTTAAATAAAAGAGCTCATCTAGTGTCAAAGTGTGTTTTGGTACAAAGGCTAATGAACTATTGAAATATAATTAGTATGATCAAGAATAGCTTCTGATAAGTATTTTACAGAAGTATAAATGATGAGATACACCTAGTGCTTCTATTATATTGACCTTCAGAAAAAGAAGAATCAGTTTGAGAAACAAAAAGCAAATTTGCATAATTCCCTCTTTGATAACTTGAAAAAAGGTTGTAAAAACTACAGCAAATGCTTCTTTTCAAAAATTTGTGGCTTAAAATTCTTCTGAAAATTAAAACTTGGCAGGAGCATGGAATTCACAGTCTTACGTGTAGCAGTTCCTGTTTGCATTACTGATTCTTGGTAATGATAAATCTATAAACGTAAATGATGGCGGTCAAATACAAATGCTGTCGAAGTCAAATCCTGTCTCATTTGTGGCAGGTGAGAATTGGATTGAATGTGCAGTTGCTACACGGACTGTTGTTCCACTTGGGGATTGTTTTTTGCAGTTTTGTCACAGCTCCTTGGCAGCCATAGGGCCAAATCTGTTATTCAGTTTTCTATAAAAAAAAACACCACCCAAACCTGCATTGTTAAATTAGCTGTGGGAAGTGCTGTGTCAAAAGCATGCACACAATCCCATTATGGCCCTCTATACATTTTTTGGGGGGGGGCTTGTTAATTGAAGGAAAGGTGTATCATCGAATCTAGGTTGATAACTGCTTATGTAATCAACAAGAATAATGACTTGAAAACAAATAAAACAGAATAGTTTTACATGTTGCCAAATCAGCCTGATAAAGGGAACCCCTGGAGAATTCATGATGTGAAAAACTACCCATTTGTGATCAAGTGATGAAGGGTACACCAGGGGTGAGAAGTGACCTTGTATAAATAGCAAGGAGCTTTTGAGTTACCATAAGTGAAAATTAGGGTTTGGGAGTAGAGGCACGTGCGCAGTAGACAATGAAAACCTGTAGGAACTATAACCAAGGCCTATTCCTAGCAGGCTCATCTGTAGCTCTGCACACAGTATGATTGTGTATAATGTAGGTAGAGGGTTTTAGGTTTTTATTCTTTTCAAGCATAGGTAGGTGTTATGTCTGCAAATTTAATACTGCCTAACATATTGTGAAATCACCACCATGTTGTACACTGGGATTGCATAATTGACACTGAACCATAGTTAATGACACTAGGGGACATTTTTCCATGGACTATAAGAAGAAACAGCTAATGTTCTTTAAAAAGATGTAAAATAAAACGTCTGGATTGTATGCTGAAAAGTATTAAAGGCCTTAATTCACAATTGTGGCCTTTGGAGATCTGTTCCCTCTGGTCTTGAGAACTGGTTTCACCATAAAAATGATAAAGGAAGCATAATTGTGAGAGTACAGATAGTTGGCCCCAGGAAAAAAAAAGTAATATGAAAAAATTACTTCCTTGCCCAGCGTTGTAGAAACGTTTGGTCCAAATAGTTGCTTGATATGATGCATCTCTGTGCCCTCCAGATATTTTAGACTTAGCTCCCATCAGCCTCAGCCAGCATGGCCGTGGTGGCCAGAACAGATGTGAGTTTAGTCCAGAACATCTTGAGGACATCTGGTTGGAGAAGGGTGGCACAATGCATAGTGTTGTGGGACAAGTCACATCTTGCAAATGGTTAATTTTGCCTCTTGCTGACAGTGGCTGGATGGCAACGGGGCTCAGCTGAGTGTGACTCATGTAGTGCAGTTCATCTTCCTTTGATCTCTAAAAGAGTGTGGTGTAGAAGATGCTTAGTGTGGAGATGTGAAATACATGGCCCTCTGGAAGTTGTTGAACTACAACTCCCACAATCCATTGGTCATGCTGGTTGGGCCTGATGTGATTTGGGAGTCCAACATCATCTGGAGGGCCACACATTTCCCAACCCTGCTTGAACATATTGTCTAATATGCATTCATGGTATATGGGCAGTTATGCCAAAGGATAGTTGGTATAATTATTTGCTCTCTTTTTCTGTGTGTGTGACACACAAAACAGCTTTGCAATCTCCAGTCATTGTATGTATGATTTTTTTAAAAATACACACAAGAAAATCCCCCTCAGGACTGTTCATCCTGAAGAAACTGCCATTTAATTAACAGAGAAACTCCTCATTGGGTGTTCAGTAGACTGCTGAAGAGGGGTCCACTGAACTATGTTTCTAGAGCAATTCTGGGTTTCTGACGAATAACAAATAGTCCTGGTGCTTAGTAACTTACGATTCTGTTTGTATCATGCCTGTGAATGTATGGAGGCCAAATTATTTATGAATGAGAATAATGCCTAAACATGCAGACTGTATTTGTATATTAACACAAATGACTGGATTAAAAAAGTGTGCCCTAACAATCTTTCAAATTGTGTTTTGTCTTCTTAAGCCTCTGCATGTGTATGAACAATGAGCATTAGACTCTGGGGTAGGAAGGCTAGAAAAAGACCTCTGCTTGGGACCTTGGAGAACTACTCCAGTCATAAAGGTAAAGGGACCCCTGACCATTAGGTCCAGTCATGGACAACTCTGGGGTTGCGGCGCTCATCTCGCTTTATTGGCCGAAGGAGCTGGCGTACAGCTTCCGGGTCATGTGGCCAGCATGACCAAGCCGCTTCTGGCGAACCAGAGCAGCACACGGAAACGCCATTTAAATTCCTGCCAGAGCAGTACCTATTTATCTACTTGCACTTTGACGTGCTTTCAAACTGCTAGGTTGGCAGGAGCAGGGACCGAGCAACGGGAGCTCACTCCGTCACGGGGATTCGAACCGCCGACCTTCTGATCGGCAAGCCCTAGGTTCTGTGGTTTAGACCACAGCGCCACCTGCGTCCCTTACTCCAGTCATAGTAGACTGTAATGGTCTAGGTGGAGCAATGGTATGTCTCAAGACAAGGCAGCTTCATATATAACAAAGTAGTTATGTTTATTTGTTTGCTGTGTTTTCATCCCATTTTTCAGGTAATTGTCTCTCAAAGCACTTCTCATCAAGAGAGTCGGACAGAAAGAGAAGCTGGCCATAGCTTACATGCCTCATCTAGCTTACAAACTTAAAAGAGACACAAGGATGGGGAAAGGCAGAGGAGAGAGATAATTCTTCAAGGCCAGACCAAAGTTTTGAACCGCAAGCATTCATATGCATTGGGGCCAAGTTCAATCTAATGTTCATTGTGTTCTAGCAATTGATGGATCTTTCCCCTCTGGCTGATGGATGGGGCCAGAGTGCCCTTTCCTCTTGCTTTTGCATCCCACAGTCATTCATCAGTGGGAGCACAGTGTTCTTTCTGGCAGGGAGAGGGGAAGAAAGTCATCTGCAGCTGCTCTGTCTTTGGCCAGTAGGTGGGACCAGGTTGGTTTCCCTCTTGCCACAATGGTCTTCCTTTGCTGATGACAGAGGTCAGAACTCTGCAGCCTTGTGTCAAGTAAGCCCTGATATGGAGTATTGAGCACATGAATGTGTGTGTTTTAGGTAAGAAAGCAAGGTCATCCAAGTCTGCCTTAGTTATTAAACAAAACCCTTTTTTAAAAATTGTGCAGTTTTACACCAATTACCCTCGTTCCTGATCTGCTCCAGTGATCAATGGTATGCCACATTAACACCGTTTGTGCTATGACTTCCATGCTATAATTAGGAGCGGGGGAAATGGCATGGGATTCTGCATATGAAGGCCCATGCTCTCTCCATGCATGTTTGCTGTGTGGAGACACGGGATGGCATGAATAGAATTTTGGTTCACAAAGGGCAATGATCCTATGAAAGTGTCTATTCCTTTTGTAAAGCTATGTTTACTAATTGCAATCAGACATAATGGCTAAATAGAGCCTCCGGGATCAGAAGCAGTATACCCCTGAATAGTTGATGCTGGGGATGAACTTAAGAATGGCACTGTGGTCTTCAGGACCGTGTGCGACTGAGCATAATACATTTCTTTTCAGGCTCTTACTTTCCTCATACAGCTGTAGATAAGCTCTCCTGTCAAATACCTGCTTATTTAATGCATCCACAGACGTTCTCATAGCAGGTTGTTCCTGTATGTGAGTGTCCAAAGACTGAATTGGAGATAGACTGCTCAGCTAGACTTTGGTGTGACTCAGCTTGCAAATCCTTATGTTCTTAAATTATTATTATTATATATTTATTTATAACTTGCCTTTTCCACTGACAAGAAGTCAAAGCGGCTTACAGATAAAAATAAGAACTGCTTAGAAACAGAGAAGAAGTCATTTTAAAAGAACTAAACATTGATAGAATTAAAATTATAGATAGGCAGACAGACAGACAATACAAATACAGTGATACCTCTACTTATGTTCACCTCCGGTTATGTATCCTTTGGGATATGTGTGTGGCAAACCAGGAAGTATTGCGCTGCGTGCGCATGTGCAGAAGAGATAAACCGTGCCACGCGCATGCGCAGAAGTGGCACCTCGGGATCTGACTGGAGCTCTGGAACGGATCCCGTGCACAACCGGAGGTACCACTGTACAATAAAACAGCCCGGCACCAGTCCTTTCATTAAAAGCAGTCAGTTTCCTAAAGCCTGATGGAGCAATAAAGTCTGAAACACAGTGAGGAGGGAGCCAGTCCAGCTTATATAGGGAGGGAGTTCACCAAGAATGTCTTCTCTTGCATCCCTACCAAGCATCCCTGGGAGGATGGCAGAACCATGAGAAGGGCCTCCCATGAAGTTCTCAAAGCCTGGGCAGGTTTGTATAAGGGAATATGATCTTTCAGATAGCTTGAATCTAAGCCAGGAGTCAGCAATTTTTTTCAGCAGGGGGCCAGTCCACTGTCCCTCAGACCTTGTGGGGGGCCGGACTATATTTCTGGGGTGTGTGTGAACAAATTCCTATGGCCCACAAATAACCCAGAGAAGCATTTTAAATAAAAGCACACATTCTACTCATGTAAAAACACTGATTCCCGGACTGTCCACAGGCTGAATTTAGGAGGCGATTGGACCGGATCTGGCCCCCGGGCCATAGTTTGCTTACCCATGTAGGGCTTTATAGGTCATATCCAGCACTTCAAAATTTTTCTGCAAACAAACTGGTAGCCATTGGAGCTGTGGCAGCCAGGGAGTCATAAGCTCCCCATAAGTAGCACTAGTCAATAATCTGTGAGGTGGGTTGGGGAACGCTGATGTCCAAAAAGCCCCAGCACCAACATGATTCAACAAGCTGGAGGCCAGAAGCCTTCATTATCGCAATATTCACTTGATAATGAGGGCAGCCATATTGTGTGCACCCAAGTTCTTCTTGTTGGACTATATTAATTTTATTTATGTTTCTCATTGAAGCTTGAAATAACACATTAAGTGCATATAGAAGTAGTGCTATAACCTCCAGATGAATGAAATTAGCTGTGTCTACCATTTACATGCCCGTCACTTATTCATTTATTTGATCAGTATAATTGCTTAGAGGAGCAGTTAATTGGAAAGTGCCTTGTATTTGCCTTCTCTGAGGAGAGATGGTTATTGAGTGTTTTGCTGCAGGGCATTAATTCTAATATTTTTGACAGCTTTGGAATAAAGGCGGGGAGCTTCATCCCTGAGTTATAAATGGAGAGGAAAATTGCTGTTTTTTTAACCAGTTTTTTCCTGCCTTCTAACAAAATTGGTCTTATTTCATGTTCACCATGCAAAAGCCATACATGTTGAAACTCAGCTATCTCTGATACTGATGATCAATTCTTTTTTGTTTCATAATCTGTCCCTCATTTGGTTCAGCTCATGATGGACTGTTTGTGTGGATTATTTTAAAAGGAAAGGTCTTTCTATAAATACATGAGGGAAATAATAATTCAGCTGATCTCGAATCAGCAGTTCTGATCCCGAGAAGCTGCTTTAAATGATGTTACCTCCTCAGACCCAAATCCCATCAAGGTATACTAGCATTAAAAGGAAAAATATTTAAAGCAACATTGGTATGCCTGTAAAACCAGGCAATGTTCAGGATCTCTAGCACATTGTTCCCTGCAGCATTTGAAGGTGTGATGTGAAGGAGGTTTACTAGAGCCAAGGGCTGGTTAGGAATAATTTGATTCCCAAGGGCTCAGCTTTTGCTAGAAATGAGATGAACTAGATGGTTTCAATTACTCCTCCTCGGTAAATAGTCTGTGTCACAATGGGGTATAAAAAGCACTGTTTTGCCAGAAGTTCTACAAAGGATGTGTTAGAGAAAATGGTCTCGGGGGTGAAGATCTTACCTTGAAGAGGTGGAAGAAAAGCATCTTCAGCCCTGGGAATTGATAGCACTCACATTTTCCCTCCCCAATATTCCCCAAGTCATAAAAGATCTGTAGATATCATGTCACCACAGTGGCGTAGCGTGGGTTGTCCGCACCCGGGGCAAGGCAAGTAATTTGTGCCCCCTAACCCGTGGATTTGCGCCCCCTAACCCTAACCCCCAGATGTTGCGCCCAGTGCGGCCGGCCCCCCCCTGCACCCCCCACGCTACACCACTGTGTCACCATGTTTCTGAGGTTCCTTTCCTTTATTCTCTCTGACCAGTTGAAGAATATTGGGGAGAAGGCTGTGTCAGAGAGACAGAAAGACAGACAGACAGACCCAACCACTGGCCCACTCAGGCTGGTCCACTACATTTTGCTGAGATGAAGGCAGTGGCGTAGTGTGCAGGGGCAGGGGCACTGGGCGCCATACCGCGGGGGGCAGCACTTCCTGCGCCCAAGCCACGTGTCTCTCCCAGGAGTGATGCGGTGGTTGAGGCGCTTGCAGGCTCTGCGCTGCTTTTTCAACTGGCGCAGGGCTGTAATCTGCCTTCCGCTTCTTCCTCAGCTGCTCTACAGCTGAGGGGAAGGTGGCGGGTGGACTCCCTGCAGGCTCCACGCTGCTTGAGAAAACAACACAGGCCACCAGGGTGCCGGAGCAGAATGGGGCTCGGGCACTGGGATTCTTGTGTGCCCCACCCTGCCCCGCTGCCTCCTTGCACCGCCCCAGGTGCCCAAATGGCTAGCTATGCCACTGGACGAAGGGCAAGACACCTCCTTCAATTCTACAGACAGAAGCTGGCTTGAAAGACAACTGAATCTTGCATCAACAATGGCTACGAAACTGCATCCTTCAATGCAAGACAACAAGTCCACACACAAGCCTGAAATTGGGGGCGGGAGGGGTGTGTGCTCAGGAGGAATGACCAGGGAATGGATGTCTCCCACAGCCCTAAGTGGCTACCATCTGAGGCAACAGTTTTGCTCTGCCTAATGATAGGGCCAGCACTTCCAGCCTGCCAAAGAAGAAAACTTGTTAGCTGCAATAGGCCAGAGGGAGTAAATTTAAGCATCTGGACCTCCATGAAGCTTCCAGGCCACTCTTACTAAGTCTAAACGCCTAGGGGGTTCTGCTCCTGACTACAGGGTGTAGACTACCTTGTAACTCCTGCTGTAACAACAGCTGGATTCCCCACCACCAGGACTTGTGCATAGGAGTACAGTGGTGCCTCGCAAGACGAAAAGAATCCGTTCTGTGATTCTCTTCGTCTAGCGGTTTTTTCGTCTTGCGAAGCAAGCCCATTGACGGATTAGCGGATTAGCGCTATTAGCGCTATTAGCGGCTTTTAGCGGCTTATCTGCTGATTGGATCAGCTGATAAGTGGCTTAGCGGCTTAGAAAAAAGGGGGGGGGACCAGCAGGAACTCGCAAGACATTGTCATCTTGCGAAGCAAGCCCATAGGAAATTCGTTTTGCGAAGCACCTCCAAAACGGAAAACTCTTTCGTCTAGCGAGTTTTCCGCCTTGCGAGGCATTCGTCTTGCGGGACACCACTGTAGTGCATTTGTGAAATCTGCACGCATTTCTGTAGTTATGCTTTTATACATTGCTAAATATGGTGGGTGGGTGGGTGGAAATGATAATAAACAGAGCTGTATTACTAGACAATGAATATATGGGTATTGTGTTTAAATAAAAAAATGTGAGTAGAATTTGGTCAATATATGAATGTGTACACAAAGTGTGGGAAATATGATGAGGAGTCTTTATCACTATTATTTAAGATATTTAGATACTAGCAACCCATTGGTGGAAGGACAATGACTATCAAGTTGCAAAATATAGTAATTGTTTAAGCAACAGCAGCAGAAAAATGGCATGAGGTGGCTGGAATTGAATACATTTCAGTCTGATGCATTTACAGTACAATTCTATATGTTCACTTGGAAATGTCCCACTGCTATTCAACAGACTTACTCCCAAGAAATTTAGGATTTCAGCCTTAAGCCCATTGCAACTGGAACAATGTTCCAAATTACCTTTCCTTGTGTTTAAACAGGAAGTGATTAGCTTCATACCTTTTCCCTTTCTGAAAAAACCCCAAGCCAGCATAAGTGAAGACTGCAAGCAACTAGCTAAATACAGTGTGTGTGTAATCACATGAGAATATGCCACCTGGTAAGGATAAAATTATATATGCAAGCTGAGACTATAAGGTTTGGCTAGACATGAGCTGTCCTATTTATAGGGCATCTGTTTTAAAGGATTGGTCCATTCCCTAAAACAACAGAAGTGCTCCTTATTTTAGACTGCACAGCAAAGTGTCCCCCATTTCCCCAGCGTTGTTGTCACCTCCCTGACTTGAGACATTGGTGCAGGACTGGCAGTAACAAATGCAACAGTGCAGTCTGTGCAGCAGGAGGCAGCATTGTCCATCGGAAATGGAGCAGCCTTGCAAGAACAATATGCCAGCGCCACCCTGCCTACCCACTATCCACAGGAAGCGAAAAAGGCACTTTGGCTCCTATTTCTGAGTGGTACTGCTAGGAATTTTTTAATTTGCTTCAAGCAGGCATTAGAATTTGCATCAGCTCATTTGAATGAAGCCAACACAGCTTTGCATTCTCCAAGCCAAATGCGACCCACCCAACCAGGTATTTGCACACAGGAAAAAAACAGCACAAGATTTATCAAGCCCTTGCTGCCTTCAGGTTAGAGGAGAGGTTTTCAACCTTTTTGAATCCATGCCTCCCTTGACCAACTACAGTCATACCTCGGGTTACAGACGCTTCAGGCTGCATGTTTTTGGGTTGCGCACCGCGTCAAACCCGGAATGGGTTACTTCTGGGTTTCGGTGCTCACGCATGCGCAGAAACACTAAATCATGCTTTGCACATGCACAGAAGTGCCAAATCGCGACCCGTGCATGCGCAGACACGGCGCTGCGGGTTGCGAATGCTGAGGGTTGCGAACGTGCCTCCTGCATGGATCACATTCGCAACCTGAGTGTCCACTGTGCATTCTTTCTGCAGCACCCCTGTAGGGCTCCAGAGCCCAGTTATGCCACCCCTTGCCTGCAGAGCGGGCAGCCTCTCACCATTCTATCAAACCTTGTGAAGTGTTCCCTCAACCTCTTCTCCTCTCCCCTCTCTTTGGGAGTCTTCTGGGCAGCCACTGCTGCCACGCCTGGTCTCTGAGCTGCCCCCTCCCTGCTCCAAAGAGAGGTGCCTCCTCCCACTGCCCCACCGGGCTTTGGGACTTGTCTGTCCATTCCCAACAGCAAGGGCTGGTGGACTGGCTGGCAGGGCTCCCTTGCCTGCTTGCTTGCTTGCTTGCTTACTCCAAGGCTGCCTCAGCTCCTGGCAACCAGCACCCCCTGGCCAGCTCCAGAGGCAGAGACATGAGAGGGAATCAGAGGAGGGAGGGAAGGAAAGAGAGACAGAGGCCAGTGTTGCCCTCCGCACCCCTGGCCACCATTCAAGGCACAGGGGCGGAGAGCAGGCGGGGGTGTGGCTGGCACGCGTCCTGAGGGTGTGTCCAGGGGGTGTGGCGCCCAGTGGGGGGGGGACAGCCGCGATGGCACCCTACCAGGATCGTGCTGGGGGCGGTGCGCTCCCTCCACCCCCCTCTTGCTCCGCCAGTGATTCAAGGCACCCCAGGGTGCCACGGCACACTGGCTGAAAACCTCTGGTGAGAGTCACAAAAGTCCACGGCGCTAGGGCTGCTCTTTACCACAAGGTGGCGTCTTTGGATGGCTGTGAACTTATAGGGGCACGGTCATCTTTTGTCTGTGAGTGCTTGCAGTTCTATGGACCCCACTTTGAGAGAAGTAATAGGTACTGGTGAGTTGTTCTAATCTAAAGTATTACTTCTGGGTACTATGACCCTGTTTGATACGTTTTGATTTTGAATATATGTTCTATGTTTGGTTTATGTATGCTTGATATGTAAAATAAAATATATTCTTTTTGCAACCTGCTTTGAGAGTGGTGATTTGGTGATGATGATGATTTTACAATCAAGTGAGGTGTGTGTGTGTGTGTAAACAAATAAAATAAATTTTAAAAATGGAAGGAGAAAAGAAAGAGTTTGATCTTACTTTGCTGTGGGAAGAAAATAAATGCAGCAGGACTTTAATGTGGTCTCTTTCAGATTCAAATATGTATTGGTTGTTTCTGTTGACTAAGAATGCCAACACAAATGTCAAAAAAGAATTATGAGCTGTACTTAAATATTAACTGAAACGTCTCTGTAACGCCGTCCTGCCAAATGCCTAACTAGCTAACAAGGGTCCTGCTCCCAGCGTAATTGGCTGCCTAAATTTCCAAACTGCAAATCACGACTCAAGGGCCAATGGCAGAGGCCAAAATCCTGAAATGTTCTGTGATTGGACAACATGTGGTATCAACATTACCAAATGCTTTCAGATGAACATGGGTGAAACATGGGTAAGGCTGCTAGTTTTCATTCATTCATTGTTATTTTTTGAAAAATAATGTGCTTTTGATTGACTGAGTTTGTTCCCCAAACCTCCATTTACAGCCTGATCTTAAAACGCATTGACTCTGAAGCAAAGCAGGGCACATTCTGTTCACTGGAATTTATTTCTTGGTAAGTAAGATTAGTGTCTTTAAGAATATCCACATCAAATCAGCTTTCCCCTGTTAATATCTAAAATATCTGTGGATCCTGGTCCAGGACATTCACTTATGGCCAGTGGATTTGTGGTGATTTAAATTGGAATGCAGGCTGCAGCTACAGCCAGTTTTATCACCTCTGAGAAATATATTAATAGCAGATAGCCAGGAAATATCTCACTGTTTGATCTCTGACGCTTAATTAGGTTTCAGTAAGTTGCATGCGTGGCAGAATAGAAATTGAAGCTGTTTGGGCAAGCAGACAACATTAAATATCAGCCCAATAAGAACCAGTCATTCTTTGTGCTCTGCTCCTGGTAAGTGTGTGAGCAGCAGCAATAGGCAATAATGAAGGAAAGGGTGATTAAAACTTAAGCCTGGTGATTAATTGGGGAAGGATAATCAGCCAGGGCAATGTTGTTATATCCTTGCAGGTGCTCTTTTCCTGTTTCACTGTCGACAGTTTAACTACGTAAGCAGATAGTTGTTTGCAACAAGCATCACAAAAAACCTTATCAATGAGTGCATAGAATTTTCCTTCTTTAAATGGGCTTTGATCTTCAGCTGGTCTCACATTCCTGCAGTTTACCTAGTTTAGCACAGAGATAAACTGCGATCAAGTGCCAACACAGTCTTTCTTTCCAGCATAGAAGCACACTTGGGGGAACTGAGTGTACAGCAGCCTTTGTGTGCCAGTACTGGAGCAAGTGAAAGTGTCAGGTGAGAGAGGAGGCAATAGAAGAAACAGACTGCAGCACTGCATCTAGCCTCACCTGACGGATGGGTGTAGTATATTCCTTGAGATGAAGTGGTAGAGCAGCTGCTTTTCCTGCAGAAGTCTCAGTCTCAGTCTCCAGATGAGCTAGGAATGTCGTCTGCATGGAAACATAGGAAGCCACTGGCAGTCAGTGTAGACTGTACTCATGGACCAGTGGTCCGACTCAGTATAAAGCAGATTCCTGAGTTCCTGTATATAGCGGTACCATGTGGTTTAGCTCCCTGGAGACTGTAACTGTAGTATGCACTTGGGCCTTTTTCTTTTAATTTTTAATACGCAGGTCTTTCACAATATCTCTTCATCATAATGTTAATTGCTGGGCCTATTGCAGTGGAGGGGCATTCCTTATTTTGGATTATGCCATCCTGAATCCAGCCGAATTAAACAGCAGATAATCACTTTTGCGCAAGACCTCAGTATTGATATAAATTTTCAAACACACACACACAGAGAGAGAGAGAGAGAGAGAGAGAGAGAGAGAGAGAGAGAGAGAAGTAGACATCACCTTCTCCAAAGATCACAAGCATCTTTTTTGGCTATTGTGATAACACAGTAACTAAGGGCTGGTTACATTTCTCTGTTTGCAATATGAAGCCTCCATCTGGAGGCACCCAAGTAACCAGGAATGTAAAATTCCCACACTGCATGTAATTGAAATTTATTTATCTGGGGACTGTTGTAGGTCCATGTATCTGCACAAGAGTTTCCTCCATCAATAACAGAGCCCTGCGGACAATTATTGTTTAGTGTAGGTTATTTAAGCCATCCCTCGATCGGTATTTTCTGGGAGGTGTCCCAGAAAAAAGCAGGATCCATCTCTCTTCACTGTGTTAACTGTCATGAATTTTGACAGTGTAATGTACCGGAACAAAATAAATGCCGATCATGGATATAACTGGGACAAGATGCTTTTCTGGGCCAAGGGTATGGAGAGCTCAAGAAATCACAAAGGCTTCCTACTATACTTATGCTTAGTTCCATGTTTCCCTTGAGTCCCATTTCCTAGGAAATCGGGCTAGATGGTGGGGTAATTATCACAGCTGTATTCTGAACCACTTTAATAGCCCACATTTTCTGTGCTGGTAGTGGAATGCAATAAACCAGGGGTTATTCATGCAAGCATAGCACCACTGAGTAAAATAAAATAAACAGTCATTCTGACTTTTTGAAGCCGTTTTATGGTGCTCTTTAAGCAGCCAGCTTATGTGAAAATATTAGTGCTCTTTTCGCGGTTCTCTGCTGAATTTTCCTTAATGCCTTCTGCAATTAAATTGCTGTTTGCACAAGCTTGTGCTAAGCCTTTTCTTCCCAGTTATTTAGCTGCCTTTTCCAGGAGGATGCTATAGTGATCAGACGGTCACCCCAGCAAACGTCTCCATCCATTCTTGCCTGGAAGGAAGCATCTGGACATAGACAGCTACCTCATAACTGGCTCTTTTGTGTGACTTAAAAATGACTCTTTTCATATTAAATGGATTCTGGACCTGGAAAGATTTCCACGGGCTTTTTGGGGGTGGGTGAGTTAACTGCTGCTCAGGTGGAGGACAGAATCCTGGCAAGATGAACGAAACGTTAATCAAGACGAATATGCAGCTCACATTTAATGCACATTTAATTCAAACAACATTGGAGATAATATTTTCACTTCGACTGGATCTACGTTAGTGTTAATGATTTGTTCATACTGTTGTCAGGGTCCAGGTATGTGCTGCATTACAGTGAATGTCTGGAATTTGGTGAATGTCCGCAGATGTAAATGTTGAAAGTCTCAGATTCTGGTTAAGAATGTCCAAACATCAGAGATGTGCCAGCAAATAGGGACATGGGTGCAGCTGGGGGGGGGGCAGGGAGGGACAGCTGCCACCCCTAAATCAATAAAAATCAATAGAAATGCATAGCTAACTGAGGTTCTGCCCCCCCAAAAGGCCTGCCCCCAGGGGCGTAGGAAGGGGGGCGTACTGTCATGGGTGCCCTCACTGAGGGGGGTGACATTTGGCACGCTGCCCACCCATGACTCCCAAGCCTACCCCGAGCCATCGGGGTAAGGGGGGAGCTGCACTGCTTTGCCGGAAGTATTCCTCCCTTCCCCCTGCATTTTGACGGCTTGGAGGAGGCTTGGGAGTCGCTGGCGTGCGGTGTGCTGAATGTCCGCCATGGGCAGCTCACTGCGCCCCCATGGGTGGTTCGCTCTGCCCCCAGCTGCAGGGCATGCATGCCGCTCCGGGCACCTGAGTGGCTATCCCGTGCCTGGTAGGGCACCCTCCGTGCCACTGCCCCCTCGGGAGCGCACCCACCCTGGGCAGTGCAGGCATATGCTCTGCCGCTGCCTGCTCCTCTAACAAAAATCCTGGCTACGCCCATGAATGTGGACCATCATCTGCGAGACTTCCCTCTTCTCCTGATCCCTGCCACAGCACTCCCTCCACTATAACAGAATATATATATAGTTTTGAAAGAGAAACCAAAAACATTCCCTCCACTATATTTTGCACTTCAAAGTTAGACTTGTTAGCTATAAGATGTGCAAAATCTCCACTTCCTGTGCATTGAGTCAAATCCCTTTCAAAGAAGCCAAGGGTGTTGTGTGTCCTTGCTTAGCATAAACGGCCCGTTATGTTTTTGGACGCTTCATTTGAAAAAATAAAATTGGAATATTTCATTTCACACCAGCCCTGTATGGTAATAAGTCACTGTTACTGCCTTGGGCTCAATATGTTCATGGCAGAGGTAGTTTTGAATCGAAGTGTCAAAAGCGTTAACTCAGCTGTTTATTCATCGTATTACAATGTCTTTGAGTGAAGTGATTTGGTGCCCTGATACACACTGAAAAGTGATCTGGGGATCTGTTTGCTGTTCCATGGAAAAATACACTTTGCGCACCCATTCTTAAAGTCCAAAATCCACATGTTCTTACATGAGCAAAGACTTGTGCATACAGAAATGTATGCATCTGTTATGTCTCTAGTAGATTTAAAAAGCAAACACACACACACACAAGATCATCCTGTGTGACAATCTGCATATGGGCTTCATGCAACTTCCTATGTGTAAGTGACTTCTTTGGAGGAGCTTTGCCATATGCGAAGTCGTTAGTAATCCAATTAGGAGGGGAAAGTTTTGTTTTTATTTTTTTATAAATATTTATTAAGATTTTACAAATTATAACAAACATAACAATACACACACACACAAACGAAAATAACATAAAAAAGAACAAGTATAATTTCAATACCTTATTTCCTTAAAACTTATTTCACCGACCTCCTCATACCTCCCCTTTCTGCGTTCCCATTTCAAAAATTTAGTTCAGCAAATCCTCACCCTTGATTTTATCTAATTATCATCCTTACTTTCCTTTTACTTAATCTTTACAGCTGTACTCCATTTAGTTTTAAAAACCACATTATTCTAAGATTCATAAATTTTACAATGTTTCTTAAGGTAGTTCTTAAATTTATTCCAATCTTCTTCCACCGTCTCTTTTCCCCAGTCTCGGATTCTGCCAGTCATTTCTGCTAATCCCATATAGTCTATCACCTTCATCTGCCATTCTTCCAAGGTGGGTAGATCCTGTGTCTTCTAATACTTTGCGATGAGTATTCTTGCCGCTGTTGTAGCATACATAAAAAAAGTTCTGTCTTTCTTTTGCACCGACTGGCCGACAATGCCCAGGAGAAAGGCCTCTGGTTTCTTAGGGAAGGTATATTTAAATACCTAGGAGGGGAAAGTTTTAGAACCTCTATTCACCTTTCACTATTATATGCCAGTCAAATGGAAGCAGAGTTAGCAACAATTGGGAACAAGTGGTCCTATTTCTTACAGGAGGATTCTTCCAGAAAAACAGAGAAGAAGAATAACAGTTTAACAGGAACTTGAGTTGGAATTCATATATGAGGCATTCATCAGGCTGGTATGCATTACATCATAGGTAAGAGATATGGCATATCTGCTTTTCTCATTATTTGCTCTGACTGATGTTCCCTGGAGACCTGCGTCCCCCAGTCTACAATGAGTGTTTAAGCAGGTCTGCCATGTTCATCAGCCACACACTACATGGAGCCAAAATGAATTTCCCCCAATAAAATGTACCCTTTAAACTGCATTTCCTTGCTTTATCACAAAGTTCACCCTCCTCCTTGAAGTTTCTCTGAATGTTGTATTACATGCCACCCCAATCTCCAAGCAGCCAGAGATTCCAGGGGTTTCTGGTGCTCACGCAGGGTTTGCTTTTCCTGGAACGAAGGTCAACAGAGACTGTGTTGTCCTTAGGATATAAGGTTTGTTTACACATATATACACACTGAGCCCAAGATGGAGGGGCTCACAGCATTCAACACCAACAGATCTTGCTTCTCCATTAGTCACAGCTTTGGATTCAGCACAAACCAAGCATGCCTCTCATCTTCTCAGCCTGCCTCCTGCTTTCAGCTCAGCTCACACACAACTGCCCTGGCCATTTTCCTTCCAACTACCAGCCAGGTGAGGAGGTAGTTTGCCCTCTGGGCATGGAGCTCCATTTTACTAATGAAGGTACAGTCATACCTCAGAAGTCGAACGCCTTGTGAGTTGAACGTTTTGGCTCCCGAACGCTGCAACCCCAGAAGTGATGGTTCCGGTTTGCAAACGTTTTTTGGAACCCAAACGTACAATGTGAGTTCCATGGCTTCCAATTGGCTGCAGGAGCCTTCTGCAGCCAATCAGAAGGTGCACCTTGGTTTCCTAACATTTTGTAAGTCAAACAGACTTCTGGAACGGATTCCGTTCGACTTCCGAGGTACGACTATACTTAAATGGCAAGCCAATGCCTTTATCTTACAATTGTCTAGTTAGCAATCTGCTTTTAACCCATACTAGGTAGAGGATCCCAAGGATTGGAAGGGACTTGGATCACCAGGCAAACTGACCCACCAGACCTACAACAGCATATATGGAATGCAGTATATATGAGATGCAGAACAGGTGATCAATTTCAGATATAACACAGATCAGTTTAAAACAGTGGATTCTGTTTAGCAGAAGCCCCGGATCAACTTTAGCCTCAAAGGTTCATTAAGAGACAGAAAAAAATTGTAAAAAATTAAATCATTTCAATCATGAAGGTTTCTAGGTGCATGTCCAGTCAGGTGATGGGTAACACTGCTGCCACCATTTTTTTTTTTACTGATGAAAGGAGGTTCATTTCCACCTTCTGCCTGGGCTGCCACTGGCATCGTAGGACCATTTTGGATTAGATGGAAAGTTGAGGAGGAAGGGAAACAAGGTATACAATTGATTTGTGCTTTCAGTTCTTCCCATTTTCCTGTCTTGTCTGAAATTAATCTTACCTAACGAGGAAGTGCATAAGCACCTGCTGTGGCCCATCTTGCACACCTCCTTGTCAGAGTTAACACATGGCATTGATTTCAGATGAGAAGCCTCCTATTCCTTCTCTTTTGTCACATTTCAAACAGATCTGAGTCTGCCCCTTGTTTCAATACACTGACACCCTCTATATCACACCACCTGAACCCTTGACCCTTGCCCACCTTGGCTTCTTAGAGATAACCATAGGGGGATGAAAGGTGGGTCCAGGGAATTATTAATGTCTCACTGGAGGAGCAGGAAGTACCATCTGCCTTGAAGGAAGTGGTTGTTCACTGCATCATTCAGAAGACCACCCAGTGTTAAACAACAATTGTCCAGTGGCAATATGGAAATAAGATGCAGTGAATGCCCTTCCATGGAACATCCGGAAACAGGCCAGATTCAAGAGCCATGCATACTACTCTAACACATCATATGTTTTGTTGATAAATATACTAAATGAAAATTTTGTCTGAGTTGTTAATTAAGAATACCAAACAATGCCAGGAACAATGAATGGCTGACAAAAAAAAAAAAAACTGATGTAAAGTAATGAATAATAATAATAATAAAATTTTCTTTATATCCTGCCCTCCCCAGCTGAAGCTGGGCTCAGAGTGGCTAACAATAATAAAAGTAACACAGTTTACATAAAATCACAATCAATTAATTGAATTGCATTCTAAAATCAATTCAAAATCAAATTAATGGCAACCATTGGGCTAGAGTTCTATGAGGATTACAAGTAAAATCTCTTAAAATAAATTATGGGACAGATCTCTTGAGAATATTAAAAGAACTATGAAAACATCAGTTCTAAAAGCAAAGATTATTATTATTAATAATGATAATAATTTATTTGTACCCCACCCATCTGACTGGGTGCCCCAGCCACTTTGGGTGGCTTCCAGTATATATAAAAACATAATGAAACCTTAAATCTTAAAAAGTTTCCCTATACAGGGCTGCCTTCAGATCTTTCCTAAATATTATATGATTACTCATCTCATTAACATCTGATGGGAAGGCTTTCCACAGGGTGGGCGCCACTACTGAGAAGGTCCTTTGGAGTAGTATCTGATGACTGAAGAACAGCTAATTGTGCACCAATATAGAAAAAACATGGATAATTGACTTAGGTAAAATACCTGTTAGCAGAGGTGACTCATCCCATTTGGCCTCCTGAGACAAAATGAGAAGGGGCTGCTTACTGGAGGTCACATGGCTGTGGCTTCCAGGTTCTGGCGAGATCTTGTGAGATGTCTCCAAATCTTGCTGGAACCCAGAAGCCACAGCCTCTTCTCCTTGCTACTCTGTTGGTGGTGGCAGTGGCAGAAGAAGGGGAGGGCGTCCCCACCTTCACCACAGGAGAAGTGAGAAGTGGTGGCGAGATCCCACCAGAAGCACCACCTCCATGGGATTATGCTGCCCAAGGCTTGAACCACCTATAAGTTTTATTTCAGTGGTGTTTAAGGTCCCCAACTAAAGACAAGGCAGGAATCTTAGCTCAGATCACCGTACTTGGATAGCTTAGTTGGTTAGAGTGTGGTGCTGATAACACCAAGGTTGCAGGTTCAGGACAGCTGGATATCCTGTATTGCAGTGGGTTGGACTAAATTATCCTCAGGGTCCCTTCTAACTCTACAATCCTACGATTCGATGACCATGGTTTCATTTGAAGTTGATTACACTAGCTATTTTCATATTCTTTTTCAAGAAAATGATTTGCTTTTCCAGATAAAAGGACTGAAAGTGTGGTTTTAATTTTAGCAAGGTTTTTTTATTTTATACAGTAGTAGATCTGATACAATAACAGTGAGGGATAGCTACTTACCCTATAAAATGAAGGGCTTCATTAATGTAAGACGTGGGAAGAAACAGTAAAAAGTAACAAGACAAAAATGCAGTGCTATAAATCAACATTGACATTAGAGACATATAATTTCCAAGAATCAGCCTTAGGATCTGTTTCATAAAACATTTTGCTGGTAATATTGACTAAATAATTAGCTGCAATCAATGTCTTTGAATCAAATCTATCTCTCCATGTTTCATCCGGAAGCTAAAACATTCAAGAATTGTCACAAAGTAAATGCTGCTGTTCTCATTCACCAATAAGGATTCAGCAATACTGGAATGTCTTGTCACCAACAAACTCTCTTTGATTTGCCATCACAGTACAAATTGTTTCACTAGGGCTTTTTCCTTTTTCTTTTCTGCACAACAACTAGCTTGATCATACTGTTCAACAAAAGGCTAGTGTATTCAGTAGGATACATTACATTACAATTCAACACAGCCATAGTGGAGGGGTGAATTCTCAAAACCCAATCCTGAAAAGGCAGGAACAAGTCAGACATTTGTACTTCATAATCCAAGTACTGAGCTTGTACTGAAATCCAAGTACTAAACTTGCTTTTTTTTAAATGCACACAAGTCCTTTGTCGAGAGAATGCAGTAGTTCCATTAAATTATTTTTACCTCTGCAATTGCTTTTTATTCCACACAAAAAAGAAGTGTTGTCATAATCTCTTCACCCCCAGGATCATATCTCCTTTTCTACATCAGTGATGTCCCTCTATTTTGATTTGTTTTCTCTGATGAGAATAGATCATAATGGCATTAATGAGAGACTGTCACTTGCTGCTGACAGCACATGCCATGAGTACAATATCCCAGCAATGGCATCAAAGATCCTAGCATAGTTGTTTGTGACAAGCAGAAATGATCAGCTATTGTTGTAAGGAAGAGCTTCTGCAGCAGAGGCCTGGTGAGGAACTGACATTGCCCCCCAAAAGAGGATGCTGCACTATCTCTCTCAGCACTGAAAGGCTTCTGCAGCAGCAAGGAGCCCATTGAGGGGAATATAATCACCTAGACATAGAGGGACAGCACTATTTCAACAGCTCTAAGCCTTGAAAAGCTCTTGCTGCAGCCTGTGGGACCCTTCCAATGTTCTTTTTATTGTGCATTCATGATTATTTGTGCTTATTATTGCAATACTGTTTGCACCTGCAAGTGTTTTTTAGGGGGGGCATACTGCTTCATTCAGTGCATCATGTACTATAATGTCCTGCTGAAATTTTGTAACTTTTTGTACTACATCATGTTGTGGTGTTTGGGGGTGTTTGTCCTGTTTTTGTTGTGCTATGGTGCAAGAGTGCCCATCAGGCGGCAATAATGCAATAATCTTGGGGACACAGAGCAGTGTGAGCACTTTTCTTATTGCAGAATGTCCAGTATTGGGGGGGGGGGATGGGTTACAATGGCTGTGTACACAATATCCCTTTACAGCCCATTCGAAACTTGTTTTCCCCCTCAAAGAATTATGGGTACTGCATTTTGCCACTCACAGAATTATAATTCCCAGCAACCCTTAACAAACCACAGAGCCCAGAATTCTTTAAGAGGGAAGAAAGCGTGCTTCAAATGTCTCTAAAAGGTATAGTGGGCATGCAGCCTATGATCGTGCAACCTGAATTTGCTGGTACATGACTGAATCTCAACAGAAAATAGTGAAAATGTGGAAGCAACCTAACTTTTTATATAACAATTGTTCTGGGCTTGTTTTGTCCTGCTTTTGTTGCACACAAGGGCCCCTCCAGATGGCAAGAATGCAGCGACATCAGGAAAGGATTGTAAAACAAATACAACCTGTGGCCCTCTCAACATTGTTGGACTCCAACTCCCATAAGCCCCAGCCAGCGTGGCCAAAGGTCAGGCATAATGGGAGCTGTAGTCCAACAACATTTGGAGGGCAACCAATTCCCCATCTCTGTCGTACAGGTGTGAGTTACAGATAGGTAGCCGTGTTGGTCTGCCATAGTCAAAATAAAAAAATTCCTTCCAGTAGCACCTTAAAGACCAACTAAGTTAGTTCTTGGTATGAGCTTTCGTGTGCATGCACACTTCTTCAGATACACTGCAACTTCTGTTTCAGTGTATCTGAAGAAGTGTGCATGCACACGAAAGCTCATACCAAGAACTAACTTAGTTGGTCTTTAAGGTGCTACTGTACAGGTGTGAGCTAGTTTAAAGTAGAGCTGAGCCACCTCAGACAAGCTGCTGCTCAAATATCTTGTCCCTCAAAGCTCAGGGTTTCTCACTACTAAAGGTGATGTTACATGTTACTTTACAGCAAAGAGCTACCCATTTCCACAGCTTTGCTGAGGGTGCATTTTTTATAATACCTGAAGGGCATTTGCAGGTCTGAAAACACACAAAAACCAGTTGTTGCATAGGCTGGGGATATAATAGGGTCAGCAGAGAGAGGATGCTAAATATCAAATGCATTGTTTGCATTTGGTCCTGAAATGCCTGTGTTCTCCTGAGCTTTCAGACAGCACCCACAAAGTAAACACTGCTTTCCCTCTTCTGCTTTGAAACCACCCAGAACAAATATTTCCCATATTCGGGGGGGGGGGATGATTGTTATAGGTGGCATCATTCCTCTTCTACTCTTAAGACTCTTCCAAATAGGGGCTTAGTTTGCAAATGGGTTTTTGAGATGTATCATAAACAGGTCTTTGGCAATAGGCTCTTTTCTTCTTCTTCTATACTTATCATATTTCCCCTAGAAAAGGCATATGAGGATTAAATTGTGGGGAAGGGTTGGGCTGGGTCAGTGATGTTGTGTGGATGCTGCAATGGGGGGAAAGCCATTTTCAAACACGGAGAACCAAGTCCACACTAGACACCTGCCTGGAAGCATCCTCAGTCATAAACCAGAACTGGGGAGGCAAAACTACACGAAGGAATAGAAACTAGAGCAGTTTTAAGAGTGCCTTTAGCTGCACCGAAGCACATAGCTTCACATAGTTGTCTCATTAATACTGATAAATTGGCTAAGAAACTTGCTTTCCCTCTGTGAAACAGGCTGAGCTTTGATAAGATTAGACAGTTTTACAGCTCAGCCTGGAGAAGTGGGGGTGGGGAAAGGATAAGAAGGGAAGAGAATGGCTCGCAGGGAAGAAACCCGTTTTGCTTATGCACAATGAGAGAGCGTACGGGGTTGGAGAAAGGACACCTGGGCCGGCAGCAGCCTTTCTTTATCGCCCCTTTAGGCTATCTCAGCTCCGTAGACCATGAGGTCCCCGCCCCCGACTCGATGGGCTTCCCAGCGTGTTAAATGTAGCATTTGAGTATCGTTCTGCAAATACCACGCAGTGACCCAATAGCACCCTCAACGCGGCCGCCTTCAAGGAGCCACCGGGCTCTTTGTCGCTCTTCAACGCGGCTGCCCTTTGGGAAGCGGGGGGCCACGCGGGGAAGCAGAGCTCTAGAGAAAGATCGGGGAAGGGGCTCCCGGGAAAGAGGTCAGGAAGCCGCCGAGGAAGGAGAAGGGGCTCCGCTCGCAGGTAAGAAAAGGAGGGGCGGGCCAGCGCGCTAGCCTTGGGCGAAGCGTGGCAAGGGGGAGCTATGCGAAACATGCCCGGCCAATAGGCGTCGTCCGAATTGCCGTCAGCGTTCGAAAGGAACAGCGGCCGTCCAATGAGAAGCGCCCTCGAACGCAGCCAGGATTCCACGCCGTCCACAAGTTGCGGCGGCGGCGGCTGGCCTCCCGCGTCCGCCTGGGCTGCCTGTAGCGCCGCCTGCCGGCCGCCTCTCCTGCGCCTGGCTCCTCCCCTCCGGCTGCCCTCCGCCCTGCTCGGCTCGCTCACTCGCTCGCTCCCCGGGTCTCCTGGTGTATTATGTCATCTGCAAGCGGAGCGCCCGGCCAGGCTCCCCGAGACGGCGCGCAGTGAGCGGAGGAGAAGCCGGGAGGCGCGTCTCTCGGGCGGCACCGCTGTGCAGGGACCCGGAGCTACGCCGGCTGGGCGCTCCTGCCTAGGACGGCTCCCCTCGGCCGGCCGCGCCGCCGCGCCTTGCTTGATTCCCCTCGTCCCCCGGTGGCTCCGCTGTCCTCGGAGGGGGTCTCCCGCCCGGGAGCCAGGCGGATGCCGCCGCAGCAAGAGGGAGAGACGGGCTACATCAGCAAGCCGCTGCCGGGCGGCTGCGAAGTGCCCCCGGTGCCGCCGCGGAGGGTCCGCAGCAGCCGGGCAGCGGCGCTGGGGGCCGCGCTGGGGAGCCGCTGCCGGGCCGGGGCGGGCGGCGGCGGCGGGACTGGCGGCGGCGGCGAGCCTCGCCGCAGCATCAAGTGCGTGCTGGTGGGAGACGGCGCGGTGGGCAAGACCAGCCTGGTGGTGAGCTATACCACCAACGGCTACCCCACGGAGTACATCCCCACCGCCTTCGACAATTTCTCAGGTAAGGGGGCGGCGGAAGAGGGTCTCCTCGGAGGCTGCCGAGGAAGCACTTCCCCTCGGGGCAGGAGGGTCGCGGCGAGGCGGCCCCTCCAGCGTGCGATCCGGCTGGGCAGGCGCTTTTCGCCCTCGGAGCGCCGCGTGGACTCTGGCTTCTCTTTCAATCGCCGTCCATTTCCAGCCTTGAGACTCAAAAAGGGGCGGCTCCCCTCCTTGGGAAGTTCGCGAGAAAGAGCAGCGTTGCTCTTTGAGCTCCAGGTGGATGCAGGTAGAAAGGAGGGGCCGAAAGAGGATCCCCCCCTCCACGTCCGAATATATAGGGAAAGGATCAGTCTTACGGTCAGGGGACCAAACGGGTTAGATTAAGCCCCTTTCTTCGGGAGGATCGTCTAATAGAGAAAGAAGCTCCGAGAGATACGTGAAAAAGAAACTCCCCTTTCTTTTCTTTCGCATGCCCGTTCCAGATCATAACTGAGGACTCGAACTGAAGAAGTGCCCCGCATAAATCGAATTATTCCTATTTAGTTGCATATAACACGCGCCGTTTAAAATGCAGACGTGCTGTGCTTCCTCTGGAATACCCCCCCTTTTTTGCAAGATTGAAAGGTTTTTACAAATCTTGACCTGGACTTCGAAACAACCGAGGTCAAGGGTGATTGTAACTCAGCGGTGCAACATTGACTTTTCACGCAGAGGGTCCCTGATTCAGTCTAGGGCATTTCTAGGGCCCAGATAGGCCCACAATTCTGGAGACCCGCAGCTGGCTGGACCAATGGTCTGACTCTGTACAAGCGATTTTTACTTGGAGTTAAGTTCCACTGTGTTAAATGGGGCTGACACATGCATACGCCTTAATGTACTTGTTTGCTTCTGAGTTTTGAAGCCTCCACCATTTACAACAGTATTTTCCATGCCGTTTCCAGGCGTGAGGGTTAGGAACTTGGTCACAACTAAAAACAGGATTCTTTGAGTTC
Organism: Podarcis bocagei; assembly: GCF_964188305.1. Taxonomy (NCBI): domain Eukaryota; kingdom Metazoa; phylum Chordata; class Lepidosauria; order Squamata; family Lacertidae; genus Podarcis; species Podarcis bocagei. Next base: position 61,799,194 of record NC_138127.1, on the reverse strand, counting down.
TAACTAGTTCTTATGGGGGCAACCTGAAGTGGGTGGGTGTATATATAAACATGCCTTTATATGGCAGATATTCGTATTTCAGGGAAAAGTACTTTTATTGCCAAGGGCTCCGTGGGTCTGATTTACCCCGGGCTCAGGCGCTATGCTGAGTGTGCTGTGCCCACACAGATAATTCTGTTCTTTATTTTCCCAAAACGTCACACTTTCCTATCATCTTGCAAATCCTCTTGGCTGTCTCATAATCCTTATCCCTTTAGTTAGGTTCAGAAGGGGGAAAAGTAAGCCCTTGTCCAGTCCCCTCCCCCACCTTCTATTAGTTTAAATCTCCATTGATTTTCGGGGGGGGGGCAGGGAACAGCGTGGAGAGATGGCTTTCTGCGGTTTGCCGTGTGAATTGTTGTAATTAAATAGCCCCTGTCAATCTTCCCAGTTTTTAATAAGGTTTCTGGGTGTTGAGTGGAAGCTGCTGGGTCATCAGTCCTGGCTTAACTCCTTCGGGGATAGATACGAATCTTAGAGCTGCTTCACATTTTTACAGAAAAGAGGTGTCCCTGTGCATTTCTGTGCTGACTGTGTCTCTTCTCCAACATCAGAAGGGCATTTTCATGTCTGAGAACATGTGATAAACACGCACCTACTGTTGGGAGTTTCAGTCATATGTGGTTTGTGTATGTACACTGTCCAGATATTCAAATGCCCTTCAAACAGAAAACACACTGCTGACCTGCTGTGGAAATGCTGGGGTCTTCTTCGTTGTTTGCCGCTGTATTGTGGCCTTTGTCCTTTGTGGTGAAACATTCTCATTTTGAAGAACAGGCTCTTACAACCTCATGTCACGAAAGGTGCTCTCCCTGTCCTTTGCACCAGCTTAGACCCGAGCAACCCAGCCCTCTGCAGCAGGTATACTTGGGAGTAAGTTCCATAGAGTTCAAAGGGAGTTAGGTGTGCTCAGCTGCTTCCACAGCAGTACAGTTTAGAGACTTTAGAGAGCCACTCCTTCCTGGAGCACGTTACTGCCTCACATTAAACTGTAAGCAGTTTTGCTTTGCAGCAAGCAAATACCTGAAGGGCACAGTTTTTCTGCAGTATTGAAAATTGATGCAGCAAAAGGAAGTGACAAAAGCAATAAATCTGCAGCCGTTTTGGGGGAGGGGATTAAACCAAGCAAAGCCCACCCCCTCAATTAAAAAATAGCATATTGTGTTTAAACAGGGAAGCGATGGTAACAATGGCCTGTGATTACACGTGGTTCTTTATCAAGCTAGTTCTTTTCTGAGGGTGGAATGATAAATCCTCTAGTCAGAACTGAAAGGGATGCAAAAAGAGCAGCAGCTTCGCAAGGGATGTGTCAATATTTGCATTGTCTTTTCTGCTTTAAGGCAAAGGGGTTGGAGTAGGGGCCTCCTTTGTGCCAGGACTTTGAAAATCAATCCTCAAGCAAGTTGAAGGGAATGGGGTGGGTGGTTGGGATGCAAAACTGCCTGAGTGTTTGGGGACAGATTTCTTCTTTCTTTTGCATCATTCAGTGATTTTGCTACTTAGCCCATTGGGAGTGTACCAAAATTTTAAAGTCCTGAAGGGTTTGGGTAGGCCTCAGAGTTGGGACTGAGGCGGCTTTTGAGCTCCTTAAATCACAACCGGTTCAAATAAATACGAGGAAACACCTACCGGTAATTCTTCATGAGTGGATGAAGGTTTCACTGACTCTTCCCTCCCCTTCCATTTCAGCTGTTGTATCCGTTGATGGCCGGCCAGTGAGGCTCCAGCTCTGTGACACAGCTGGCCAGGTCAGTAAAACTACTTACTTACTTGAGTGGAAGGGTGGCCTAACCTGGGGCAGAGGGAGGAAAGTGGAGGAAGAAAGAGCTAATACCCTTTTTGGGTGGAGTGGTGTGTGCTCTGCATTGTCACTTCTTTCAGGCTGCTTCCTTGGGTGACATGAGGAGGCTGGGAGGGAGGCAGCAGGAGCCCAAATACAGGTCCTCCCCACATCGGGAGTATCCCAGGTGGCTTCTCAGTTACCTTGAGAGCATTGGAAGGAGCAGCCCTGCAACAGTTCCCTTGTTGCCAGAGTAATGTGAGTAACTGGACTACATAGGAAGGACCGGCTACTGTGGGAGGAGAAAGACTTCCTGCTTTGATTTGCGGTCTTCTGTTGTGCAAAGGTGAGTGACGATGAGTCACCCACGTGTGAAACAAAAGCACATGTTTACATGTGAATTTGCAAGCAGCCCACTACCTGATTTGCAATGGATGGCTCAAAAAGACAAAAATATACTGCACTACACACTGTGACGCATGGGAGTTTTCTCTTTGCAAGCTCTCTGAGTGCATTTTCATAGAGTGGTCGCTTCTAACACACAATGCATAAGGGGACTTCCTGTTTCCTGCTGGCTGATACTGGGTAATCCAGCAGTTGGCAGCATATGAGCTGTGGGTACCTAGTGGCTGTCTTCTCCATCTTGTTATGGAGGGCCTTTTGGAGCCATGATTGCTCGTGACATCTTTGTCCTAGATCCATTGTTCCCGTGGCCTGTTAGCTGTAGATAAGAGATGGAAAAAGAGCCTCGATAATCTGGGGCTTTCTTTCGCACTCCTAATTCATCTCAGTCTCTGAATCTGCTCCTCAATTCTACTCCTTGAGGGAACGCATTCCAGTTTTAAGCAACACAATGACATCAATGCGACAATTACTATGAGGACATGCAAACAAGCTCTAATTGTGCAAATATTTGTAACCGCAGCCCACAGCTTCAGTGCAGTACAGCATGCTTCAGTTCAAACTCTGCCTCCGAAGCTAAGTGACAGGAGTCTTTGGCTCTAGCCTTGCTTCCTAAGGGGCTTAAATCTGGGAAACAAATGAGCTCATGAACTCAGTGTCCCTGACTCTTGCCCTGTAAACCTCAGTCTTTTGCAAGTGCCCCTGAAAAGAAGTGTATTCAAGTGGAAGGGGCCTTGTAGTGATTTCTTTAGATGTATTTTGAAGAACTGCACGTCTGTGTTCCTTCAACATTTTTCCAAGTTAAGAACCTCTGACCCCTTGCAAGTTAAGATGCATGTTTCAGTTTGGCAACAAAACATTGGCACAGGAGGTGCATCTCGGACTGTGTTTGCTCTTCGCTCTTCTTAATTTGAAACCCTTGGAAGCATTTGGAAGCATGCTGTATTTTAATTAAAATGCTACCACAACTGAGGCAAATTGTATTGGTTTGGGAGGCCGGTGATGTTGTGCTTTTGTCCTGTCAGCAAGAAGGAAAGGTTGGGTGCAGGCAAGGAGTTGATTTGCTTCCCTCAGCTGCAGCCCTTGAAGCCTCTGGGCCTAACAAAAGATTTGGTTAGCTGCATATCTGCCAGTAAGTGTAGTGGAGTTTTTCCCCGTGTGTGTGTGTTGCAAACATTGTCTGCATGCGGCCTCAATCCAGATCAGGAGTCCTTTTTATGGGGCTCTGAATCAGGACAGGGAATGAAGGATTTTTAAAAATCTAACCCACACTAGGATCCTGATCTAGAACAGCCCCACTGGCTTTTTAAAAAAAAAAAATACACAAAACCCTACACTTAAACAAAATAAAAAAATTCCTTCCAGTAGCACCTTAGAGACCAACTAAGTTTGTTATTGGTATGAGTTTTTGTGTGCATGCACACTTCTTCACATGAAAGCTCATACCAATAACAAGCTTAGTTGGTCTCTAAGGTGCTACTGGAAGGAATTTTTTTATTTTGTTTCGACTACAGCAGACCAACACGGCTACCTACCTGTAACCCTACACTTGAAAGACACAGCTACATAACTGAACTGATTTTCATGAGTGGTATGTGGCAACTTTCCTCCCTACGATTAGATTTTCATGTAAGAGTTAGTCAAATCTTTAGTGGTGCGGAAGTGACACATACTGCTGTGACCTGAAACAGGATCTGGAAGGTCTCTCCTTTGTTAGGCTCTCCCTGCAACAGACTATAAACTGCGAAGAACCAGAACGCTCTGATCATCACACAGGATCCACAAATCAGAAAATCATACCCCATGGCAAAATCACAGTTTTGATGCATAGAAGGAACTACAAAAGGGCACATAGCATGGAGGTTGAGTGGGGAGGGAGGCAGCACATTAGGAAATGTGAGCGTGAGGGTGTTCTTTATTCATGGCACCAGAAGTGTGTCAAGTGTAGATCATGAAAATTGGATGACAACAATAAATATGAACCTAGAACAGCAGGCCTCTGAAGGGCTATATTAAATCATGAATCCTTCCAGAGGATCATGTTATATGACAGTGTGGTGCTAAATCGCTCGCACCTTCCTGTATCAAGCTTTGCCTGGATTTAGTGTGAAATCTCTCATCAACTGTGTCTTGATCATCTGAATTCCTCAGTTGTCCAGATCCATTGCTTTCCCCTGCTCAGTCAATAAACCACTCGGATAAACCAAATCAAAATAAGAAACACATTGAAATAAGAAGCAAGTAAACAAACAATATTCAGGGTATGTTCACGTTACCACTCACTTTGCATGCAGTCCTATCTTACTGCTGCCATTAGAAGCTGCATTCAGAGTAGGTACCCACACAGCAAGGAAGCCTGGGATTACTCAGACAATGTTCCAAGCCACACAGAGGCAGCAGGAAGTGGCCTGTTTACAAATTTAAGGTTAATAGATAACCTGATGCAGAGATTGACCAGAGGAGTCCTAAACAAAACAAAAAAAACCCCATCCACACTGTTCTCATATTGGGGGGGGGGGGCAGCAAGCCCTTCCTAATACCACAGAGCCCAAAGGACCAGGACAAATAGCCAGAAATACCTGTGCAGCTCTCTCTTGAACTTTGAACTCTTACTTTCCCAGAATATTCCTGAGTGTTTTACACTTCTCTGAATTAAGTGTTACTCTAATATCAGTTTGAAGACTGTGGTTGCAAAATTGGTACAACAGTTAGGTTGGAAATCAGATCACTGTGCTACTTTCTGTGGGACGTCTGCAGCATCTTAAAGTAAATAAGTCAAGATCTTTTAGTTTCTGCTTACAGGAGAAATTCCCTATTTGTTTCCTGTAGTAGTTCCCTGTAGCTGGTTTACTCTGAGCTAGTCCTAATTAACCATTGGTGAGAATCTTATCAATGGGCTTAAGCAGAGGTACAAAAACCCAGTCTCTTGGAGCCCCAAAACTGCCCACTGACACCTGGTGAGGTGCAGAGTTCAAGAAGTGCTGCTGTTATTCACTCCGGTCCCTAGAAAATCTCATTGTCTCATGTTTTGGGGCAAAGTCACGTCTAGTTTAAATTTACCTAACTCTTTGCTGGATTGTGGCCAAGTACGTCAGATTAGATCTCTGCATTGCTTCATGCATCTGAGAACTGCCTTTTCCCTTTTACAACTGCTCACACTGGCAGTTCATAGCCATCTTGTGATTAGACAAGATCCGGAGATCAGGTTCTGCATGACTCTTTTCCAGCTGCCAAATCTCCAGGTGGCAATTTTCTTTCCTTTTGCTTAGGTTTGTGTTAATTCCATTTAATTCCCTTTGTGTTGCACCAGTTCAGGTGGCTATCCCATTCATCCCACATGAGTTCTCATCAATCCTTCTGGTATTTACAGTGCCTCCTAAGTTAGTGCCATCTGTAAGTTTCATCTACGTGCTCCCACTTCCCTTCCAGGGTCACTAATGAAAACAGCTATATGAAACAAAACCCAATAGTAATCTCTGAGGAATTCCACTAGGAAAAGGGTAAAAGCTGTCTTTTCAGCAAAGCCTTTCCTTTGGTTCAATTCAGTTTCCCATTTGCCTGTCAGTTCTTGCCGGATGCGTGGCCTGCTTTTATTGCATCATCCCTCCTGTATGGCTATGCATTCAGCAGAATCATCTGGGACAGTCTTATAGGACTTTGCCACTTCCTAATGCAGGAGGTGGATCATAAAAAGGAACGATGTCCCATATCAAAAACTCCTTTGCTTGTCAGGGGAATATGGAGGCTAGCCTAGTCTTTGCCCTGATTTGCTGGGTTTATGAGGATTTTTTTAAATGGGGTAGCATTCAAACATGCAATTCCTTTCAGTATCATACAGTGGGTGCAGTCTCAGGAGAGCTATATCCCAGTATTTCCCTGAAAGCTCTGATCTGTAAGTTCTGCAGCCCTATTTAGATGTTGCAAAGAAGGGGAAGAGGCAACAGAGAGGATGTAGGGTTTGTGCAGGAATTCCTAGATATGTGGGGTGATTTCTTAAGCAGTTGGGGAGTTGGAGCAACTCTCTCCCTCACCTTGAACCAGGGAGCTTTGATGGGCTTTTTGTTGCTGAGCAAACGGTCTCTCAACATTCACGCTTCTTTTCCCCATTTCCCCCCAGGATGAATTTGACAAGCTCCGGCCCCTGTGCTACACCAACACAGACATCTTCCTGCTGTGCTTCAGCGTGGTGAGCCCGTCCTCTTTCCAGAATGTGAACGAGAAGTGGGTTCCAGAAATCCGGTGCCACTGCCCCAAAGCGCCCATTATCCTCGTTGGGACACAATCGGACCTCCGGGAGGACGTCAAGGTCCTCATTGAGCTGGACAAATGCAAAGAGAAGCCCGTGGCGGAGGAGGCCGCAAGGCTCTGTGCCGAGGAAATAAAAGCCGCCTCTTACATTGAGTGCTCCGCTTTGACTCAGAAAAACCTCAAAGAAGTCTTTGATGCAGCCATTGTTGCTGGCATTCAGTACTCGGATACTCAGCAGCAGCCAAAGAAATCGAAAAGCCGGACTCCAGACAAAATGAAAAACCTCTCCAAATCCTGGTGGAAAAAGTATTGCTGCTTTGTATAGTATATTTTGCAAAGGCTTTGAAAACAGCAGTTGGATACTGGGAGCGGGTCAAAGCTATATTAGCTCAAAATCTCTCTATTCCAGAGCACACGGACTGAATTCCACAGCTCTACATGCTGCTAAAAGTCACCCGTTGTCGTTGGAGGAGGAGGTGGTGGGAGGAGGACCTGAGGGAGCTGGTTGATGTGCATTACGTGGAAGGCTCCCAGCCGGAGTCAGCGGAGTGTCCTGTTGCCAAGGGACAACTACCCCACACTTCTGTGAAACCAGAAGCTGGGCCGAGGAATTGACTCCATGCAGAAGTGGGAGGAGCCACAACAGAGGCCTCCGATGCCAAGGCGACACAGAAACCAGGAAAAGACTATAGGAGGACAGAGTTTGACAGGTGGATGTCAGAAAGTGTGTGCTCCTTAATGACATTTGGCTTCCCACGTGCCCGTTTTCAGTCTTGCCATCTTCAGAAACTATAACATGCATTCCAGAAACATCCATAGTTTGATAAATTTAGCAGAATCTGCACGTAAATCCTATATATTTTTCTTAAGACGATATGCCTACTTCATGCACAGTGTAGGGATGTCTTAACACAATGAGCTGCTTACATAACTGCATCTTATTTGTAGACCCCTGACTTACAGATCTTTTACATGGTGTAAATGTGCATGCTTGCCAAATTATAAAAAATAATAATGATGATGATATTTTGAATAGCCTTGGGTTGCTTTTCTATTTCTAGAGACCCCATGACAGGTTTTTTATCAATTTATAAAGGCTGTAATCCTCCCCTTAAACGATGCACCAAATACCTGTGAAATGTATGTATCTGATGGTCTAAGTCAATGCGATGATGTTTTCTACAAGATAATCTCAACTAATTGCATTATAGTCTTTTTCACATAGTCAGGTACTGCACATTTATGTACCTTAGATAGGGCCATCTTTCTGCATGATGGAATTCAGTGCCTATCAATATAAGGTGAGGTGGGATTAGAACAAGCTGTCAGTCATAAGCAGTAGGAAATCGATCCATTGATGCCAATGGAAAAGTCTTCCAGGTAAATGCGTGGCCATAGAAATTGGTCCTGATTCAAAATATACCAAATCTGTCCCTGTCAATTTTCATGTAGTGATTTAAATGTTTTTTTTTAATGATCACAAATGCAGGCTAGCAGTGGTGGTAACTACCTGGGCTGCATGCTTTGTCCATGCTTTCTTATGGTCTTCCATATTGCTTTGAACAAAATGAACATTAGCCAACATGCAACACATTTTTGGTGGTGACCCAAATCCCTTTCAAGACAATTCAAAGGTATATTTTAAATTTTAACAAAATGGCCTGCCCTTGCAATAGATTACAATGTGATGGATCTAAAATGTGGAATATTATTTGCTCCAATATCTACCTATAGAAATTCCTCTTCTAATTAAGTAATGCAATGTTCTGAATTCTGGAGATTGAGCTATTTAGGAACCTGATATTTGCAAAATGAGCGCAAAAGCCTTAAGTTATTGTCTCCTTTTCTGTATTGTCAAGATTCCTCCTCCCATCAGCCACCGCCTTTAAAGTAGGCTTCTTATTCATTCCATTATCATCTTAAGTTTAAACTGGCCTAATTCAGGCATAATGAGGAACAATGGTTTTCTGCTACATTAATGAACTTTGGATTTACATGTTTCCCTGTCCTCCCTTTTCATGTGCCAACATCTGCTTTAGTTTTTAAACTAACCACAGTTCTCTGTGAGTCCAGGCTTCGGGAACTGTGGTTAATTCAAAAGCTAAAGCAGATGTTGGCACATGAAAGGGGAGAGGGAACATGTGAATCCAAGGCTTCCATGCTTAGAATAAGCTAGGATCAAACAGGTGGAAGCTAGGGGGCAGGTGGAAGCACATGAGTTCAAGGTGGGGGCCCTGTCCCTATACCAATAAACCATGGTTTCCCATTATGTCTGAATGCAGTCTACACATGCAAGCCCTGCAAACAGAATCCACATCAGATCTAACAGGGCTCCTGCAGAGCCTCTATATTCACTGCATCTTGTACATGAGAAATACCAGTGCAGAAATCCCAGGCACCTCCTTGCCCAATTGTTTAGTACACAGGGCATTAAAGTATTTTTCTTCCAGCCTTAGGTGAAGTTGCTGCCTACATTTTTTTCAGTGGCTCTCATTTTTCCTAACCTGGTTGGGATACGTTTCCTGTTTCAATGTTGGCAGTAGCTTTAGTCTGACTCAGCCCTCTCCTGCCCAGATGGGAGAACCATCTTTTCAGTGGGTGGTGATGTTGGGGGCAGACAGCGGAGATTCAGAGTTATCCAAAGCCCTGCTGGACTTGTTGCAGGAGGGCAGAAGTAACGGTTTCTGCCTTTCCAGATATTTTTTTTTAATGGGAACTATTCCTCTCCTTTTGGAACTCTGGTCTGAACAGAGACATTGGATTCTTATCTCATTATACATGACTAAGCCATTTCTCACCTTCTCACCCCTTCCCTTTTCCTGTAAGACCTATTACAGTTAAGAGTCGTCAACAGGCTCATCTCAGCTATCTGCCAATCTCCCATTCCCACCACCCTTCTGAGTAATACCCCTCCCCACCTTCTCACTAGATAGAAGGATCTGGCAACTTCTGTTTCAGTGTATCTGAAGAAGTGTGCATGCACACGAAAGCTCATACCAAGAACTAACTTAGCTGGTCTTTAAGGTGCTACTGGAAGGAATTTTTTTATTCCTCTCCTGTCATTTCTGATGGGAGAGAATGCACAGACACGAGTTCCAGGGCTTACATACGTTTCCTTTAGTTTCAGGGGACTGAGAAGGGTACTTGTAAGATCCATCAGCTATGCTTTTCCCTGACCCATCCCCAGCATGCTTCCTTTAGGCCTCTGATGATATTGGACCTCAAATGTTGGTGAGGCAAGGGCCACCGAGATTTCTGCAGTGGGAGGCCCTATCTCAACACACACACACCCCTACCCCTGGTCTGGCTTTTATATTCAGAGCAAGGTCTGATTCATCCCATAGCCCCAGGAAAACACTCCCAGGGACCATAGACTTGCATGGCCCATCAGAATGTAGAACACTGTTTTTTTTAAATTTTCAATGCATACAGTAAGTCTGTCATTTTGTTACTGTACTTATTACTGTAAGTAATAAAAGCATAACTAGCAGTGCATACAGTTTCAGAGGGAAATCGAGAGGGGGGAGTCCTTTCACTTGCAGTGTGGTTTAAATATTGAATCCTTTCAACTCCCCTTATTAGGCTTTTTGGTGTCCCCTCTTCATAAAAAAGTAGGTCACAGAAACCAGGAAGAGACCAAAATGGAATAAGGGTAATAAGGGAAACTCAAGGGTAAGCGGGGGGTCCCCTCACAATTGGAAGGACTGCTTATTTTGTTCATTCTTGTTCTTAAAATGTGTTTAAAAACAAACTCATCCAAGTCTGCATTACATGTGTCTTATCGTGCCTATCTGTGATTACCTCCATTGACGCCATGTTTAAATAACATTAAATGATGCTTCAACCTTTCGGGACTGTTCTCCTTTTCTAGTGTAGCAAACTGATCTATGTTACAGAGGGCCAAGCTACACAAGGTGCAGGAGGGCCATGATCAGATAGCCGGAGTAAATCATAGCTACAGGGCTCCCCAAATTGGATTGGGGCAGTGGCTTTGCAGGAAGGTTTGTAAACATATTACTCTCTGTGCCATTCCTCCATTCTAAATTCTCCCTCCAGCTCCAGGAGAAAACGTACATAAGGAGAAGAAAAACTATTTGGCCTGGATTCTAAGATGAGTGAAAGGAAGGGAAGTTTGTAGAAGAAAGTTTGCTCTGTGGTCCCTAAAAAGCCTTTCTTGCAGGGTGGGAGCTGCCACGAACAATATACGGCGAGGTTTGGGTTGCTTGGGGAAGGAATGGATGGGAAACCCCATGTTTATTGGAATCCAAGCCTGATTCTGGGTGATTCTCCTTGCTCCAGTGGCATCTTGCAGCCCATTCCACATTGTTCTGGAATGCAGGAAGTCTGCTGGAGATAAGAGGCATCAGACTTTCTTTCTATGATGTTCCTTAACTTATCTTGGGATGCATGACTACAAAAAGAGCTTGTTTTTAGTTCTTTGGGTACATATCCTTCAATGCATATGCAACCATTTTACCATTTCAAATAGTTTGAATCAGATATAGAAAATCCAATAATTGGATTTTTTATTTATTTATTAAACAGCTACGGTAATCAAGCTGTGTCTTTTCCTAACGGCCTCATTAGGCATAGGCTCCAGTTCTGCAAAACCCCTTGATAAAAATTGGCTACAATGTTGTTCCTGACCTAGTTGAACTACTTGTAAGATCAAGGCCAAATCCCAACTAAATCACAGGGTGAACTTGCTGAAATCCATGGACTTAATGCCATTGGGTCTACTCTTGAGTCTGACTTAGTTTGACACAACCAACATTCCAGAATCTATGGGACTTAGGTGTGCTAGGAGCAATGCATAAAATACACATCATCTGCTGAAAGTTTCAAAGTGTAGTGGAAATCTTGACTGGAGTCAAATGAGCCTGATTCAAAAAAAATATGTTTGCTCCTGCAGTGCCATAGCTTGGAAAATAAGTTTCCATTGCACAGAAACTCTGTATGTTAACTTGCTTGCATATGGTCAACAATAAGCTCATAATGGTGAGAAGTTAACATCTGGTTTTCTGAACTTTCTATATGCAGGGCTTTGGTGTTATCTGTGGGTATGTGGATACTGACTTGAATGTAAGGGCCAATATCTCTCTCTCACACACACACACCCTGCCACCTTTATTGCTCCCCTGTACAATGGGAATAAAAGATGGATGATTACATTTTTATCGGGAGCTCAAAAGGAGTACAATGCTTGCTGGAAAGGGAGTGGAAACTTTGCCTATCTACTATTAACACATGGGGGCTGCTCAGGCCGCATACCAAACCATATGCTCCATAAAGCAGGCAAGTTTCATAAAGCTGCAAAAATCATGGCTTTACAAAAATGCAGCTCATTCTGACTTCTCTCTTTTCCCAAACAGTGTGACGACTTGGGACATATGAATTAAGTGATTTAATACTGTTGTAGATATTGGTATACTGCCAGCTACACTTCTCAAATGTTTCTTTAAAACAAACAAACAAACAAACAAAACCACCTAATTTGCCCGTTTGAGTAGGAAGTGTCTCCTGTAGCCTATAATCTGATGTGCCTTAGGACGTTTTGTTTTCAAAAGTGTGGGCTATACTTAAAAGCAAGCTTTCTGTGGGAACGTTATCATTCCCCCTCCCCTCTGAAAATAAATTCTGATGGCTCTTTGGCCTGCCTGTTTTACAGACAGCGTTCCTCTCCCCATGCAGATACCCAAAAGGAAGTCTGATGATTTCTACTTACATAACCCTCAGCCAGCATGAGGCTACTTGCATGTCCTGAGGGGTGCAATTTCATTGTTGGTGCTTAAATGCCACATTGAGCTTGCTCTTCTTAACAACCTAAAATAGGTCTGTGCTGTTACACGGCTCACTCCAGCGCATTGCAATAGAGGAAGTACATATTTTCCTTCCAAATTGGGGTCCTGGGAAGCTGTCTGCTTCCAAATAGACCTCCTCTGTCCCCTGCCACGTATTCCATAGCAGATAAAGTCCAATTATTTATTTAATGTATGCGTGGATGTCATGTACGTTTACACTCATCCTTTACGACGCAGTCTCAATGCAGGTTACACACTACTTAAAACAGCAAGCAGATGCAGCAGTGATGTAGCAGAAGAAGTGATACTTGTGACTGCACCCTTAAAGGCCAGTGCAAAAAGGTATGGTATGTCATGATGGGGACTCAGGTGGCGCTGTGGGTTAAACCACAGAGCCTAGGACTTGCTGATCAGAAGGTCGGCGGTTCGAATCCCTCTGACGGGGTGAGCTCCCGTTGCTCAGTTCCAGCTCCTGCCAACCTAGCAGTTTGAAAGCACGTCAAAGTGCAAGTAGGTAAACGGCGGGAAGGTAAACGGCGTTTCCGTGCGCTGTTCTGGTTCGCCAGAAGCGGCTTAGTCATGCTGGCCACATGACCCGGAAGCTGTCTGCGGACAAATGCCGGCTCCCTCGGCCCATAGAGCGAGATGAGCGCCACAACCCCAAAGTCGGTCACGACTGGACCTAATGGTCAGGGGTACCTTTACCTTCACCCTTATGTCATGATGGAACCAGAATACCTTGGAGGGAAGGGGGGCCACTAAAGAGAAACCCCACATATGTGTTTAATTTATTGGTATACTGCCCTATATCCATAGATCTCAGGGGTACCTTACACCCCTTATACCTGAAGGAGCGAGCGTCTCCACCCCCATCATTCAGCATGGACTCTGAGATCCAGCTCCGAGGGCCTTCTGGTGGTTCCCTCGCTGCGTGAAGTGAGGTTACAGGGAACCAGGCAGAGGGCCTTCTCGGTGGTGGCGCCTGCCCTGTGGAATGCCCTCGCATCAGATGTCAAGGAAATAAACAACTATCTGACTTTTAGAAGACATCTGAAGGCAGCCCTTTTAAGGGAAGTTTTTAATGTCTGATGTTTTATTGTATTTTTAACATTTTGTTGGAAGCCGCCCAGAGCGGCTGGGGAAACCCAGCCAGATGGGCAGGGTATCAATAATAAATTATTATTATTATTATATTACATACTTTACAGTGGGGTGGGACCACTAGCAAGGCCTCCCCTGCTGAACATAACATCTGGTCAGACCTATGCGGGAGGAGGCACTTCTTAACATGGGCCCAAGTCGTTTATAGAGTTTTATATGTCGATGCAAACATCTTGTATTATGCTCGGAAGCACTCCGGCAGCTGGTGCTGACCTTTAAGAACTGGTGTGGTGTGTCCTCCCCTGGCCTGGCTGCTGCATTCAGCATTGGCTGTAGCTTCCAAACCATCACGGGAAGCCCCACAAAGCGTTTGCTACAATAGTCCAGTCTGGAGGTTACCAGAACATGGGTCACTGCAGTCAAGCCATCTTTGGTCACTGTCAGGGGTTCAGAGACAGAGGCACAGGTGAGGGGGGAGACGGAGAGCGATGGGGAAGAATCACAGGACAGTGAGGAAGAGGATGACAATGACTTGAGGTCTTCCATGAGTCTCTCAAGTGAATCGGAGGATTCCCAGAAGGGGGCGCCCCTAGTCAGGCCAAGGGGGGTCACAGGGGGGACCTGCCAGGAGCAGGGAAGCAGCAGGGAAACCCCGAGTGGGAGTGGGAGATCGGGGCCGGCTTCCCAGCAGGAACGAAGTGAAGAGAGTGGAGTTCCCAGTGTGACACACGGAGCGGAGCAGGAAGGAGACAGGGGAAGGAGATCGGGGCAGGACGTCCTGCCGGAAGAGGCGGAGAGTAGTACAGGGAGTAGTGTAAGTGTCAAGAGGAAGGTCAGGGGTAGCGAACGCGTGCCAAGTTCAAATGTGGAGGCACGCGGAAATGGAGAAAGCCCGGAGGAGGAGCCTGGCCCCAAAGCACGAAGGAGGGGGGAACAGGCATCTGAGGAATCCGCTTCAGGAGAGAGCAGGAGGGAAGGAACCCAGGGGGGCAGAAAGACCCTGCGGAAAAGGAAAGACAGGAAGAGGTGGACTAGCACAAGCCTCTTAAGCTGGTGTAGGGGCGGGACCGATTCAGAGGGGACTTCAAACGTCTAGGCTAAGAGACGCGGGGCTGCGCGCCTCGGTTGTGGAACCAATAATGAACTGCAATAAATACCCTTGTATATAAGAAGAACCTGGCGTTGGTCTTTTGTGAGCTGAGACCTGAGGCAGCCCTGACAGTCACGGACGTCCTTAATTGGTGAACAAGCCAGAAATGGAAAAAGGCACTCCAAGCCTCCCTGAGCCTCAAGTGACAAGGCTGAATCAAGGAGTACCCCCTCATTTCTTCAGGAGAGAGCAACCTTGTCCATAACAGGCTCCCTTCTTGGACCTGAGAGCCAGCAATTTACAATGCTCCCATCTTGTCTGGATTCAAGTTCATCTGGCGCACAGCACCTCCAGGCAACAGTCCAGCACCTAACCTGCCTCTGCTGATTCATATGGCACAGACAGAGCTGCATGTCATTGCATACTTATGACACCCCCCAACAGCTTCATATACTGTAGGTGTTAAATAGTGTTGGGGGGGCTAGATTGACCCCTGCAGGACACTGCAAATTATTTCACAATGGTTACCCTCCCATAATGGCACAGAAGTAGAAGTGAAACCATTGCAGAGCACCCCACAAAGCTGCTCCAGGAGGATACTATGATCAAACATCACTGAGAGGTGAAGGAGAATCAATATAACTTCATTTTTTTTTGTCCCTCTCTCAACAAAAGTCATCGACCAAGGTGGCCAAGACTGTTTTGGTGTCATACTGGGGCCTGAGTCTGGACTCAGAAGGGTCCAAATGGTTAACTTCTTCCAACTACATTGCCACCACCATCTTGAGCACCTTGCTTAAGAAGGGAATAATAGCACCCAGGTGATAGAACGTCAACACTTCTGGATCCAGGAAGGTCCTCTTAAGGGCAGGGCACACCACCGCCTCTTTAAGAGTACCTTCCCATCCCACACCAAGGCTTTTTCCACTTCCTGGGCCCACCCAGTTAACTCCCTCTGGTCCACTCTTATAAGTAATAATGGGCAATGGTCAAGAGGTAAAGACCATATCATGAGGCTGCAACAATTGAAACTGATCTAAGTTAACAAGAACACACTGTTCTGTTCTGGACTGAATTGATTTGGCCAAAGATGCCATTTCAACACTTATTTAAAAAGCAAAAGTCTGATTTGAAGTTAGCCAGGCTGTTTCTAAGGGAAGTAATGGGAAATAGATGGCATGAGGAGCTCCCTTAGGATTTTTTTGAACCCCAAACTTAGGCTTCAGAGGGTCATGGGATAGGACTGGCATAGCTGGATTTGTTCACCCCTCGTTTAGATTTGGCTGCCCTTCTAGCCAGATCCTTTTGTCCACTGTCTCTGGGAATTAACAGTTAAGTACGGATGTTAACCAGAAACTGTTTTCCATGTTTCCCTCTGTCAAGGGGCCATGTTGGAATGATCCTGATAAATGTTTGCTTTTAAAGAATTCAGCTGTTGCAGTTTAGGCCTCTTTCAAGTGGGTGCATATATGTGTGTCTGTATCAGCCCTTCTCCACTCTGGAGCTGCTCAGATGCTTTGAATTACAACTCCCAACAATTCCAGCCAGGCTGACTGGGGCAGATGGGCGCTCTAGTCCAAAACATCTGGAGGGCACCATCCCTGCCCTTGCCCTCGCTTCCCCTTTCCACCCCACACAACTACTAAGCTCACTTTTCACCTTCGCAACCTGATTTCTGAAGTCACTTCTCTCTTCTGTTTCTCAGCCCTGTTTTCATCTTTACCTCAAGTCCATGCCTCATCCTCCTTTTGTACACCCCTCTTTGCACAAAAAGCCACCTCTTGCATCTTATTCCACACACACACACGTTGCAGCTACTCAGCAACCTTTTCATCCTCTGTCCAAGTATGAAGTCACCATCCCCTTGTGTTCTAAAGACCTTTCCATGCCCCTACTTTCATCTTCACCCCATTCCTGTGCCTCAACCCGCCTGCTTACATAACAACCTGTGCTGTTGTTTAAAACCAATATGTCCCTCTCAGTTTCTCCCCACTCTTGCTTTACTTAAACTTCTGCCATTGTTATAAACCACCTCCTCTTCCCTCTCAGTGTCCCTCCCTTCTCACTTCAATGTCCTGGCCACTGCTGCTGTGCAAATTGCCTTCACTTTTGTACACATTTTCCATGTGTTGCAAATACTTCTACTTTCTTGTAAAATCTTGCATGAACAGACATCTTTGCCCGTAAGTACTTGTTTCATCTGGCAATGGAATGGTAAGAAGGAAGGAAAGTTGCTTTTACCAGGACTACATCAGTTTGATTTGTTATTTCTATGACGAAATGTAAATAGGGTTGCCAACTTGCCAGAACACAAATGTCTACCCAGAATTTTGCTTTCATTTTGTTTTTATGCCAGCTGCCAAAAAAGCAAAGGGAAGGAACAATTAATTCACACACACACACACACACACACACACACACACACACACAGTGGTACCTCGGGTTAAATACACTTCAGGTTACAGACTCCGCTAACCCAGAAATAGCGCTTCAGGTTAAGAACTTTGCTTCAGGATGAGAACAGAAATCGTGCTCCGCTGGCGTGGCAGCAGCAGGAGGCCCCATTAGCTAAAGTGGTCTTCAGGTTAAGAATAGTTTCAGGTTACGTATGGACCTCTGGAACGAATTAAGTACTTAACCCGAGGTACCACTGTATATATATATGTCTTAGCTGATAGGTGAGCACACAACATTTGTCCTATGCACTGTCTCCTGGCTCTTCCGGAGTCCCAGAATGGTTGATATTCCAGAGAGGGCAAAGCTCTTTAAGCATCAGCTTGGACATGCAACATCTATTTCAGTCTTTGCTCTCAGCATGTAAGCCATAGAAGTAGTCAGTGTAATTCAAAACTTCTTTCCTGTAACTTAAAAAATAGCTTTTCTATTAAAAGAAACCGTCTCATTTGCGCTTTCTTTTTTGAAAGCTGATGGGCACCAAACAATCATCCTGCTGAGGCCATGCTCACACTTAAACTGCTCCCTCTTGGTGGCTGACTCTACATGGTGGACCATTTACATGCAGCACGGATGAAGAGTAAGTGGTCCACTGCCATACTCTTAGAATTAGGAACTTGAGCAAGGACAGAATCCATCCTGCTCCTCTTCAACAGTTTTACTATTCCATGGGAAGTTCTATTCTAGGAAATGACAGCCTGTGCCCCTCTATCCCTGACAATAGGCCATGCTGGCTGGGGGTGATGGGAGCTGGCATCCAAAAACATCTGGAGGGCCACAGATTCCCCATCCCATACCTTTGTCTTAAGTTACATTTGGGAAAATCTAAGACCTTTTTATCTTGATTGAGGGAGGCTCACTATTTCCTACACTTTCCATGAATGTGACGGAAAGTGAAGACCTTTGAAAGGCATGCTGTTTAGCTTGGCAACTTGTCCAGTGGAAATATGAACAGGCGGATGTCTGAAGAGTCAGCAGTTTTAATTTCCGGCAGGTACCTGTTGCTGAATTACATTGAACACGGCTCACATCTTTTGAGGATCCAGCGGTTCAGCTTATCCCATGCACGTAATCTGAAACCTTCAGGTCTTTGAAATGCAATCAGCCCTTGCTTTGCTCCCTGGAGATGTTATGCTGGCTTGCTGGACAGGAAGCCCATAGTCCTGTTTGCCTATTAACTTTCAGCAAATTCTGTGTTCACCCAAAGGCTAAGAATATGATTTTGCCAACAATCCTTTTGCAAAATGTAAGCACTGCTTGAATAAACACAAGTGTTGCACAAAGCTGATATAAACAGATGTCTTTTTGGTGCTGTGTAAGCTGCTGTTGAACACACCCACACATCTGGACAGCACTATGTATGGATTATGGAGGTCTGGCTGTGTTTTGCCCTGTGGTAACTTTGTCCATGTGCACGGTGGTGTGATCAAAAGGCCTTTTCAGCTGCCGTGTCTGAAATATTGGGTGAAGTGGGAGCTGAAGCTGATAAGAATGCATTGATGTAAGTCCATTGTAAATAAGGTTTCCCAGGAACACCAAAGCCTTTGTCATTTTCTGACGGATGAACGGACATTCCTGAGGGGGAATTTTATATTAAAGCCACGTGCTTTGTAAAGTTTTAGCTTGGGAGGAGGAAGAGGAAGAGACAGGTCAAAGTTTTGATACACAGTAGTGTTGTCTTTGGCACGCTGTGACTTTTCGGTTGCCACCTCAAAATGGAGATTCACTGAGAACTTGTTCTTGTGAAAGAATTAAATGTCTATGGAGCTGCTCCACCCTTTTCCACACTGAGTTTCTGGCAAACTCAGAGAGGGGGAACCTGTGACCCTCCAAATATTGTTGGACTCCAACTCCCATCAGCCCCAGCCAGCATGGCCAGCAGTCAGCGATGATGGGAGCTGGGAGCCCAGCAACATCTGGAGGGCCACAGGTTCCCTGTCCCCAATTTTAAGTGCTGATGGCATGGCAAAAGGCCAGATAGATGCTTGCTAAACCCTTCACAACAAATGGTCCATCTAAGATATCCAGCATTAATTGCCTGCCAAAAGTCAAAATGGAAAACAACAGCTATGTGAATAATCTCTGAACTTGGAAAAAGTATGCCATTGTGATGAGATCGTTAAGGGTGTCTTGTTGAAATAAGAACAGCCCTTCTGGATGAGACTAAAGGTCCATCTAGCCTGTGAGCTTCTTACCCTAGGAAGGACTATGAGACGGGGAATGAACATGGAGATTCTGTAGATAAGTCCATCAAAGATGCAGGCTCTCAAAAATGTTTGGCATGCTCACCCGGGCCTATTTTAATGTCATATGTGAGCTGAAATGAGAAAAAGGGGTTGCAAAGCTTCAGCAGCTGCAGTGATGTGCCCTGCCCTTAAGAGGACCTTCCTGGACCTAGAAGTGTTGACGCTGTACCCCCCCCCCGGGGCTATTATTTCCATCTTAGGCAAGGTGCTCAAGATGGTGGTGGCAAGAAGTAGCTGGAAAAGGCTAACTATCTCGGTTCTTCTGAATCCAGACTCAGGTCCCAGTACAAAACACCAAAACAGTATTGGCCACCTTGGTTGATGACTTTTGTTGAGACAGGGGCAGAAGAAATGCAATGTCCTGTATGTGGAAACCAGAAGGAGAAGGAGAGGGGAAGAGGAAGAGGAAGAGAGGTAGATTTGTCATATCAACAGTCAGTCAACAAAATGCAAGTCACAGTTTGGCAAAGCGTGTTCTCCAATAAATGAGAGCACGTGTTGCGGTGTGGGCCACCAGGCCAGGCCTCTTGTTGCCAGGCAGGTTAATAGTTGTTGCCTGGCATCATGATTGGTTAACCGGGTTGCTGGGGCAAATTGTATGTTGCAAATTGGGTGGGTGGGACCATAGTCTTTAAATATTGGTGCACTCTGGTTTCTCTTTCTCTTTGCAGAGTGCATCGGATCACCCACCCGCCCGCCCTCTTTCCGGTTGACCTTGCTTTGCCTGTCATGGGGTCGTCTGCTTTGGAGCAGGGGCCTAGTAGGAATTTTGCCATTTGGTGATTGGCTGTGCCATTTGGTTTTTGCCTACTACTCAGCAATTCGTCACAACTTGTAAGGTTGCGGTTAGGCATTGGTTATAATATGCTGGTGGTGGAGGGGTCCAGGCTGGGCCTGCCCCTCCTATTGCGCTGAAGGGAATCCCGTTAAAGGAATCCTGGGGCTTGCCATGATTTCGTCCAATCCCTGTTATGGGACCAGGGCCGCCCAATCCCTGTTATGGGAATCCTTGTTATAGGACCGGGCAGGCAAGCTTTCGGGGAGCTGCTTGGGTGAGCGGCGTGGGTCTGACGCTTAGCTCAAATGACCCCCAGGTTTGACTTTCTCTTCTACTGGCTACCGATCGGACCTCGGGATGTCAGTTCTGTCCCAGGCGGGGGGACAGATAGTCATAACCAATGTCTAAACAACCACTCACTGATTTTGTATTTTAATAAAGTTGTGGCCAAAATAGTGCCCCAAAACCAAAACTAAAATTACGTGTTATGTGTGAAGTTATTTGAGGGGTGGCCTGGGGACCTACACACGCAATACTGACCAAAATCTCACAATCTCACAAACCAGTTTCGGACTTTTCCAGCTGGCTCATGACTTTATGACATTTTGGTTAGTCTTAATTAAGGTTTTCCATACTGCGGTTCCCATGGGTCCATCATGGTAGCTACATATAATTTTTGAGTGCCTTGGAGAACACAAAAAAATGCTTTTTTAAAACCTATTGCTAGCAATATGTTATAGGTGCAAACTCATTCTCTGAAAAACAGACTATGAAAAGGTGAATCAAAATGAATGTACACAGGATGGGAGGGCTTTGTGTTGGCTCTTCCTCAAATAACCTATGCTTAGGCCAGCTGCCCATAACAAGCCTATATATAAACCTATATTAAGCTTCTCCAACTGGGAGGCAGGCCTTTCTATGGAGTTATGAACAATGATGGGGCTGTGGGGCATGGAGAGGGAGAAGGCAAGACCCACCCTCCCAGGCAAACCCAGATTTAATTTAGTTATGTTACTGTGGTTAACATGCTTTACCCTTGAGAAAAATTATATCTGAATGAGGCCTGAGATTGCTGTTTCGCTAGTTAAGGCAACGAAGGTTGGTAGGATGGGAGAAAAAAGAAACAATATCTTATTGCAACAGAACAGAACTCGTTTTTCATTATCTGGAGCTCATCTCCAAAGCAGAATGCAAGGTTAAGGAGAACGCAGGCTGCCTTCCAGAAATGGGAGGAACTGGCTGTTCTGATCTCCCTTTCCACTTTCAGAAACCAAGTGAAGAAAAATCAGAGTTACTTCTCTGTGACCCTTCAATATGCAGCACTGATTTATTTTTTTCATTAAATCACATAAGCACAATAAATCATCAACAGTGACAGCTACATCAAGTGATGAAAAAGCCTCAAATCCTATCATATCACACCATTATTTGTTTCTTGGTCTATATATGTGAACTATCTGGGTAATGAGAATCTGAAACTGTTATTACATCTCCCCTCGAAGCCTTTTTGTGTCCTGCCTGTAGTTTAATGGATTAATTTAAATGTGCCTGGTCGGCATGTGAAAGAATGTTGTCAAGAGATCGAGATAGTTGGAAAAAATCAGATTAAAATGGTTTCTGTTTATCCTACATTCTTATGATTAACATAATTCCTTTCTTTAAACTGCTGTTTAGGTGAATCTTCTGGGCTGCTTAGCATAAGTCTAACATTGCAAGCGTGAAGTATAAGAGATTCTGTTGGATCGTCTTGTAGAAAGATGTGCTCAAGGCTCTCGCTGAAGGAGGAGGTGGGTAGGCACAATTATTTTTATCATAAGGTGGTTCCAATCTCCCATTAACACCATTTTGCTGTGCTTTGTACAGCTTTGTACCAATTAGTATGAAAGAAGAGGGTGCTTTGGAGTATGTACAGAGTGCTTCCCCTTACTACTGAATAGATTAGTACTTAGATCTCAGATCTGGATTTAGGGATAAGGGCTTCCAGCAGAGATTCATTGCTTCCAGGCAGACTCAATCACATCTCTCTAATTTGGGAATTATGCACTAATGCAGGGATCAGTGGTGGATCTTGGGGTCTCGAATTTCAGTGGTGGCATGTTCAACACCAAAGTTCAGGATCCTTCCACCTCTCCACTCTAAATCATAGTTACAGCATCCCCAGAGGCACCCACCCTGAAGCTCTGCACCTACTATGACCGAACTGGTCATGTTCCCCTAAATCCGCCTCTGCAGGGATCAGCAACCCTTTTGAGCCAATGGGCATATTTAGAATGCTGAGAAATTTCCATAGGTGGTAGTGACAAAATGGCGGCCTATGGGCCATGGCATAACACAAAATGGCTGTTGCAGGGTGTCACATAACTCAAAATGGTTGCCATATCTAATAGGACAAGAAAAGGACCACACAATGGTGCAGACATGTTCCCTGACATCAGACCCCCCTCCCCATCAATGCAAAAAGAAAAAAGTGCACCAATACCAGCTGCTGCCATGCTCATTCACAAAGAGACTCTTTTCACCTCTCCTCTGCTCTGAAGAGAAGGGAGGGTAGATGGGTGTCCAATCTTATCATCTAAAGAAATGTGAGCATGTTTAGAGGGTGGGGGTTCAATGCAGGAGAGGTCAAACTGGTACAAAGAGCTGGAACTGAGCAGGAAGACCAAAGAGTCCCTCATGGATTTCTGAGGGAATTTTTAGTCAGACCTTGCATAGGCTGCATAGGAGGTGATACTGGTGGGTACACTGGTGTCAGTGAGCAACACATTGGTGTCTCTCACACTAGCATCCTAGTCAAAATAACAAAGTATTCTATGGCATCTTGAAGACTAACTTTTTTATTGTGGCAGAAGCTTTCATCTGATCCATGAGGTGTCTGAGGACTAAAGGTCACAAAATGCAGTAGATGACAACAGGGCTTTCGCATTCCTACACAAGTGCCCAAATCTCTGAATCAAAATAGACACAAAGGGACCCATTCTAAAGAACACCTCTGGTTAATATGTCAGCAGTGTAGAAATTTCATACGGTACCTTATTTATATTCAACTCTTTGGTGGATTCTGGTGCTTTTAAAGAGTACCAATGCATTTTTAGAGCATATGAGCCCCTAACTACTTCCATAAGAAGGACTCCCTGGTCTTAGTCTCTCCAGTTCATCTTGCAGTTTCAAAGCCTGCTTATGTTTAATTTATTTGTAATTAGAAGTGGCATTTTGTCCCAGTTGCCAGGCTTTCATGTTGTCTGCATGCATTTCTTGCTTTGCCTAACTACTCCATAATGATAGTCCCAGCATGCTACCTTTCCCTCTTCCTCAAAACGAAACACACGCTCCACTCACTCATTCCCGTACCAATCTGCAGCAATCAGGTGGAGTGACTGAAAAATTAAAACAAAAATGTGTGTTTCTTGCTGAAAAGGATTAAAAGTCAGGAAAGATAGCAGAGAGGTGAAGCCTGGTACTTTTACCAGCAATGCATGCCTGATAACAAGGCACCAAATCCTAAGGAGAAAGGAACTATTGTTGACATCTTGGAGAGGAGCAGGACATCTTTCTCTAATTGAGATAGAATCCCGGCCATTTTCAAAGGACTTTGAAGTACCTTCTGATTATCTTCTCTAGAAGATAATGGATGACAAAGAGAGGAAGGAGTGGTTCTTTCTTAAAATATAGTAATACATTTATCTAGCCTGCTTAATTGTAGTTGCCAGACAGAAACGAGGCCCAGATGTGCGACCCACAAAGGAGGCAAAGGAAATGTTAGAAGAAGAATAAAAAGCAATCAGTGTAATGTCATGCATTGAGACCTCCCATGCTTTCTGTACACCAGACATGTATGTACAGCATGTCTCCAGGTTGTAAGCATCATCACATTTTGAATGCCAGATTCTTTGATATCCTGTTCCCACGACAGGAGATAAATGTAGGGAAGTTAAGAATGAAATAATATTTCAGGCATGATTCTCTGCTTTGTTTTTTCTCCTTAGGTACATAAGATATATATGAGTATAAACATGCCCATTCAAATGTATTTTTTTTAACATAATTTTCTTTTTAAAACCATTTCTCTGCCATTGGCTCAGAACCTTACTCTTCTTAGTTTTGTTTTGATTTTTAAAAAGAGAGCAGTCAAGTATTATGTGACAGTGCTCATCACACAGTATGTTCACATGGGCGTAGCTAAGGGGGGTTCTGGGGGGGCAGCAGCCCCCTAAATCAAGTAAAGCAATAAAAATACTTAGTTAACTGAGGTTCTGCCACCCCTAACATGAAGCTTGCCCCCCGCCAACAAAAATCCTGGCTACGCACATGTGTGTTCCTAGTTATTTTCTGCATAGTTTAACAGCTAGAGATGAAAAACTTTTGCTGAGAGAATTTTGTCACATGGATTAAGATCTGGCTGCAAATGTTTAGGTTTTCGGGATCTCCAGGGCAGCAAGAAGTTTGCACTGTGCATTGCAGTATTATTGTTCTCAGGAGCAGTTTAGGCTTATAGTTTCCCAAGGTACTATAATCAGATTGGCATTTCTGCCTGAAAGAATATCCAATTGACTCACAAGCCTTTGTAGACAATAAGCACCGACTTACTGAGCTGATGCTTGAAAAGGAAAGTCAATAATATTGCCACATTGATCTTGCTCATTTGGAAAAAGAGGTGAGCTCGTCCATTTTGTTTCAAGTACATGAAAGCAACTTTGTGGTTCACTCACTGCAGCTGGGCTGGACTTTTGTGCTCTCTTCAGCAAATATTTTCAATGTTGCAAAATATCACACCTGGAAATGTGCACACACCATCACTCTAAAACAAGGTGTAGCCAGAGGTTGTTGGGCAACAACTCCCATCAGCTCCGGTGGTCAGTGGTGACAGTAGCTGCAGTCAAAACTGGCTGCTTCTGCTGTAAGCTTTTCGAATTCTGTTGTCTTGTAATGCCATTAGCAAATATTTAGCAATATTCAAAGGAAGGTATATAAATAATGCAATTTACAGAGGGGTGGGGGTAGAGATTAGGCCTGCACAGGTTGGTTCTGTTTTTGGCTCCAGCTTTTTAATACTTCCATTAGAAGCATTGCATGAGAGATTTGATATCCTTCTCCCTCCCGCAGTCCCTTTTCACTGCATCTGATAAAGATTAGTTGGTGCTGGGTCATTCTTGGCCCCATGCAGCCTCATTAGCTAAGTAAAAGCCTCATTTATTAGCCATTCTGTAATTGTGCTGGGAGAGATGAGGTTGTTCTGCAAGTGCTGTAGCCAGTTTGGATAACAAAGGCCCTGATGTCATTTGCCATTTGCTTTCTCCGCTGAACAATCAGTGGGGGATGCTCACTTATGCAATCAGGCAAGTTGAGGTGAAATTGATTGAAGATACAGGACAAAATTAGCCTTTTGCTTGCCTGGATAGTTCGGCTATGCTGAAGGTGCAGAGACAGTACTAGGAAACCCCGAGGCAATCTAAAGGAATGTTGTACACCGTAGAAGGGGCCAGATATAGCTATTCTGAGGTGGTTTTTGCAAATGGCACTTGGGATGAATTCATCCCATGTGCATGCCAAACAATCACCTAAACTTTTTAATGGCTTCAGTAGGGTTTGAGTTAACATGGCTGGAGAATGAAACGGATTCCTGAATATAAATCTGGGAAAGGAGTTATCAGCCCACTATTCACTGATGCACAAATGTATCGAGCATGGCTACAGTATGAAAAGAGTTCAACATACAAGGCTGACAAGTGGGACCTGCAACAAAATGTTGCAGCATAGAGTATTTCTGTTTAGGTATCCAGCCACTCCACTCCATTCCATTCCCGCCCCACAGCCGGCTGCCAGTTTTCTGGTTCCCTCACTCATCAGCCAGCATTTTGAACCCACTGAGCTTGTTCTGTCCTGCTAGGTCAGTTCTTTTAGCCCTTCCTACAATAGATTGTCCCCCCTCCCAGGTTTTTTATTTTTTGTTCTTCTGCAAACCTTTTAGTTCCTCCAAGTCTGTTGATACTTCCCTCTTGCATGTGGCTGGTGCTGTTTTGGCACTCAGAGTTTGCTATTAGAATATGTCTTACTACAGTATATGGGGTGTATCAGCAATTTGTGGCGCTGCAGAGGGGTTATTTTGTACTTGTTGGTGCAGGACTTTGGTTTTTTGGATGTTGAGTGATAGGCCAAGCTTTTTGTAAGCTTCTGCAAAGATATTTAGGATGGTTTGGAGGTCATCCTCTGAGTGTGCACACACTACGTTGTCATCAGCACACTGAAGTTCTATGACGGAAGTTACAGAAACCTTACTCTTTGCTTTCAGTCTGCTCAGATTGAAGAGCTTTTCATCTGTTCGATATATGATTTCTACTCCAGTGGGGAGTTTACACATCACTTGGGAAGACAGGTGAACTAATTTCAGTGTACTGGAAGAAGCAAAGATCACCAGTGTTGAAGCAATGATTCTTCAACATCAACTTCGTTGGACTGGACATGTTGTGCGGATGCCTGATTATCCTCTTCCAAAGCAACTACTCTATTCCAAACTTAAAAATGGAAAGCGTAATACTGGTGATCAACAAAAGAAGTTTAAAGACTGTCTCAAGGCAAATCTTTAAAAATGTAGTATAAACACTGACAACTGGGAAACACTGGCCTGTGAGCGTTCCAGTTGGAGAACAGCCTTTACCAAAGGTGTCATGGGCTTTGAAGACACTCAAACTCAGGACGCAAGGGAGAAATGTGGTAAGAGGAAGGCACGCTTGGCAAATCCACACAGTGATCAACTCCCACCCAGAAACCAATGTCCCCACTGTGGAAGGAGATGTGGATCCAGAATTGGCCTCCACAGTCACTTATGGACTCACTGTTTAAACCGTGTTTATGGAAGACAATCTTACTCGGCTACAAGTGATTGCCAAAGAAGAAGATCAGCAATAAGGATGTTGAGGAATTAGGCTTTTTTAAACTATTTCTTTTCCTGCGCCTATATTTGCTGTGCTTGAGTAGAAACTTCTCTGCTGCTGCTCAGCTAGGATGAAGAGCAGAAGTCATTCTCACAGGTGCTTCCGATGTCTTTCGCAATCCGAGGTGTTACTGACCCACTGGGAAAGTATACAGCCTGGTGTCCCTCTTCCACTGCCGTTGGCCAGAGAAAATTATTCCCAGGTCAGCTGGAGGCAACTGTGGTCAGCACAGCATTCCTTTCTGCTGATATGGAAGAAAGAAATGGGCTTGAGGGTGTATTTATCACACCCACCCCAATCCCTGTCCTATTCTTGGGTTGGGCCAAGCTACACATCTCTGCACCTAGTACACAAGTTCAAAATGATAATAATGCAATTTATTTGCAATCAGAGCAAGTGTGGTAGAGGAATTCACCCCTTTGCTCCCATTTTGTGATCCAGAGGGAAAGCCCTACTCGGTTTGGGGGATGTAAATGCCCCATTTGTAGTTTGGCCTGTCATTTCCAGTTCGTTTAGCATCTGTTTTGTTGTTTCATTGAATTTTAGTGTTATTTTTTTTTATTGTGACATGTATTATTAAAGGTGCTATATAATGTCTAAACAAAATAAAACGTGAAGACTGTGCCTTCAAACCCATATACAGTGGTGCCTCGCAAGACGAAATTAATCCGTTCCACGAGTCTCTTCGTCTTGCGGTTTTTTCATCTTGCGAAGCACGGCTATTAGCGGCTTAGCGGCTATTAACGGCTTAGCGGCTTAGCGGCTATTAACGGCTTAGCGGCTTAGCAGCTATTAACGGCTTAGCGGCTTTAAGAAAAAGGAAACAAACTCGCAAGACGTTTCGTCTTGCGAAGCAAGCCCATAGGGAAATTCGTCTTGCGGAACGACTCAAAAAACGGAAAACTCTTTCGTCTTGCGTGTTTTTCGTCTTGCGAGGCATTCGTCTTGCGAGGTACCACTGTACAATCTCAAATTAAGGCTCGTCCACCACATGCATTGTGGTACATCAGGATTAAATTCTTCTCATTGCAAAACAGCACATCACTGTAGTTTTCCTAGGTCAATCCAGACCAGGCTTCCTCAACCTCGGCCCTCCATATATTTTTCGCTTACAACTCCCATGATCCCTAGCTAGTAGGACCAGTGGTCAGGGATGATGGGAATTGTAGTCTCAAAACATCTGGAGGGCTAAGGTTGAGGAAGCCTGATCCAGGCCATAAAAGACAAGAATAGAAATGACTGAGTATGCCACTTACTTATGAGTAAGCCCCAATGAACTCAGTGGGCTTTACCTCCGGGTAAAATTATGCAGGGTAGCACTGCATACTTGTAATAGTGAGTAGGTGGGTGGAAGTATTAAGTCTCTCTCTCTCTCTCTCTGACTTTTTGGAGAGTCATCAAGACCTTTTTCAAACAGTCCTTTGAGGCATATTTTGGATGGATTTCATTGCTGCTCCTTCTACCTTATGATGTATGGCAGAGACAAACGACTTTGCAGCCACTGGGGAGGGCAGCTACTTCCAGCCAAGCTCCTTGGGGCCTGACCCCACACTGGTGATGATGTCATCCAATTCTCCAAGGCAGGTTGGCAGGGGGCAATCCCACTCTCTGATTGAAAACACTGGCACACATCTAAATGGCTGAATAACAGATGTCTTGTGTAGATTTAATAAAAGAATTGCCCTGGTTGGATCCAAAGGCAGAATATATTTTGGAAGAAAATCAGGACCTCTTTATTTGGACTTCTGTTTATTGGAGCCAGCATTAAATGAGGGGGGGGATATAAAGGTAAAGGTAAAGGTAAAAGTAAAGGTAAAGGTACCCCTGACCATTAGGTCCAGTCGTGGACGACTCTGGGGTTGTGGCGCTCATCTCACTTTATTGGCTGAGGGAGCCGGCGTACAGCTTCTGGGTCATGTGGCCAGCATGACTAAGCCGCTTCTGGCGAACCAGAGCAGCGCACGGAAATGCCGTTTACCTTCCCGTCGGAGCAGTACGTATTTATCTACTTGCACTTGACGTGCTTTTGAACTGCTAGATGGGACCAAACAATGGGAGCTCACCCCATCGCAGGGATTCGAACCACCAACCTTCTGATCAGCAAGCCCTAGGCTCTGTGGTTTAGACCACAGTTCCACCCGCGTCCACACTGCATATTTGAATATTTTCATTCAAATATGCCAACACTGGATGACATATTTCAGTGAAGTGATGAGGAGCCCTTTATTCCCCCAAGGAAAAGACAACACCCAAAGCAAAAACAACCCCCCCTTATTTTACTAGCAAACCGTTTTAAAATGCTAGCGACCCAATGATCAATCTTACAGAATATTTTGGAAAACTTTTATGCAAATGTTAATTCTGAACTCATCCCTGTGGAATGCCAGAGCCCCCCACTGATCATTTGCCAAGATGACAAACATCTGTCACATTCAGACCTTATTCCTCGCCTCTTCCCAATGTGGGGGGGATTTGCCGCTCTTCCTCTTCCTCAGAGATGAAGCAGAGAAATACTCCATAGTAAACTCATAAAACTGGGACATGGATAAGATGCTGATCTGCCTTGTACCTGGTTTAACTGAAGCTTGTAAGAATAACAATATTGTGATAATCTGATGGCAATTATCGAGAACTGAACAATTTACTTACCACATTGTTGTTAGAGCATTGGGTATCATAACTTGCATGGCAAATGCAATCCAGCATGCCAGGTGATATTCGTATGATATTTCTCCTTCTTTAGATTTCTCCTTTTTTGTATTTTCTTCTTTCTGAATTTGCTCTTTTTTTAGAATAAGTAGCTGTTTTATCTCAGTGTATTATAAAAATATACTTTGTAATGGTGATGTATTTCTGTATATCTTTGAATAAGCATCGATAAATTATTATTATTTTGTTAGAGAACAAAAAAGCCTTTGCTTGGTGCCGGAAAGGTGACAAAGTTGGTGGCAGGTGTGGTTCTGCTGATCATGCATAGATGAAAGGGAGAAAAACAAGCTTAGGAAACCTAATCAAATAAAACAGTGTGCCTGAATTTCCTCAGTTTTAGAGGCCACATGAAATATTAACAATACAAGAGACCTCTTCTTCCACTGAGGATACCCTCTTGTAACTCCCATGAATTCACTGTGTGATTCAGTTCTTACACTGGGCAGAGAAATGCAACTTTTGTGTGTATCGTTCAGGCCACAGAAATGAAGGGACCATTTAAGACCTATCTATGTCAGCTGTTGGAGAGGGGAAAACAGAGCCCTTGTTTTGACCCCAGATTAGCCTATATGACAGAACTGTGTCTGGTTAATCTAATTTCCACTAATGTTGCTTTCATTGTAAAAGGTTTCCGTCTATAGATTTTATGAAAGGCTGCGCCTCCTGAGTTTTCTTTGCAGAGTTCATGAATGTAAAATAGGAGGCAGGGAATAAAATCTTCTGAAAACATACATAGACCTGAGATAAGACAGGAGATTCCTACATTTTTATTAGAACAATGTCTGTGGCTGAAATCAAAGGAAATCTCAGAAGTTACTCTAGAATTCCTATTCAACCTGCAATCCTAGATCCACTTACCTGGATGTAAGCCCCATTTAATTTATTGGGACCACTGCTGAATAGATTTGTGCAGGATTCCACCATTAGACCAGTGTGTTCCAGAAGGGTACTATGGTCAACAGACTCAGTCTCGAAAGCTGCTGAGAGATCAAGGAGAACAAACAGGGTGACCCTTCCTCTATATCCTGGCAAATGTCATCTGGTGGAACGCTCTCTCACAAGAGACTAGGGCCCTGCGGGACTTGACATCTTTCCACAGGGCCTGCAAGACAGAGCTGTTCCACCAGGCCTTTGGTCAGGGCACAGCCTGACTCCCTCCTTTGGCAATCTTCGCAGAGCTCTGGCCCAGTGGTTGCCATCAGTTTGATTTGACTTAATTTTATAATGAATGATTTTGGTATGTTGTACTATTTTATTGTTGTTAGCTGCCCTGAGCCCGGCTTCAGCTGGGGATGGCAGGATATAAATAAAATTTATTATTATTTATTATTATTAACTGAAGTGACAGAGGCAGTTCCAGTGCCATGGCCACATCTGAAGCCAGACTGGAATGGAGTCAGGTTGTCAGTTTCTTCTAAGCCTGTATGAAGCTGGACCACTCACTGCCACCAACTTCTCGAACACCATGACCCCAAAGGGGATATTTGGCCCTCAGCAATAGTTCAACTATTCTGGGTCTGTGGAAGTCTTCTTAAGGAAGAGGTGCACCACCACATGATGGCACTCATATACAGCAGGGGTGGGGCCCAAGGTCTGTATTACCTCATAGGGAACAAACAAAATAATAAAACTAGTAGTATTATCCCTTATTGAAGCAATTGTTTCAAGCACCTCTGTTTGATTGGGCAAATGCAAAGGACCCTACGCAAGGCAAGGGACAAACCGCTCCACTTCCTAGACCTTCCTAGAAATAACTCTTTTTCCGCATGAGGCGAGAAACTCAAGGGATATAGAAACTGTGACAAAACACCTAAGAGGGCAATGACTTGGATATGGTGGCTCTTGTTGACTCATCTGGCCTGAGGGGGCAGGAACTGTGTGCAGTCAACAAAGTTGCTGCAAAGAGCTGTTTTTACACAAATAGCTCTTGACATGGGTGACGTGCAGTTTGGCCAGGCCAGGCCAGTCTGGGGTTGGCTGTTTGTGCTGAAAGAGCCACTGGGCTCCAATTATAAGCCTCAGGGAATGCACTTGAAAAAGCTCAGGAGTCCATGCCTAGATGCCTAATGTAAACAACCAAGAGAGAAGCAAAATTAATTGTCTTTTGTGCAAACTACCTCACTATCTAAAGGCCCGCACTCAAAGGGGCATCAGTTTTCAGTACCAAACACTGTGACTACAACTAATTTTCTGTTTTTGTTTTTTTACAGCAAGTACAAGCCTAGTTAGGGATTCCTCTTATTTGGTATGTTTATTTTCTATAAACTATTCCTGTTGCTTCTTCCATCTGCCCAGCAGCTTTAACTACTTTAGCTATAGTTCTGTTATCAGTGATGCTCACATCCCACAAATCAGCATGGGCGCATTATCGTTTGCTCATATGTCTGATCAGCCCTGCTACTTACAGCAGGTTTACAGATTTATAAAGCCATTCTGGAAAACGAGTTGCTTGAATTCAACACCACTGGACAGCCACATCCTCTCGCATCTGCTTCTAGCAAAAAGTTCCACTTGTGCAGTAACGCAGGGAAATGCATCTTATGTATGTATGTCTTCACGTATACCAGATTTGAACCACGAATTAAATAAATGTTTTCAAAAAGAGCCACTCATTTATCTCTGGTGAACATTTGCTTGAGCATGTGCCATCTTTCCCCCCGTTTTTGGTTTGAACACCGAAGCCTGAAGAAGAGTTCTGTGTTAACTGACAGCTGGCTTGCGGATATTTGAACATGAATTCATTCAATAAAATTATTACTTGCTCTTTGTAAGAACATAAGATGAGCCCCGCTGGACCAGGCCACTGGCCCCTCTAGTTCAGCATCCTGTTCCCACAGTGGCCAATCAGATCCCTGTGGGGATCCCTTAAGCAGGACCTGAACACAAGGGCACTCTTGAGGTTTCCAGCAACTGGTATTCAGAAGCACTGGAGGAATGTGACTTTGGGGGTGAACTCAAACCGTTGCGCTCTAACTCTCCAATGGTTTGGTAAAAGGTAAAGGTATGGATGGTTGAGTCCAGTCAAAGGCAACTATCGGGTGTAGCGCTCATCTGAGGGATGCCGGCGTTTGTCCACAGCCAGCTTTCCGGGTCATGTGACCAGCATGACTAAACCACTTCTGGCGCAACAGAACACTATGGTGGAAACCAGAGCGCACATTTACCTTCCTGACGGAGCGGTACCTATTTACAGTATCTACTTGCACTTTGACATGCTTTTGAACTGCTAGGTTGGCAGGAGCTGGGACAGAGCAAAGGGAGCTCACCCCATCGCGGGGATTGGAACTGCCAACCTTCCGATCGGCAAGCCCAAGAGGCTCAGTGGTTTAGACCACAGCACCTCCCGTGTCCCTACCTAATGGTTTGACTTCACCCATAAAGGCACACTCCTCCATTGGCTCCCAAGACAGACGGATGCCAACAAACACCTCCAACTGTAGAGGCAGAGCCTAGCTATCATTGCTAGTAGTCGTTGAAGGCTTTTGACACTATTATTTGCCCAATCCTCTTTTAAAGCCATCTAAGGTGGGATCCTCCTGTGGGAGCAAGTTCCAATGTTTAACTAAAGAAGGACTTTAATTTATCCATCCTGAACCTTCCAACATTCCGCTTCATTGGATATCTATGAGTTCTAGTGTTATGAGAGGGGGGAAAGCTTTTTCTCTCTCTGCGTTCTGTATTCCATGCATGACTTTTAAAGCTTCTATCATGTCACCTCTGATTCACCTTTTCTCTAAACTAAAACGTCCCAAATGCTGCAACTTTTTGTTGTTGTTCTTCTTCTTAGGACCTTTGGAGAGCTTTGGTGAGACCAAGCAGACAATGATCAAGAAACTATTCATTCCAGATTAGCACCTCTGTAGAACTGCAGTTTTGGGGTGTTTAATTAGATTAATTTACAAAGAGACCCGGGGAACCAATTGCCACTTTGTGTCTGTTCCAACACACAGCCAGCTATTCTCTGTGAAAAGCAAACACAGTTGTTCTTATTTAGCTAAAGCATTTGCACACATTACCATACAATGAGGTGCGGGGGAAGGGGGGGAATCACATCACAAACCTTCCACAATAGAGAGTTGTACTTCTTCAGTTGAAATCCTGCGAAGAAGACACATGGCTATTGTGAATTTAATGTTTGTTTGTGACATCAAATGCCAGTAAAATTTAATCCTGTATGTAAATATTGGCAGCTGTTGCTGTGTGCGCAAGTGATACAATATAGGCATCTTTACAGTGATGAAGATGATCTTTTTAACCTTTGCAACAATGGAACTTTGCCTATGAGACTTTCTCTCCAGCTGTCAGGCTGGCAAAATAACAAGTTAGCAAATATTCAGATTTGTAGAATGACTGAGTGGTTTGTAAATGCACATATTTTTAACACTTTTGCCAGACTGTTGCCTAAGTGTTTACTCAACTTTCAAAGGCTGGGATTAGTAGGGTAATTGCCATTTACTGATGCAGCAATTACTGATATTGGAAATAGAAAGCTGATTTGAATGTCAATCCTCTAAATGGTCCAATTCCCAGGAATCCCTTTTAAAAATAAAAAATATATATACAGGTTTCATGGAAGAGCTAGGGGGTCTAGCTTATAGGCATATTGTGTGGGTGGAAAGCCTGAAGGAACTTGCTGTATTTAGCCAAGGGGAAAGATGATTAAGGAAGGTTATGCTGACATTTTAAACATTTTTTTAATACCAGAAAGAAGCAGCAGTACTGGTAGGGTAGGATAAGACTGATCCACAGGGGCAGCAGAAACCTTTTGTTGCCTTGAAGATCACTTTCCCTCAGGGTAATTTGTTAGCGGCTGGATGCTGGGGGCGGGGGGCGGGTGGGGAGCCAAACGTGGGGAGGCCCAGCAGAAAGTGTGGTTTTCTTAATATTTCAATTTCCATGTAGGAAAATAAGGAAACAGATCAACAGATGTGGGTACCCTGGAATCACCCAGTCCAGGACAGGCCCAGCGGATGAAGAAATAAGACCATCACTTGGTGTCACCTATGCCTTAAATTTCTCTCCAGTTATATATTTCAACTTTTGAAAACATAAACTTTTTTTTTTAAGGTGGGGTGGGAACATTGCAATGAATAAGGCCAGTGCTGACCTGTAAATCATAGTTCTTGGCTGAACAAGCACTGCTTGTGTGGCCTCCATCAAGCCACTAAACATCCTTGCATTTCAGCATTACCATGAGCCCATGGGATGCTCTGAGCCCTCTCTCTATGCTGAGCTCTGTGATGCGTTTTGAGATCATCAGACAAAAATTGTTACAGAATTGTCGTTTTCAAACTGGCCTGTCTGAAAGCTATTTGCACGCTGCTAGCCAAAAGCAAAATTAATCCGGTGTTATTGTTCTTATAATTCCTCCCACATGCTGAAGGATTTGTAAAATGCAGCCATTCAAACGGCATGTTAATCTGGCTTGGGTCCCATGAAGGAGTGGTGTTTGCACAGCTGACTTCAGAGCCCATTCAAAACAATCAAAACTGCATTTCAGATGTACTGTGGCTTTAGTCCTGCTTTATAGTTCCAGTGATCAGGGTCTAGTTTTCAGAGAACACAGTGTGTAATGGCTTGTGATTAAAATGTTCGCCAGATTTGCTATCTACGCAGATGAGAAATAGCTACCTTTCTTTTTCCTCTGATAACAGAGCTCTGTGTGACTCAAATGCTTGCTTATATCTGTGTCAACAGAGATGGGCCAAATAAAAGGTAGGTATGATCAGAATGAGGTCAGGCTTTCAAGAGAGGTTAAAAATAATAATAAAAGGTTTCTTTGGCTATGTCCGAAATAAGAGGAAGAACAAACAAGTGATAGGTCCTCTGCATGGGGAAGGCAAAGAAATGCTATTGGGTGACAGAGAAAAGATGGAACTACTCAAAACCTACCTTGCCACTGTCTTCACCCAAAAGGAAAGTGATGCCCAACCTGGTGATAACAGAATAAATTATGCAAGGAGGGAGCTGCAGCCCAAGATAGGAAAAGAGGTAGTAATGGAACACCTAGCTACTTTAAAAGAATTCATATATCCAGGGCCTGATGAGCTGAATCCAAGATTACTAAAGGAGATTGTGGATGTAATTTCAGAGCCTTTGTCTATTACAGTATCTTTGAGAATTCTTGGAGAACAGGCGAGGTCCCTACTGACTGGAGGTGGGCAAATGTTGTCCCCATCTTCAAAAAGGGGGGGGGGGAGGAAGACCCAGATAACTACTGACTGGTGTGCTTGACACTGATATCAGGGAAGGTCCTAGAACAGATAATTCAACAGTCAGTCGGTGAGCATTTAGAAAAGGATGCTGTTTACTAAGACCCAGTATGGGTTTCTCAAAAATAAGTCATGCCAGACCTGATTTCTTTTTTTTGATAGAATTACAAACTTGGTGATAAGGGAAATGCTGTGGACAGTGTATCTTGATTTCAGTAAGGATTTTGACAAAGTCCCCCATGATGTTCTTGTGAGGAAGCTGGTAAAATGTGGGTTGAATGAGATAACTGTTAACTGTTAGGTGTTTTTTTAGCTGATTGGCTGACTAAACCCAAAGAGTACTCATTAATGGTTCCTCATCATCCTGGAAAAAAGTGACAAGTGGGATGCCACAGGGTTCTGTCCTGAGCCTGTTGTTGTTTAAAGTCTTTATAAGTCTTGATGAAGGTATTGAGGGGATGCTTATCAAATTTACAGATGACACCAAACTGGGACGAGTAGCTAATGCTGCAGAAGACAGAATCAGAATTCAAAATAACCATAACAAATTGGGGAACTGGGCACAAGCTAACAAAAAGAATTTCAATAGGGACAAATGTAAGGTTCTGCACTTAGGGAGGAAGAACCAGATGCACAAATACAGGATGGGGGAAACCTGGCTTAGTAGAAGTACATGTGAAAAGGATCTAGGGGTCTTGGTGGACCACAAGCTGAACATGAGTCAACAGTGTGATGCAGCAGCAAAAAAAGCTAATGCTATTCTAGGTTGCACCAACTTCTGTATAGTGTCTAGATCAAGGGAAGTAATAGTACCACTCTATTCTGCGTTAGTCAGACCACACTTGGAATATTGTGTTCAATTCTGGGAGTGAACAGATATGATGGGGTTGCAATGTGGTCAAGTAGTTAGCAGTGTTAAATTAGGAACAGGGAAACTTGGATTTGAATCCTGTTGCAGCCATAAAGCTCACAGGGCGAACCTGGGTGCAGAGAACTATATTGAATTTGCTCATTGAAATAAATGGGATTTACAAACACTTCAGATTAGTTGTCTCCTCATACCCAGCAGCTTCATCTTATATATGTGGAGAAAGACATGGGAATTGGCATGCCAACTCTTTTATAATCCGTTCCTGATTGCGGCTCTGGGGTTGTACCTTGTGCTGTTACTAACTTTTTCTCCTGGCGAAAAGCACCTGGCAGCCGTTCAAGAGGAAAGTTGCTGCAGTCCTGAAGGCTATTGTTAGTCTATCCTTTTAATGAATATTTTTGGCCAGTTGACATATTGACCAACGTAGCTCAGCAGAGGGAGAAACGTTGAGGCAATTAATCTGAAATGACATTCTCTAAATGAGTAATTCCTGCTTGTTTCTTCAGCGCGAATACCTCATTAGCAACTAACATGTTGCAACGCAGATCCCCTTTCCCCTTTCCCTTTGTTCAGCTAGTAGTCTCAGCTGGCAAAGCAGGGCCTAGCTTGGGCGGCCTGGTGTGGCAAATAGAATTCCACAGAAGGGCTCTGCTTTCACTTTATAACGAACCGCATTTGTAGGCCTTCGGGTTTCCCTTCTAGATCAATGACCAGCCGGTGCGTCTCCCATCTCTGGGGATGACGTTTCTAATGAGGATGGAAGGCCATGGGCTATGATCTGAAATGGAAACCACCGAGGCAAAAAGCAAAGGACTCGGGATCAATATTTTGCATAGATCTGCAGCACCACTTCAGAAATGCAGGATTTCCTATTGAGCATTGCAAAATCTAAGTAGAAGAAGAAGAAGAAGAAGTTTCTGAGTAATTTTAAAGGAAATTCGCCAAAATCTACACCTCCGACATGGGTTGCATTTGTCCAGATATTCCTGGACATTTCAGCAATTTCCGCCTGGACATTGTTTCCAACGGCCAAATCCTGCTCCCCCACTCAAGTGTGTTCTCTCTTTCTCTCTCTCTCTCCCCTACACCCACCCACACCCTGGGATCTGTGGGTTCAAATCCCAACTCAGCCATGAAGCTCACTAGGTGACCTTGACCCAGTCAATACAGTGGTACCTCGGGTTACATACGCTTCAGGTTACAGACTCCGCTAACCCAGAAATAGTACCTCGGGTTAAGAACTTTGCTTCAGGATGAGAACAGAAATCATGCGGCGGGAGTGCGGCGGCAGCGGCAGGCCCCATTAGCTAAAGTGGTGCTTCAGGTTAAGAACAGTTTCAGGTTAAGAACAGGCCTCCAGAACGAATTAAGTACGTAACTCGAGGTACCACTGTAATCTCTTAGTCTAACACACTTTACAGGGTTGTTGAGAGGGGGAGAGAACCACACAGGTATATGCCACTTGGGAGTACCTTGGAGGGAAGTTGGGATAGACATGCAATAACAAATAAATAAATGATATGCTACATCCAGGGGCAGTATGTTTCAGAATATCAGCCTCTGAGGAACAGCAGCAAGATGGTGCTATTACTTTCCTCATTCCCTGCTTGTTGGTTTCCCATAGGTACCTGGTTGGCTGCTGTAGAGAACAGGGTGCTAGTTTAGAAAAGTGTTCAGTCTGATCTAGAAGCCAGGCTCCTTTGTGCTTTTAAGATGTGTTAAGAAGTAATTTACAGCACAACCCCATAAAAGGTTGCATTCAGATGTGGGGTTTACTGTGTTTGTTTTACTGATTTTAATGCTATTGCATCTGTTCCAATTTCTAATTCTTTTTCTTTCTTTCTTTTACACCACAGCACCTATTGTGTTATGGAACAGTGGCTTTTTGATCGTCATGTCATGCTAAACTTCATTCACACCAGTGGACATGACACAGCAATGAGCATCATTGGACATGTATCTCCTCCCCCACCCTTTCTGGGCATGCGTGCTTCTGTTCCCTCTTGCTTCACTGTGCAGCATGCCAAAATACCACCCAACATTTTGTGAGAAAACTCCCGCAATATTATAGGTTTCCAGATTTGCAAATGATCCCCCCAGAAACAACATGGAAATGAGCACTAAACTTCTGCTGGATTCCTCTAGATTTCCAGAAACGGATTTTATGCCATGTGAAAGGTCACATAAAATGCAAAAATTAGCAGATAAGGATACCTCGGGAAGATGGAATAAAGTGTCATCTGAATTTAGCTCAGGTTTACTCAGAAGTAAACTCCATTGTGTTCATTGGGTATAGGATTGGGTATAGTTATTGAAAGGAATTTGCTATTTGTACTCCTCAGAAGAAACACTGAAGGATGCTATATTGAGACAGGAGTTTGTGCCTGGTGATTTTAGGATTTAGATCTTTTGGATTCAAGGAGTTTGCTGCCTGCTCTTCTTAGGTGGGAGGCAAGGTGGGGCAGGGCCCTCCCAGTATTTTTACATCTCCATTGCTTAAATGTCCAATTTTGCAAGGGAGGAGGATGAGGAAAAAACTAGAACAAATCAGTCGTCCAGGAATCCTTTACCTTTTGCCTTATAAATGCGCTTGAAATGTATTGTGTGGATGTGACCAAAGTACTTTTACCCTGAAAGCCTGTCTAGTCTTCTCAGGAGGCTTCAAGGGGGAGATAAAATAATCCAGCCTGCCCTTCTTTTGCTCTTGCAAAATTATAAACAGCAATGTAGATTAACACATGGTCAGTGTTTTCCAACTTTTGACCTCGGAGGGAAAAGGCACACCACTCAGAGCAGCTGTATTCAGAATGACTCACCCAGAGAGAAGACTTTTGCTGGGGAGATAATGACACAACCTAATTGGCCACCATTTTTTTTTTTTACAACACCCAATTAAGCAATAAATGGATCTGGTCAGAGAAGGGAGACACGTAGCATTATGTAAATCAAGCTACAGAGCTTCTTCAAGTGGCCCAAGGCCTCCCACGATTCAGTGTTCGCCTGAGCAGCCACGATAAGGGCACTGGCAGTTTAAAGCATACACTTCCTTGGCTAACTGCTATTGTTCAGTCAAGGTCTTTTTCCAGATGATCTTTTCAGTACACCATAAATGCACAATTTATTGTAAGCTGTTGTGGGCATCAGCCAATGTCGAGCCTGTTGTAGAAAATTGCCATTTCTCCAGTGACAGGCCCTGAGCACTATTTTGTAGCTGATGGAAATTCTTACATCAGCACTGGGAGTGTGGCTCAGTCCCAGATTCAGCCTCTGTTTGTTTCTTTGGATCAGGAAAACATGTGCTTCTAGGTTTCTCATGTGTAAATATTATTGCATATGTAAAAAGTCTCTGCATATGTATATCTGTCTGTCTAATAAGAGGTCTTCCTGCCTTTGTGTTTCTTTCTTCTGGGATGAGCACAGGCACAGCAAAGCTACTGTGATTTATCAGAAGATAATAGTCATCAGCAAGGGCTCCTCTTGCATTGATTCTGATTTGCTTGCACAAAGGTTAGACTATATCAGAAATTTACTGAGAATATGTTCTAATGTGTTTGTGTGATGATTATGCGTCAGTGAGTACATGTCTTCCTTGTTCATCATTTGTTCATCCCACACATTTCAACGCATTTCTCTGTCACTTTCCAAATGGCAAAAAGTCTGTGTTGTTTTGGTTTTATGTGGATTTGTTACACCAGGGCAACAGAGCACCTCAACTCTCTTTGATTTCACAAACCTAAAGTCCCAGCATGCATGTGGTTCCCTTCCACAAAATACTGACAGTCTGGAGGCACCCTGAGTTAACAGCTTATCCAAGTGTTCAAAGCAAAAGTACAGTAAAAAATGCAGTGGATGGTGTGAGTTTGTGTATCTTGGACTGGCTGTTTATGACAAGGTGCTCTGAAACAAAATCCAAGTAAATAAATCGAATGTATCAGAGTTAAATCAACAGCAGTTCAGTGTGGCCAACCAAGCAAAATAAAAAAGCTGAAGTGTTTTAATTACACTCTTCCAAGTGTATACTCTCTGAAAATATTATCACTGATAAACGAAGCATTTTACTGTTGCCAACTCAGCTAAAGCTCACAGTCCCAGTGTGTTCACACTCCTGTCTCAACGACGCCTACGCTAGCTTGGTCACGTCCACAGAATGGAAGATGGCAGGATCCCCAAGGATGTGCTCCACAGAGAACTGGCTTCTGACATCAGGCCCATTGGCAGACCAGCTCTGCCTTACAAAGATGTCTGCAAATGTGACATAAAGGTTGGCCACATCAACTCCACCGTGTGGGAATCCCTTGCAGGCAACCACGGTGCCTGGAGACAGGCAGTCAAGATGTGTATCCATAGCAGTGACCAGAGGAGGAATGGCCGCTGGGAGGAGGAGCACAGAGAGAAGAAATGCCATGTTCAACTGCAGAAGCACAACCAGACACCTTCATCTGCCCCAGCTGCAACAAAACATGTCTCTCCCACATCGGACTCTGCAGCCACAGCAGGAGCTTGCAACCTGCCCAACACCTTGACCTCACCGCCCAAAGGCACACTCTTCCATTTTCTCCTGAGACAGATGGATGCCAACAGCAACAACTCAGCTCCAAAGGTACATAGCAAAGGAGTCACATCCCTTGTATATATGCCATTCCAAAGGCAATGCAGAAGGCAATGTCAACTGCTGGCTTCAAGTTCTGCCCTTTTCTCCCCTAACACACCTAGGCCATCCAACTTGATCTATCCCGATTTCAGAAGTACTGAGGAAGGTCAGTATGATACAACATACAAGAGTCAATCTTTGCAGAAACACATGATTACGTGCAAGTTTGTTATTTATGGTGTAGATAATGGTCTCTAGAGTCATCAAACATAAGGCCCTGGGGCAATTTCAGGAGTGCATATTGTGCTCTGTATCAGCCTTACTATATTTTATGCATAGTAGGGAAGCACCTTCAGGGTCAGGAGATAATGGCCTTTGTTGGCCAAAGGAGCTGCTTCTCTGAGAAGCTCCTTACTGCATCTTCATTAACAACCACTGGTGAGTTTTCATCCCTTATTGGATAGCCGTATTTTAAAAAGCTGGGATTATTTGCTTCTAATGTCTCTAAGACATACTAAAGCAAATGTGTGTATTCACAAAGGTATCTTTGGTTATTATATTAATTCTGTAAATATTTACAAGTTCAATCATTTGTCAGAGCTGCAAAGATTTAATTTTTTAAAAGACGGTTATGCATGCTTACATCAAAGTTAAGCATTCAATGGGACTAAACTTCCGGTTGCATCCTCAGGTGAGTGTCCAGAAGAGAATTCAATGTGTCTGATACCTACTAGCCCAATGGAAAAGCAGCAGGAACAAAAAGGCACATTAGGGACTAGTAGCAGAATCAGTATGGAGGTAGCATAGCCCAAAGCAACACATCTTGCAAGAAACCTGATTTCTTTCCACCTTTCCCCACCCAGTCCTCCAGTTATAAGACAGCCATAGGGAGAATTGGCCATTGGGACGTTCCCTTAAAAGACACTTTCTGTGGCCCATTCTCCACGTCTGCTCCTCATGGCGTTTAACCACTCTGGGTCTTGGAAGACTCCTGCTGGCAGCTCAACATCTGACGGACAAATTCTTGCTAGCGCTGTGTGGCAGCCAGCTGAGTTCCATCCCTGTCCTTCCATCCAGACTGGTGTTAAATCAGTGCCACTGTGTTAATATTGGCTGCCAGGGCTTTGCCTCAGCAGGGAAGTGCGTGAGCAGTTACAGATCAACAACTCCATGCCTGCAAATGCTGCTTGCCTGCAGCCAGCAACAGGGGGTGGGGGGGGAGAGAGAGGGGGGGGAAGGAAGAGTGGGGAGGGGAGCTTGAAGTTGCTCCAATACTCCCAAGGCAATCTCCTCCTCCAGCGCTGCAGCCAGCAGCAGCAGCAGCAGCAGCATTGGCCATCTGCTCTGTTGTCCTTACCAGCTGCGGACAAAGAATACAGAGCTTCTTTCCAGCTGGAGCATCTATCCAATTTCTCTGGATAGATAAATAAAAATTATTTGGAAAGCCACAAGATTTTTAGACCTTTTATCTCTGCACCAACTGAACGCTTGCTTGATCTGTTGTACCTATTACGGTTGGAAAGAGAGCAGGGGTTCGCACGCGTGTCCTTATAAGAGCAGGCCAGCGCCGTTGTCTGACATGCTGCAGGTGTCACTTATGCACAGCAGTGAGCCTCCCGACTGTCCCAACAAACCAGCCTAAATATGGATTAGTGGCCCAAGCCGGAGCCTGTACGTGGCAGTGCATGCTCCACATGGGCTGGCTGGCAAGAGGTGTGCTAATCTCAGGCAGGATTCCAGCAGCCGCCCCATGCCTAAGAGATGAATGCAAACTAGCTTTCCCAGAGCAGGGGGCTGGAACGAGAGCAGAGCGAACATAGATCTTTTTCTTTCTTTATTTGCTTTCATTAAAATTGATTGTAAAAAAATCTTTCTGGGCCATGTTGAAGTCAACTTCATTGTTTTGAAAGCGGCATACAAATCTTAAATCTAATTAAATAAGATAATTTGGTGGAGGGTAGGAGAATGAGAGCCTTGCTACAGGGGAAAAAACTAGTTCTCTTATTTCATCCACCCCCACCCCCCACCCCCGCAACTACTTCCTTTGGTCACATCTAATCAAGGGAGAGGTGACACTGATTAGAAAAGGAAGAATCACAAGCAGCTTCCTGGTCATGGCTTTTTGCAGGAAAGGTACTCATATTTTCTGTTTAGTTAAAAATTCTGCCACCCAATTATCCAGTAACTCTTATTTGTTGGATCAAAAGTCATTTAAGTAAAGATCAACAATAAAGAATCTTGTGGGACCCTAAGCAGAGACATCACCTTGCCAACAAAGGTCCGTATAGTTAAAGCCATGGTTTTCCCAGTAGTGATGTATGGAAGTGAGAGCTGGACCATAAAGAAGGCTGATCGCTGAAGAATTGATGCTTTTGAATTATGGTGCTGGAGGAGACTCTTGAGAGTCCCATGGACTGCAAGAAGATCAAACCTATCCATTCTTAAGGAAATCAGCCCTGAGTGCTCACTGGAAGGACAGGTCCTGAAGCTGAGGCGCCAATACTTTGGCCACCTCATGAGAAGAGAAGACTCCCTGGAAAAGACCCTGATGTTGGGAAAGATTGAGGGCACAAAGAGAAGGGGACGACAGAGGACGAGATGGTTGGACAGTGTTCTCGAAGCTACCAGCATGAGTTTGACCAAACTGCGGGAGGCAGTGGAAGACAGAAGTGCCTGGCGTGCTCTGGTTCATGGGGTCACGAAGAGTCGGACACAACTAAACAACAACAACAAAAGACTATTACTGTGGCATAAGCTTTCATGGACTAGAGGCAACTTGGCACGATACATTATATGGAGAAAAAAATCGTAAACAGAGGGGGCAAAAGGCCATGAAATGCAAAAGGCGAAACTGTGGGCTGAGGCTAATGTTCCGTGCATTGGACAAAGTGGCTTCAAGTGCACCCAAAGCTCTTGCCACAATAGATCTGATAGTCTTTAAGATGCCACAGGACTCCTCATTGGCTTTGCTGCAAGAGACTTCCACAGCTACCATCTTGAACCTGTCAACTCTAAGGAAAATGTAATGTCTTCAGCCTGGGTCCAAACCCCACTATGCGCAACCATAGCCCTGTTTCTTTTAAGAACATATGGGGTGATGATGTAGTTTCACTGATATTTGTTTTTGTTTTAATCTCACCACTGGAAATACTTTGTTTGGGGCATTTGTGGTGGTGTGGTGAAATTGCCGCATCCATGCAAAGAGCTGTTGGACATAAACACTTCCCTGTGCGGTAAACTATTCCATGTGATTTTGAGCTTCCTCAGCCCAGGCTGGACTGTGCAAATTGGCTTGGCGGTGACTCATCAGGTTGCCACTTTCCTCCACACTCTCCCTTCTGCCCCCTGGTTACCCTTCGACTCGGCAAATAAAAAAACCCTCCTTTCTGTCATCTTCTGTCCATCCTTCCATGGGCATTATGCTGTCAATATTCTTCTTTCCCCCCAAATACAAGTCAATCTACATCAAAACCATGCAAATTTCTGCGCCAAACCTCCTGGGAACCGGGAGAGCAATGACGTGTATGATTGCACATATGCCTGCGTGCATCAAACTGAAATCAGCTGTGGGCCTTCTTTCATTTTCCGCATTAA
Source organism: Podarcis bocagei (assembly GCF_964188305.1). Lineage (NCBI taxonomy): Eukaryota > Metazoa > Chordata > Lepidosauria > Squamata > Lacertidae > Podarcis > Podarcis bocagei. The sequence continues at coordinate 61,754,349 of NC_138127.1, read as the reverse complement.
CAATAGGCAGAGAAGGGCTTCTAAAGCCATTTAAATGTGTTTATGTCAACCCTTGATAAACATAGCCAAGACAGGCAAGACAGAAGAGACAGGAAGCTCAGCAGGGAGACTCCTGCCTGAAAAGCAACTTGTGAAAACAACTGGGCAGCCCGTGACGTCTTCCCAGATGTTCTTTTTAACAGTGCACTTAACTTGTTTATGTTTTCCCTAACACTGGAACTGTGACGGATTATTTTTGTTGCAGAGCCTTCGCAACATTTTGTAGGTGGTCTTGTAAAGGGAAGGAGATATTTAACCTCCGCCCACCACCTTCTCCTTTGCCCCCGATTGTTTATGTAGTGGTGCTTGGTACCAGTCGCTTCAGATAGCAGGACTACGGCCAGGAGACGGCTACACTAACATGGCTGTAGGTCAGCTATGTGGTGACGCTGCCGCCATTCCTTTGGATTTGGGCAGGTCAAGCGAGAGGAGAGAGTTGGGCTCTTGACGTAAATCTACCCTGGCTAAATGTATACATGAAAAGCGACTGTATACATCAAAGGTATGTATTATAAGTACCGGATAAAGGTCTTATCGGGATGAGGTTGGGTGGTCACAGCTCTCCCAAGTGGTCAAAGGAGGTCTGAGAAGTGCCAGGCAGGCAATCCTAAACAAAGATCATACCAAAACCCAGATGAAGATGTGGAGAAGATCTGAGTTAGTCCAGAAGATTGAGGTTCTCCACTGATTTGCTGAAGGATTGCAGGTTGCCATTCCTAACCATATTTTGGCTTTCTTTTCACTATTTCTTCCCAAAACTGTGAATGCCTTAAATTGGCAATGAAATGAAAGCGTTTGCTCAAAGAGCCAAAGAGAGAGAGCCTATCAATCTGTACCCACTTAACTGGGAATAAGTCCCATTGACCTCAGTAAGACTTACTACTTAGTAGACATGTAGAGGATTGCACTGTAAAGTCACACATCCCTCTTTGTACAAAATCAGCTTCCTTGGTTTTCCCCTGAAGAATCATGGGAACTGTAGTTTACTGAGAATGCAAAGAATTCTCTGTGAGTGCTGTGGCTACAGAGCTACACTTCCCACGGTTCTCTGATGAGAGGGAAAGAGTCTTAATCGAATGTCTCCCATGTAGCTGTGCCAGGAGGAACCACTTCCAAACTGTTACTATTCTGTAGGTGGAACTGAATCACAAATTGACAACTTCAAGTTGCGCAGTTAAAGTGGATTTGGCGCTTTCTGCAACTACCATTGTTAGATTAATGCCACAACATTAAAATGAAGGCAGAGTATTCAGCTTTTGTTTTGGAGTGTACAGTGGTACCTCAGGTTACAAACACCTTGGGTTACAAACACTTTGGGGTACAGACTCCGCCAACCAGGAAGTAGTACTTCGGGTTAAGAACTTTACCTCAGGATGAGAAATCGTGCGACTGCGGCGTGGCAGCAGCGGGAGGCACCATTAGCTAAAGTGGTACCTCAGGTTAAGAACGGTTTGAGGTTAAGAACGGACCTCCGGAATGAATTAAGTTCATAACCAGAGATATCACTGTATATAGGCTATTTCAGTATTGACGATTCTATATATTTACAAGACAGACGGAAATAGCTATGTCTCTCGTTTTGTTGCTTGCTTCTCAATTGGGATGACTGCTTGTCCCTCTTTTTCTACTTGTTTTTCTTTACTGAAATATTTTTCGAAGAGTCATAGGCTGTGTACACACCACCGACTTAAAACAAACCTGGGTTGTTCTTTGTCTCTATTCAGATCAAAGCTGGTTGGGGGTAAAATGCATCAAAATGCAGGGCAACAGGATAGATGCAGGTTGTGTTTTAACATCATGCATACAACGCTTCCCAAACCAGTGCGCGGTTGCTGGCAGGGAACAGGCTGGATGCAGAGTAAACAGAAATGTGTACTCAGCCATAGTGCTGCTCTCCTGTGTATGGGGAACGCTCCTCTTTCCACCATAGCAAGACATCCTTTTTGGAAGGACTGATGAAGAATCTGCCATATGGTGCAACTCAGACATCTGGGAATTTCATACGCTGACGTTTCGCTTCAGGGATCCAGCAGTGAGCATTTTGCATCCGTCCTAAAGAGCAACGCATCAGCCTCCATTGAGTGATCGGCAGGAGCAGTGACTTCTAAGGCACTACATTAGTTTCATTGCAGAGATGCCGAAAAAATAAATAAATGCCCTGCATTGTTCTAAAGCAATTTCTCTAATGGATCTGTATTGCCCCTAATATATTTCATTTACTGTCGAATGGCGGTATCTATTTTCTAAAGCCCCAGCGCAGCCCTGGAAATAAATCTCACGGCGAACAGATGCATCTTGTCTCGTAGCTTGGAGAAGGAGTTCATTTAATCCTGGGCGAAGATGACATTTTTCTTGATTCAAGTGGCTCTACTTGCAAGGGAAAGCTGTGGCCTGCTGTTTGAAAAACAGCTGATGAGAGCCTGCCCCCCCCCAGCCAACACTGTGAGTCTACTTAGGAGAAGGAGCTGCATCTGACTGTGTTCAACTGCAAGTTTTTCACCCTGCAAGAGACAAGCTGATGTTCTTTAAGATTTGGAACTTCAGTAGGGAATTTGTGGGCGAGGGAGGATGGGGGGAGAGCGACGGGTGCCCGCTTAATGAGGTGCCATCACTCTGAAACAAAACAAGACAGAATCCTGACCTGTCTACATCATACATGTAGTGCCCTCCAGGATTCTGGGAACTGAACTTTGTTAAGGGTGCTGGGAATTGTAGCTCTGTGAGGGGTAAACTACAGTTCCCAGGATTCATTGGGGTGGGGGATGTGCTTGGAACTTGCTTTCAGTGTATGGTGCCAAGCCCTGAATCACAATGAGAACTTGGGGGGAAACCCAAAAGTAGTCTAGAAACCCTGCTGATTGCCTCCTTTGTTTTTTAACTGGACCTGCTCCTGTGGCATGGTACCCAGGAATTAACTAGGAATTAAATAAAATTAATTTTATTGTATTTATATCCCACCCTTTTCTCAAAGGAATGTATGTGGTTCTCTCCCTCCTCATTTAATTCTCACAACAATCCTGCAGGCTGGGTTAGGCTGAGAAGCAGCCACTGGCCTAAGGTTACCTAGCGAACATTGTGGCTGAGTGGGGATTTGAACCCTGGTCTCTCAGGTCCTAGTCCAGCACTCTAACCAGTACACTCCACTGCCCGATGCTTTTCTTTTTGATGTAAAGAGCAAATAAAATTTTCAGCTGCTCAATGTCATTGTGCTATCCTGAAGTGAAAGGGTAATAGGCAAAGCAGCAGGTAAAGATATTCTTATTCACTTACTTACTTACTTATTTAAAGGAGACCACAGCCTTAGTACAGACAGACAGAGGGGCATCTCTGGCCCTAACCAGACTCTCTCTCTGTATCTTTCTGGATGGTTCGGCTGCTTGGCATTCTTTCTCCTGGCTTAATTCACGGTGGTCTGCAAGGCTTCTATCAGGTGCTTACGAGTTCCTTTCAGCAACAGAAGTACCAACATGGCTTTTTTTTTTTTTTTTTACTTACAATTGCCTGTCGCTTACTAAAGCAGCTTTGCCAAACCACAGGTCATAAATCAAAAAGCAGTTTTCATTAGAATGGGTAGGAGCTCTGCTTTATCATTATGCAGGGGCTCCCCGCACCCAACTCCTTGGCTTGGGATATTTTGAGACAAGGAAGAATAGCTGACGTCCTGAATGGAAATGAGATTTGGGGGGTGTGTGTGTCGAGAGGAGGTGTATAAAACCGGTGCACTCGGAGATGTCTAGGTTTCATCTTCCGCCCCAGTCCTCGATTAAGAGCCGCCTTTTGTTCTCTTTGGCTGGAAGCTTCAATAAACAGTCGAGTGATTTGTTTCGGCAAAGGAGCCCACCATTAATCTTCTGCCGTAAACTTCCTTCAGAAACAGCTGGCTTGTTCCCAGGCTGCAAACCCCCTGAAACCCTTCATTAAGGAATAAGTTTACGGCTGTTTATAAACTCTCCTTTGTTTCAAAGCATTATTTTTTAAGATCCCAATTGCAAAACTGTGTTTATATTTCGGTGTTATAAGAAACTGCTTCTAAAAAAATACAGGCTGGGCCTGGAGTGTCTCCCAGAACTTCAATACAGTCAAACCTTAGTTGTTGAACGTAATGCATTCCGGAAGACCATTCTACTTCCGAAACATTCAACAACCGAGGCGCAGCTTCGGATTGGTTGCAAGAGCTTCTTGAACTCAAGCGGAAGCTGTGTCAGACATTCGATTTCCAAAAAAGCGTTCAAAAACTGGAGCGTTTACTTCTGGGTTTTCGGCGTTCGGGAGCCAAAATGTTGAAAACGTTCAACAACCGAGGTTTGACTGTATCTCCTATTGAAGGCAGCATCAGCCCGTAAGAGCACAAGAAGAATCCTGTTGGATTAGGCCAAAAACCCATCATTGTTGAGCATCCTGCTCTCCCAGTGGCTTATGGGAAGCCAGTAAACAGAACCTGAGCACAACAACACTGTCTCACAGTGGAGGTAGAATATAGGCATCATGTCTAGTGGCCATTGATGGTCAAATCCGTTGGTGGAGGAAGAGGAGTGCGGGGGGCACCACACCCCCGCAGGCAGCGCCCCCTGCCCCCAGGATGCGTGCCCTGCCCCCACCTGCTCTATGCCCCCAGTGCCGGAGCATGAAGCTCTGCCACTGGTTGAATCCTCCATGAATTTGCAGTATGTTTGTAGTGCAGAATGCAGCGACTTGCTGAGATGTAAAGGAAGCCAACAAGGTGCTGTTGTGTTTGCAAAGGAAGTAGTACAGTTGCAAGTTCAGCAGAAAGGCTGTGGGAAGACCAAGGAATCCAACTCAGTCTGAAGGCCTCTCTCTCTCTCTCTCTCTCTCTCTCTCTCTCTCTCTCTCTCTCATCCTGCAATATGACTAAATGTCAGCCAAACAACACACTACAGCTGAGCGCCTGGCCTCTTGTGTCCTAAAGGAGTTTCAGAGTCTTGTGAAACAGACCTGATAACTAATTCCCCTGAGGAACTTCTGCAGCCAAAATGGGGAAAGGTAACGCCTAGAGGTGACCCATGTGTTCAGTTTTCCCGAAAAAGCTGTAAGCGCTGAGACCTCCACATGGCCGAAATGGCTGCTCTTTGCCGATGTGACCCTCGACAGGCACATTATCGCCTATGCTTTTTATCTTATCATAACCATCTCATGACCTGCAGAAGAGGTCCCTGTGGTGACTATGTAATAAACTTATCTTGCGTGCAAACCACAAGCAAAGTGGCAGATTTCCCAGGGTTTGCCCACAACATTGAGCACAACTCACTGCGTGAGGCTGATGTGGTTTCCTGCCTCCCGAAGGACATTTGCCAGTGGAGGCTGGGAACTTTTTAGCACATGATAAGCCCGGCTCATGCAGTAAATTGCACTTCGCTGGAGCCAAGTGGGAAAATTCACACTCTTGATGCATTTTCATTATGTATTTAGATTTCTTTCATATATCAGAGCTTGCTGGATTACAAAATGAATGGGCAGACTTCAGGCTTGTCGGATCAACTTTATTTTTACTATAACTCTAAGATCTACCAAGCAGAATGAGGTTGAAAAGACATACAGGCCCCATCTGCACTGTACATTTAAAGCAATATCACACCACTTTAAACAGTCATGGCTTCCCCTGTGGGAGAGACAGGAGGAGCCAAGTCTTAGCAATGTTTTCTCTGAGTGATAAATTTAACAGCTGGGACTGGTCATAGGAAGAGAAGAACCAGGCAGTAAGAAATTGCCATCTCCGTTTGCTGCCGCTCTCACATCTGCCTGGGTCCCTCCTCTCAAGAGGGAGCAATAACAGCAGGGTCATCTGTGCTGGGGGTGGGCAATGCGATCAACCTGAGCCTCAGTGAGCTTCCATGGCAGGAGTGATGATAACACATCTTTTCTCTCCCCTCCACATTGCTTTTTCCTTTTGTGCTATGTGTTTTTTTAAATTATAAGCTTGAGGGCAGGGGCTATGTTTTATTGATCTGTTAAGCGCTTCCATCTGAAAAGCAGGAAATAAATGCTTCAAGAAAATAAATAAAGAGAGCATCTTACCACATAGGTTTTACTTCTGCTTGATCCAGGTGGATTAGCACTTTTCCCAAGGAGAGCCTGAAGCTGTGCTGTTTAGCCAGCCCCAAGTGGCACAAATGGTGCGCACACTGCTGCTTGATGTAAGTGTGAAGTATGCTTGCAAGCATTGTGGCTTCATAATCTCTACCCATTTAAATCCTCACTGGAAAGTCCCACAATAGATCCAGCCACAGCTTGTGGTTCATAGGTTGTTTCTGTGTCACAAGTACCAAAATCTACTCGCTCCTCCTTCCACCTCACCCACCTCCCTGGATGGACCCCTGGCTTGCACAGTTAATTGTTAGCATCTGGCAGGAGACAGAACGTTGCAACCGAGAAAACACAGGCAGGGTGGGAAAGTTTAGAAGACCCGCGTTTTAAAAAAGAAACCACTTTCTGGATTGGATTAGACACTTCCTTGAGGAATAAGAACACACAGATGTCGTGGAGCCAGACAATGCTCAATGGGATAGAGGAAATTGTCGTTTTATTTGTTGATATACTGCAAAAGTTGGACCCCATAGTTTGCACACATTCGGTTCTCCAGTGCTAAGCAAAGGTGATCACGGCCAGTGGACTGACAGGGATTCTAGGGGTGTGGGTGCAGTTCAGACTGCATGAGATTGAAGATGACCCACTCCTGCTTTGAGATAGTGCCAAATGGTGCTCCCTGTCACAGCATGACAAGAGATTGCATTATTGTGCTGTGCATCTGGCAGCTTTGGGCTCCCATCATAACACGAGAAAAGCCCTGCTGGCCTATCTAGGACTCCTCCAGGCATCCTTTCTATGGTGCGTTGATACTTATTTGTACCCATGATGCTATCAGGGCAGTCACACACAAGCCTGCTTTCAATACTGCGAGAGTTTTGGGGTGGTCACACTGTATTTCCAATCAGTGTACACCCCAGAGCTTCCTGCTGAAATTCCACAACTTTTTATGCGACAAAGATCTCATTGATTTTTGTCCTGCCTTTGTTGTGGTATATCCATACAACAATAATGTGGCATCATAGAGGAAGCATCATGGAATAAACTAAACCAGAGTAAATCCACAATTAATGCACTATTATTGTGTAAATAATTGCAGATGACATCTACCATAAAAGAGCAGCCTGAGGGGTGTGTGTATATTAGTTTAGAAGCCTTTTCTCACAGAGGCCAACCAGGAGACTCCAAAAAGCTCACAATATTGCCTTAGATTCTGGAGGAAACATATAACCCTCATGACTAATAGACTTTCACAGCCTTATCCACAATCCTTCAATATTTTATGAATCTCAGGGTTTATATGCATCAAACACCAAATCATAGGTTCTACTCCTTCTTCTTCTTGTTTCATACGTTTTCCCCTGTACACCATACCATTTAAAGTTTCCATGCAGCTATACCAAGTATTGCATCCTTGGGTTACAATGGCGAGATGCACTAAGAGATCATTTATTTGGCGATTATCCTGATAAAATAGACCACCTAAGATTGATGCCAGTCCAACCTTGCTATGGAATGGTGCCCTACACCAATTGGTGCCTACTTTCTTCATTTTTGTCATTCCTCTTTTAAAAACTGCTAAGATCTTCGTTTATTTTTTCTCAGTGATGTGGCTTATTTTAAAGAGATACAGTTTCCATTTCAGAAAGAAGTAATCCAGCAATTGATACTGAGCACATCTGGACCTTTTCTGTTTAATCTTTTGTTTACACTCAGTAAGGGTTTGGTTGGAAAGAGTGAGCTTTAAATTGCTCCTGCTTCATTGAAGCCTACACATGTGTGCGAGAGAAGAGGAAGTGCGAGAACAGTTTCAGGACTATTTGGCAAGGATCGCATTTCACACTCTCATTTGTGCTAAAGCTTCGACAAGTACGATCCTCTCACACTCGCCTTTTCAGTTAATTTAGCATTCTTTTAAAAATAGAGGCTGCTCTTCCATTGTACTTAAAAGGCAAGGTGTAATTATTTCTGGTAATCTACATACCAGTCATTAAAAAGCAGACACTGGAGATGCATGGAAGTGTTCTCAGGCTTACACTTTTCTGGTTAGCAGCTTGGCCACTAACAGTGAACATTGACTAATGAGAAATCAAGGTCAGCTGAAAATACAAGCCTTACCTACCTGAACCCAGTGTTTTCTGCCTTGGGACAGGAGAAGGAAACAGAAGCTGCTTTTGAATGATGTAGCCGATGAATGAGAAAGAAGTCAGAGGATGGAAACAGACATAACATTTTAAGAAAAGTGTGAGCAGTTTGAAAGCCCCCTCGCTGTGTTCAGGACAAAGAGGTCATTTCTCTCTTGCAGGATGAACTCTGAAAAATTGGTTCTGTAGCATGGTTCAGTTTCACTTAAGAGAATAACTGGCTTTGTAGGGCACCCATTGGCTAGTGCCTATGCCATCACATACTGTTTTGCAACTGTTTTTAAAATGTTTGCAAAAAGAAAGAAAAAGTCTGATATGATGAAGCAAGGACATTAAGAAAATCTACATGTGAGATTCTAAAATATATTTCTTTTTCTTTTTATAAAAAGGGCTGTCAGCCCATATGGGACATAAACAGAGGATGACTGAATTAGCATTTGGCTTGTAGGTGTGCATGTAGGCAAACTGCATAGCTTGGGATCACACAAAGGATAAAACACCCACGGCAAGTACGGTTGTATTCACCACTTGGAGGGCTTAAAAAAAGAGCTGCTTCTGACAAGGCATTTGTTTTCAGGCTGGGGAGTTGGCTATTTAAGACATACGGGGTTCAGGACAGGTGGGTAGCGCTTGGGAAAGCTGGACTAAAGGAAAATGCTCACAAGGCCTCAATTTACCTCCAGGCTTT